>NC_064620.1:544132594-544771740 GCF_023898315.1 Schistocerca nitens
AACATCGTTTGGTTGCAGATGACAAGCTACCTGTAGTAATTAACACACAAGTGATCCAGAAAATTCATGCACACCAAATGTAAAGGTATTTACAAAAAGAAACGATATGTTGTTTGAACTAAAGATGCACGTAATTTTATAATCATTTAACAAAAATGTTCACATTGCAGAATAAATAAAAAAGAAAACCCAGTGATGATGGCACAGTGGTGCCGAAACGTGTTTCGGTACTGAAAAAAAAAACGTTGTTTTGCATAACTGGCGGACCTCACATCCAACAATTTTCTCTGAATGTAGTGGTATGGCGTGTAGCAACGTATGGAGGTGAAACATGGACGATAAACAATTTAGACAAGAAGAGAATAGAAGCTTTTGAATCGTGGAGCTATAGAAGAATGCTGAGGAGCAGACCATGTAAGTAATGAGGAAATAGCGAAAAGAATTTGGGAGAAAAGAATTTAGTATTGGATCGAAGTGTGGGGGATAAAAATCGTAAAAGGAGTTCAAGAGATGAATACAGTAAGCAGGTTCAGTTATTCGGAAATGAAGAGGCTTGCGCAGGATAGAGTATCATGGAGAACTGCATCAAACTATTCTTCGGACTGAAGACCGCAACAACAACAACAATATTTTCTTTGGCAGAAGATATGGTAGGCCTCTCACCACTTGGTTTGAAATGTTCTTTAATTGCAGGTTCACCATGCGTGTTATAATGGAACGGAGCAAACAAATAAGTTGATAGCTAGCTTAACGTCAGTTGCTGTGGGAACGTGGAATTCGGCGTGAGGGCGGGAACCGGTAGAAAACGGCTCGCGAGACTTGGCGAGGGTCTGGAGAGGCACAATAGCCTTTTGTAAAAAGGTGGAAGGTATGCAGCACGGAGAAATTGGCGCACGGGACGGGGCCAGCACTGCCGTGGTGCCACGAGTCTTTGTCTCTATTAATTCCCACCCTGGTCAAACTCCAGTGGATTGACCACTTAAACAGGACGTGCTAGTACACCATAAGCATTTACGTCTTTGCCCAGTGCGCCCAAAGTCTGGATGAAGAGACTGCAATCGATAAATGTAGAATTAAGTGATTCTGGATTTGGAACGTGTATCGACATAATAGATTTCAAGTAACTCAGGTGATCTAGTGTAATTCTGTTTTTGTAGCCACAGTTCTTGTGAAAGTTCTGTTGCTTTCTCCATATGTATTAGGGATCACAGCAATGCCATGAGTCCTTTGGCTCCTATCTAAGCAACCACGCATAAAATGTGTTTACGAATGTATCGAGGGATCCGTATCAGTTGATGCTGAAACACTTCTCAAAAACAATCCCAGATCTCAATATCTCCAGAAAAGGCTCATGTTTTATAGTGGACAGTCAACTATTGCTCCTCATGTATGTAAACGATCTTCCGCCTAATATACAACAAGCAAAATTAGTTTTTTAGCAGGTGACACAAGCGTTTTAATCACTCCAAGCATAAGTACAGAAACGGAAGAAATAGCAAACAAAAGTTCTTAAAAGCATCATTGACTGGTTTTTCTGCGAATGGTCTCACCTTCAATGTTAAAAGACACGACATAGTCAGTTCTATACATCTGGGGGTACTACACCAACAATAAATGTAACACATGGTGAAGAAATAATAAATAGGGTGGCAAGTTCAAAATTCTGAAGTGTCCATACTACCGAGAATTTAAACTGGCGCACTTTGGAAGTCCTAAAACTACCTAGTTCAGCCACATTTGTACTTAGAATCATTTCAAATCTTGGGGAGAGACAAATCAGTAAGTTGACTTATTCTGCTCATTTTCATTTACTAATCTCATACGGAATAACGTTCTGGGGTAATTCATATTTAAGAAAGAAAGTTTTCATTGAGCAGAATCGTACTCTAAGAATAATATGTGGGGCTCATTCACGGTCATGTTGTAGACATCTGTTTAAGGAGTTGGTCGTTCTGGCTGTTACATCACAGTATATTTATTCCCTCTGAGAATGTTTCTCCTTGACAATTCCTTCTATTCCACAGAAGAATTTATATTACATTACTGTAATGTGTGAAAGGTGGTGAGTAGGAATGACTAACTCTCATTTCAGAATGGAACCATTGTACAAATTAATTTACAATGAGAATGTGAATGACTCGTTCCACATCATTACGATCTTTCGTGCAGAAGATCCATGTAACATGAAACTAACTAACTAACTCTGTTGGAACAACTGAAGTGAAGGTTGTGGTAGCCTAGCTATCATTCTTTGGCAGAATACAAGGATAACCAATGTCAGTTTTTCATGAATTTCTGACACACTGTGTAAGCTGCTGGCTTTAACGGGAACGACAGAACAAGGCTTCCGGAAAACCAACGTCATATCATAAAAAATGAGGCACTTCATGCAACAATGACGAATGCCTACGTTGTGGAGAGAGGTTTCATGGTTTTCACCGCAATGATGATGATGATGATGATTGTTGGCCGGGAGGCCCCATGCGGGGAAGTTCAGCCGCCGTATCGCAAGTTCTTTTTGGTTGACACCACTTCGGCGACTTGCGAGTCAACGATGATGATGAAGGACACACAACACCCAGTCACCACGAGGCAGAGAAAATCCCCAGCCCCTCCGGGAATTGAACCCGGGACGCCGTGCGCAGGAAGCGAGAACGCTTCCGCAAGACCACGATAACAGCCAGTGTCAATAATGAGGAAGAAAAAAACAAAATGGAAGAAAAGAAGAAAGTTTATTTAAATTCAGCAGATGATACTACGTGCAGAAGAAGGCTGATAAGGAGGAAAGCAGGAAAAATTGAAACACTTATTTCCTGTGCTGTCATTTGCAAAACGCCTTTCGTACAGTGGGAAAGTTTTCTATGAACTATCGCTGTGGACTCTCCACTCAGCTGTGTGATTTGTAACCAACAACCACAAACCCGCCACGTTACATGTGGAATGAAAGTATTTCTGGTCGCAGAGAAAATGAAATAGCTTCTTGTATCCGCATTATCTGAAGAATTCGTTGGTATCAATAGGTTCAGTGTCTCCTGCAGTTGCCAGAACAGAAATATTGATTTCTTAGTCATGCTCACCGTAATTTCATGATGATAAACAGTGAAGTAGTAAGCTGGAGGTTATTAATTATAAGTTCCTTGAACATGGTCACACCGACATGGAGGACGTCGCCATTCCTAAAGCTGTCGAAGAAACAAAAAAGAACTGAAAAACATTATTCACCTACGGTTCAAATGGTTCAGATGGCTCTGAGCACTATGGGACTTAACTTCTGAGGTCGTCAGTCCCGTAGAACTTAGAACTAATTAAACCTAACTAACCTAAGGACATCACACACATCCATGCCCGAGGCAGGATTCGAACCTGCGACCGTAGCGGTCACGCTGTTCCAGACTGTAGCGCCTAGAACCGGTCGGGCACCCCGGCCGGCTTCACCTAGGGATTGGGCTAATTTGGTCAGAGTAGTTCTTAGGAAAGTATCGATAAATGTAGTCTAACTTGGAGCAGAAAGATTTTCTTAATTTCATTGAACGTCTTTGTCGATGTTATGCTAATACAAAACAAAAGGTTTTGGTAAAGTCAGTCTCTTAACTGAAGATAAAATGCTTGCAGTACAGACGTAATTCACCTGGGAACATATACTATGAATTTTTCTTTAGTGCACAAAAGATGTTCAAGGTATTAAATCAAACAATTAAAGGCGAAAACATCCGGTGAATCATGACTTGCAACCCATTCACATCACACACGATTATTTGCATAACACATCAAAAACATTCGTCAACACTCTTTATACAGCCACAGAGTAGGGTAATTTATCAGAAACTGTTACCAAAGCGTCCAGGACGCTATAGAGCACTTCCACATGAAGGTAATGATGAATAACGTTACAGAGTGAAAATAACGTTTTATTTGAGTTTTAAAGAGATGTTTCGTCTTTCTTTGCTACAGACTGAAATAAAAACAGTGACGATTCCATATGCAGTATGTCATCGATTATTATAACATACTCTTTATATCCATGTATAGGAATAACGTAATCCAAATACAATCAGACTCGAAGCCATCAACAATACAGGAAATCACAGAAATCATAAAAGAACTTAAAAACCACAAAGCATCAGTAGACATTATAGCTGCTGAATCGTGGAAACACTCTAGTGACGATATTATTCTATGTCTAGCAGAAATCATTAATGAAATTTGGCGAACAAACGGCTTGCCATTAGAAAGGGCATCGCCATTAGTATATCCACTACATATAAAAGGAAAGAAAACGGGTCCTAACAATTATAGAGGAATATCCCTCACGCTAGTGACATATAAGATTTTGTCCATGGAACTTCTAAAGAGAGCTGAAGGAATACTCGATCCAGAACTAGAAGAATATCATGCAGGATTTAGGAACGGAAGGTCTAATGCACAGCAAATACTACATCCAAAGAACATAAAAGAAATGAAGACAATCAGAAACTTGAAATGTGTGATAACTTTTGTCGATTTTAAAGTCATATGACTCGATAGAAATGCACTAATGAACTTTATAAACGAATTATGACTCAACAATAACAACAGAAATAATTAAAGGAAATTTAACAAACAGCACATGGAAAGCAAAATTTATGGGGGAACAGTCGAAACTTTTTAAAATAAAATCAGGAGATGGTTTATTACCTCTGCTTTTCAACTTCGCTTTAGAGAAAGTAGTGAGGAAATGGAAGAACTCCATTAATACTAAAGGTGTTCAGTTAGGAAGGAACTTAAATAAAATCATAATAAATTGTCTTGTCTAGCTTTTGTAGATGAGATGGCATTAATTACTGACTCACTGGATAGTGCCAAAAAACAAATCACAGGACTACAGAAACAAGCACGCAAAATAGTAAGACAAATATCATTGGAAAAAAAAAACCACTTCATAACAAATATCAGTGATAGCCCCCAACTCTTACAGTGAAACAATGTCGGAAACAAAGTGTTGAATACCCAGGAGAATGGATAACAAGCAATTCAAAAGAAAAGATAGCCTAACAAAATGGGATACATAAAACGTAAGAGGCATTCCATACAACAAGAAACATGTATAACAAATAATTTGCCCTGGAACACAAAATTAAGACACTGTCAAACAGTGATAAGGCCTGAAACACGTACTCAGCAGAAACACTTAAACTGACAAGACTTGGGTATCTTGAAAAACTGATAAACGTTGAAAGAAGAATTATAAGAAAAGCGTTTTGACTTAGAAATAATAGTACTTTTAATATTGAATACAAATTAATGTCGAACAGAAAGCTCTATTTGCAGAGAAATGCTAACTGATGAAGTGAGGAAAAGAAGACTACAATTTTATCGAGACATATTTCGAATAAAGCAGGTCTTCAACTTACTAAATAGCTACCAATCCAAACCCACTCACAAAGATATGGAAACACTAGAATTATACTGGATGTAATAGATAACAGAATACTTTTTAGTGAAGCAATACAAAACGCAGGATTTCGGGGAAGAAAGAAGTCTGCAAAAGGAGGAAAGCGGCCCCACGAAGAAAAGGAACGACACTCTCGAAGGACGAGGGAAGTCTGGGAGCACGAAAGTTAAACAGAAAGCGGCAAAACCAAAGCTGATTTATCGTACCCCCAAAACGATTATTCGAATAAAGAAATTAATGTACGAGGATAAAAGTGAAATGTTGAACAAGCAGAAATTTTAATTAAAACAAAAAATAGGCGTATTTCGCAATTAATAAACGTCAGAAACCAACCAGTGTCTAGGAGTTTCTGAAATTAATTCATTACAGAGACAACACATGTCAGAAAAACTGTAACTAACAAAAAGTTCTAGAGAACTTTTATAAAGCACAAATAGCAGCATTTATAATCTTACACGTTACTTAGAGCTAAATGTGAATTGCAAAATAAAATATTGACAGTATTAATAGCACTGAAGCTAACCTCTTAAATTTCAACGATCTGTTCCCAGAAATGAGATTTTTCCACATTTGTTGTCCTGGCATTAAATACAGCATTAATGGTAGCGTGCGCCATGGAGTTCATCAATTATGCTTCTGTCTCCTGTAACGTGCGCAAAATAGCGCCGGCCGCTGTGTCCGAGCGTTTCTATGCGCTTTCGTCCGGAATCGCACTGCTGGTACGGTCGCAGGTTCGAATCCTGCCTCGGGCATGGATGTGTGTGATGTTCTTAGGTTAGTTAGGTTTAAGTAGTTCTAGGGGACTGATGACCTCAGCTGTTAAGTACCATAGTGCTTACAGCCATTTGAACCATTTGCAAAATAGCGCGCTTGGCTGTGTCTGTACATTCGTCACATTTGGACGGGTCAGCAGCGCAAAGCGTCATTGAGAAGATTGTAGATTTTGTTATCAATGTTTGTTAGTGTACATAATCATTTATGTAGTCGATCTTTAGAATATTCGTGATCTTCAATGCTGGTTGCTTCATTAAAGTTGTGTACCTCGTTCAAAGTGCTTGTGATATTAACTCTCCTTCTCGCCCGTACCATTTTTAGGCTCCGTAATCGATTGTTTCTGCCGGACATAGAGAGGAGATTTGCTATCGTCTGTGTGGGCCAAGGCAATACGTAGTTTCATAAACAACTAGCAGACGGCAGCACGTCATAAACAAGCGATAGGCTGGTAATTCGTTAAAGCTTCAACAGAGCACTTACAATGACAATATAGCGCACAATAATGACTTCATCTGCTTACGCAAATGGAAACTACAAAAAACGGGTCGTTAGTTTCAAAATGGTTCAAATGGCTCTGAGCAATATGGGACTTAACATCTGTGGTCATCAGTCCCCTAGAACTCAGAACTACTTAAACCTAACTAACCTAAGGACATCACATACATCCATGCCCGAGGCAGGATTCGAACCTGCGACCGAAGCAGTCGCGCGGTTCCGAACTGAGTGCCTAGAACCGCTAGACCACCGCGGCCGGCAGGTCGTTACTTTACAATTAGACTTAGCTGTCTATGCATTTGGTCTTCGTCGAAATAGTTTGTTGCATGGTGTAACAAATCAATGCAGTGAGCTTACCTGGTACTGCCGCTTGAAGTACATTCAAAAGTCGTGATGTCGCAGTAGCAATCTGGAAAGTTCTCGATAAGCGGCACCAATTTCTACGTTGTGATTTCAGTAGCAGGCAGTGATTCCAGTATAACACACTCTTTATAAACAGTCATACAACATCAAGAATCAGATTTTCTCTTTGCAGCGGAGTGTGCGCTGATATGAAACTTCCTGGCAGATTAAAACTGTGTGCCCGACCGAGACTCGAACTCGGGACCTTTACCTTTCGCGGGCAAGTGCTCTACCAACTGAGCAACCCAAGCACGACTCACGCCCCGTCACTCACAGCTTTACTTCTGCCAGTACCTCGTCTCCTACCTTCCAAACTTAACAGAAGCTCTCCTGCGAACATTGCAGAACTAGCACTCCTGAAATAAAGGCTCGCAGGAGAGCTTCTGTTAAGTTTGGAAGGTAGGAGACGAGGTACTGGCAGAAGTAAAGCTGTGAGTGACGGGGCGTGAGTCGTGCTTGGGTAGGTCAGTTGGTAGAGCACTTGCCCGCGAAAGGCAAAGGTCCCGAGTTCGAGTCTCGGTCCGGCACACAGTTTTAATCTGCCAGGAAGTTTCAAGTCATACAACATGTTTTAAAAAGAGTTTACAATAAGTCAGACCACAGATATTAACATTACATCGGATCAGATATATCAATGTCTTTGTCTATATTAGTTGGGTAATGCTCGTTTCAGAACAATTCCTGCAAAAGTGAGGTCACTTTGACGTCACGCGCAATTTCGACGACCGCAAGATCGGCTATCAGCTTCGTGACAAGGAAGAATATGAATATTACTTCTCCTCGATTTACTTTAAGCAATTTAAGCTGTTCTTTCAGGTTTCTGCTTAACCACGCACTCGAAAGTCGCTACATATTTGGAAATAAAGAGACAAATATATGTGAGAAGAAAAAAATAGAAATTTTCTTTAAGCTAGTTTTATGCGCAGCATTTAAAGCTGTTCTCTCAGGTTCCTGCCTAACCACACCCTCGGAAAACGCCACACATTCATGAATAAACAGTGATATGTTGGTGATAAGGAAGAATGTGAATTTTAATGCTCCTCGATTCACTGGCTGCAATTTAAATTGTCCTCTTAGATTCCCTCCTAACCACACACTCGAAAGGCGACACATTTTCGGATATAAAAAGCGAAATATCTGTGAGAAGCAAGAATATTCATTTCACTGTTTCTCGTTTCAGTCGCAACAATTTAGGCTGTCCTCTCAGGTTCCTACCTAAACACATACTCGGAAATCGCTAAAAATATTAATTTCATCCTTCGTTCTCACTTCAGACTGAATGTAATAACATCCAGTATTGCAGAACGTACTTGTATTATATTCATAAAAAAGGAACAATCCTAACATGAAAAAAAATGCATGTAATGGGATGCGAACAAGCAAATTTCGACTCTCCAAACCACGACGATATTCATTACGCTAGCGCTTAACCGTCTGATGTTTGACTCCGGTCTTTGTTATTATATTCTGTCTGGAAGGATTGTATCGTTGACGCTTTATTAAGTGACATTTAATGATAATAGTGATGTGTTTGTGATAATTTTTCAGTGCTCCGTTACATTGAAACGAGCATAGAGCAAATTATAAAACAAGCGTGTTTCATTCTTAATTTGTAAATTATTGACGATAATAACTCACTCCTAAGTGCGCACTCTTATATGAAAGTAGATATTGTGTATGACGTCAAAATGACGTCACGTATGCGCGAATTGTTGTGAAACGAGCGTTACCGATTTAGTTTGCAACGGGTGGCACTCATTTCACAAGACTTTCTGAAAAGGTGATGCCATTTTGTCGTCACGCGCAATACCGACAACCGTAGGAACTGCTATGGACTTTGTGACAAGGAAAGATATGAATGTTTTTGTTCCTAGTTTCAATCACAGCAGTTTAATTTGTGCTCTTAGGTTCCTGTTTATCCACACACTCGGAAATCGTCAAATATTTATTTCATACTTCTTTCTAGAGTCAGATAAAAATGTAAATACCTTCGAATATTATGCAACATACTCGCATTACCAACCGTCTCCTCGCAACTCCCAACTTCTGATTTTTTGGCGCGCTCGCACGACCATCGATAAAGCATTTACAATTTGTTACACTCTTTGACAGTATCTTTCCCTTACTAGACCAGCGTGTCGACTTACAAAATGTTAACATTCCATGCGTATTCAATTTCTTAAATAACAAATAGCATCTGTAATTTGACAACATATTTACAAGAATAATATACAGCACAACTAATTAAGCAAACTACGCAAAACACGTAGAAAATGTATGATCATCCACAGAGTTGTGGTGTTACAAAGTGTGCCATATGCAACGGTGGAGAGGGCAACTGACGCCTTCCAAAACAACAATGGTCCGCGCAAGCCACGAAATTGGATTAGCGCAGTTAACTGGAAGATTTTGTGACGGTGGTTACGTTTCAAACTGTGCCATCTGCAGCTTGTGCAACTATTAAAACCAGAAGATTTTGGCCGGTGTCTTCAATTTTACATCACAATGCAGGAATAGCTAGAGGATGAACATTTCGCCTCCAAGCTGATATTCTTGGACGACGCGATCTCCCATTCATATGAAAAGCTAACCGCTACAACGTGAGGGTCTGAAAATTCTCATGAAATTGTGGCGTGTGAACAAGATTCGAAGCTGTGCGGGCCGTTTTTCTTCTATGAGGAGAGTTTGAGGGTATCTCTTACCTTGTTTTGCTGCAGTTGTGGTTATTTCCGCAACTGACGCCTTCCAGTAATACGGGGCATCCAGTCATTCAAGCTTCGATGATTGCCTCTAGTTAAACAAGGAACTTCCGCGTCGCTGGATTGGACATACTATTTCTGTTCCCTTGGCTCCCAAAGTCGCCTGACCTAACGCCCTTTGACTTTTTCTTACGTTAACGATCCTGTTTAGGTACCCACATCACTGAGAACTCTGAAAAAGCTCAGAGAACGCATCAGGATGCTTCTACGTAATGTATGGGACCAACTGGAATACTGCTTGGACGTGTGACGCGTAATCAGTGGGGCGATCACAGAACATTTGTAGAGAGCAAAAGGCAGTCTTGGTGAATTTACGGTTCTATTCATGCACCAGTCATATTTTTATATGGTATACTTGGAAAAATACAGAGCCTGTGTATCCATAAACAGCCATCGTGTCTCCAGAGATGACGTATAGGAGCCGAGCATACCAGGAGTGCTAACGTCAATGTATACGTTTTGAGGTTTTCTTGGTATATGCACAGTATAAAACATGCGCTACAGGTGAATAGTTCGTTCAGAAGACATCTATCTTCCACTATTTGCGTGAAAGACGAACGAATCAAATTGGTACAGTTCGCATGAATGTATGCCACAACTTGTGGCCCAACTGCAAATATGTGAAATGGAATTTGACGGAAGAGACGTCTGTATGCTGATGACACGCCATTAGCTGCAATGAAATCAGCTGTGAAAATGGACATCCAAACTAATGCTGAAAAATTAAAACCAGAATGTGTGTTGGATTACAATGGGCGTATGGGTACAGTGGACAAGTACGACATGCTACTTAGTTCAACGGAATGTGTTTACAAGACACTGAACTGGAACAAAAAACTCTTTTTTCATTCCTAAGGCATACTAAATTACCACGTTATTTATGAAGTTCATACCAGAAAGAGTACTTCAGTCACCGAATTTCATCTCAGCCTCATTTGTGAGATTTTAGAGACGTACCACCAAGAAATGGAAGCATCAAGAGCTCGTCGACCAAACGAGGAAAATCCATTGCGACTTCAAGCACTTTCCAAGCACCATTGAATCGTCAGTAAATAGCATTGACCTTAAAGGCCGGTTTCTTGTAAATCTATTTCAAAAAATCGAATTTTATTTTGAAACGTCCCCTTGGAAAAGTTTATGAATGACAGTGCTAGAAAAACTCTTACGTTATTTGATTTTCAAACATATGAGCAAAACTGAACTTACTCAGACATTTTTCTCTTTACTTATTCTGATCATCACTAAACTGACACGCAATATTTTTAGCGCAACGCAATCTGACTGTCAATAATCCCTACAAAAGAATGGCCCTCACTGACTAACAATAACTTATACCTTTCATGAATCACTTATCTCACAAAAATCTTTGTTACTCGAATTACCGCGACCGCTACGGTCGCAGGTTCGAATCCTGCCTCGGGCATGGATGTGTGTGATGTCCTTAGGTTAGTTAGGTTTAAGTAGTTCTAAGTTATAGGGGACTGATGACCTTAGATGTTAAGTCCCATAGTGCTCAGAGCCATTTTAACCATTTTTGAACTCGAGTTACTGCAATACAACGAGTGCCGACACTGCCAGCTAAATAAAAGATTCTAACTACTGAAGGCACTAACTACTGATAGGCATAGTTAGCAAATGAAAGATTTTGATAGAGAACAGACAATGTATTTACCTTCATAATGTTCAGAAGTTCAAAATGGTTCAAATGGCTCTGAGCACTATGGGACTTAACTTATGAGGTCATCAGTCCCCAAGAACTTAGAACTACTTAAACATAACTAACCTAAGGACATCACACACATCGATGCCCGAGGCAGAATTCCAACCTGCGGTCGTAGCGGACGCGCGGTTCCAAACTGAAGCGCCTAGAACCACTCGGCCACACCGGCCGGCTGTTCAGAATATATCATGATATCCAGTTTTACAAATTTGCTCTTTCTGATGGACACACGTCCAGATCGTCCGCTCTCAAAATTCTGCCATCTCTCTCCCCACATCCACCACTGCTGGCGGCTCACCTCCAACTGCGCCACACTACGCGCTGTTCACACCCACCTGCCCTACACTACAGTAGCGAATATTCTAACAATGCCAACCAGCCACAGATTGCACACAGCACAGCCAGTGATTTTCATACAGAGCGCTACGTGACGTTACCAACATAAAAACATAAACAGCCTACTTACAATTTTTCCTCTGAAAACGATGCTTAGGGATTTTCGAACAAAATGGTAGCTAAAACAATTGAATTAGACATCGGGGAGTTGTTTTAAAAAAACAACTTAAATAGCTCTTGCTGTGCAGCCCCATCTACGTTTCCGCTGCTTTCACACATCTAATGTTGTCAGTACATTCGCATTCAAGACAGATATACTATATAACAATTTTCCGAGTTAGCAGCCCTATTGGAAAACACACTTTGTGATGCTCTTCCCTATTGTATCTTTGCTTTTCGATGTTGATTTGCTTATAAACATTTCCGTAGTTTGAGTTTTTGATATTTTTTCATTCTCTAAAGTCGTTATGCCTTCAGAAAAGTGTTCTGGGTCTGTTGCAAAGCTCTAGAGGTGCTAGAAATGTATTTTGGAGTCAGTAGGAGTCCATTGCTGGTGGCAGTTGATTCCATGAACGTGGCCAAGTCTGGAAAGTGTGTCTTTCAGGCATTTAAAGGGGCCAGAATAACAGGAAGAAACAAGGAAAGCAAGAGGGAAGACGAGGAACATGTAAACTAATAAGACTACGCAGCGGGAGTGTACAGTATTAGGAGCGGCGGCTGAGAGCCATAGGTCAAATATAACTTTGAACTGATTTTCCTGAGAATTAAATTTCCTGATGTTTATTTTATGCAGAAGAAATCTATTTGAGGCAGAGATTTGAGATTTTTTGGGATGTTTCAGGTTACTATTTGGAGTAAAGTAGAATACAGACACTAATGTACTCTGAACAGAAAGAGGAATACATACTGATTAATTATGGAAGAGTTACTTTAATTGTTAGATATAAATATTTCGGGAATAAAAACTTGTGACTAACATGATATGATTGTTATCTGATTTTTAGATAGACGAGTTGTCAATATATACTATTTACTGTCAAGTGTAGGTGTTCTCGCGAAATATCACGATAAAAACTCACGGTAAGTCGACCGAAGCGCCCTCTCTCCCAGGTGCAGTAATGTTGTGGCCGACTAATGCAGCGAGAAAAAAACAACGCAATAAACAATGTGATGTGGGACTGTGTGTTGTACATTGTTTCGAAATATTTCACGCAAAAATCTTCCTGAAATGTGTTTCTGTGTAATGTTTTCTAGTTTTAGGAAGTTCTGTAATAAAGAATATTCGAAGGACAATTTATTTAAAGAACTTATTGATGAGAATAAATGCAGGAAAGGCTGTGATAATAAAATTGCAGCAGGCGCTTCAGTGCTCAGTACCATATACAATGAGGCGAGAAAAGACAGGGATAGCGATAAGCACGTATACAGATGGCTAAAATATCGCGTACACAGGGTGTAAAACGGTAGAGCGTTATTGGAGCTATCATTTGTATTCAGGTGATTCATGTGAGTAGGTTTCCGTTGTGATTGTGACGGCACGACGGACATTACCAGACTTTGAACGCGGAATGGTAGGTGGACCTAAACACGTAGGACATTCCACTTTAGAAATCTTTGGGGAATTCAGTATTATGAGATCCACAGTTTCAAGATTGCTCCGAGAATACCAAATTGCAGGCATTACCTCCCTCCACGAACGGACGCGGAGTGGCCGCGTAGCTTTAGGCACAATGTCACGGGCTGCGCGGCCCCTCCCGTCGGAGGTTCGAGCCCTCCCTCGGGCATGTGTGTGTGTGTGTGTCGTCGTTCTTACAAGGGAACCTCCCCATCGCACCCCCCTCAGATTTAGTTATAAGTTGGCACAGTGGATAGGCCTTGAAAAACTGAACACAGATCAATCGAGAAAACAGGAAGAAGTTGTGTGAAACTATGAAAAAAATAAGCAAAATATACAAACTGAGTAGTCCATGCGAAGATAGGCAACATCAAGGATAGTCTGACATCAGGAGCGCCGTGGTCCCGTGGTTAGCGTGAGCAGCTGCGAAACAAGAGGTTCTTGGTTCAAGTCTTCCTTCGAGCGTAAAATTTTATTTTTTATTTTCAGACAATTATCAAAGTTTAGGCACTCACACATGATCAACTTCGCTCTCCAAAATTCCAGGACATGTTCAGATTTGCTTGGACATATGCAGGATTTGACGGTCTACACACGGAAAAATTTGAAAACGTTAAAAACATATGTTTTGACAGAGCACAGGGAAAAGTGTGCGACTGTGAAACTGTTGGATTCATTTGTTGCAGTTTATGTGACAAACTCTTATGTTTTCATCACTTTTTGGGCAGTAATTCTCACATCCAGAAGAAAACCTAAATCGGGCAATACCCATTCGTCAAGTGTACAAGTTAGGTTGGTCGACAACATATTCCTGTCATGTGACGCACATGCCCTCACCAGTGTCGCATAGAATATATCATACGTGTTTTCCTGTGGAGGAACCAATTGACCTATGACCTTGCGATCAAATGTTTTCGGTTCCCATTGGAGAGGCACCTCCTTTCGTCTACTAATCGCACGGTTTTGCGGTGCGGTCGCAAAACACAGACACAAGACTTATTACAGTGAACAGAGACGTCAATGAACGAATGGACAGATCATAACATTGCGAAAATAAAGAAAAACTCTTCACTTGAGGGAAGACTTGAACCAAGGACCTCTCGTTTCGCAGCTGCTCACGCTAACCAAGGGGGCACGGCGCTCCTGTATTCAGATTATCCCTGATGTTGCCTATCTTCGCATGGACTACTCAGTTTGTATTTTGCTTATTTTTTCATAGTTCCACACAACTTCTTCTTGTTTTCTCGATTGATCTGTGTTCAGTTTTTCAAGGCCTATCCACTGTGCCAACTTATAACTAAATCTGAGGGGGGTGCGATGGGGAGGTTCCCTTGTTAGCATAAGTTAGTTTAATTAGTGTGTAAGTCTAGGGACCGATAACCTCAGCAGTTTGGTCCCTTAGGAATTCACACACATTCGAACAACGCAGTGGCCTACGGCTTTCACTTAACGATCGAGAGCAGCGGCTTTTGCGAAGATTGTCAGTGCTAACAGACAAGCAACACTGCGTTAAATAATCAGTGTGTGGCGTACGACGGACGATCGTTAATGGGCTATGGTAGCAGACGACCGACGCGAGCGCCTTTGCTGACAGCGCGACATCACCTGTAGCTCCTCTCCTGGGCTCGTGACCCTCTCATTGGACCGTAGACGAGGAAAAACGTGGCTGGTCAGATGGGTCCCGATTTCAGTTTGTGAGAGCTGATGGCACGGTTCGAGTCTGGTACAGACCGCACGAAGCCATGGACCTTGTAAGTACGCTGTTTAGGTTTTTATGTTGGTAACGCCACGTAGTTCTCTGCATAAAAATCACTGACTGTGCTGTGTGCAGTCTGTGGTTGGTTGGACTCATTGTTGGAATATTCGCTTATGTAGTGTTGGGCAGTTGGATGTGAACAGCGCGTAGACTTGAGCAGTTGGATGTGAGCCGCCAGCAGTGGTGGATGTGGAGAGAGAGAGAGAGAGAGAGATGCCAGAGTTTTGAGAGGTTGCTATAAGCGGCCGATCTGGACGTGTGTCCGCCAGAAAAAGGAAATTTGGAAAGATGGATGTCATGAATTGATATATATATATATATATATATATATATATATATATATATATATATATATATATATATACTCCTGGAAATTGAAATAAGAACACCGTGAATTCATTGTCCCAGGAAGGGGAAACTTTATTGACACATTCCTGGGGTCAGATACATCACATGATCACACTGACAGAACCACAGGCACATAGACACAGGCAACAGAGCATGCGCAATTTCGGCACTAGTACAGTGTATATCCACCTTTCGCAGCAATGCAGGCTGCTATTCTCCCATGGAGACGATCGTAGAGATGCTGGATGTAGTCCTGTGGAACGGCTTGCCATGCCATTTCCACCTGGCGCCTCAGTTGGACCAGCGTTCGTGCTGGACGTGCAGACCGCGTGAGACGACGCTTCATCCAGTCCCAAACATGCTCAATGGGGGACAGATCCGGAGATCTTGCTGGCCAGGGTAGTTGACTTACACCTTCTAGAGCACGTTGGGTGGCACGGGATACATGCGGACGTGCATTGTCCTGTTGGAACAGCAAGTTCCCTTGCCGGTCTAGGAATGGTAGAACGATGGGTTCGATGACGGTTTGGATGTACCGTGCACTATTCAGTGTCCCCTCGACGATCACCAGTGGTGTACGGCCAGTGTAGGAGATCGCTCCCCACACCATGATGCCGGGTGTTGGCCCTGTGTGCCTCGGTCGTATGCAGTCCTGATTGTGGCGCTCACCTGCACGGCGCCAAACACGCATACGACCATCATTGGCACCAAGGCAGAAGCGACTCTCATCGCTGAAGACGACACGTCTCCATTCGTCCCTCCATTCACGCCTGTCGCGACACCACTGGAGGCGGGCTGCACGATGTTGGGGCGTGAGCGGAAGACGGCCTAACGGTGTGCGGGACCGTAGCCCAGCTTCATGGAGACGGTTGCGAATGGTCCTCGCCGATACCCCAGGAGCAACAGTGTCCCTAATTTGCTGGGAAGTGGCGGTGCGGTCCCCTACGGCACTGCGTAGGATCCTACGGTCTTGGCGTGCATCCGTGCGTCGCTGCGGTCCGGTCCCAGATCGACGGGCACGTGCACCTTCCGCCGACCACTGGCGACAACATCGATGTACTGTGGAGACCTCAAGCCCCACGTGTTGAGCAATTCGGCGGTACGTCCACCCGGCCTCCCGCATGCCCACTATACGCCCTCGCTCAAAGTCCGTCAACTGCACATACGGTTCACATCCACGCTGTCGCGGCATGCTACCAGTGTTAAAGACTGCGATGGAGCTCCGTATGCCACGGCAAACTGGCTGACACTGACGGCGGCGGTGCACAAATGCTGCGCAGCTAGCGCCATTCGACGGCCAACACCGCGGTTCCTGGTGTGTCCGCTGTGCCGTGCGTGTGATCATTGCTTGTACAGCCCTCTCGCAGTGTCCGGAGCAAGTATGGTGGGTCTGACACACCGGTGTCAATGTGTTCTTTTTTCCATTTCCAGGAATATATATATATATATATATATATATATATATATATATATATGATGACTTTTGAACATTATTAAGGTAAATACATTGCCTGTTCTCTATCAAAATCTTTAATTTGCTAACTATGCCTACTAGTAGTTAGTGCCTTCAGTAGTTAGAATCTTTTATTTAGCTGGCAGGATTGGCGCTAGCTGTATTGCAGTAGTTCGAGTAACGAAGATTTTTGTGAGGTAAGTGATTCATGAGAGGTATAGGTTATTGTTAGTCAGGGCCATTCTTTTGTGGGGATTATTCAAACTCATATTGCGTTTCGCTAAAAATATTATGTGCCAGCTTAGTCCTGATCAGAATAAGTAAAGAGAGAAATATTTGAGTACGTTTAGTTTTGCTCAGCTGTTTGAAAATCAAATAACGTAAGAGGTTTTCCAACACTGTAATTTTTAAATTTTTCTAATGGGACGTTTCAACCTGCCGAGCGGGGTGGCGCTGTGGTTAGACACTGGACTCGCATTCGGGAGGACGACGGTTCAATCCCGCGTCCGGCCATCCTCATTTAGGTTTTCCGTGATTTCCCTAAATCACTCCAGGCAAATGCCGGGATGGTTCCTCTGAAAGGGCACGGCCGACTTCCTTCCCAATCCTTCCCTAATCCGATGAGACCGATGACCACGCTGTCTGGTCTCACCAACCAACCAACCAACGTTTCAACCTAATCTCCCAACAAGGCAATGTGCAAGTTGGTAGTGGCTCCATAATCGTCTGGACTGGGCTTACATGTTGGGTTCTCTGGTAGGAATGAATCGATCATTGACGGGAAATGCTTATGTTCGGCTACGTGGAGACCATTTGCAGCTATTCAGCGACTTCGCGTTCTCTAAAAAACGATGGAATTTTTGTGGATGATAGTGCGTGGGTGATAGTGCATCATGTCACTGGGCCACAATTGTTCGCGATTGTTTTGAAGAGCCGCGCGGGATTAGCCGAGCGGTCTAGGGAGCTGCAGTCATGGACTGTCTGGCTGGTCCCGGCGGAGGTTCGAGTCCTCCCTCGAGCATGGGTGTGTGTGTCTGTCCTTAGGATAATTTAGGTTAAGTAGCGTGTAAGCTTAGGGACTGATGACCTTCGCAGTTAAGTTCCATAAGATTTCACACACATTTTTTGTTCTGAAGAAGTCTGGCCAGCTCGAGCGGATGATGTGGCCTCGGGTATCTCCCGAAATGAGTCACATGAACATTTATGGAACGTAATCGGGGTGTCAGGTCGTGCAAAAAATCCTGCACCGGCAAAGCTTTCGCAGCTATGAACAGCTGAAGAGGCAGGATGACTCTGTGTTTCCGCAGCGTTGAGTCCACGCCACGTCGAGTTGCAGTAGTACAACGGGCAAAAGGTGGTCCGACACGATATTGGGAGGCATCCCATGACTTTTGTCACCACAGTGCAGTGTCCGGCACGGCGGGCACTGCCGTGTGTAGCGTCCCGACAGCACACCGATGTGCACGCTGTTAAGACGCACGCAGCAGCGAAAGGATTGACGACGGGTAAGGGATTGTTGGGTCATTTCTATAACGGCACAGGCACTGCAGTTGTTCTATCTAACAAGGGGAGGCCGCCAATTGTGAAATTCAGATTCGATTCATACTGCGCATAATAAAAACTCATGGCCAGAGGTGTAATGTGGCAAAGCACCAAGATGCACTTCTCAGCCGTTGTCGAGAAAATCGACAGTTAAAAGAAACCGTTGCCGCGAAATACTCTCTACGATTAATAATTTTCTACAGCGTCGTGGCGCAGCGGTAAGCGCTCGGGTTCGTAATACGAAAGTCGCCGGATCGAATACCGCCCCATGCAACTCTTTTTTTAATATTAGTTTTTGAAATTCAATATATATATATATATATATATATATATATATATATATATATATATATATATATAAGTTGCGCTAGGGACCGCATCTACCTTCTTTCGAAGTTAGCAGGCAACTACGCTGTTATGCGGCGGCTCGTTTCGGCCCATTCAACATCTGTCCTTCAAGTGTAACGAGCGAGTAACGGAGTTTATATTTCATACCTGCCACAACAAATTTGTGTTCGTGGGGTCTCTATTCTAATTCGAACGTTTGACTTACGCTATACGTATTCGTTTCGGAATATCGTTTCTACGTCTTATGAAGACAATTAATAACATTTGTGAAATACAACTTCGTTTGCGGAAAACATAATGATGTTCGAAGTCGCCAGTTTTTCCACGACAAACGACTTTCAACAACTTATTATATGCATAATTGTTGCAACTGATTGCCGGGAATTATATATATATATATATATATATATATATATATATATATATATATATATATATATTTACAAAACAAAATACTAAAAAAAAAGTTTGCATGGCCCGAGATTCGATCCGGTGATCTTCGGATTACAAACCCGAGCGCTTACCGCTACACCACGACGCCGAGAAAATTGTTTATCGTAGAGAGTATTTCACGGCAACGGTTTCTTTTAACTGTCGATTTTCTCGACAATGGTTGAGAAGTGCATCTTGGTGCTTTGCCACATTACACCTCTGGCCATGAGCTTTTATTATGCGCAGTATGAATTGAATCTGAATTTCACAATTGGCGGCCTCCCCTTGTAAGCTTGCGCTTCGCGTCTGGTGGCACTTATCTGCACCGTACTGCACGAACTCAGCGTTTCAAAGCGGACTGCTTACCGTGGAAGTCGCTCAATGGCTCTGGACAGTACTTGCTCACCAATTTAGAGAGGCCAGAATCTACAATTAAGAAACAAGATTAGTTAAGCAAATCCACGTTCACGCCTCCAACAGAGGCTTCCTCCAACTAACTGACACAAACAACAAAAAGTACCATACACGCAGGGCCTCTTGAAATGCCTCCCATATTGGCCGAAAGTTAAGGGAATCAAAATTGATCTGCTATCTGCAAGAAAAATGTCCTAATACGCCAGTCGCAGTCTGAGAGGACTGATAAAACCAACACTTTTTTCGTTAACTCGTCTTTCGTTTTGAAGAGCTACGAGACAAACTGTAGTGGCGTAGCAAGACAGCCACGCCACTCAGAGGTAGCCGAAAGGTACGCGTTAAGCTCACGCAGATTGGCGTGAGTTCTGGAACAGTTAAATGTAATTAATATAGCCAATAAGGTACGTTGTTGCTGGAATACTTAACTTTAATCCATAATCGGTATACATTGCTCTTGACGGTACAGGTTTTATACTTTCAATATTAACTGGTAATGGCGCCTTGCTAGGTCGTAGCAAATGATGTAGCTGAAGGCTATGTTAACTATCGTCTCGGCAAATGAGAGCGTAATTTGTCAGTGAACCACTGCTATGAACGTTGGATGTACAACTGGGGCGAGTGCTAGTAAGTCTCTCTAGACCTGCCGTGTGGCGGCGCTCGGTCTGCGATCACTGACAGTGGCGACACGCGGGTCCGACGTATACTAATGGACCGCGGCCGATTTAAAGGCTACCACCTAGCAAGTGTGGTGTCTGGCGGTGACACCACATTCCTCCCCCGCAAATCGGCGAACGGTTGTGTTATAATGCTTCCGCCCGCCGTGGGGAGGGCCCCATGTTGACGTATGCGACGAGGTGGGGAGCCCAACAACAGGCGAGGCTGTGCCACCCGCACCCGGCCATTCGGTCCGAGGGGAGCTAGGAAACGCCTGAAAACCTAGTCCAGGGTGCACGCCAACATGCGGTGTATGCGCCCGTAGAGAGACAGGAGGGGCCGAAGGGTCGACCTTCATCGCGTCGGGGTACCCGACGGGCGAAGACGCCATCTGGTCCGGAGCGGGCAAGAGTTCCAAGTCGGAGGACAGCTGGTCACGGGAAGCGATCGGCGGCGCGTGACCCAGGGAGACGCCCGGTGGCTGCAGCGAAGCGTCCACTGCGGGCGGCGCCGGCGGGAGGACCGGCGGCGGCGGCGGCGCGTCGCCACGGGGCAAAATGGAAGGCATCGTCGGTAACACCTGGGGATGAGGCGAGCCAGTAGATGGGTCCCCAGGGCGCTGACCGGACGGCACCGTCGCTGAAAGCAGACGGGGAGCGGCAGAGCCCGTGCGACGACAGAGGCGCAGCGGATTGAGATGCCGACGCACCTCACCAGAGGCCCCCAAAACCAGATACATAGCGCGGCCGAGGCAGCGAAGAATGCGCCCTGCGAGCCAACGCCGTGAACCGCGATAGTTGCGATAGTATACAACGTCGCCTGGAGCAAAAGCAGGTGGCTGCCGCTGCACAGTAACCTGATGCGGCGGATGTAGCAAAGACATCAAGGTTCGATGAGGACGACCGTGGAGCAACTCAGCCGGCGAGCGACCATCTCGGTGCTGAGAGCGATACGAAGACAAGAAGAGCAATAACGCGTCCTCCCGAGAATGAGACTCTTTCAACTTCAACATCTGTGACTTGAAAGTCCGGACCAATTGTTCAGCGGCACCGTTTGACTGAGGCGAAAACGGCGCGGATGTCAGATGTTGAATACCATTGGCCTTGCAGAATGACTGAAATTCTGCGGACATGAATTGTGGGCCATTGTCGGAAACAATAGTCTGCGGAAGACCTTCAATGCAAAAGATAGCAGATAACGCTTGGATGGTGGCAGATGACGTCGTGGAAGGCATCTTGACAACAAAAGGAAAATTACTGAATGAATCGACAACAACCAACCATCGAGCATTCCAGAACGGACCAGCAAAATCGATGTGTAAGCGTTGCCAAGGGGAAGTGGCTTTCGGCCATGCAAAGAATTTCCGCGGTGGTGCGGATTGTGGTTCGGCACACGCCATGCAAAAAGAGCACATTTTCGTAATCGCAGCATCGATTCCGAACCAAGTACAGTGCTGACGAGCAAGTTGTTTCGTTCGCACTATACCCCAGTGACCTTGGTGGAGAAGCCGTAAGACAGAGGACTGTAACGAACGTGGGACCACGACCCTGGACTGATCATTATCAGAACGCAACAGCAAAACACCACGTCGAACAAAAAGTCTCTCCTTGTGAGCAAAAAATCGGCGAACCAACGGATCCGCGATCCGTGACTTTGACAACGGCCATTGCGTAGCAACAAAACGCAAAACGGTAGCAAGGACAGGGTCAGCAGCTGTGGCAGTAGCTACACGACGAAAATCAATCGGAAACGATTCGACCACGTCATCGGTTTCCGCATCAATGAACATGCAAGCAAGTTCGGAAGAATCGAATGCTCTATCCTCAGCAACAGGCAAACGGGACAACGCATCGGCGTTTCCGTGCTTAGCAGTGGACCGATACAAGATATCGTAGCGGTACTGCGAGAGGAAAATAGACCAGCGAATGAATTTCTGCGCTGTACGTGGAGGTACAGGCTTGTTCGGATGAAAAAGCGATGGCAAAGGTTTGTGGTCTGTGATGATGGTAAAGTGACGACCATACAAGAAATCACGAAACTTAGTAACACCAAACACGAGAACCAATGCTTCTTTCTTTATCTGTGAATAATTTCTTTGCGCAGACGAGAGCAATTTGGACGCAAAGGCAATAGGACGATCAGGCGATCCATCTTTGTGCGCAAGCACAGCACCGATCCCGAAATCCGATGCATGTACCATCAACAAAAGGGGTTTCTGGGGATCGAATGGCGTAAGGCAAGTAGTGGAAAGCAACGCCGATTTCAACTGGCGAAAGGCGCGTTCGCATTCCGTCGTTCAGACGAACGGAACACCTTTACGGCGTAAGCGATGAAGCGGAGCTGAAATGGAAGAGGCGTTGCGCACATAGTTCTTATAGTAATTCATTTTTCCCAGCACACTCTGTAGCTGCTTCAAATTCTGCGGCGAAGGCAAGTCCTGTATGGCACGGAGGTGCTCTGGACTCGGACGTATGCCTTGGGCATTGATTACATGTCCCAGATAGGGTAAGTCACGAGCAAAAAAACACATTTGTCCTTCCGCAAGCGAAGACCATTTTGTCGCAAGACCTGAAATAATGTTCGGAGATTGGCTAAATGTTCTTCTTCCGTTTTTATACTCGTCGCCAACTGTAGTGGCGTAGCAAGACAGCCACGCCACTCGGAGGTAGCCGAAAGGCACGCGTTAAGCTCACGCAGATTGGCGTGAGTTCTGGAACAGTTAAATGTAATTAATATAGCCAATAAGGTACGTTGTTGCTGGAATACTTAACTTTAATCCATAATCGGTATACATTGATCTTGACGGTACAGGTTTTATACTTTCAATATTAACTGGTAATGGTGCCTTGCTAGGTCGTAGCAAATGACGTAGCTGAAGGCTATGCTAACTATCGTCTCGGCAAATGAGAGTGTAATTTGTCAGTGAACCACTGCTATGAACGTCGGATGTACAACTGGGGCGAGTGCTAGTAAGTCTCTCTAGACCTGCCGTGTGGCGGCGCTCGGTCTGCGATCACTGACAGTGGCGACACGCGGGTCCGACGTATACTAATGGACCGCGGCCGATTTAAAGGCTACCACCTAGCAAGTGTGGTGTCTGGCGGTGACACCACACAAACAATCAGCACGTTAATGGTATTTGGTTTCCCATGCTGCAAGCTGAACAGAGAAAAAAGAATAATAATATTTTACTTTATATTTACGACTAAGTTTGTGTCACAGTAGCCGGCCAGTGTGGCCGAGCGGTTCTAGGCGCTACAGTGTGGAACCGCACGACCGCTACGGTCGCAGGTTAGAATCCTGCCTCGGGCATGGATGTGTGTGATGTCCTTAGGTTAGTTAAGTTTAAGTAGTTCTAAGTTCTAGGGGATTGATGACCTCAGGAGTTAAGTCCCATAGTGCTCAGAGCAATCTGAACCATTTTTTTGTCACAGTATTTTTGCTGCTGCCGTTACCAAATGTTTTCGCTCAGTAGCATAAGGATGTTTCATATACCTGCTGCACGTTGCGCTGGGAATATGCTCATTCAAAACGAATAACAATTAAAAATGACTTACATTTAAATCGATATAAATATATCAAGGAGAGCCTACTATTACATTCCATGCTGCTTTTGATAGGAAGGAAGGATGTCCAGTACTGTCCACAGCTGTCCCATGCCCAGAGACACTACTTGCCACTGCCCACAGAGCCCTGAATAATACGCCTGTCCAACAGCTCCAAATATGATTCAGAACTTTGTTTAAGTGATAATGACATACAAAGTCAAATAAAGGGTTGACTGTTGTGAAGTAGTGTGACACTTCCAATGCTTCAATTGCTAGGTTGTGAGGTTATCAAAGATTTCTCAACTTGCTTACATGCTGTGGTGACAGTTTCAAGGATGTCCTTATGTACAATTTATCTGTAACAACTTGTATTTTTCTTGTAATACCTTATTCTTATGTTTTAATGTTACAACTCTTTTCACTGTTCCTATTCTTGCACCTAGTGACCATATCTGACACATATTGTCTTTGTATTCATTTTGTTAACAGTATGTACACTGACAACATACATTGGTTGTTGCTGTTCTCAGGTGCATTTAATATTTGCGTTTAACACTTACGTCATTTCTTGCATTCATCATTACAAAGTTCATATGTTTCAATATACTAATACCATTTATAGTCACACATGTTTAACAAAAATGTTTGTTTACATGTATTTGTAACATTTATGTTTAGTTTTCTGTTTGCACAATGATTTACAATATGAACTTACACAGTGGTCCACTTGGGTTTAGCATGTTCACAAGTCACATTCGACACGTGGTTCATATTCAGATGTATTCAAATTTATTAGTCTAGTCATTGTCCAATAACACCAGGATTTACCCTATGTACTTACTCATGATCCACAATAACATCACTTACACGTGCCACATTTCACTTGCCACACATGTTATTGTATTTGTCATGAGTGACTGGATGTTGACAAGAGGGAATTATTGAATATTTGGACCTTCAGTCAGTTGAAATTCTGTTTCTTTGAGTTGCAAACAGAGAGACCATATTTTCTAGAGACACAGAAATTCTTTAATATATTTTAAATTTACTTTCAATTGTTTTGGATGTTTCTACACTGAACTCAGTAAAAGATTAGGGTTTTTGTGATGCTGGATATGATCCACCTACGTTTTAATTGTTCAACTGTATGACTGAGATGCCTGCAGAGACCATATGGTCATATACAAAAAATGTCAGCAGCATCCAGCACAGCCTTCAGCTCTTTATTCGTCCGTAAAGTACATACATCTAGATCTGCTGGGCTTCCTGAGAATGTGTCTTGGGAATTGGCTTATTATGTTTCATTTCTCTTATGGTTGGCAAAGTTGTCCCCTTCCTTGTTTTATGTTTTATTCAGATTAATTGATGTGCAAGTAATCATGAAATTCAAATTTTCTCTTGCCCATGCCCCATTATACAAATTTATGTACAACATGCCCCACGAAAAAATTTACTGTGAATGGAGGGGTGCGAAAGACGGCAAAATTTATGGACTCACCTTTTCTTCCACTTCATGTATTTAGTCCTTCAGAAACATATATTTAGGGTGTTTTCATTTTCTTAGGAAGGCTGTGTAAGCTACGGTGCATACTGAAGGCGGTAGACAGTGGCAGTCAAAATGGTTCAAATGGCTCTGAGCACTATGGGACTCAACTGCTGAGGTCATTAGTCCCCTAGAACTTAGAACTAGTTAAACCTAACTAACCTAAGGACATCACACACATCCATGCCCGAGGCAGGATTCGAACCTGCGACCGTAGCGGTCTCGCGGCTCCAGACTGCAGCGCCAGAACCGCGCGGCCACTTCGGCCGGCACAGTGGCAGTCATACCGAATTCAACGATACGTAATTGCATGAAGCAATGAGAGGTGGTTGAACTGAGCGTGTGTTTTGTCAGACTGTCACAGCTGCTACTGGTCTGCTTCATTGGTGCCAATTCGGAGAACCTGGAGGGGCGCAGGAGCAGGTATATTGGTCAAGCCAGAAGAGGCTCGGCCTGCGTTTTCACGCAACGGAAGGCAAGATAGAGCACATGGTCCGAGCCACGGTGGGTCCATTAGCCGCAGGCAGAGGGGAGCTCATAGTGGGCTATGGCGCAATGTTCCAGGGGCCAGCTGCAGAGCTTTTTACGATTGCTTTCATCTACTCGCGATGGACCGATGCCAGATAATTGTTCTTGGCTGAGAAGAGTGCATTCCTCTAGTTCTGCAGACGTCCTCGTGATGTTTCCTCTGGACCTTCCTGTCAGGTCAATGTCTTTTAGGCTTGTGAAAACATTTTGTCTCATTGGTCGAAATGGGCCTGCACTGCAGGATTGCCACACTATGTCGTCAGGATACCTGTTACGTTTTTCCAGATTCGCATAGGCACCCAAAATCTATCGTTTACTACATTTTCTCTGTTCAGGCAGTAAAACTGCCACATAAGGCACGATGTTTTAGTTTATTACGTCTTCACTACTAACTCTATTCCTAACAAATTTCACAGATAGTATCCATGTATACACACTGGATCTATCTACAATATTATATCGTTGTATGACACACACTGCAAGAGACATGACATCATAAACATGGAGCTGTGTGAAAAAGAAACTGCAGGGAGATGGCTAAAAAATGGCTCTGAGCATTATGGGACTTAACATCTGTGGTCATCAGTCCCCTAGAACTCAGAACTACTTAAACCTAACTAACCTAAGGACACCACACACACCCATGCCCGAGGCAGGATTCGAACCTGCGACCGTAGCAGTCGCGTGGTTCCGGACTGAGCGCCTAGAACCGCTAGACCACCGCGGCCGGCCTGCAGGGAGAAATTCGCTATTAATACAGGTGATATATGTGAACAAATATGTGTGAAATGTGTTAAATATCTATGAATTATGTGTGATATGAGCATTCACGGGCAAAGCCGTGTACGAGAAACTCCTACTGAACCCCTTGACTGACTTTTACTGAACTTGGTATACATACTCCTTGCTATCTGGAAAAAATGCTGTGGGGGCAGTAACGAGAAAGAAGCCTATTGGGGAGGCGAGATAAAGTGAGGAGGAAAGGAGGGAGGAGGAGATGGACAGACAGAGAGGTGGAAAGAAGAGATGGGAACAGATACGAGGAGCGGGAGATGGACAGAGAGGGAGAGAGAGAGAGGGTGGAGGAAATAGACGAGAAAGGGAAGAGGAGGAGATGGACAGAGAGAGGAGGGGGGAAGTAATGGGCAGAGGAAAGGAAGAGGAGAAGATGGACAAAGAAAGGAGAGAGCAGGAGCTGGGCAGAGAAAAGAAGGAGAAGGAGAGAGGGGAGGGGGAAATGGACAGAGAGCAGAAGGGTGCGTGAGATGGACATAGATTCGGGGGCGGAGATAGAGATAGAAGGAAAGAGGAAATGGACCAATAGAAGATTGGAATAATTGCATACCCAGGCAGTGTGGGGTACTCAGCTAGTGAACTGATACTAAGTATTTCGCCACTGCTGTCGACACAAATTGTTTGTCTAAGCTGATCAAACGCATTAGGAAGTTTATAAAATATATAGTGTCAAAAAAGTATTCCATATTGTAGAAGGTGGTACTGTGAACCAAGCAAGGAAAAAAGTTCCAGTAAACGTGGACTCTAAAATGTTTACCTTAAGAGCTACGAGCACTTGATTATCTTAGCTACTGTGAAACACATATCTTCTACTGCACGCTCTTTGCTGTGACAAATGAAGTAAAAGATGCTGTAAACAAATGAGGACGCACTCATCTGTTGTCGCCCATGAGTGCAGCACACAGTAAACATCTGTTGGTGTTACTGCTGTAAACCGTACTCGCACTTCAGGGTAAGTGCTGCACATACATCATTTCTATTGAAGACAGTCTGCGTTTTGATAACTTTGTGAAATGATTTTACATTATAATTTTATTTCTCCATTTACCAGCATGATGAAAGCCAACTGTTTCATACGGAAAAATGACAGTGGGTTGCTCCAATTTGCCAGACAATAACAGGAGATTATGTATGCATTTCTCGTGTGAAATAGTAGGCGACCATTATGCATAAGGCACCGGAAACCACTGAGTTAGAGACACACAGTGTATATCGACGGGACATGTCGCATGTAATTGAAGAAGTGTCATAATGATCTCTCTACTGACAAAAGGTTGCGCATTTGTCACCCATTTGTATCTCCGGGAGAGGACTGCCAAAAGGTGAAGTAACCATGAGAACAATATTGAATAAACAACGAAAGGGTAACATACTATGTGTCGGATAGTGGAATGTTAAAAACTCGAATATGACATGGAAACTATGAAATCTGAAAATGGAAATACAAACTCTCAGTATAGATGTAATGGGGGTAACATCAACAGCAGCAGAAAATGCTATAGCGGGAGGAGGAGTCTTCATGAATAGGAAAGTAGAGCAGAGAGTGAATTTTCTCAGCCAATTCAGTGATAAGTTTGTTCTCAGTAGAATCGACAGCAAATCAACGCGGTTGTAGTGGAGGGAGTAGAAGAAAGAGTTACGGGAGAGCATGGGTTTGGTAAAAGGAAACAGAGAGTAGAAAGGCTAATTGAGTTTTGCAGGTGTTTTCTGCTGGTAATGGTGAATACACTTTTCACAAATCGCAAACGGAGGAGGGATACTTAGAAGAGGCTTGGACGTACGGGAAGATTCGAGCTGGATTTCATCATAGCCAGGCAGGGATTCCAAAATCGGATACCAGAATTAAGCGGCGCCCAGGAGCAAATAAAGACTCGGACCACAATTTAGTGATGGTGAAGAGTAGGCTGAAGTTTAAGAGACTCGCAATGAAAAATCACTGTGAAAAGAAAATGGAATGCAGAAGTACAGAGAAATGAAGAGACATACTCGAAGTTCTCTGAGGTCATAGATGCTGCGATAATGAATACCAAAGTAGGCCGTTGAGTTCAAGAAGAATGGACATCCCAAGAAAAGGCAATGACATAAGTTGTATAGGCGAAGCGTAGGTACAGAGAAGGTAACTGCGAAGAAACATTGGGTAACGGAAGAAATACTTCAATTACTCGAATAAAGAAGACAGTGTAAAAATCTTCAGGGAAACAGAGCAACACAGCAAATATAAGGAACGCAAGGAATCAAGGACGAAATGGCTGCAGTATACATGTGATGAAATCAGGAAATAACTGGTCTTTGGAAACGCGGATTAAGCATATAGAAAACGAAAACAACCTCCACTGAAATTAAAAGTAAGGGCGCCAGTGGAACTCCACTGTTAAACGCAGAGAAGGGACCGGATAGGTAGGCCTCTAAGTTGAGGAGGACTTATGACATAATTGAGGAAGAAATGGAAGACCATACTGAAGATATAGGGGCTCCAGTTTGGAATCAGTGGATAGTAAAGTTTTGGAAAGCCGATGGAAGAGATAACATTCCTTCAGATTTCTAAACTCAATGAAGGATATGGCACGCAAGCGACTATTCAAGTTGGTGTGTACAATCTATGAGTATGAAGCTATGCCATCAGACCTTATGTATATATCATCCATACAATCACGAAGATATCAAGAGCAGTTGAGTGGGAGGACTTCCGTACAACCACCTACCGTCTTGTGCATTCCACTTACTCACAAGATTGATATGCAGAAGAACTGAAAAGAAAATTGAGGGTCTGTTACATGACGATTAGTTCGGCTTTAGGAAAGGTAAAACAAAGTCAGTTCCGAAGCGATTCATAATGCAAGCAACACTTTAGAAAAATCAAGAGATTGTCATAGGATTTTCTGACCTGGAAAAAGTGTCGAGAGTGTCAAATGGTGCAAGATGTTCGAAATCCTGGGAAACATAGGATTAAGCTATAGGAATGATGAGTAATATACAGTATGTGCAGGAGCCAAACGGGAAAAATAAGACTGGAAGACCAAGAACGAAGTCCTCGGATTTAAAAGGTGGAAGACGGGAATGATGTCTTTTCGTCCCTACTGTTAAATGTGACATCGAAGAAGCAATGACGGAGATAAAAAAGGTTAAAGAGAGGATTAAAATTAAGTACACTGACGATAAGTTTCTCTGATGACATTGTTATTATCAATGAAGGTGCAGAAGACTTACAGGACTTGTTCAGTGGAATGACGACTCTTATGGGTATGGAATATGGATAGAGAGCAAATCGAAGAAAGACGAAATTAATGAGGAGTAGCAAAAATGAGAGTACCGATAAATTTATCATCAAAACTAGTACCAGAACCACGAAGGAGACGAAGGAATTCTACCACTTAGGAAGCAAAATAAGACGATGGACGAGGCTAGGATGACATAAAAAGGAGATTAACACAGGAAAAGAGGGAATTCATGGCCAAGATATGCCTGTTAATATCAAACATCGGCTTTAATCTGACATAGAAATTTCTGAGAGGTGTGTTTGGAGCAAAGCATTGTATGGTAATGAAAACTGGACTATGGGGAAACCGGAACAGTGAGAATCGAAGCGTTTGAGATGCGATGCGGAAGGAGAATTTGAAAATCAGGAGGACTGATAAAATAGGCAACGAGGAGATTCTTTGCAGAATCAGCGAAGAGAGGAACATATGAAAAACATTGACAAGAAGAAGGAACAGAATTATGGTACATTAAGTTATCAGATCACAGGGATCTGTAGAGGGTAAAAATTGCAGGGGGAGGCAGACGTTGGAATACATCAAACAAATAATTGAGGGCGTACGGTGCAAGCGCTACTCTCAGGTGAAGAGGCTGGCAGAACAGAGGAATTTGTGGCGGATTACATCAAACCAGTCACAAGCACGACAAAAAATTGTGGTAAATGCAGAGATAAAACTACAATGTTGAAACATGTATGTATTCATCACCAGCGATGGCGAGGCATGACAGAATCTCTGAGCAGAGAGTTATTTATCGTGGCTAGTCTGCGCTTGACCGCGCGAGTCGACAGTTGGATAGTAGTAGCAGTCTGGTTCAGTTGCGTGTAGCGAGTCGGCAGGAACAGTTGCACTCTGTCTGCAGTAGTGAGTTGTACTCTGTCTGTAGTAGTAGTCAGTCGACAGTAGTAGCGAGTGGACGGTTGTACTGAGCGGGCGTCGGCATGCGTCGACGGCGTGCTCTTCTTGTGACTCTGGTCAGGATTGTGGTGGACGATGAGTATTGTTACAGAAGGTAATGAAGCAGCATTGCGCACATCTAGTAATGTATGTTAATTGTAATTAATTTGTTCAAAAACTGCCCCAATAATAATTTCTTTCATAAAGTAACTCATTTAAAGAAAAACAATCATTTCAATTTAAAGAATATTTCCTATGCATTTCCTCCAAGAATCAAAATAAATATTCGCCAGCATTGCACGAAACTGTATCGATAAATAAGAGCGGATATAGATGCAGTTTTTTATTGAGGTAAGATTTTTGTTTGTTTTATTCAGAATACAGGGCCGAAGGTCAGCGCTGCTGCCCTTATAAAATTTATCAGGTTTAATCTTTTGTGTTGAGATGTTACATACGGTTCATGGTTCATTATTTAAATAATATTATTGTGGGTTTATGATCAATTATTATTCTATATTTTTGCTGGGAGGTTACACTTGGCATCATTTTTTCATTTTTCATTGAAATAGTTCTGTGGGGAGGTTACAATGTAAAAACTAATAACACACTTCTTAAAACACAGACTGGTTCCATTAGAACTAAAGTACGTGCTGCACTAACCAAGAACCTTGAATACGATTAACAGTAACAACAGGGACGGATATTTACTGCGTGCTGTATTCATGGGTCATAACAGAGGAATGTTTCCTCCTTTGTTTAATGAATTCTGTAGACCAAGAGTTTGCAATACAGGAGATATGTTTCACAACAACAGTGCTACATACAAAATTTGCGTATTTTATCCCATAGAATCCGAATCTTCAATAAAAATGGGATGTTTCTATTTGAGATCTCAAAGCTGCCCTCCTCTCGATCCCAGAGGAATGGCATGTGTGTCATCGGACAGCATTTTTATAAATACTGAAAACGTATTTATTCGTTTCTTAATCTGATGCGTAGTTTTTGAGATATCGTTGTCTCAAGATAAAAAACTCAACCCGTGTAAGCTCAGCTATGATCGCTGAGTCTTATTTTGCGTTCATGCAATACATTTGCAGTTTTGAATATCTTGTACATGGTGGAGAGGAGTATGGTTATTCTAACTATTTATGTGATTATTAAAAAGGCCAGTGTGACACACGGTAAGCCGACGGCAGTGGCCGAGCGGGTCTAGGCACTTCAGTCCGGAACCGCGAGACTGCTACGGTCGCAGGTTCGAATCCTGCCTCGGGCATGGATGTCTGTGATGTCCTTAGGTTAATTAGGTTTAAGTAGTTGTAAGTTCTAGGGGACTGATGACCTCAGATGTTAAGTCCCATAGTGCTCAGAGCCATTTGAACCATTTGACACACGGTATACAATTCGGAACTAGACTACAAACACGAGATGTGTTCAAAAAATAACAGGATACTTATTTGTAAATAATTTTATTTACTTGTCTACATCTATATTATCCTGTTCAATAGCCATTAGATATTATACCTTACGCCGACACTTTTTCCAAACGCTGAAATACCTGTGTACTTCGATCTTCCGAAAGCCTTCAGCTGTCCCAGCAGTGCGGTTTTAATCTCATCTGTGCTTGTAAAACGACGACCCTACGTGGTTTTCTTTATCTCTGGGAACAGAGAAATGTTACGTGGAGCCATGTGCAAAGGCGTGATTTTTAGTAATGGCTTCAATTTTTTTACTCTCTTCTCAATATCAGTTGATGTATTAAAAGTCATATATGTTCCTCGGTCGACTTCCCCTCTTCGCTGACGCAAGATGAAACCGTCTGCCGCTAGAGGGCTCCGAATTGTAACTTGTAACACGGCGGTGTGTAACGTAACTATTTCGGTTGCTGAGAAGGAGCGTGCAGTAAACAAATTTCTAACAGTCCAAAACGTGCCTGCATTTGAAATCCATAGACGAATGAAAGCTGTGTACCGTGATGATTGTATCGGCATCAGTAATGTGAGAAATTGGGCTGTTCACTTCAAAAGTTCAAATGTGTGTGAAATCTTATGGGACTTAACTGCTAAGGTCATCAGTCCCTAAGCTTACACACTACTTAACCTAAATGATCCTAAGGACAAACACACTCACCCATGCCCGGGGGAGGACTCGAACCTCCGCCGGGGCCAGCCGCACAGTCTATGACTGCAGCGCCTTAGACCGCTCGGCTAATCCAGCACGGCTTGGGTTCTCTGTTATCGATCATCCTCCATACTGTCCCGACTTGGCCGCATCTAATTTGGGTCTGTTTCCCAAATTTAAAGAACATGTCGAGGACTTCACTTTGACAGTGACGAAGCGGTGCAATTAGGAGTGAGGTTGCGGCTCCGTTAACAAATTCAGGCGTTATACAGTGGCGGCATCATCAAACTAGTCTCTCATTGGCGGAAATGTGTTCGTCACCAGGATGAATATATTGAGAATTAATACGTAGACATGAACAATAAAGATGTAGACTGTTAGTAAAGTTCGTTTTATTTAAAGAGCTGTAAGAGTTTTCACGTGAAAGATACGGAGCCATTACTTTTCAGTACACCCTCGTACATCGAACACGGATTATGGGGCATTATTACAATATTGTTTTTGGCCAAGAGTTCAGGAATAAGCGACGTAGTGTAAGCGTTGCTAATGATATTGCAGATGCTAAGAAATATTTCGCCACAATTTCGGGCTTTTTCTTTTTAAGTACTTCGCGCTCTTGGCATTGAATTTGTAAGTAACAGACCCTACTTCCTATTGATCATTCGAGCTCGTGGCAAGAATTGAGGTGCACTATGCCGTGCAATTGACCGTAAATGGCGAGCTCTTTTCGGTCTTCACGACGCAAAATGCTTCCACGGCAACGACAGAGTCTTAGTAGCGACGTCATATTGAAACACGTATGTTGTGTGGCAGCGATGCTGAGACATTGTAGAATCTCTGACCAGAGCAGTTGCGCTCGACTCGCAGTAGCGAGCAGTCAGTCAGTCTGCAGTAGTCAGTCCTCAGTAGTGCTTGGAGTCGGTTGCTAGCAGTAGCGGAGAGCAGTCGGCGGGCGTCGGCATCGCAATGGTCGAGATTCAGGACGAGGTATAATTTATTTAAATAAATAATCATGCAGCTTTGCGCTCATCAGATAATGTAACGAACACTCATTGTAATTTAACTTTCAAAAATCGCCCCCAATTATAATTTTGATTTAAAACCAATTTTAGAGACAATCATTCAAATTTCCTTCCATTTCCTTTTAACAAAGATTTTTTAAAAGGTACTTCCAATGCTTTTCATGCAAGTGCCAGAGAACAATAAGAGCAGAATTTTGACATGCAGTTTCACTAAGGTAAGAAATTTATTCTCGTTTCGCACAGGGCAAACACCGACTTTTCGGTTGAATTGAGTTTAGGTTATCATTACAGTTTCATTATCATGGCATTAGCGTTCATTATTTAATGGGAACTTGTACTTGAGTCAGATAGCGAGCTTTCATTTAATTGTCTTTGCCATTAATATTCTTGTGGGAGTTTATACTTAGCTATGGCACCATTTCTAATAAATATTGTTTTTAAAATTTCTGTGGGAGTTCACACTTAGCTGTGGCTCCATTTCTAATAAATATAGTTTTATATTTTAGAATTTGTTGTGGGGAGGTTACACTTGGCTCCATTTCCATTAAGTAATGTCTTTCAAAATTTTTGTGGGGAGGTTACACTTGGCGACACCCGGTCCAGGATCGTATTTCGTAGAGAATCTTTTGAAAAAGTCAGATATCTGCTCTTATTTGCTTAAATATAATTATAATTTGGCGCAACGCTTTTACTAATTTGTGACCTTCTCTCCTTAGATCATCGGCAATTCGTTGCTCTGTTGTATTTTGTTTGTTGCTTTTGCATTGTGTTTATTTGTTTTGTGATTTATTGTAACTATTGTGAAAATGCCGCGAAAGACTGTGAATAGTGTATCGCGAGGTATTATGAACGAAACAACCGAATTAAATGACTACATCAATAGTACCAGTGACACGCAGTGTAAGGATGATAATCCTGCGTTCACTAACAGTCAGTGCGTTTCAACCACTTGTCTTACTGCTGAACATATAGCATTCTTGCAACAAATGTTTAATCAACTTAATGAAAGTTTCAAAAAGTCGAGTGAAACATACGACAAACTTAATGAAAGTTTCAAACAGACGAATGAAACGTACGACAGACTTAATGAAAGTTTCGATAACCATTTCAAACAACTTAGCGAAACAATTAATGAAAGTTTCAATCTGGCGAACGAAAAACAAGACAACCTTAACGAACGGAACAAACAAGTTAGTGAACAGAGTACAGCTGTTACCGTGCAATGTCAGGACATTAAAGAACCATTACGTGTGAATACTAAAGCTTGTGCTAGTAACAGTAATAATGAAGTTGGCACTGTTGCACAAGAATTAAGTAGTGCACGTGTAGGTACAACAGAATCACAGAAAGTCGAAATTAATGCAGTTACTGAACAATGTTCAGCATACGCAACACAGATCCACGAAATTAATGCAGTCACTGAACAATGCCCTAAAAACGCAGTACAGATACGCGACGAGTTTAATTTAGAGTCACTGGAAGTTAAACACACTCTGAATACGGAAGTCGATAGTAAAAGTGAACCACATAACAACCAAAATGACGAGAGTATTAAAGTAACAGAATTGAAAACTATTGCCGTCACCAATAGGTTACAGGATCCGCCACATTGCAAGCATTTGTCAGAGTCACGCAGCGCGTATAATGTGAGCAATTTACAGAGACTACGCGACTTAAAATCCGAAAAGCTACGCGACTTAAAACCTGAAAGGATACGCAATTTGAAATCCGAAATGACACAGACAAACAGATTCTCGCACAAACCTGAACGTTTTCTTAAATTCAGTGACGAGAACGTACATTACGAGCAATTTGCATTTGTAAAAAAATCTAAGGAACATAATAATGACAGAGCACAGATACACGATTTGCACTGTATGAGACAATTTATTTTCGTACTTTCACCACTATTACCTGTAATGCAGAAACTAACTTTGAACCTGATACGACAATTTGCCATTGTATTTTCATCAGCATTGAGTGTAATACAGAAACGACAATTAGCATGGATACAGCAATTTGTGTTTGAAATTTTACCACCATTGCCTGTGACGCAAAAGTTAAATTTTATTTGCAGTGCGTAAAAGACCTCAGGGGATTCATTACGCTTTAATGAATATGTGCCGTAGCGAGCATAGGGCCCCGAGCTGTAGTAGTGCTGTTTCATCTTTAGTTTTCTGCACTGCTGCCTTCTCTTCTACTATCCTTTATATCTATCAAAACAGCTCTTTAACTATTGCTCTTCCTATAATTAAGAAAAATGAGTAATGAGAACCCGATAAGACAAATTTTTACCGAATGTGACAATTTTCAGTAGGCACTCCCGTAATGACAACTAACAACGTAATTTTAATAACAGATAAAATAGTAATCATTAGTATGTATAAAATTTGCAGCAACAGCAACCACATTTTGGTAACAATAGATGTTTTTCACTACAACAGCATGAAAGTCAGCCGCTTAGCATACCTAACCAACAATGCAGTCCACAAGGTCAACCAAACTTTAATGTTTCGCCGCGTGCACGTATAGTCCCAGCTACAATAAATAGTAACGCACAGCAGAGAAATAATACGTACAGAAAACACACTATTTCGACTCGTATCGCAATGCGCCGTATAGAAGTGACTATTATGACAGACGTAAAATTAACAAGCACAATTTTCAGCGTACATTTCATTACAGTCGATCTTTTCAGCAGCAAGAATGTCAGCAACGAGATATAATCATGAATGAAACAGACAATAGGTGTCATCTATAGCGTAACATGTCAGGAAGAAATAATAGTACAGTTTAAATAGTCAAAATACCACAGCATCGTCCTGTAAATAACAGCACGTACGACAGAATTTGACCAGACACAGTACAGGTAGCCTATTCCAGTAACGTAAGCAATACTTTTTGACACGTAGAATCTTATTCACGAGAATGTTGTTGAAACATGCTTTGCTGAATACACCACTTTTATCGCACCCAGATCTTACTCGAAATTTTTCTATTGCCACCGACAGTTCCAACACAGCTTTAGGCGTACACATTTTTCAGGAAATTGAAGAAGATGGCTCAATAGTAATTAAAAACATCACATTTGCAAGCCGCATTTTGTCACCTGCTGAACGAAATTATTCCGTTACTGAACTAGAAACATTATGTGTTGTATGGGCTTTTACGAGATTTCGGCACTTTCTTTATGGCAGACATACCACCGTTTACACAGATCACAGAGCTATACAATTTTTACTTTCAGCTAAATTTACTCACGACAGATTAAGCAGATGGAAACTGTATTTACAGGAATTTAATTTTACGATTGTTCACATTCCCGGCACACAAAATGTTATAGCAGACGCACTTTCTCGTTCTCTCAGCAACAATCAGCAAGACGTAGCAACCAACTTCTGCAAAGCAAATTTCAGCGTCATGTACATTCAACAAGTTGCATTTGAAAATTTTATTTCATCATCATTACAGGACATAGCACGAGAGCAAAGCAAAGACAATGTGTGGAAAGAAATTAAACACCTTTGGCAAGATAAGAATAATGTTACGATTAGAAACCACTACACTGTACGCAATGACATTCTGTTTCGCCGCTCTCATCCAGACAGTAACAATTGGTTATTATGCATTCCTGACGAACTGGTTAACAAATTAATCTGGTACACTCATTTAAGCTACGCACATTATGGAGCAAGAAAATGTTTTCTGATACTGGGACAGAACTGTTATTTTGCCAGCATGGAAAAACGTATACGACGAGTTTTAGCGTCATGTAAAATTTGCCAGAAAGCTAAGTCTGACACCACTTCACACATTCCTCCATTATATCCCATTGTACCTGTTAAATTAAGACATATGGCCGCAGTAGACATTTTTGGTCCAATTCCGAGAACTAATAGAGGTTTTTGCTACATCTTTGTCGCTGTTGAACTCACTTCAAAATTTGTTACCTTCACTCCGTTACGCAAAGCTACTGCTAAAACTGTTTCGAAAGCATTTGTAAAGCATTTCTTATTTCATGTAGGGCATGTGATGAAAGTAATTTCTGACAATGGATCACAATTTCGTTCTGTCATATGGACACGCATGTTACGAGCTAGAAACATTTCTCCGATTTATATATCCAAGTACCACGCCTCTTCGAACCCTTGTGAACGACTAATGAAAGAAATTGGTAAACTGTGTAGAATATACTGCCACAAAAGACATGTTAATTGGGACACACACATACACTCATTCCAAGATGTAATTAATTCCATTCCAAATGAATCCACTATGCTACCTCCGTCTGTTATACTGAAAAACGTTGAACCACCCAACAAAATCAAAGAGTTAGTAAATTTTCCTACATCTCGTCGATTACGACACCACGAAATAATTGACATTGCGCTGAACAACATCAAACGTGCCGCAGAGCGCCGGAGAAGACAGCAAAAACAGGTTTGTAGACACCGAGATTTTCACGTTGGACAGAAGATATTAGTACGTACACACTATTTATCCAGCAAATTAAAAGGTAAGTGCAGTAAATTTGAACTTCTATACGCAGGTCCATATCGGATTCGCAGCATTCCTCACCCCAATGTTGTACACGTCGAAACTCTGAGAACCAGAAAATCGAAAGGCAACCATCATGTGTCAAACATTAAACCCTTTATCGAATGAAACCACTTTACGATGTAACATGCTATGAGGCCGTTTACACATTTTATGACCACTTATGCAATTATATTGACATTACTAATTACTGATGATTATCGTATTTTTTTCTTGGCAAGTGCCCGGCAAGGTAAGGTTAGCAGGTCGCTTTTCTTGTCGTTACACATCAGACCGTGCACATTTTTTCAGATGAACTTACACATTTTATGACCACTTATGCAATTATATTGACATTACTAATTACTGATGATTATCGTATTTTTTCTTGGCAAGTGCCCGGCAAGGTAAGGTTAGCAGGTCGCTTTTCTTGTCGTTACACATCAGACCGTGCACATTTTTTCAGATGAACTTACACATTTTATGACCACTTATGCAATTATATTGACATTACTAATTACTGATGATTATCGTATTTTTTCTTGGCAAGTGCCCGGCAAGGTAAGGTTAGCAGGTCGCTCTTCTTGTCGTTACACACTAGACCGTGCATTTTTTCAGATGAACTTACGCATTTTATGAATAATTATGCAATTCTCTATAATGACGCATTAATTTTATCAAATTCTCTCTCCATTGAAGTCTTTAATTATCGCATCTATTAACTACACTACATATAAGCTGAACACAACGAATGTCACATTTTGTCTTTCTTATGTATGTACGATTGTTTTCATGTTTTGTTTGTATGCACTGTGAACTAGTTAAGGTATAACACACACCATTTGACTTTGACATTTTGCCTTGTGATATCTCAACATCATGACTGTTTTACATTTTCCTTTTTTGCTGCTGCATTACGATATTCTCTGTACACTTTTTGCCTTTAAACACTGTCTGTGTTTTGAGATATTACGTTTTCTGTCATGTTATGTTGTATGCTTAATTGAGTCACCATTAACCAGTCACTATTTAATGGGTATATGATTTAAATGCAAGACATTAATCTTTGTTCATCAATTTCAGAAATAAATGATGCGTACAGGAAATGAATTAAACAGAAGTGGGAATTTCACCTATGGAATAAACGAAAGAAGATGCAATAAGCTAATGAGGACGAGTAAATGGATCAGAATTAACAAGCATTAACAAGAATATATTATACACATCGCAGAATAGCAGTCTTAACTAATTTTTTCTTTCAGAATACAAAGCGATTGATGCAAGCTGTCAGACAGAACTACACATTTTAGTTTTAAGTGATGAAATATGCTAGGGATTAGGAATAGTTGTGTGATGAATAATGAAATGATTTTTGCAGATGATAATGAATGCTGATAATGAACAATGATGAAGAATATGGTACTATGAATAATGAAGTTTTTGTTTACAGGTGATGATAATGATGGAGTTATGATGATATGAATAATGAAGTTTTTCTTTACAGATGAGGATAATGTTGAAGTTATGTATTTATGCTATGTAGTTATTTAAGTATTTGTTGCAGTTTACTTTGACAGCAGGTGTTATATTGCGTAGTAGGATGACTGAAGGTTTTGGAAAGGACAGCTATGGAACACATTTTTTATACACATTTCACTACCTGTTAATTCGAAGTTCACTACTTTTCAGCATAGTCTGCGTTTCTTCTTTCAGTTCAATAATCCATTTTGTATTTTTCTTTCAGGAGAAGCTTTTTATGATAGTTACTAAACTTGTTACTTGTTATGCCTGTTCTAGTACTTGCATTTTTCTTTACCCACTTGTGTCTATCATTTATAAATGTGATAACCTTGCTACAGCTGACTCATGACGAATGACGTTACACAATCTTTTCATTTATAGGAACAACCTAGAAGCAATTTTTTCTCTTATTTCTTCTTGCTTTCCCTTATAATTACCCAAAGCAATGCATTGCTAGCAGAAAAAACAAAATGTATTAACAGTCCCAGATAATGTCACTAGTTTATGATAATTCTGAATAACACTGATCAGCTCTGAATAGTATGTCACTTGAATAATGACTTCTTAATGATACCAAAACATAATTGCCACTATCTATTGTAATGAGAGTACTTATTATGCCCATGATTATTAATGCTATGACTGTAATTAACTGATTTTTAATAATGATTTCTTAATGATATGAAGAATACTGAATGATGAATAATGTTTTATACTATTCAATACTTGCTGGCCACTGAGTGCCCATAATTAATGTAATTACTTATTATGCCCATGATTATTAAGGCTATGACTGTAATTAACTGATTTTTAATAATGATTTCTTAATGATATGAAGAACACTGAATGATGAATAATGTTTTATACTATTCAATACTTGCTGGCCACTGAGTGCCCATAATTAATGTAATTACTTATTATGCCCATGATTATTAAGGCTATGACTGTAATTAACTGATTTTTAATAATGATTTCTTAATGATATGAAGAATACTGAATGATGAATAATGTTTTATACTATTCAATACTTGCTGGCCACTGAGTGCCAATAATTAATGTAACTTAACGTTTTGTTAGTGTTTTCAATGATGACTTCCCATATTAATACTGAATGATGATAAATATTTTGTACTAATCGAAAGTTGCTAGGCCACTGAGTGTTAATAATTACTTGTAAATATGTCATTTGAATGAGGAAAAATGTTTTGTAATACTCAATACTTGATGGCGATTGATTACCACTCTTGTCTTTAAATTAATTAATGAACATTTTTCTGTAATACTACATTCATGGTACAGAAATGTTCAATGACTAGAGTATGGATACCGCAAACTACTTATGTAATCACTAATCAAGACTTGTGTGTTAGTTAATGTCCTTCACCTTCTGACCTAACTACCTGAAATTATTGTAACATCCATTTGTCTTGTCCATCCTCATTATCATGGAGCACTATATTTGGTTTTTGCACTAATTCTACGTTGGTGTGCCGCCTCTTAAAAGCGTGGTGTTGACACGACATGCTGTCCACCACTGTAGGCGAAGAAACTACTTATGTAATCACTAATCAAGACTTTGTTATGGAGCACTGTGTGCCGCCTCTTAAGAGCGTGGTGCTGACACGACATGCTGTCCACCACCGTAAGCGATGAAGACGTTATTCTGGTCCCACTGTTTGGTGTACCTGGTATACTGCCAAATGATAGTATGGAATACTACTACGACGTTTCACTGTCTTGATACTCTGATAAATACTTCTGGGAACGGAACTGCAGATTGTATCACTTAGTTGTGATTCTGGGGAAAGATATGGACTTTCAGTACAGCTATGTGCAAACTAAAGTGCTACAACCATGATGCAATCCTTCCTTTCCTATCCTAATAGTGAAAATCATTTTTTTACTAACACCATTTATGTTCATGGCATATACATTTTTTCTCGATTTGTTGAACTCTAGTGCGAGTACACTTGTGTCACTTGTCAACATGATTTTTGCCATTTGTTGTCAAAATACTAAAGACATTTTCGATTTGTTTTGAAGTGCAGTATGTGTGCACTCTTGTCATCTATATACTTTTTGTGATTTGATGATTTTTTCTACTCTTGCGTTTATTTGTTATAAAAATGTTCAAAAGTTTTCAGTGCATGTGCACTTATGTGAATATGTTTTCAACTGAACTACAGTGCCTGTGCACTCTTCTCAATTTTCGATATGATTTGTGTTCATTCTGTATACCTTTTATGATTTATGTCATTTGTTACTCTTGTATATACATTTCGTCTTTTACTGATATGTTCTCCACTGCAGTGCATGTGCACTCATGACACTTGTCAACATGATTTTTTTTTTTTTTTTTTTTGCCTGTTATGAAACTGCTAAAGAATTTTTCAGTGTGTGTACACTTTGTTATCTGTCAAATAATTTGTATATACATTTTTCCTGATTTGTTTTGTACTTATATTTTGTCTTGTCTGTAATGTTTTGTAATCGGTGCATGCGCACAACATTTAATTCATGTGATACATCTAAATATTTTGTAAATGTTAATTAATTAAAAGAAAAATTTGTTACGATGGCAAGTCCAAATGACTCACCATCGCTGCCAAATTTTTGCCCCCCCAGTGGAGGGTTATGAAACACGTATGTTGTGTGGCAGCGATGCTGAGACATTGTAGAATCTCTGACCAGAGCAGTTGCGCTCGACTCGCAGTAGCGAGCAGTCAGTCAGTCTGCAGTAGTCAGTCCTCAGTAGTGCTTGGAGTCGGTTGCTAGCAGTAGCGGAGAGCAGTCGGCGGGCGTCGGCATCGCAATGGTCGAGATTCAGGACGAGGTATAATTTATTTAAATAAATAATCATGCAGCTTTGCGCTCATCAGATAATGTAACGAACACTCATTGTAATTTAACTTTCAAAAATCGCCCCCAATTATAATTTTGATTTAAAACCAATTTTAGAGACAATCATTCAAATTTCCTTCCATTTCCTTTTAACAAAGATTTTTTAAAAGGTACTTCCAATGCTTTTCATGCAAGTGCCAGAGAACAATAAGAGCAGAATTTTGACATGCAGTTTCACTAAGGTAAGAAATTTATTCTCGTTTCGCACAGGGCAAACACCGACTTTTCGGTTGAATTGAGTTTAGGTTATCATTACAGTTTCATTATCATGGCATTAGCGTTCATTATTTAATGGGAACTTGTACTTGAGTCAGATAGCGAGCTTTCATTTAATTGTCTTTGCCATTAATATTCTTGTGGGAGTTTATACTTAGCTATGGCACCATTTCTAATAAATATTGTTTTTAAAATTTCTGTGGGAGTTCACACTTAGCTGTGGCTCCATTTCTAATAAATATAGTTTTATATTTTAGAATTTGTTGTGGGGAGGTTACAATATCCGTAAACAGATGTTCCATCAAGTGTTACGAAACCTTCCAGTAGCTCTGAATCGTTGTTGACAATCTACCGACTACTGAGGAACTTGTATTCAATGCAGCTTTTTGTTCTAAGTTCAACAATTTAGGAACAAATTTTTCTGCGCCCCATTGTACACCCTAAACATCAGAAAACAATTTCATAGTATGAGCCAGTTGACATGCCAACATTGCATGGGGGCTTAATTAAAATATAATGAAAATAATTTTTAATTTTTTGATTTAGTAGCTGTCTGTTCGATTACGAAGTCTCGTAAACGGTTGACCCTGACTAGTTTTTGTACGCAATCTGACTGCATGGAACAACAACAAACAATGAAATGAAAATTTTCGTTAACACAATTAATTAATTAATTAAGTCCCCAGCAACTATAAAACCTAAGAAACCAAAGCACAAGTGTCACTGTTCTGTGTGTAGAAGTAAGACTCAACGTACACATCTGGCACGGTTCTTCTTCAATAACACAAAAAAAATTTTAAATATCATTTATACTGAAGTAATTAAAGAAAATAGAAATAGTAGAATTACGCAAGAAAACCAGAATAACACTCTAATCCAAGAACACAAGCCAGATGCTTTGTTGACTGAACCTGTAATGACGCATTATTTAAGACACTGAAATAACGAAAAAAAAAACACAGAATATTTTACCTTCATATATATTGACGCAAAGCACTCTGATCATTACAGTTTTCCATTCCAACAACATCTGCTGTCTATCCCATCAAACAACTGCATAAAACATGGAACAAGCACTCCTTACTACAACATCTCGACAAGCACTCTCCACCACGACCTCTCGACAGGAACTGACTACTACGAGACCTCGACAAGCACTACCCACTACGACATCTCAATAATCACTGCCAGTGGAGGCGGCGGAACAATACTCTCTAGCGCGATCTCTGGCGCTGTGGCTCAGTGTAGCCACCTTTCATATGCCCTTCCTCCACGGGCTGGAATTTGATGGTATATTTGCCAGCATTGGTGGTGAAAATACCACCTAATTCGTCAAAAAAAATACAGACAAAAATAAAAGATAATATTAATACGTAAATATCACATACTAGATAAAATTTTGGCCTTGCACTGACCTTTCAATAACCTAATATATAAAATACAGTAAGCAATACAAATTCTTTCATACATGTGACTTTACATAATAGTTTACACAAGTATTATGTGGTTAAACAGTTCAATCAATAGCGTCATCAATGACGAATATGTGCAGGTAAGAGTCTCATAACTTTTCACAAACAGTAATACACAAAAAATCAGTTTATACAAATATTTACATAAACGCTTTCCATAGCTCAAGAATAAGCAGTTGACAGTTCCAGCAGTAGCACCCAGCAATGGTCAACAGGTGCAAATACCAACAAGTAACATTATTTCAATAGAAGCAGTCCATCAGTGGCACCCAGCAATGTTGAACAGGTGCAGACACCAACAAGTAACATCTTTTCAGTAGAAACAGTCCATCAGTGGCACCCAGTAATGTTGAACAGGTGCAGACACCAACAAGTAACACCATTTCAGTATAAGCAGTTCCATTAGTGGCACCAGCAATGTTGAACAGGTGCAGATATCAACAGGTGACATCTTTTCAGTAGAAGCAGTCCATCAGTGGCACCCAGTAATGTTGAACAGGTGCTGACCGCAGTCCATAAAATTCACTATCACTAATCACACTGTTCATCAGCAGAAATGAAACATGTCCTAGTGGCACCAATCATGTAGAAAAAGTGCAAGTAACAGTCCATAATATTCACTATCACTAATTAGACAGTTCATCAGAGTTCATTAGCAGAAATTAAACATTTTCAAGTGGCACCCATTATGTTGAACAAATGCAGGTAACAGTCCATAATATTCACTATCACTAATTAGACAGTTCATCATACAAATAATAATAAACACACAAATGACATCAGATAATTGTCATATTAAATATTACAAATACACAAATATCAGTAAACCTATAATATTTATGGGTGTCAGTGCAAGCCACAACAAACAAGTAAAATAATATTTAGGAGATAGGTTGGTACCAATTTGGGATAGGAAAAGGAAAACACACAAAACACACTCACTCATCTTTCATCCACATTAGTGCTACTGTGTAATTGAATAGTGTTAACTGTGTAAATGCAATTCTGTCAAAATTTTATGTTCATCATGTGTATCAAGTAGTAGTGGCAGCAATGTATAACAGTCAATAATAGTTAGTCAACGTCATAGTCATCATGTCAAGACCAATGTTTGCCAAGCCAGATCAAAATGTACGGTTGCTGAACAACTGTCAGTGAGCCAAGATATGCAATTACTTCCTCTCTCCAAAAAAAAAAGTATATACTGCTTAGTGATTTAACAAAGTGTGTGTGTAGACAATCTTCTTTCTACTTGAGTGTTCTAGTCTGCCATCTTCATCCTCCTTGTTCCATATAGACCAACAAAAAAAAATATATGCTCCTCACTTACTTCACCTCTTATCCACCAGAACTCCAATAATCATCAGCATCACATAATCTCAATACTTCAATAATACCTCTTTCGTCGTTACATATAAACCTTATCATCAATAATACCTCTTCAATACGTCGATACATATAAACCTTATCATCAATGTCATTTACCTTACCTCTTGTCCACGAAAACTCCAATAATCATCAACTTCACATAATCTCAATACTTCTATAATACCTCTTCAATACGTCGATACATATAAACCTCAGCACCAATATCATTTCACTTCCATAACAACTCTTTCCTCTAGTCAGTCTCCTCGAACAAGTACAGACAAAATCCTAGTGCAAACTTCAATTCGGCATCCCATACAATCCGAAGACACAGTGTCCACACACAACCTCTGTGTAATCCATCTGACCCAAATCTTCTACTCATTATGCCTCATAAAATACATTTTGGTTCCTTGTCCATCATTAAATAAAAGAAATGCATACGTGACCTCTAACAGACTTAGTTCGAATAACTCTCAGTAATTAAGTACGATTACGAAGTGTTAATGATCGTGATATTTCAGTGTGTACACCACTTCAAAAATTATGGCAAACAGAAGCAAACATGTGGAGTATTTCTTGTGTCAAGTGTCACTTCCTATTTCAACTGCTCACGAAGAATGCAGTGTAATAACTGTTAATGGTCTAACCTAGTGTTGGTATGTCATGTCGTTAGCTTCCTTCCTATTAGCATAAATTTATACAGCTTCCATAAAACCTCCAGCTCATGTGACTTCTATGCAGTTTCTTGTACCAATGTCGTTCGTAGAATTATAGCAGTTCATTTTCTTATCTTAAAAATATAAAGCACTGAGCGTACGCAAAACATGCAATAGCGAGTAAATATACCAGTAGAGAACAGAATGTCAACAAGTGGATGCAGCACAATTCCTACAGCGAGGCTCTGCCAAGCAAACAATCTATAATTAACACCATAGTGTGGCCTAAACTCCATGTACGTACACCTCATATCAGCATTTCTATACGCCAAATTAAAGAGTAGTTATGACAACAAAACAGAAATGTGTAAATATGCAATCCATACGCAAAGCAGCAAGTACATACTTATATAATAAACAGGTCATTAGCATTATAGCATAGGCAAATAAATGTTCATATGTAATCTTAATAAGTAAACATGAAGGCGCAAGCAGATAAATCACAAAGTATAACCTACATACATAACCACAGTCAGCACAATTAATCAGTTGACAATTACAATTTAAACAAATAAGCACAGCAGGCACATAATAAAAAAATATGACATCAGTGAAAAAGCATAGCAGCCAAGCGATGCATAATATACGCAAGTAATAACACTGTTCATTAATCAATCATTGTCAAAATCAGTTAACGTACGCAAGCACGTCGCTTCACAAGTAAATTCATAGAACATGAAATTAGCACAAAGTATGAATCACGTAATCTCGAGCAGCAAATTACGTCTAAAGTACGTACCTAAGTGGAATTATGTTACCTGAAAAATAAACTCAATTAATCGTTACCTTTTTAGTTTATTAGTTTCATCTTCGAAATTACATTCTTCCTGAAATTTTCTCGATAGCAAGTCCTCTTAACGTCGGACACACACAGAATTTACCTGAAGTTCCTGAAAAATACTGAACGTTAATAACATAATTTATAAAGTCACCATAGCTTTATACAGAATTTAGTCGGAAAATTAGACAGTGTATTTGTTTACGTCTGTCAGAGCATTCGCACTGAGCGCTCGATCAGCTGTAGACGCGTGACGTAGAAAGTGATTGTTTGCGGTCAACGACTGCCTTGTGCGACGCGCAGACTGACTGTTGCTTTGAGTATGTGCCGCCGCCGGAACACGGCGCGGTATCCTTGTATTCTCTGCATGTTTACATGTAGCTGTTAGTTTCTCTAAAGTATGTCATTCCACAAAAATTTTTACGTTTGATATATGATGTATTCCTTTAGAGCGTCGTGATTTAAGAGTTTCTACTTCAACAGTGTTATCATGGATAATTTTGCGAATTCTATATGGACCGTTATAAAGCAGAAAAAATTTGCGACACAATCCTTTTCCTTTGTGAGACAAACGATGAGACTTAATTAACACCTTCTGACCAACTGACAAAATTTTTAAACGACCAGGACGTTTAGCTGATTTCTCTCTTCTAGCAGCCGCAGATGCAATATTTTGCAGAGCCAGGTTCACAACTTCAGAATGCCGCAGTTTCCGTGAAGGCGGAAAAGGAACGATTTCAGAAATGCGATTTGTTGGTACTTTATTTTTTAATATCAATAGAGGCGGTAAAGAAGTTGAGTCATTAGGAAGTTCATTCAGAATGTTTTGAAAAATATGAAGACACTGATCCCAAGTTCTGTGATTCTGATGACAATAAAGACGGCACAATTTATTGATTTCCTTCATCCATCTCTCTGAAGCATTAGATTGAGGGTGAAAAAGTGAAATAAAAATTGGTTTAATCTTACGACGCCGTAGAGTACGAAGCCAAATTTTAGAGCGAAACTGTGATCCATTATCTGATATAACCTTATCAACATGACCAACTTCTCTAAGAAAATGTTTGATGAAAGCATTAGATACTGAACGAGCTGTTGCTTTGCGTAAAGGTGTAAAACACACATATTTTGATGTCAATTCCACTGCTACGAAAATGTACGCAAAACCATTAGTAGAACGAACCACTGGACCGAACAAATCGACTGCAGCCATGTCCTTTAATTTCGCTGGAATGATAGGAAAAAACGGTGCTCTGTGAGAAACAGTTGGCGGCTTAGCCTGTTGACATAATTTGCATTTGGCAAGAACAGAACGAATACGTTTTTCCATATTACTGAAGTAGCAATTTTCTCGTAATTTATGAAAGCATTTTCTGGGACCAAAGTGCGCATAACTAAAATGTGTGTACCAAATCAATTTATTGACCCACTCATCAGGAATACAAACTAACCAAACAGAGCTGTCGACCGATTTTCGTTTGAAAAGAATGTCATTGCGAACTAAATAATACTGTCTGATCGCTACGCTTTCCTTTCTCCTCCACTTCTCCTTAATGTCCTTCCAGATGGGATCCTTATTTTGCTCCTTAGCGATGTCCTGGAGCGAAGATGAAATAAAATTCTCAAACGCAACACCTTGAATGTACATCAAACAATAATGGTTTTCTTTGCAGTCCTCCTCAGCACTTTGTTTCAAACCCATAGGTGCACGTGATAAAGCATCAGCAACAATATTTGAAGATCCCTGTATGTAAACAATACTAAAATCAAATTCCTGTAGGTACAACGCCCATCGTGACAATCTGCCATGAGTTAATTTTGTCGACATAAGAAATTCCAAAGCTCGATGATCAGTGTAAACCTTAGTATGTCTACCGAACAAAAATGTGCGAAATTTTGTGAAAGCCCAAACAACAGCCAAAGCTTCAAGTTCCGTAATCGAGTAATTCTTTTCGGATTTAGAGAGAACACGACTTCCAAATGCAATAGTCTTCTGTACTACAACGCCGTTTTCTTCTATCTCTTGAAATAAATGTGCACCTAGGCCTTTGTATGATGAGTCCGTCGCCAAACAAAAATCTTTAGATAAATCCGGATGTGAAAGAAGTGGAGCAGCAACTAAAGCATCACGAAGTTGTTCAAATTCTGACTGAGCTTCCTCATCCCAACACCAATTAGATTTCTTTCCAGATAGTTCACATAAACGAGGTGTGGCCAAATTGTCCAATTTAAAAAAGCGTCTAAGAAAATTACAGACACCAAGGAAACTACGAACATCACGTTTTGTGGTAGGAACAGCATAATTACGAATAGCGTCTAGTTTCTCTGGATCAGGAAGAATGCCTTCTGTAGAAATAATGTGACCGAGAAATTTCACCTGAGAACGACCAAATTCAGATTTTTCCAAGTTCACTGTAATGCCAACTCGTGCAAAAATCCGTAACAATGAATCCAAAATTTTGTTATGCTCACTCCAAGAATGTTTAGCAATAAGAATATCGTCAACATATGAAGTAATATTGTCACGAAGATAAACAGGTAAAATTTCATTTAAGCTACGAATGAATGCTGCTGAAGATACAGTAAGTCCAAACGGTAATTTCCGAAACTGGTAACAGTTACCAAAGGCTAAAAAGGCAGTATATTTTCTACAATCAGGGTGGAGTTCTATTTGCCAAAAACTTGCGCGCATATCAATCGTGGATAAAACTTTAATTCCATGGAAATGTTGAAGAAGTTCATCTAAATTTTGTGGACGGTCAGTTTCAGGAATAATAATATTATTTATCTGTCTGGAATCCAGAACCAAACGAATTGATCCATCCTTTTTAAGAACGACGTGTAAAGGGCTGGTATAAGGACTGACTGCTGGCTCAATAATGCCCTGATCTAACATGTATTGAAGTTCATTCTTAACCTTGTCTCTGTAAGCCAAATGAATAGCGTACGTTTTCCCGCGAAATGGTGTGTGTTCTTTTACTTTAAATAAATATTGTAAGCCTTGTATAGTTCCTGTGTGATGACTAAACACTGTAGCATGTGAAGTCAAAATATGGTGCAGCTCTTCTCTTGCAACGTCATCTGGCACTTCAGCTTTCTTAACCTTTTCATTAATTAATTCTTCGCTACTAATTACATCCTCCATCGCGTCTCTGTATCTATTGTCATTGTCATGAATAAACACACTGTCGTCATAATGCTCAACGAAAACATCAGAAGTAAGAAACCTTAAACATTTTGTATCTAATTCAGATCTTGCTAAACACTCGAAAAATTTCAAACATTTCGGCATTCCGGCAACAGTCAAATTCACACTTCCTTCTTTAAAGTTCAAAATTGCCTTATGTGTGTTAAGAAACTCCATACCTAATATAATCTGTGTACTGAGTAATGGAACAATAATAAAATTAGCAGACAATTCGTATCCTTGACAAATGAAATTTAGGTTGGTCTGTTGTTTAACTTCCACACCTTTTCCAGAAATCGCTCCTCGAATTGTAGTTTTAGAAATAGGTAACACAGGACAGGCAATAGTTCTTTCACATATACGAAAAACTGATTCACTAACGACGTTCAATGGGCTCGCAGAATCTAAAACTGCAGTGAACTTATTCTTACCCACACATACTTCAATAACAGGATGTAAAAATGCGTCTACATTATTTTCCTTTTCGCCTAGCAAAATGTCTCTCATATCTTCCAGGCGTACGTAGTGTAAAGTTGTAGTGTCATTACTTTCTGAACCGTCTATATTGCTGCCAGAAGCCGAAGCTGCAAGTCATGGTCGATTGTTTGCGTCACGTCTTTGATTATTCCCGTCATTTCGCGGATCAGTTTCTACTATTTCCAATTGTCTCTCTGAAGTTCTGCCACGTGGAGGATGCCAATTAGGTCCCTCCTGTCTGTTAGATGCAAATTCTTGGTTGTGTCTGTTATTAAAATTTCTGTTTTCCTGTCTGTCTGCATAACTACTTCTTGTGTAATTTCGACGGTCACTTCTGAAATTACTGTTAGACCTACTACCCTGGTTATTTCTGAATCTATTGCTGTATGAATAATTTCTGTCTTGGCGATACCGTTTACTGTTTCCGTATGATTGATCATTCCGGTAGGAATTACCGTTATTATAATTGTCTGTGTAATTTCTGTTAGAATGCCTGTTATTGTCATAAGGCTGGTATCTATTGTCCTGTCTTTTACGTCTGTCATTCTCAAAATTACCCATATAACGCCCGTTCCGATCACTATCCCTTTTCTCTGAAAATCTATCGTAATTACTGCTACTGAAAAAATTACAAGAAGTCCCGTCGTCGTTGTCATACTCAAGTTCTTGTAGCAAAGTCTTAAAAGTCTCAATGTCGTCTTTACATCTTCCGGCTAAAGCAATTTGTCTTATGGATTGTGGCAGCTTAGTTAAACAAATGTGAATTAATTCAGTCGGGCTATAAGGGTTGGACAGGAACTGATTCTTTCGAATCATGTCTTCAAAGTATTCTGCCGGCGTGCGGAACTCAGACTGTTTAAAATTCGCTGCATAATCAGACTATGTTTGACTGTCTTGTGTGTTTTCGGACCAATATGCCGATAGAAATGCATGATAAAAATCATTCTGATTAATCTCTAATGAGTGCGCGCATCCGCGTCGCCGGTTCATTTTCTAAATATCCACACATAAATTCCAGTTTGTGACTTAGTGACCAATTTGGTGGAAGTGCGTACATAAATTGATCTAACCATGCACATGGATGTATGTCATTCTTGGAATTGCGGAAGATCTTAAATTTCCGAACAGTCAAAAAGTGTTTATAGTCAAAGTTTTCGCCTCGTGGCGACAAAGACCTACTGCGTCTGTCCCAGTTTGAATGTCGATTATTGTCAAGTTCGCGCGCCTGGCGCTCTCTTGTTGCGTCCCGTAAATGAAACAAATTATTTTCTTCAAAGCCCTCTGCTATCTGTGATTCTAAATTTCTTCTGCTGTCTTTTCCTACGATTTCGCCTTCAATTTGTTTGACTTGCTTTCGTAATGCTTCAACTTCCCTTTTAACACGTACATTAAGTTTTCCCTGATTTTCAACATGCTTATTTATGTTCTGGTACTCTTCGGTTTCTGCAAATGGTAATGGAGCTGTATCATCTGAATCTCTATCCCCATTTAAACTAAGACTTGTCAATTTATCTGAAATCTCCTCAACTCTTTCCGATAAGTCACCTATTTTTTCTTTCTGTTTACTTACGTCTTCCGTAAGTGTCGCGACTCGGGTTTCAGTATTGACACATTTGGTAGTTAACTGTTCATATTGTTGTGATAGGTTATTTATCTGTCATTTGGTACGGATTCCTCAATTCTCTCAAATATTTCTTCTTTATCGTGTGCACGTTGTAAATTTAACTCTGAAAATTTTTGTACTATCACGCGATCTCTTTCTTCCTGTTCTCTATCCTGTTCCCTTTGTCTAATCTCTACTGCAATTAATCTATTATTGTGAGCATTCAAAATCGGTTGTACTTCCTCTCTAATCTCTTTCTTTAATTCATCCTTCATGTTTTTGAAACATGTCCCTATTCGCGAATCTAACCGTGTTTCCATTGTTTTTAATTCAGATCCTAACTGTGATCCCAGTGAGTCAAACCGTGTTTCCATTGTTCCCATATCAGTTTTAATTGTTCCTATATCAGTTTTAATTTCAGATCGCAAAGTTCCCATCTCTGTTTTAATTGTTCCTACTTGTGATCCCACTGTTTTTAATTCAGTTCCCAAATTTAATATTGCACTCATCAACTGCTCCATATCTTCTGTCGTTAATCTCGTATTCTGTGAATTTTCTGGTTGAGAAAAATTTTGAAATGGTTCCGGACTATTTTCCCGACTTATTAAATTGTTTTCCACTTCATTATTCATGATACCGTTTTCCTCTGTTGGCGAGTTCGCCATGTTAACAATTTCGTCATTCTCACTATTCATCATTTTTGCCTTTTTCATTGATCGCGTAATCATTTACAAAATGTACAAAACTCGTCACTGTACGAAAATTACACACAATGCCTCCTTATTTCCAACAATACCATTCACACGAAATGTTTCCCTCAAACACGATTAGTCGAACAATTGAAATAATTGCACTAAATTGTCAAACCCATAGACAAGACAACAAAATTAAATTTTGAAAAAAAAATACCATTAGAAGAATGACAAATACCAAATCTACACATGCAATATAGGCTACAATTACTAAACTACAATTACTAAACTACAACAATACTACTGTCTACTATTTTTGCAGTCAGAAGAAATCCAAGGGACGATCCGAAGCAGCGGTCGCCACGTGCATGGGGGCTTAATTAAAATATAATGAAAATAATTTTTAATTTTTTGATTTAGTAGCTGTCTGTTCGATTACGAAGTCTCGTAAACGGTTGACCCTGACTAGTTTTTGTACGCAATCTGACTGCATGGAACAACAACAAACAATGAAATGAAAATTTTCGTTAACACAATTAATTAATTAATTAAGTCCCCAGCAACTATAAAACCTAAGAAACCAAAGCACAAGTGTCACTGTTCTGTGTGTAGAAGTAAGACTCAACGTACACATCTGGCACGGTTCTTCTTCAATAACACAAAAAAAATTTTAAATATCATTTATACTGAAGTAATTAAAGAAAATAGAAATAGTAGAATTACGCAAGAAAACCAGAATAACACTCTAATCCAAGAACACAAGCCAGATGCTTTGTTGACTGAACCTGTAATGACGCATTATTTAAGACACTGAAATAACGAAAAAAAAAAAACACAGAATATTTTACCTTCATATATATTGACGCAAAGCACTCTGATCATTACAGTTTTCCATTCCAACAACATCTGCTGTCTATCCCATCAAACAACTGCATAAAACATGGAACAAGCACTCCTTACTACAACATCTCGACAAGCACTCTCCACCACGACCTCTCGACAGGAACTGACTACTACGAGACCTCGACAAGCACTGCCCACTACGACATCTCAATAATCACTGCCAGTGGAGGCGGCGGAACAATACTCTCTAGCGCGATCTCTGGCGCTGTGGCTCAGTGTAGCCACCTTTCAACATCATACGTGATCTATGATTGGGATCCGGCGATCGTCAATTATCACTTCCTCAACTTAGTCAACCATTTCGTGGGTTAATGCACTGGGACTCGACCGCGATCGTCATCTTCATCTTCACGGTCTTCTGCGAAACGCTCTTACCTCTCGCAAATCCTTTACTCATACCAGACTCACCGAAAGCAGTATTTTTAGATTTTATCCAACTATTCTGCCCTTTGTTTCTTTTTCTTTTCTGATCCCCGTCGGTAAAAATGGATCGGTTTGTTGTCCGTCCGTCTGTCTGTTTATCTGTGTGTCTGGCACAATGTTAAGAAACATTATTCTCAGAAATGAGTAGACGTATCAAGTTATAATTTATGTCACATACTAAGGTCTACGGCACCTATAATAGTCTGTGGGATTCTTGCCGTTGACGAACTGTGAAATTTGGCAAGACGCAGATTCACACTAAAAGAAAAGGAAAAATTTTAGTACTTTCAACATTGCAGCCCAGTCAGCAACCGTGATAATCCATGTATAAGAAACTATCATCCTCGACTGCGGTAATGAAACCAACCTTTACGTAGGTTTCACCCCATGTAATTGATCCTTCTTGGGAAGATAAACCTGATTCTATAATATGACTACGAGGGCATTGTTTAGAAATAAAACTAACTTGTTTAGTTCTAGAAATAAATATTATAGAATCAGGTTTATCTGCTGAAGATGGCTCAATTACTTGGGGTGAAACCTAGGTAAAGGTTACCCCAATCGAGGCTGATAGTTCCTTATACAGGGTGGTCCATTGATCGTGACCGGGCCAAATATCTCACGAAATAAGCATCAAACGAAAAAACTACAAAGAACGAAACTCGTCTAGCTTGAAGGGGGAAACCAGATGGCGCTATGGTTGGCCAGCTAGATAGCGCTGCCATAGGCCAAACGGATAGCAACTATGTTTTTTCAAATAGGAACCCCCATTTTTTATTACATATTCGAGTAGTACCCAAAGAAATATGAATGTTTTAGTTGGACCACTTTTTTCGCTTTGTGATAGATGGCGCTCTAATAGTCACAAACGTATAAGTAAGTGGTATCACGTAACATTCCGCCAGTGCCCACGGTATTTACCTCGTGATACATTACCCGTGTTAAAATGGATCGTTTACCAATTGCGGAAAAGGCCGATATCATGTTGATGTATGGCTATTGTGATCAAAATGCCCAACGGGCGTGTGCTATGTATGCCGCTAGGTATCCTGGACGACATCATCCAAGTGTCCGGACCGTTCGCTGGATAGTTACGTTATTTAAGAAAACAGGAAGTATTCAGCCACATGTGAAACGTCAACCACGACATGCAACAAATGATGATGGCCAAGTAGGTGTTTTAGCTGCTGTCGCGGCTCAGTAGCAGACAAATTGCGCGAGAATCGGGAATATCAAAAACGTCTGTGTTGAGAATGCTACATCAATATCGATTGTACGCGTACCATATTTCTACGCACCAGGAATTGCATGGTGACGACTTTGAACGTCGTCTACAGTTCTGCCACTGGGCACAAGAGAAATTACGGGACGATGACAGATTTTTTGCACGCGTTCTACTTAGCGACGAAGCGTCATTCACCAACAGCGGTAAAGTAAACCGTCATAATATGCACTATTGGGCAACGGAAAATCCACGATGTCTGCGACAAGTGGAACATCAGCGACCTTGGCGGGTTAATGTATAGTGCGGCATTATGGGAGGAAGGATAATTGGCCCCCATTTTATCGATGGCAATCTAAATGGTACAATGAATGCCGATTTCCTACTTAATGTTCTACCGATGTTACTACAAGATGTTTCACTGCATGACAGAATGGCGATGTACTTCCAACATGATGGGTGTCCGACACATAGCTCGCGTGCGGTTGAAGCGGTATTGAATAGCATATTTCATGACAGGTGGCTTGGTCGTCGAAGCACCATAGCATGGCCCGCACGGTCACTGGATCTGACGTCCCCGGATTTCTTTCTGCGGGGAAAGTTGAAGGATATTTGCTATCGTTATCCACCGACAACGCCTGAAAACATGCGCCAACGCATTGCCAATGCATGTGCGAACATTACGGAAGGCGAACTTTTCGCTGTTGAAAGGCATGTCGTTACACGTATTGCCAAATGCATTGAGGTTGACGGACATGATTTTGAGCATTTATTGCATTAATGTGGTATTTATAGTTAATCAAGCTGTAACAGCATGCGTTCTCAGAAATGATAAGTTCACAAAGGTACATGTATCACATTGGAACAACCGAAATAAAATGTTCAAACGTACCTACGTTCTGTATTTTAATTTAAAAGACCTACCTGTTACCAACTGTTCGTCTAAAATTGTGAGCCGTATGTTTGTGACTATTACAGCACCATCTATCACAAAGCGAAAAAAGTGGTCCAACTAGAACATTCATATTTCTTTACGTACTACACGAATATGTAATAAAAAATGGGGGTTCCTATTTAAAAAAAAACGCAGTTGATATCCGTTTGACCTATGGCAGCGCCATCTAGCGGGCCAACCATAGCGCCATCTGGTTTCCCCCTTCAAGCTAGACGAGTTTCGTTCTTTGTAGTTTTTTCGTTTGACGCTTATTTTGTGAGATATTTGGCCCGGTCACGATCAATGGATCACCCTGTATATTAAAGGGAAAAAATCTGAAAATCGTTAATTTGTACTTATACCTCACGAAAAAACATCTTTTCTGTCATTTGTTATCCGTCTCTCTGTCTGTCCGTCTGTTACAATTAATTTTTCTCAGAAACGGGTAGACGTATCAAATTCACATTCATGTCACGTACTACGGTGTACAGTACGTTGACGGTGTAAGCAATTTAAGCTCCTAAGTCCATGCAGTCAATAGTTATGGTCATTTATGTCACATGTTTTGATACTCGAAACTCACCAGAAGCTATAGGGTACTTGGAAGAAGCGTAGTTTTACAGTACAAGTAACGAAAAGAAAAGAGAACTGTAAATTTGTAACTATACCACACGAAAAAAATCTAGTTTAGCATTTGTCAATTTGTACGTCTGTTAAGAGCTCTTTCTCAGGAACTACAATACCAAATGCGAAATTACGCAAAAAATATAAACTTAAGTTTAAGATTGAAACACTATCGAAACCCTTGGAATTACTGCGACCCATTTCTTGCCAATACTAATTTCGATAACACAAAAAAAAAAAAAATTGTCGAGATTCTCCATTCCCAGGATGTGTATATAGCCACATCGGTCCATGAATACAGTGTAAAAACTAATCACACACTTATTAAACCACAGACTGTTTTGTGCAACCGATGTGACTATATACACATCCTGTAATAAAATAACGTACGGTTGCTGGATATCAGCCAATAAATATGTTTCAAATTTCATGGATGAACTATGTATATACATAATGAAATTCGTATGGAACCGTCAGAAAGTGAGACCTAATCACAGTTCGCCCGTTTTTTCTTTTTTTTTTTTTCAGTCGTCAGTCTTTAACAGTAGAACTTGTATCCCACGTCCTAAATTATTTGTTTGATGTATTGCAATTTCCATCTCCCCCTGCACTTTTCAATCTCTACAACTCCCTCTAATATCACGGAAGGTATTCCCCGATGTCTTATCAGATGTCCTGTCACCCAGCCCCTTCTTGCCATTGCTTTGCATATTTTCCTTTATTCACCGATTAGCCGAAAAACCTCCTCCGTCCTTATCTTATCAGACCACCTAATTTTCAACATCCTTCTATAATACCACATGTCAAATGCTTCGATTTGCCTTTTTTTCCGGTTTTTCCACAGTCCGTGATTCAGTGCTTTGTTCCTTATATTTCTTCCTCATATTAAGGCAAATGTTTCATACTAGCAAACATCTATTGGCCAGAAATGCCGTCTTTGCCTGTGATGGTCTGCTTTTTGTCCTTGTTTCGTCCGTCGTGTGTTAAGGCATCAAAACTCCCTAACTTCGTCTACTTCGCCGTCTCCAATTTTTATGTTAATTTTATCGCTAATTTCATTTCTCCTATTCGTCATTACTTCTGTCTTTCTTCGGTTTACTATCACTGTTTAGCATGTGCATAGCCATTCTACAGATTCGACAATTATTCCCACTTTCACCGAGTGTAGCAATGTCATCAGTGAATCTTAATACTGACATCCTCTCACCCTGAATTTTTATCCCATCCTTGAATCTTTCTTTATTTTCCGTCGTTGCTTTTTGGTTGTATAGATGGAAGAGTATTGGTGAAAGCCCTTGTCTTCCACTCTTTTTAATCCGGGAACTTCTTTCTTTCTCTTCCATTCTTGGTCGCCTGTTCTTACAGCAAAATTAATATAAATTTCCTGATCAATTTTTGAACAAAATAAATAATCGTCCATACTACTAAAACATATTTAACCGTTTTCAGGAAGTAAATAACCAGATACTAGCAAAACATACGTAAACTCTCTGATAACTGAGCACAGGATATCCGATATGGCTAACACTGTACCGGTATTTTTCAGACACATGTAACCAAAAATTATTTGATTACAAATGAATGTTTAACATACTACGTTTTTAAATCAAAATTAAAAATGTAAAATAATACCTCCTAGCCCCATGCAGATTCCTATCCCCATACACATAGTGCTCAAAATTTGTCATTGAGAATTTTTAATAGCTATGAAAATACTTGTAAGATTCAAAACGAACAATGTGGGGCACATGGAATAGAAAATATTACGTAGCGTAACAGTAAGGAAGGCATCAGTTACATATTGTGTACACCCGAATGTTTTCGTTTTAAATTTTTCAGAACTATAAAAAATTTACAATCACAAATTTTCAGGACTATCCGTATGGCGTTATGAACCTGAATGGGACTAGGAGAAATTGTTTTATGCTTTTTAGTCCAATTTAAAAATGTGGTATCTTAAAATTTCGCTTTTAATAAATAATTATTTTCTGCTTTTCAGTTCTGTGAGAGTGAAATTATTCAATGGATTGCAGACATTTCGATGAGGTTACAACAAAGAATGTGATAAATTTCAGGGTTGTTTCTGTGTCTCTTCACCTGACTCTAGCGATATATTGCTTCATCCTTCATATGACCCTCAATAAAATTGTGAATGTAAAAATTAGAGGATCGAGGTCACAAGGAGGCTTACTAGCAATCGGTCTTTCCAAAAGCCATTCGCAACTGGCACAGCAAAAGGGGAAAATGGCTATGGTACACAAAGTACCCTTCGTCACACACCAAGACAAGTAAGTGAGTTAATACTGTCTCTTCATCCAGTTCCGAGCTATGTTCAAAGTTTCAAATCTGTAGCTCATTAGGGAATGGCAGTAGTAAACAAAGTGCCCTCCACCCCACACCAGACTTGAAAGCACATTAACATTACATTGTCATCCAGTTTTGAAATACGTTTAAAATTTAAGTCTCTTGCTCGTTGGGAAGTTAGTTTAAGAAAATAACTGGAAAATTTGTATACAGATAGGAAAGCAATAGCCTGCTTCTCTTACCGCCCGTCCCTGCTCAACCGTGCCAGTCCACTCGTATGCTGCCTGGAACACATTCTTATACTACCTGCACAACATGCTGGCCCTACAGGGCAGACAAGATGTCAGGCATTGCAAACCTTTTTCACCGCCAACCCACACCTACCAAACATACTGACAAGAAAGCGAGTTAATATACATTCTCATTCAGATCTGAGGAATGTTCAAAATTTCAAGTCTCTAGCTGATCCGGAAGTTAGTTCAAAATCAATTGGAAAATTTGTACCAAAATGACAAGAAAGCAACCTATTGATAATAAAACAGACAGGTTCAAGTATGAGTCGCGCTCTGAGGCCTTTGTTCAAACTTAATTATGATTGTAGATAGTAATACACTACTGGCCATTAAAATTGCTGCACCAAGAAGAAATGCAGATGATAAACGGGTATTCATTCGACAAATATACACTCCTCGAAATTGAAATAAGAACACCGTGAATTCATTGTCCCAGGAAGGGGAAACTTTATTGACACATTCCTGGGGTCAGATACATCACATGATCACACTGACAGAACCGCAGGCACATAGACACAGGCAACAGAACATGCACAATGTCGGCACTAGTACAGTGTATATCCACCTTTCGCAGCAATGCAGGCTGCTATTCTCCCATGGAGACGATCGTAGAGATGCTGGATGTAGTCCTGTGGAACGGCTTGCCATGCCATTTCCACCTGGCGCCTCAGTTGGACCAGCGTTCGTGCTGGACGTGCAGACCGCGTGAGACGACGCTTCATCCAGTGCGACACATGCTCAATGGGGGACAGATCCGGAGATCTTGCTGGCCAGAGTAGTTGACTTACACCTTCTAGAGCACGTTGGGTGGCACGGGATACATGCGGACGTGCATTGTCCTGTTGGAACAGCAAGTTCCCTTGCCGGTCTAGGAATGGTAGAACGATCGGTTCGATGACGGTTTGGATGTACCGTGCACTATTCAGTGTCCCCTCGACGATCACCAGTGGTGTACGGCCAGTGTAGGAGATCGCTCCCCACACCATGATGCCGGGTGTTGGCCCTGTGTGCCTCGGTCGTATGCAGTCCTGATTGTGGCGCTCACCTGCACGGCGCCAAACACGCATACGACCATCATTGGCACCAAGGCAGAAGCGACTCTCATCGCTGAAGACGACACGTCTCCATTCGTCCCTCCATTCACGCCTGTCGCGACACCACTGGAGGCGGGCTGCACGATGTTGGGGCGTGAGCGGAAGACGGCCTAACGGTGTGCAGGACCGTAGCCCAGCTTCATGGAGACGTTTGCGAATGGTCCTCGCCGATACCCCAGGAGCAACAGTGTCCCTAATTTGCTGGGAAGTGGCGGTGCGGTCCCCTACGGCACTGCGTAGGATCCTACGGTCTTGGCGTGCATCCGTGCGTCGCTGCGGTCCGGTCCCAGGTCGACGGGCACGTGCACCTTCCGCCGACCACTGGCGACAACATCGATGTACTGTGGAGACCTCACGCCCCACGTGTTGAGCAATTCGGCGGTACGTCCACCCGGCCTCCCGCATGCCCACTATACGCCCTCGCTCAAAGTCCGTCAACTGCACATACGGTTCACGTCCACGCTGTCGCGGCATGCTACCAGTGTTAAAGACTGCGATGGAGCTCCGTATGCCACGGCAAACTGGCTGACACAGACGGCGGCGGTGCACAAATGCTGCGCAGCTAGCGCCATTCGACGGCCAACACCGCGGTTCCTGGTGTGTCCGCTGTGCCGTGCGTGTGATCATTGCTTGTACAGCCCTCTCGCAGTGTCCGGAGCAAGTATGGTGGGTCTGACACACCGGTGTCAATGTGTTCTTTTTTCCATTTCCAGGAGTGTATTTTCACGCAATTTGGGTGCATAGATCCTGAGAAATCAGTACCTCTGGCCGTAATAACTGCCTTGATACGCCTGAGCATTGAGTCAAAGAGAGCTGCCCATGTAGCAGCTGCCCATGTAGCTTTAACACGTTACCACAGTTCATCAAGGGTAGTGACTGGCGTATTGTGACGAGCCAGCTGCTCGGCCACCATTGACCAAACATTTTCAATTGGTGAGAGATCTGGAGAATGTGCTGGCCAGGGCAGCAGCCGAACATTTTTTGTATCCAGAAAGGCCTGTGCAGGATCTGCACTATGCAGTCGTGCATTATCCTGCTGAAATGTAGGGTTTCGCAGGGATCGAATGAAAGGTAGAGCCACGGGTCGTAACACATCTGAAATGTAGCGTCCACTGTTCAAAGTGCCGTCAACGCGAACAAGAGGTGACTGAGACGTGTAACCAATGGCAGCCCATACCATCACGCCGGGTGGTACGCCAGTATGGCGATGACGAATGTGCGTTCACCGCGATATCACCAAACAACGATGCGACCATCATGAGGCTGTAAACAGAACCTGGATTCATCCGAAAAAATGATGTTTTGCCATTCGTGCACCCAGGTGGGTCGTTGAGTACACCATCGCAGGCGTTCTGTGGTGCAGCGTCGAGGGTGCAGCCATGGTCTCCGAGCTGATAGTCCATGCTGCTGCAAACGTCGTCGAACTGTTCGTGCAGATGGTTGTTGTCTTGCAAACGTCCCCATCTGTCGACTCAGGGATCAAGACGTGGCTGCAAGATACGTTACAGCCATGCTGATAAGATGCCTGTCTTCTCGACTGCTAGTGATACGAGGCCGTTGGGATCCAGCACGGCGTTCCGTATTACCCTACTGAACCGACCGATTCCATATTCTGCTAACAGTCATTGGATCTCGACCAACACGAGCAGCAATGTCGCGATACTATAAGCCGCAATCGCGATAGGCTACAATCCGAGCTTTATCAAAGTCGGAAACCTGATGGTACCCATTTCTCCCTCTTACACGAGGCATCACAACAACGTCTCACCAGGAAACGCCGGTCAACTGCTATTTGTGTATGAGAAATCGGTTAGAAACTTTCCTCATGTCAGCACGTTGAAGTTGTCTCCACCGGCGCCAACCTTGTGTGAATCCTCTGAAAAGCTAATCATTCGCATATCACAACATCTTCTTCTTGTCGGTTAAATTTCGCGTCTGTAGCACGTCATCTTCGTGGTGTAGCAATTTTACTGGCCAGTAGTGTAGTTCTAGAGGACTGATGACGTCAGATGTTAAGCGCCATAGTAGTAAGAACCATCTGAACCATTTGAGCACTCAGCTGGTAGTAGTACGTGGATGATGGGGAGGTTATCGATTATTGATGCGGCAAGACATTGACACCGACGTCGACCAGTAGAGTGATTCCACGTGGGCATACAGGCCCTCGCAGTAATTTGTCGTCGTAAGATGGTCAGATTGAACGGAGACTGTGTTGAAGGATACGATATTGTAGCCAAAAGAGTGGGCAAGAATACGGTGTATTGGAATGCTGAATAAAACCAATCTGTTCTCAGGGAAAAAACGTACTGCATTACTTGTTGAACGTACCACGTAATTAAAACTTGATGACTGTTCCTCGTAGTAGATCATCTGTAGCGTAACGAATGTTGGCCGCACGTTCGGTGCAAGTAAATATCAGTTACACGAAATTACAGACGAGATCTTGGTCAGTGGTTCTGTTTTGATTCTGTTTTTAGGTCCACCCTCGCACTGAACGGCGAGGAATGTCGACAAACTGCGCAACGGCTTCTCCAAATGTTTGGCGTTATTTGAGTTTCATTCAATCAGGCTGGCAAAGGCTATCCATTACCAATTCAGGAAACTTAAACTGCCCACATCATTATTCTGTTTTGGCAGCGCTACGGGCGCTTAAACAACGCCATTTTCCGCGGTAGCGACCTCGCTCTCCCCTCTTTCTCTCGTCACCACTTCCACCTTTTCTCTCCCTCTTCCCCCACAGCGTACGTCCAGTCGCTCCATCCCTTTCTCTTCCATCCCACTCCTCTCGTCAGTGTGCGTGTGTGTGTGTGTGTGTGTATGTGTGTGTGTGTGTGTGTGTTGGTGGCGCGGGGTGTACGTGTGTGTATTCATGCGCTGTAATGCTATACACTTATAAAATAGATTGAAGATACGTATAAACAAGCAGTGTTTATTTAATAGTGGTGTGTTAATATTGTTAAAACAAATAATCCACTTGATGAACGCGAACCGGACCCGTCAATTGGCACAGCGAAACGGACAGCCGGGGGTAGGGGGAGGGAGAGAGGGCAGGCTAGGTGCAAACGTCGAAGGGTACGGCCGGCCGGTTATTGTGCTAATTACAAATCAGCCACGGCGAGCGGACTTTGTCAACAAATAAATATTACAGTGCGCCAAACAGCATTCGGCGCGTGGCGGCGTCTCGGGCGCGTGTCAATATTTCAGCAGCGGCGGCGGCTACAGCCCGGCCAGCGGCTAGTAGCTAGCGGTGGCGCTCGGCCAGTGGCCGGCCGCTTCCGCGCCGTGGCGGGCGAGTCACCCGCCAATCACGGGCTGCGCGGAGCGGCGCGGCGCGGCCTGTGGACACGCCAGAGTAAACGCTTCCTTGCTCTTGTGCCGGCGTTTTGCTTGCGCGCTTGTCGCTGTTGACTGGGACGCGTGTGTTGTGGACCTGCGCTGATTAATGCCGCACAGCGCAGCGCTGCAGCCGGGGTCTTGAAAGGCAGCGCCGGACCGCTGCACTGCGCGCCGCCGCCGGCTGCAGATATTGCCAGCAGGCTCGCTTCTTGTACTGCTGTATGGACGCCCAGTCACAGTCTAAACACAGCTCTGGTACACTATCGATATAGGCCAGGGTGTATAACCAAACAGCTCTGTATTTAAAATAATTGTTTTTAGAGCACGCGTGGATAAAAATCCTACGTCAATAACGCCAATTTTTCTTACTCATAAAGAGCCGTCTTCAGATCAGTCGAAAATGTTTTTCAGTTTCACTGCGTGACAATCATGGTTCAAATGGCTCTGAGCACTATGGGACTCAACTGCTGTGGTTATCAGTCCCCTAGACCTTAGAACTACTTAAACCTAACTAACCTAAGGACATCACACACATCCATGCCCGAGGGAGGATTCGAACCTGCGACCGTAGCAGTCGCACGGTTCCGGACTGCGCGCCTAGAACCGCGAGACCACCACGGCCGGCAATCATTACACATCATTGTATTTTTAGAGCTGTTGTTGTTGTTGTGGTCTTCAGTTCAGAGACTGGTTTGATGCAACTCTCCGTGCTACTCTATCCTGAGCAAGCTTCTTCATCTCCCAGTACGGCAGCTGTACCTGTACACGCCATCCAAGCTCTGTTTGACTCAATGCCCAGGCGAAACAAGGCCGTTATTACGGCCGGACGTGGTTGTTCTGGGTACTGATTTCTCAGGATCTATCCACCCAAATTGCGTGAAAATGTAATCACATGGCCGGCCTTGGAGGCCGAGCGGTTCTAGGCGCTTCAGTCTCGAACCGCGCGACCGCTACGGTCTCAGGCTCGAATCCTGCCTTGGGCATGGGTGTGTGTGATGTCCTAGTTAGGTTTAAGTAGTTCTCAGTTCTAGGGGACTGGTGACTTCAGACGTTAAGTCCCATAGTGCTCAGAGCCATTTTTATTTTTTGTAATCACATGTCAGTTCCAGTATAATATATTTGTCCAATGAATACCCGTTTATCATCTGCATTTCTTCGTCGTGTAGCAATATTAATGGCCAGTAGTGTAATTAAACCCAACTAACTTAACGACATCACACACATCCATGCCTGAGGCAGGATTCGAACCTGAGACCGTAGCAGTCGCGCGGTTCCGGACTGAAGTGCTTAGAACCTCTCGCCCACTCTGGCCTGCCAGACACGTTTGCGCGACTTCGTTGCGAAGTTGACAGACGCGTCGCTCAACGACTCACCGCACTTTTGTTTACTTCAGTTCTCCGTAGACACTTCGCAAGCGCCTATGAATATCTGCGGTGCTCCGGTTTTTCTCTAAAAAAACTCAATGAGTGCTCTCTGCTTACCTCCGTTACAGATGCCATTTCGAAGGCTACGTGTAGCCACCTATTAGGACTTCATGAAACTAGAGAGGCTGAAGCAGGAATATGCGACAATGTCCCACAACAAATTCCGCGTTTTTTTAACCGAAACTGTTCCAGATAAAAAAAATTATGTTGCATTGCTTATTGAAAGCCCCTCGTATAACCTCTAAAAAATAAACCTGGTACACGTCGAAATCTCTGCGCCTCGGTGCTGTAGGACTCCGCTAGATGAAAAGAGAACAGAAACAGAGCAAGACCAGACTTAGATATACATCTGTACTTCTCAAGCCGCCTTACGGTGTGCAGTGGGAGGGTACTTCGTGTACCATTGTCGCTTCCCCGTTTTCCTCTTCCAGTCATGAATGGTTCGTGGAAAGAATGATTGCTGTTAAAGCTAAGTGTGAGCTTGAATTTTTCTAACTTGACATTTATAGCCTTTTCGCTAGGTATACGTAGGAGGAAGCAATATTTTCCATGATTCTTCCAATAACGTTCACTCTCGAAACTTTAATAGCAATCTGCACCCTGATGCAGAACACCTCTCTTGCATTGTCTGCCACTGGAGTTGTCTGAGTACCTTCGCGACGCTTTCACGGTTACTAAATGAGTCTGTAACGAAACGTGCTGCCTTCTTTGGATCCTACCTGGTGTGGATCCCAAACTGACGAGCAATATACACGTTACAGCGATATATTCCGATAAAATTGTCTCGGGATTCCAGCAGCGTCAAGTGGTTCAAAATCCACGAGCTTTCGGCCGAGTGCCACTCGGCTATTGTCAAGTGGTGAAAAAATGATTCAAATGGCTCTAAGCACTATGGGACTTAACATCTGAGGTCATCAGTCCCCTAGAACTTAGAACTACTTAAACCTAACTAACCTAAGCACATCACACACATCAATGCCCGGGGCAGGATTCGAACCTACAACCGTAGCAGCCGCGTGGTTCCTGACTGAAGCGCCTAGAACCGCTCGGCCCCAGCGGCCGGCTGTCAACTGGTGAGTGTCGCATGTTCGCTGCTGCCGTTCTTACACAGCCCCGCTGCCTTCAGTGACATCACTGGTTCTCAGTCCAGCACCATATATGGTAATATTTTCGTTGGGTTTCAACCTTCTGATGGCCCGGTTCCAAGCTGCGCTAAGCTGCAGACCGCTATCTATGTTGAGGATTTTGTCAGAAACTTTATCTCGATCGCTCATTTTGTGGCGCTGCCCCAGAAACTATTAGTTCATGTCCCAACAAATAAAGTAGTGTCCGTCTCCTAGAGTGTGTTCCGCTACCGCTGATTTCTCAACGCATCGTAGGCGAAAACGTCTCTCGTGTTCCAAACGGCGTTGTTCAGTGGTACGAACAGTCTGTCCGGCATAAAATTGTCCACAAGGTGTTTTATGAGCTCCTGGTGTTCTGAGACCTACATCGTATTTCAAAAGCTCGAGTTATAGCCAAACTGCTTATGGACGTCTTTGAGGACATTGCCCTGGACACTGCTACTGCAAAGTCTAGTTGCCTTTATCGTTACGTCAAAAGCTGGGAGAATTCTTGGACCACATCAGCAGCACTCTTTAATACATCAAGCTCACGATGGAGGTTTGTTGCCTTTTTTTGACGTCCTCGTCCTACTTAAAGAAAATGGGTGTCTCAGCGGCAGAGTTTACCGGAAACTCACCCGCAAGGACCGCTAGCTGTATGCTACCAGCTATCATCACCTTTCACAGAAAAGTTCTCTTTTAAGGATCTTAGTGCACCCAACGGAAGCCGTTTGAGACGCTGAAAGCCTTCCGAAGGAACTGAGCCACTTAGGAAAAGCATTCAAAGAAAACGGCTACAATACCGCCAGATTCTGCAAGCCATCTTGCTGAAGAAACGTGAGTAGGAAGCCCCCGAGGGGATACGAAGAAGCTTGCGTTTTTACCGTTCTGTGGCTCAATAACAAGAAAGAGTAGCCGGGTCCTAAATAGGCATACAATCGACTGTGTCTTCAGCGATCCAGCAAAAATGCGACAGCTAATGAGGCCTGTGAAAGACGACATACTTCTCGGAACGCCAGGAGTATAAAAAATACCGTGTGAATGTGGGCGATTTTATGTTGGACAGACTGTTCGTACTATTGAACAGCGCCATATTGAACAAGAGTGATGTTTTCGTCTACGGTATGCTGAGAAATCAGCGGTAGAGGACGTGTTCTAGGAGTTGGACACCGCATTGCATTTACCGAAACATCTATTATTACATACACTCCTGGAAATTGAAAAAGAACACCGTGAATTCATTGTCCCAGGAAGGGGAAACTTTATTGACACATTCCTGGGGTCAGATACATCACATGATCACACTGACAGAACCACAGGCACATAGACACAGGCAACAGAGCATGCACAATGTCGGCACTAGTACAGTGTATATCCACCTTTCGCAGCAATGCAGGCTGCTATTCTCCCATGGAGACGATCGTAGAGATGCTGGATGTAGTCCTGTGGAACGGCTTGCCATGCCATTTCCACCTGGCGCCTCAGTTGGACCAGCGTTCGTGCTGGACGTGCAGACCGCGTGAGACGACGCTTCATCCAGTGCGAAACATGCTCAATGGGGGACAGATCCGGAGATCTTGCTGGCCAGGGTAGTTGACGTACACCTTCTAGAGCACGTTGGGTGGCACGGGATACATGCGGACGTGCATTGTCCTGTTGGAACAGCAAGTTCCCTTGCCGGTCTAGGAATGGTAGAACGATGGGTTCGATGACGGTTTGGATGTACCGTGCACTATTCAGTGTCCCCTCGACGATCACCAGTGGTGTACGGCCGGTGTAGGAGATCGCTCCCCACACCATGATGCCGGGTGTTGGCCCTGTGTGCCTCGGTCGTATGCAGTCCTGATTGTGGCGCTCACCTGCACGGCGCCAAACACGCATACGACCATCATTGGCACCAAGGCAGAAGCGACTCTCATCGCTGAAGACGACATGTCTCCATTCGTCCCTCCATTCACGCCTGTCGCGACACCACTGGAGGCGGGCTGCACGATGTTGGGGCGTGAGCGGAAGACGGCCTAACGGTGTGCGGGACCGTAGCCCAGCTTCATGGAGACGGTTGCGAATGGTCCTCGCCGATACCCCAGGAGCAACAGTGTCCCTAATTTGCTGGGAAGTGGCAGTGCGTAGGATCCTACGGTCTTGGCGTGCATCCGTGCGTCGCTGCGGTCCGGTCCCAGGTCGACGGGCACGTGCACCTTCCGCCGACCACTGGCGACAACATCGATGTACTGTGGAGACCTCACGCCCCACGTGTTGAGCAATTCGGCGGTACGTCCACCCGGCCTCCCGCATGCCCACTATACGCCCTCGCTCAAAGTCCGTCAACTGCACATACGGTTCACGTTCACGCTGTCGCGGCATGCTACCAGTGTTAAAGACTGCGATGGAGCTCCGTATGGCACGGCAAACTGGCTGACACTGACGGCGGCGGTGCACAAATGCTGCGCAGCTAGCGCCATTCGACGGCCAACACCGCGGTTACTGATGTGTCCGCTGTGCCGTGCGTGTGATCATTGCTTGTACAGCCCTCTCGCAGTGTCCGGAGCAAGTATGGTGGGTCTGACACACCGGTGTCAATGTGTTCTTTTTTCCATTTCCAGGAGTGTAGATTAATAGTTTCTGGGATAGCGTCATAAAAGAAGCGATCGAGATAAAAATTTCTGACAACACGCTCAATAAAGGCGGCGGTCTTCAATTAACACACTTGGAACCCGATCATCAGAAGGATGAAGCGGGCGCGGCAAGCGCGCAAGGAAAACATCACCATATATGGCTCTTGAGCAAGCACCACTGACGTCACTGAATGCAGCGCGGCTATATAAGGACGGCAGCACACACACACACACACACACACACACACACAAACGCACCGCTTGGCAATGACAGCGGAGCACTCGGCCGAAAGCTCGTTGACTTTAAACCACTTGACGCACATGGAAGACCGAGAGAATTTTATCTATATTCATCGGCTTTGCGAGAGGGCAACATCTCCTGAGGATGCTTCTAAAGAATCTCAGAATGGTATCTTCTCAGAATGGTATCTGCCTTACTGCTATTAGTTCCATGTGGTCGTTCCACTTGTAAATCGCTCAGTATGCTTGCTTCTTGATATTTCACAGACGTGACTGCTTCCAGTGACCGTTCTGCAATCGTATAATGACACAGTAGTTCCACTTTGTATGTATACGCAGTACGTTTGTTTGTGCTGAGGATCAATTGCCATTCCCCGCACCAAGCATCGATGCTCTGCTGGTCTTCCTGGATTTCGCTATAGTTTTCTAGCGGTGCGACTTCTCTTTATGCAGGGTGTTTCATAAGAGCGTGCAAAAATTTAACAGGACATAGGGGATGATGCTCCACTGAACGATTTGAGGTAGGGAACCTAGGGTCGGAGACTCTAGCTTAAGCAGATAATAGGAATTAAATGACATTAATGTGTACTTTTTTATTTACATTAGTTATAGTTAATTGCAAATACCAACCTTGACACAATGAACGTACCATTTGTACTGTATCTTACAAAATGTGCTGAAACTGATGGCGCCGGCCGGAGTGGCCGAGCGGTTCTAGGCGCTACAGTCTGGAACCGCGCTGCCGCTACGGTCGCAGGTTCGAATGCCTCGAGCATGGATGTGTGTGGTGTCCTTAGGTTAGTTAGGTTTAAGTAGTTCTAAGTTCTGGGGGACTGATGACCACAGATGTTAAGTCCCATAGTGCTCAGAGCCACTTTTTTTTTTTAAAACTGATGGCGGCCGATCCCAATGTAAGGATGACAACGGTGAAGAAGATTCTGACGCACCCTGACAAATATCCCTGGTGTTTTTCGAATCACGCCACAGACAGCTACAATTCTAGCAACTAATACCACTTCCGTATTCACTTCGGTCTCATACACAAGTGGCTTTACACATCCTCACTGAAAATAATCAAGGGGGTTCGGGTCAGGTGACGTCGCCGGCCATGGAATAGGGTCTCCCCTTCCAACAATCCAGCGATCGGGATATACAGCACTGAGATGGTTGCAGACATCCGCACTGAAGTGACGTGGTGAACCGTCATGTTGTATCCACATCCTCTCACCAACAGCTAATGGTACGTCCTCCAACAACTCTGGCAGAACTCTTTGCACGAGGTTCAAATAAACAATACCAGCATCACGACTCCCAGGTTATCAGGCTCGTCCTCCTAGTTTCCATGCAGCAAATAAAGAATGTACATGTAAATAAACAGCAAAGCACGTATAAACGTGTATGCATGTTAGTTATAAATAAGCTGGAAAACAGTAATGCTAGACAAAGCGGTACACAAGTTTACTTCCATATCACCTTAAGCTGGCTTCTCCAACCCCAGGTTCCCTGCCTCAAATTGTTCATTGGAGCATTCTGTATGCCCTGTTACTTTTTTGCACGCTCTTACGGAAACACACTGTATAACACCATCGTCGGCGAAAAGCCTCATGTAACTTCTGACGTTCAGCTACGTCCTTTTTATATATTTTGTGAAAACTAATCGTCCTACAACGCTCCTTAATGTCATACATAAAGTTACTTTTACGTTTGGAGATTCCTTTGAAAATGAGATGCTGTGTTCTGTTTACTAGAAACTCTTCAATTCAGTCACATACGCTCGTATTTTGTTTTCGAGCCGGTAGTGCGGAACTACACTGCTGGCCACCGTAAATGCAACACCAAGAAAGACAAGAGGTAGCACAACAAAATTTATTTTGTAGATAACATGTTGACCAAGTATCAAATGATTACGTTTACAGACGTCTGTGACATGTGGTTCCTGCCAGAATCAGTAGCCAGAGTAGCCGCCATTGTTGGAGATCACCGCTGCCACACGTCTCGGCATTGAGTCAAAGAGACGTTGGATGTGTTCCTGGGGTACAGCAGCCCAAGCAGCTTCCACACGTTGCCAAAGATCATCTGGTGTGGCAGCTGGGGATGTAATCTGGGTCACTCGTTGAGCAACCATGGACCACATGTTTTGTATTGGCGAAAGATCCGGAGAGCGAGCCGGCCAGGGAAGCAAGTCAATCTGGTTATTGACGAAGAACCTTTGGACAATGCGTGCCACGTGTGGTCGCGCATTATCCTGTTGTAATATGGCTGTGGCCGAGCCCTGAAGGTAAGGAAGGACAACTGGCCCCAGCACCTCGGATATGTAGCGCCGGCTATTTAAAGTACCGGCAATGCGTACTAGAGGCGTGCGAGAGTAATATCCAATACCGCCCCATACCATAATACCCGGTGCAAGACCAGTGTGGCGGTGCATAATGCAGCTGTCCAGCATCCTCTCTCCACGGTGTCTCCACACTCGAATCCGACCATCGTGGTGCTGCAGACAGAAGCGTGCCTCGTCAGTAAAGACAACGTCATTCGATTCTGCCGTCCACATCCGTCTGTCATCACACCATTGGCGACGGAGACGTCTGTGGTTCTGCGTCAATGGTAGACGAAGCAATGGACGTCTTGCGGACAGACCACTCTGCTGTAAACGGCGTCGAATGGTACGCGCAGACACTGGATGATGCGTTACAGACGCAATGTGCTGTGCTATGGTTCGGGATGTCACTGAGCGATCCGTCACTGCCATGCGCACAATTTGCCTATCAGCACGTGCAGTGGTGCAGCGAGGTGAATGCGATCGACCACGTCGGTCCGTCGTACCCTCCTGCATCCAACGGTCACATATCCGCATTACAGTTGTTTGGTTTCGTCCAACACGACTAGCGATTTCTCTGTATGATAATCCACAATATCGGTAAGTCACTATCCTTCCTCTGTCGAACTCGGATACTTGATCAAACGATGTTCGCTGTTGTCTACGAGGCATAACTGATCGTCTTGTGAAACAACCACAAGGTAAAAACATGTGCCGAACGTACACTCGTCGAAATCGCCAAGCCTTAAATGGCGCTATGAGGTGGCGCCACAGGCGCGCGTGATGTGCGTCTGCGCTGAAATTCTAATCAGTTGCATATCTCATCGCTGCAAACCCATGGTGTAAATTTCACTTGATTCGGATGCTTCCTTCAGGGTGTTGCATTTACGGTGGCCAGCAGTGTATATCCGACGCTCTCCGAAGTCAAGAAACATGGCAGTAGCCTGTGCGCCTCTGTCTACTGCTTCCTGGGTCTCGCGGACGAACAGAGCGAATTGGGTTTCACACGATCTTTGTGTTCGGAACCCAAGGTGATTCCTACGGAACAGAAATTCCGTCTATAGCATTTCCAAAATTCTAGAACAGACCGACGTCAGACTTACAGGCGGTTCATTGACACACTGGGATATCGCGCAGTAATTGGTTTTCGACAATAAAAGAGATGCTGCAGCCATTGCAGTCTAATCTAGATGAATTTCTTAGCCGGTGAAAGGAACTAACATCTGGTTCCACAGATAAGGTTGTTTTGAAAATGCAGTCATTTTTAGAAATTAAATCAATGAATTGTAGCTGAAACTAAGTTTTTAACTGTTTATATCGTTTAAACACTGACCTACAGAATTTTCCCTGACACAGACAACTCAGATTAACCTTTTCAGTTATTACCCACAATATACAAGTCCAACGCAATCTGACTGCTATACAGTGACAACATACTTCCAATAATTAACACAAAAGAATGGCCCTGAATTGCAAGAAATCCTATCAATAATAAAAATCCAAAAAATATGAAATTAAAGAAATATGAAACTACCTTCAACTCAGTTAATTGCCTAAAGTCATTTCAATCACGTATCCCATTTTTATTTTTACAAGTCACTTACCTCACAGAAAATCTTCATAACACGAACTATAGCAATTAAGGCAAGCAGCAACTACAACCAGCCAATAAAAAGATTCTAACTATTAGGAGGCATACGGTTAGCAAAGGAAAGATTTTGTTGAAGAGCAAACAATGTATTTAGATAATTTTATCTTATTCATATGACAAATTACATAGTTGTCAGTAATTCCACTGCCAAAACATTACCAGTCAAACATTTGCCATCATACATTTCCTTGCTTCTCACTTTACAATGCATGTTCTACCAAGACAGAGTCTCGACTAAGAAAAAAACATGTCCATACACTTCTCTATCCACTCGATAACTACTATTCCGTCCAACCACAGAACCTCTTGCCGAGGGCGCAGAGTGCTGTCAGCGATATTAACACAGTCTATAGCGCTGCCAACATACGAACAGGCTACTTACAAAGGTTCCCTGCTCCCCTCAAAAAAAATTTACGAAGTGTTTTGGGCAGTGGCCAAGACTAAGTCCTTAAATTTTTTTTATATTAACAATATCAGATAGAGCAGATGCACACAAAGGTTAAATAACATGCTGTTGGTCAATAAAGTAAAATTTCTCCTCACAGTCCCTAAAGACAGTCCTAATAATTCATCAGAAGAGATGTCTACGCCAGTTTTATGCACAAAGGCTAAGCAGTATATGAAAATGCACAAGTAAGTAGTGGACAACCATGAAGCACAGAGCTGACTCTTGACATGAAGATTTTAACTGGTATCGTTGGGGGGGGGGGGGGCACCACAGAGCAGAAGCACTGTAGTCCTTGTAGAGATTATGACAGCAGTGGGCCACCAAAGGTGCATACCCACTGTAGTCTGTGTAGGGATGGCAAGCAGCTATCCGTTGCGACTGTGTGGGTGCACATTCACATTTGAAGAGTCTTGAGGATAATATAGCAAAGCCATGAACCACCATTGTGTAGTCACTATTGATGCATATTACAAGTCCATGAAAAACCACTTGTGCACTCACTAATTTCTTTTTGCAATGTTCTTACCATCTGCAATGCTTTTACTCAATTATCAACACACGTGCAAGCACTAACATAGTCCTATAATCTCTGAGATTTGATACATATAGTATGACCAACAGACAAATGCGTGTAGTAAAGAGAATCCCTACTATTTACCTCACTTGAAGAACTGGTGTCTATACAATTACAATTTTATAGCATAGGAATACAATTACAAATGTAAAGAAAAGATCGCTATAGTAAAGAACTCGATAATACAAATTATATTTGTAGTAATACAGGTTTTGCAAAAGATTAGAAATAAGCATATATGCGAGTATTACAGGAATTATGACATAAGTAAATAAATGGAAAATGAGAATGTGAGTAGTAGCATTAACTTGGCACATGAATATTAAAAGAAAAAACATCAGAATAAATAATGTCTGAACATCTTCCTAAAGTAAAGAACATGGTACAAAAACAGAAATTAGGTTTGAGGATAACAGTGTTCCTCATCACAGTGAATGCAGCTTAGTATTAGAAGGAAAAAATTTCTACCAAATTTATCTTATCAGATAAACACAAAGAGATAGGGAGAACACAGAGACACAAGGGTACACATAAACATATCGTAATAACACGAAGGAAAGGACAGGGTCTGTTTCAAGAATAAATGTGTGAAAGTGTAAGGGTAGCGTTTGATACTGTAGTACTTATGATGTGCATTTTATACCTCTATTTCATTTTTCTCGTTTCAAGAATGTGGTTCATGCACATACCTCCTTTACTTTAAAGCAAAACTACTTCATTTCCAACCAAAACTTCATTTAATTCTCGCATACCTCTCTTACTTCAACATTTGTCTCCACAAGAAATTCTATCTAAGCATGCTATCTGTATTTATACTTTTAAACTGTGCTTGTACTTCCATAATTTTCTTACATCATTCATTACCAAGAAGATCCTACCTAAACCTGTTGTCACTATACCCTACTTATATCTGTTCATTTTCTCTTTCAAAATAATTGTTCGTGATTGCTACAGTACTCTTTGGTCAGGTATTTTCCTTCTCAATGCATTTCTTTCCAACTCAGCATAACTCATTTTCTTATACAACATATCCCCTCTTAAGCTAGCTTACATCTACTGAGCTCAGATATATAAAGCAGAAATAAGGCAATGCAGCAGCATAAAAAAATTAATAGAAACAACAACGACAAAAATGCAGATTGGCAAAATAAACAGCAGCATATCTAAATTAGAAAAAAACTGCAACATTACAACTAATATAAGGTAATATGCAGCAAACGAGGAAAACAAAACAATGGTAAAAGTGGCTTAGCACTGTAATACAAAGTAAAATTCAGTAGGACATTGCCTGACAAATAGCAGCAGCAAATGCAATAACTTATACGTAAACATGACAAAGAACAAGCAGAAAAAATATTACAGTAAAGACAGCAATGCAGATAAGGGAAATATATGTGTGTAAGCTTACAATAGCATGTGTGCACCTGTGATCATCAAAACCATGCAAAGCGCCAGCACAAGGAACAAGATCTATACTATCTCCCATGTGAAATACAATGATCCTATGTCACATCTTAAAACTAAAGTGGTGCACCACAACAACTTATTCTACCAAAAAAATTACCAAGTTCTTGAAAAGAAAAGTATGTATGCAGTTCCTTTTACTAGTCCCCTCTCCTTCTTATTATTCTTTCCTTCCAAAGTTCTCCTTTTTAAGAATGTGTATCATAAAATTATTATTTAATGGATCTGTTGACAGAGAGTGTTCACATCAGCATAAGTATTGAATTTTATTTTATAAAACCAATGCTGCAGCACAGCTAGAAACCAGATATCAAATAAAATAAGCTAATATGTATAAAGCAACACAGAAAAACATCATTCAATAGCCATGTGGCATTTCAAAAGTCAGTAGAAATTCTCTCAACTCTCATAGAGGGTCACTTGTCATAATCAGGTGTGTAAACGTAAGAATATTTCTCATCAGTTCATAAGCATTTCGGTAAGTTGCACAAAGTTCAAACTCGAAAGTGTAATATGTTTACAAGTAATAGTGTATGTCGTATTTGTGGTGTGTCCTGCAAAGAAATGTGAATAATGAGGACAACGGCCTCCCTTTTCTACAGCTATGCGAGCACTTGCGGGAGTGCGGCGAGCTTCAAAGTGACGTAAGTGGCACCAGTAAAGTTGAAAGGCAACACAACAGTGTGTATATGTCAAGGAGGCCCAACACAGCAGAGCATTAAGTCAAGGTTACATATACTCTTTCCCAAAATATTTATGACCACAGTTTCATACAAATAAAAGAATTTCACAGGTTGACAAATTACAGAAGAAGTGTGTAGAAGCGAAATCTCATCCATAACAGTGTCAAAATATTTCCATCGGCATTCTGGTACTCACATTCACAAATATACTCACTTTTCATATTGATCAAAACTGTATCTCGACGTCTATAATACATATCGTTGTCGTAATAATATCTTCATAACACATCAATCAAATTTCAAAATCGTCGTAGCTTCCTTCAATAATCTCAAAACCTTTAAAAAGCTCTCGCAGTATCACAATGGTTCCGAAAATACATGTGAACAGTTCATAAAATGCAGGTAAAGTACAATTTCAGATATAAAAAATAATCTAACTGTGTAATTACCTAGACATGTGTCAGAGACGTAGTAAAATTGCTCATTACTCTCTGTTAAAAGACCAGATAGCTGTGTAATTCTGTGTAAGAGAAATACGGTACCGATGTATAAAACTCTATAAACAAATACCATATTAGGTAGGGCTCCTTGCGCATGCCATACCCCATGGTACACGAAGTAGCCGTACCCCCTTGAGGGATAATGTTTGTAATTATACCTCAGATCTTACAGATTAACACTGCGGAATGAAGTGTATCGCAGAAAACCTTCTCTGTATCACCGAAGTTCAAAAATTCTTCTAATCATGTTTCAAGTACAAAAGGTAATCACTCAAATGCGTGTCATGTAGTACTAAGCTGTACTTCTCGCTGTTAGAAAATTTCTGTCATTGCTTCACAGTAAAAATGTGTGAAGTGGAGTAATTATCATCGTTCACAAGCAAAGTTCTCCAAAAATCAATGTTCTTACCTTGTCACATACAAAAGTAAAGTGCTATACATATAAATATAGTAGTTATTACATTCATTGCCGTGACCTTGAAATTACTGTACTGTAACGTATTGATTTGAGTCATAAAATAGATACAGCGTACAAGCAGTACTGAAAATTGTGTCACTCATAAGTAGAGTTGTAATAAAATCGAGTAGCTGTCAAAGAAACCAAATATTGTGTCATCTGTGACCTCTCAGAAAGTTCTTTAATTAAAAATGTCTTTTCAAGTAAACCAAAACGTTGCAGTAAACCTCATTAACACTGTATTTTCCAAGAATGTGAGCATTATAGTCATGATGTAATCGTTCAAGGATAGTTTACTTCAAATCATCGCTGCATGCTAACAGTTTCTAAATGTGACAACGCGTAATAGTAGCTTGAAGAGAAAAAAGTCAGAGAGCAAATAATTTCTCAATAAATGGTTTTACATGAGAAATGTGGTGTAATCCTTTACTTGTCTTAGTAAACAGAGTTTCAGCTTCAACTCAATTATCATGCGGTATACGTCGAATCGTGTAGCGTCCAGTGTAAATCAAAAAGAATTTGTGACTTACATGTTTCTTCTTACGTGACAATGAATGGGCTTTAATGAGAACTTTTTGACCAATGTGCAGTTTCTTAGCATTTGTCTTACCGTGTAATTTTCTCCTTTTGTCTGCAGCAGAATTTATATTTTTAATAGCCAAATCGGTTATGTCTTTACGTCGAAGTTTACGTGTACTCGGAAAATGTACAAGCTCTCTGATTCTGTTCGGTAGTTCCTCATTCTTCAGTACAAGAATAGGTGGTAAAGCAGTAGAGTCATGAGGCATTTCATTCAGTATGCAAATCTTATTAATTTCTGTCATAATGCGTTCAGATGGGTTACAATGTGGAGAGTACAATGAAATAAAAACAGGTTTGATTTTACGATTCCGAAGCATGTGTGACCAAATAGCAGATCTGAATTGTGGTCCCTTATCTGAAATGGCCTTGTTACCGTGTCCAATTTCTCGTAAGAAATTTTTAACAAAAGCGTTGCATACGGAACTCCCTGTGGCTTTGCGTAACGGTGTGAAAGAAACAAATTTTGAAATCAGTTCAACAGCGACGAAAACGTACTAAAATCCATTCAGTGTTTTAACCAGGGGTCCCAGAAGGTCAACTGCAGCTAATTCTTCTAATCTAGTAGGAATAATAGGAAATAATGGAGCACGATGTGAGATGGCAGAGGTTTAGCTTTTTGACAAAGTTTCAAATAGACAAAACTCTCCTAATTCTCCTTTCCATGTTGCTAAAATAACAAGTCGTCCGTAGTATATGATAACATTTTCGTGGACCAAAATGTGCGTGGCTGAAATGAATGTACCATATGAGCTCATTAACAAAATCGTCAGGAATACGAAGTACCCATAGCTTGTCATCAACAGTGCAACGTTTGAAGAGTATGTTATATCTAAAAAGATAATAATGACGAATCTGCGTGTGTCTTCTCATACCATTTACTTTTAATATCTTTCCAAATTGGATCCTTGTTTTGCTCATGAGGAATGTCCTTTAAAGATGCAATGGCGAAGTTTCCAAAAGCTACTTTTTGATTGTAAAGAATACCGAAATTTTTCTTAATATTTGCTTCTGTTTTGCTTTTCTCAAAGCCAGCCGGTGCACGTGAAAGTGCACCCGCAACAATATTTTCCGCCGGGAATGAACACTACTGTGAAGCGGAATTCAGCAGAAACAATGCCCAACGTTTCAACCTGTCATGATTTAATTTTGAAGACATAAGAAATTGCAATGCTCGATGATCACTATAAACTTTTACGTGTTTGCCAGAAAGAAAGAAACGAAATTTTTCAAATGCCGAAATGATAACTAAGGCTTCTAATTCGGTGACTGAATAATTTTTCTTAGATTTTTTTAGCACGCGGCTAGCAAAAGCGATGGTTTTCTGAACAGTAATGTCATTTTCTATAGCTAATTGAAACAAATGGGCACCAAGACCAGCTTTAGAAGAATCCGTGCTAAGGCAGAACTCTTGTGACAGACCTGGGTGAGCTAAGATTGGCGCGTTAAGTAGCGCTTCTTTCAAAGAATCAAATTCCAAGTGTGGCTGTTCGTCCCAAATCCAAATACTGTTTTTGCCAGTGAGAGACCAAAGTTTTGAGTTACTAGAATTTGCATATTCATTACATAACGGTAGATATTCACGAGACCTGTAATTCAAAATTCAGCAAAAATAAGTAAACAACTGTTGAGGATACGATTATGTTGTTCCCAAGAGGCTTCTGCTTTTAAAATGTAGGCCACGTTACGAGGTGATGTGTCGTTTTAAAACCTCAGGTAATATGGAATTTAGCCCACGAATGAATGATGCCGAAGAAATGTTCAAACCAAAAGGAAGTTTCCGAAATTAATAACAAACGCCGAAGCAAAGAAAAGCCGTATATTTTCTACATTCTGGATGAAGTTCAACGTGATAAAAGCTGGCTCTGAGATTAATAGAAGTCAACACTTTTACGCCATTTTTTTTTTTTTTTTTTTTTTTTTGACGAAGTGCTTCCAACGTTTGCGGCCTGTCTGTTTCAGGAATGATTACGGTATTTATTTGTCTGGAATCTAAGACAAGCCTGATCGATCCGTTTATCTTCTCAACAAAATGTAATGGATTATTGTATGAGCTTACCGCTGGTTCAATAATGCCCTCGTCAAGCATAGATTGTATTTCCGTTCAAACACGGTTCCTGCAATGTGCCGGAATTACGTATAGTCTGGCGCAAAATTTTGTATGCTCACCGCTACGAAATTTGTACTGAAATCTTTTAATTGTTCCTGTTTTATGAGTAAAAGCTGTGGAACGTGATTGTAAGATCAAAAAGGTCCTACCTATCAGTGTCATTAGAGTTCACAATTGTTTGAATTTTTTCTGAATTAAAACTGTAGTATCTAATACGTCATTAATATCATCCCTGTTAGTAGTTGCAAGGTGATCATTAGTGTCAAATTCTGTTGAAAGTTCCAAATTCTGATCTGACAAAGTGTAAATCCGATTGATTTCCTCGTCATGGTTAGGAAGCCAATCTTCAAATTTCAAAGCTATTGACTTAGCTTCTTTTTCTAAATTTATTTCAGTGTCACGAAAGTTTAAAACTGCTTTATAATCTTTAAAAAAATCTGCACCTAATATAATCTCCGTCGACAACAATGGAGCAATAAGAAAACTCACAATAAATCTGTGGCTTTGACAAAAGAATTGTAAGTTAGTTTGTGGGTGTACATCTACACTTTTTCCAAAAATTGCACCTTGTAATTTAATCTTACATAAAGGAAATGTGGGGCAATCGTTCGATTTGTTGCATTTATTGAAAGTGGTTTTAATAATTACCGAAATAGGGCTGCCAGTGTCAAGTACCGCCGTATATTTTATGTCATTTGTTGTGATGTGAATTACCTATGCGATATTGTTCTGTTTCATGTCATGTTCCTGGAGTAGAATGTCCCTTATGTCTTCCATTTTCACATAACTGATAGTCATGGCAGCTACGTCGTGAGCTTCATAAGTACGTTTTTCGGCGGTCTGTGGTGCGCGTCGGTGTCTATCATATCTTTGCTGTTGCGTGTCGTTACTGGGATTTGGAGGTCCAGATTCTACAATTTCACCTTGTCGAGAGGGCCATGCCCTGCTTGAATCACGCCAGTTCTGATGAAATTCAGATCTGTTGTCATGACTATAACATGTCGTCTTGTCGGTAATTTCTGTAATTTCTTTCTTGTCGATTAGGTGGTGGAGAATTTCTCCCAGAATTGTAATTACAAGGTGGACTGTAGCGTCTGAAGTCATTTTGTCTCCCTTGATAATAATTACCCTGGTTACCATATTGTCTATTTCTACGGTTGTCTCTGTCATCGTTATTACCATGGAAATATGATCTTTCTCTGTAATTATTGTTATTCTGCCAATGGTTGTCATATGGGTGTTGTCGGTTTTGGTCACGATTTGCGTTATAACAGTAGACTTGTCGTGTACGGTTATTGTTTCTATCGTCACAAAACTATGATGGATGTGATCTGTAATAGTTGTTGTTTTTCTGTTTTCGCATCATGCAGTTGTCTGTGTCGCTTTCTAGTTCTTGTAAAAGTCCCTGAAAAGCTTCGATATCATCTATACAACGTCCAGCCAAAATAATATGTCTGAAGTGTTCAGGCAGTTTAATTAAGCAAATTCGAATAAGTTCCGAGGGGCTGTATGCTTTGACAAATACTGATTCTTGTGTAATATATCTTCAAAATACTTTACAGGGCTCGAAAATTCAGACTGTTCGAAATGCTTCATCATTATAATTCTGTGTTTTACTCGATCTTGTGTAACCTGAGACCAATACGCAGAAAGGAAGGCCTAATAAAAATCTCCTTCACTGTGACAGCTGGCTTATTTTTTAAACAGCCACATATAAATTCTAATCTATGCTCTAATGACCAATTAGGAGGAAAACAATGAGAAAATTTATGAAGGCAAGCTTGTGGATATGTGTCATTACTAGAATTCTTGAATGTTTTAAATTTACGCTTCGTGATGAAGAGCTTATAGTCAGTCATCGTATCGCTGAGTCGCAAATCGGTCATTGTTGCGTCTTGTCGACGGTTCCATCTCAAGGATCGGTGCACCCAGCCGACTCCTTTCAAGATCTCGGAAATACCATGTATTATTACTGTGTGACTTTTCCGTATTTCTAAATTCCTCTTCCCGTGTCGGAGCGCGAGTATCCTCTGAAATACGTAATTATTGTATCACCTGTGCCAAGTGATCTTGTACTTCCCGTATTTCTCTTTTGTGTTGCCTATTAATTTGTTTCTGACTGTTTAAATTTCCTAATTTCCACTTACTCCTCTGTGTCAGTAAAGGCTACCGGTCTTGTATCATTCAAATCATCATCTACCTTCGCAGATAAATTTGTTAACTCATACAAAAGTTCGACTACTTTTTCCGATAATGTGCTGACTTCCTCCTTGTGTTTTCCTGGGCCAAGTTGTAGAGCGTCCATTTGTGTCGTAATCGTACTGTGTCCTTTAAGTTTTCCTGTTTCTTTAAAAGTTGCACGATCGTATTGCAAGATGCAACAGGGTCAGTTTTAGCCGGCAAGGTGTCGTGATTTTCGTGTCTGCAGGTCTTTTATTGGTGCTTCCTGGTTCTGTAATGTGTCCGCAAGCCACAAAAAAATAGGCTTAAAATGCTCACAAATTTGTGTTTTTACATCTTCAGAAATGTTTTGATATTTCGATTCGATTTTGCGTATCTCAGCGGTTAAATCTTGATGAGTTTGTTCATGTGTTTGTTTGATTTCGTTAATTATGTCTAACTTTTGAGGTTGTTGCTGCGTTTGTTTCTCTGTTTGATTAAATTTTTGAATTAATTTCAGTAACAATGCATTAGTGACTGACACATGTTCCTTTGTGTTTTTCGTCAGTGCGTTGTATCGGCAGTATTCGTATTCTGAAAAGCAGAGTGCGTGTGTTGACTTAACTGAGAAAAGTGTATTGATGCAAAACCTGAATCTACGGTATTTGCAAGATTTTGTTCTGTTGTTTCGTATTCCTGAGGCGAACTGTTACCGACCGATCGATCGACAGTTGTTCCCTGTTCACCGATTGTTTGGATTTCTACCCCGTTATTTACTGTCTGGCCCATGTACCTATGCACTGTACCAAATTATTGTCTTGAACATTTGACAATTCGTTACTAGGTGGTGCAAGCAAGTTACCCTCGTCGTCACTGTCATTTCTCAATTTGCTTTGCAGTCTAGTGTTACGCTTTTCACACGTCGTGATTATCACACTATTTTACTCAGTAACACAAAAAATAATTGTAAAGCAAAAATAAGAAGAAACACTAAAATAGCACTGAACATAATAAATATCTAATTAGTTACAGAAGCGACTGAGAGATACTTAGTGCAAACCTACATGCATGCCACAACTTCTTTGCTCATGAGAATACAGTACAAAAATAAGGAACTACAACTACAAAGGAAATTCCATAGATACAATTATGCGCTAGCAGTAAACAATAACTAATTTCTAATCATGCGCTAATTATTTACACTATAAGGAAATCAGAAGATCCCAGTGAAGTATCCTTGGCTAAGGGTCGACAGGTGGAGCTAATGTCTTTAACTGTTTATATCGTTTAAACATTAACCTACAGAATTTTCCCTGACGAAGACAACTCAAACTTAACATTTTCATTTATTACCTACAATATACAAGCTCCACGCAATCTGACTGCTATACTGTGACAATATGACTTCCAATAATTAACACAAAAGAATGGCCCTGAATTGCAAGAAATCCTAACAATAATAAAAATCCAAAAAATATGAAGTTAAAGAAATATGAAACTACCTCCAACTCAGTTAATTGCCTAAAGTCATTTCAGTCACGAACCCCATTTTTATTTTTATAAGTCACTTCCCTCACAGAAAATCTTCATAACACGAACTACAGCAAGCAGCAACTACAGCCAGCTGAATGAAAAGATTCTAACTACTATAGACTCTCACTTCTAGGACGCATATGGTTAGCAAAAGAAAGATTTTGTTGAAGAGCAAACAATGTATTTAGAAAAATTTACCTTATTCATGTGACATCCAGTTCCAAAAATTATATAGTTGTCAATAATTCCACTGCCCAAACATTACCAATCATACATACGTCATCATACATTCTGTTGCACTCATTTTACATTGTATGTCCTACCAACACAGAGTCTACACTAAGAAAAAAACATGTCCATACACTTCTCTATCCACTCGCTAACTGCTAGTCCACCCAACCACAGGATCTCTTGCCGAGGGCTCAGAGCGCTGTCAGCGATATTAGCACAGTCTATAGCGCTGCCAACATACAAACAGGCTACTTACATAGGTAGAAACTCAGAAGTTGCTATTCGTCTTCTGTTCGAGAGGATTTATTCGTGTATGGATAGAATGCATTTAATAATAAGGGTCACTATAAATTTATTCCTCAAAAACACTTGTAGTAATTTACGAAATATCAGTTACACTGTCTTTCGATTCTGTTCTGTTAATATCAGCCTCACAGCTTCTTTCTGCGCAATCCCAATAGCGGTATACTCTCGAAGTACGAAGGAGTGTTTGGTCTCTTGCATTAGAAAGGAAGAATTTTCTGGTGAATCATCACACAAAGCTAAGCAAACATTACCGTCTGAATGTTTTCGCGCTGGAGCCTTTCATTATTGGAAAGAAACAGAAGTCAATTGTTGTTCTATCAATCTGTAATTGTCCTCCGCATTGAGGTCTAAAGGAAAAAAAGAGGGAACTACAAATTTAAAAAAAATAAAATAAAATAAAAACACGCAGCAAATGTCATCCGCATCGGGAAAAAAGTGTAAGATGCATTTACTGCATAGTTTTATCAACACGACTTCAAATAAAGTAGTTATCGACAAATTTCAATTGCTGAAACAACAGCTGGCGGAAGTTTGGCATAAACTAAATAAGAATTTATGAGAGACACCGTGACTAGTGTTCTTGAATAAGAGATACCGCTGTCAGAGAATTAATAGTCAAGATTCTGGGAGCAAAACTTCAGCGGTAGAAAGTCGTCGTAGACTTGTACATGTCAGTAGTACAATATTAACAAGCGTTCAGAATCAGTGTGTAAAATTTGATTAACACCATAAAACATAACTGCTGCTCCCTCTGTTGTACACAACATCGAAGTTAAAAACAACAAATTTACAACTCCAAGAATTTATAAAATCTTCTTCACTGATATCAACGCCTTTTGAATTCGCCATACAGGCAAAAATTTTAAAACTAGATTCAGAGAGCAAACAGAAGTAGCGAGGAAGAATGCAGAAGGCAAGTCTACCTTTGCTTCTCTTACCTAATTTCAGTACAACACAGTGTCACTAATGTTGCTAGTAACCTCACCCGTATGCACATCTTTGAGAAAATTGAAATCTACAGTTACGTGTACCACAACAATAGCGATATTCTTAACAAACAAAAAAGCCTATAAAGCATTGTTTTCCGGGATGCCTTTAGAATGTGTTTCATTTATTATAATATAATAAATCTTAACGCCGCTACGTCTCTTTACATAGCAACGCAGGTCCATTTATTGTAAACAGAAGGTTTCCTTATGGCTAAAAGTGATATTAACGTAGTGTTTGAACGCAGAGATATCCTTTTCTGCTTGCGTTCGTTTACTATCTTTGATTCTCAGATCGACTTTTCATTCATCAGCCCCTTTTAGCGTCGTCTGCTGTTCACTGTCGTTTCGTAAATACACTTTACAGATAAGAGAAACGCAACGACTGATCTGTAGCTGACTGGTGTGTGGCTTGCTAAGTCGGGAGGCAAGTGGGGGGGGGGGGGAATATGTTTTAATACGTGTTTTTATTGTGTTCCTAATCAGTCATCTAATTACAATCTGTTTTGCATTTTATTTAACTTTCATTTAACATTTTCATTTCGCTTCACATATTGAATTATCTGTTCAGTATCATATACATTCCGTATCTCTTCATCTTCTCCTTGCAATGACTGATGAGGACAACCCTGAGAACAGTTCTGTAATTGGGTTGTACTCTTCAGAATCGACAGCAAATCAATGTTGACAATAACAGTTCGGGTATACATGCTGACGTCCTAAGCGGAAATTGAAGAGATAGAGAAATTATATAACGGTATTGAACGGGTAATTCAATATGTAAAAGGAAATAAAAATCTAGTAGTCGTGGAGTATTGGAATGCGGTTGCAAGGGAAGGAGTAGAAGAACTGGTTACGGGAGAATATGGGCTCGATATTATGAATGAGAGGGGAGAAGACTAATTGATTCTCCATAAAGTTCAGCTAATAATAGCGATTACACTGTTCAAGATTCACAAGAGAAGGAGGTATATTTGGAAAACGTCCTTAGTGCTGATGAAGACTCGGCTGAAGTTTAAGAGACTACGCAGGAGGAATCATTGCGGAAAGAAATGTGATACGGAAGTACTAAGAATGAAGAGATACGTATGAAGATATCTGACGTTATTGATATTACGAGCTCAGTAGGCAGTTCAATTTAAGAGGAATGGACATCTCTAAAAGGGACAATCACAGAAGCTGGAAAGAAGAAAAGAACATAGGTACAAGGAAGGTAACTGCGAAGAAACCATGGGTAACAGAAGAAATACTGCAGCTGATCGACGAAAGAATGAAGTTTCTAAATGTTTATGGAAATTCAGGATGGAAAAATGCAAGTCAAGTAGCAATGACATAAATAGCAAATGCAGGGAAGCTAAAATGTGAAGAAATCAAAAATATATCTTTGTCGGAAGGACTGACTCAGCAAACGGAGAAAAAACCGTCGGTGAAAGTAAAGGCAAGTTTGGTAACATGAAGAGTGTGGGTAAGTGTAAACAGTACACTGAAGGCCTCTGTGATGGTAGGAATTGTCTGGTGAAATTATAAAAGAAACAGTTGTTAATAGGGAAGAGATAGGGGATCCAGTATTAGAAGCAGAATTTAAAAGAGCTTTAGAAGCTTTAAGGTCAAATAAGGCGGAAAGGATAGGTAACATAGCGTAGGAATTTCTAAAATCGTTGGAGAAAGTTGGTATGTACAACATCAGCTCAACAGCCCATGCATCGCACTTGCTGACAAGAATAATATACAGAAAATGGAAAAGAAAAATCAGAATCTGTTGGATGACGATCAGTTTGGCCTTAGAAAAGGAAAAGGCATCAGAGAGACAGTTCTAACGTTACGGTTGATAATGGACTAAAGAAAAATCAAGATCTGGTAAAACAGTTGGACTCTGTAAAATGGTGCAAGATATTCGAAATTCTGATAAAAACTCGGGTAAGCTATAGGAAAAGGCGGGTAATAAACAACGTGTACAAGAACCAAGAAAACTGCAAGACCAAGAATGAAGTGGTCGGATTAAAAAGGGTGTACCACAGTTATGTAGTCTTTCGCCAATGCTGTTCAATCTATACATTTATTAAGCAATGACGGAAATAAATGAAAGGCTCAGAGTGGGATTAAAATTTCAGGTGATACGATATCAATGATAAGATTCTCCGATGATATTGCTATGCTCAGTGAAAAAGTATTACAGGATCTGTTGAATGGAATCAATCGTCTAATGAGTGCAGAATGTGAACTACGAGTAAATCGAAGAAAGACGAAAGTAATGAGAAGTAGTAAAAATGAGAACGGAGAGAAACTTAACTTCAGAATTGGTGACCAAGAAGTATTCGAAGTTAAGGAATTCTGCTACATACGCAGGAAAATAATCCATGACGGACGAAGAAAGGATGATATAAAAAGCAGACTAGCATTGTCAAAGACGGCCTTCCTCGCCAAGCGCAGTCTAGCAATATCAAACATAGTCTTCATTTGAGGAAAAAATTTCTGTGAATATACACTACTGGCCATTAAAATTGCTACACCACGAAGATGACGTGCTACAGACGTTAAATTTAACCGTCAGGAAGAAGATGCTGTGATATGCAAATGATTACCTTTTCAGAGCATTCACACAAGGTTGGCGCCGGTGGCGACACCTACAACGTGCTGACATGAAGAAAGTTTCCAACCGATTTCTCATACAAAAACAACAGTTGACCGGCGTTGCCTGGTGAAACGTTGTTGTGATGCCTCGTGTAAGGAGGAGAAATGCGTACCATCACGTTTCCGACTTTGATAAAGGTCGGATTGTAGCCTAACCCGACTGCGGCTTATCGTATCGCGACATTGCTGCTCGCATTGGACGAGATCCAATGACTGTTAGCAGAATATGGAATCGGTGGGTTCAGGAGGGTAATACGGAACGCCGTGCTGGATCCAAAGGGCCTCGTATCACTAGTAGTCGAGATGTCAGGCATCTTATCCGCATGGCTATAACGGATCGTGCAGCCACGTCTCGAACTCTGAGTCAACAGATGGGGACGTTTGCAAGACAAGAACCATCTGCACGAACAGTTCGACGACGTTTGCAGCAGCATGGACTGTCAGCTTGGAGACCATGGCTGTGGTTACCCTTGACTCTGCATCACAGACAGGAGCGCCTGCGATGGTGTACTCAAGGACGAACCAGGGTGCACGAATGGCAAAACGTCATCCAGGTTCTGTTTACAGCATCATGATGGTCACATCCGTGTTTGGCGACATCGCGGTGAACGCACATTGGAAGCGTGTATTCGTCATCGCCATACTGGCGTATCACCTGGCGTGATGGTATCGGGCGCCATGGGTTTCACGTCTCGGTCACCTCTTGTTCGCACTGACGGCACTTTGAACAGTGGACGTAACATTTCAGATGTCTTACGACCCGTGGCTCTACCCTTCATTCGACCCTACATTTCAGCAGGATAATGCATTGACGCATGTTGGAGGTCCTGTAGGGGCCTTTCTGGATACAAAAATGTTCGACTGCTGCCCTGGCTAGCACATTCTCCAGATCTCTCACCAATTGAAAACGTCTGGTCAATGGTAGCCGAGCAACTGGCTCGTTACCATACGCCAGTCACTACTCTTGATGAACTGTGGTATCGTGTTGAAGCTGCATGGGCAGCTGTACGTGTACACGCCATCCAAGCTCTGTTTGACTCAATGCCCAGGCGTATGAAGGCCGTTATTACGGCCAGAGGTGGTTGTTCTGGGTACCGATTTCTCAGGATCTATGGTCTCACATTGCGTGAAAATGTAATCACATGTCAGTTCTAGTATAATATATTTGTACAATGAATATCCGTTTATCATCTGCATTGTTTCTTGGTGTAGCAGTTTTAATGGCCAGTAGTGTACGTTCGTAGACAGGTATGGCAGTGAAACATGGACTAAGGGAAAACCAGAACAGGAGAGGAGCGAAGCATTTGTGATGTGGTGCTACTGGCAAATGTTGGAATTTAGGTGGGCTGATAAGGTAAGGTACGAGGAGGTGTTCTGCACTTTCGGCGAGGAGAGGAATGTACTGAAAACACCTAGAAGAAGAAGGGACACGATGATAGGCTATCTGTTAAGCCATCAGGAAATGACTTCCATGGTACTAGGCTAAGGTGTAAAAAGTAAAAACTGTAGGGGAACACAGTGATTGGAATGCTTCCAATAAATAATTGACGACGTAGGTTGTAAGTGCTATGCTGACATGAAGTGGTTGGCACAGGAGAGGAATGCGTGGCGGGCCGAAGCAAACCAGTCACAAGGTTGATGACTCAAAAAATCAGCTTTTATCTCATCATTTGACTTTGTCTGCTTTCCTACCTGCCCCTACAGGCTCTACTTGTCAGTATGCTCTCTCTCCTATTTGAGTTACTCGTCTGCCACATCTCAGCAATCGTATTGTGCCCACTCATGGTACCTGACATGAAAATTCAGGAGACATATGCCAATATCCTAGATTGTAACCGAATTCTTACGATTTGATATTATTAAGGTGTTTTTATGCTGCTTGTTGACTAGTTGTCTTTCAGTATTATCTAATTTACATAATACACTCCTGGAAATGGAAAAAAGAACACATTGACACCGGTGTGTCAGACCCACCATACTTGCTCCGGACACTGCGAGAGGGCTGTACAAGCAATGATCACACGCACCGCACAGCGGACACACCAGGAACCGCGGTGTTGGCCGTCGAATGGCGCTAGCTGCGCAGCATTTGTGCACCGCCGCCGTCAGTGTCAGCCAGTTTGCCGTGGCATACGGAGCTCCATCGCAGTCTTTAACACTGGTAGCATGCCGCGACAGCGTGGACGTGAACCGTATGTGCAGTTGACGGACTTTGAGCGAGGGCGTATAGTGGGCATGCGGGAGGCCGTGTGGACGTACCGCCGAATTGCTCAACACGTGGGGCGTGAGGTCTCCACAGTACATCGATGTTGTCGTCAGTGGTCGGCGGAAGGTGCACGTGCCCGTCGACCTGGGACCGGACCGCAGCGACGCACGGATGCACGCCAAGACCGTAGGATCCTACGCAGTGCCGTAGGGGACCGCACCGCCACTTCCCAGCAAATTAGGGACACTGTTGCTCCTGGGGTATCGGCGAGGACCATTCGCAACCGTCTCCATGAAGCTGGGCTACGGTCCCGCACACCGTTAGGCCGTCTTCCGCTCACGCCCCAACATCGTGCAGCCCGCCTCCAGTGGTGTCGCGACAGGCGTGAATGGAGGGACGAATGGAGACGTGTCGTCTTCAGCGATGAGAGTCGCTTCTGCCTTGGTGCCAATGATGGTCGTATGCGTGTTTGGCGCCGTGCAGGTGAGCGCCACAATCAGGACTGCATACGACCGAGGCACACAGGGCCAACACCCGGCATCATGGTGTGGGGAGCGATCTCCTACACTGGCCGTACACCACTGGTGATCGTCGAGGGGACACTGAATAGTGCACGGTACATCCAAACCGTCATAGAACCCATCGTTCTACCATTCCTAGACCGGCAAGGGAACTTGCTGTTCCAACAGGACAATGCACGTCCGCATGTATCCCGTGCCACCCAACGTGCTCTAGAAGGTGTAAGTCAACTACCCTGGCCAGCAAGGTCTCCGGATCTGTCCCCCATTGAGCATGTTTGGGACTGGATGAAGCGTCGTCTCACGCGGTCTGCACGTCCAGCACGAACGCTGGTCCAACTGAGGCGCCAGGTGGAAATGGCATGGCAAGCCGTTCCACAGGACTACATCCAGCATCTCTACGATCGTCTTCATGGGAGAATAGCAGCCTGCATTGCTGCGAAAGGTGGATATACACTGTACTAGTGCCGACATTGTGCATGCTCTGTTGCCTGTGTCTATGTGCCTGTGGTTCTGTCAGTGTGATCATGTGATGTATCTGACCCCAGGAATGTGTCAATAAAGTTTTCCCTTCCTGGGACAATGAGTTCACGGTGTTTTTATTTCAATTTCCAGGAGTGTATATATGTATTTTAATAATAGACGGCTTCACTCTACATTAAGTCACCTTATTCCTTTTATGAAGTGTGTGGAGGAATCTTTTCGAACAATTACGTGTTTGAATTGTTGTTGTTGATGCTTGTTGCTAGCGTTTGACTAATTCTGTTGTACATCACTGTTTGATACTGTGTAGACTACTAGATAAATTACCTTGTGGACCGCAAGCGGTCGTGGTTTTATATGAAAAGTGCAAATGATGCGGGTATTTTCTTCAAAACGAATTTATTCTGTTACATACAGTGAAACAGATACATGGACGCAAGGCGCCCATGTTTCGAGTGGGACATATTTTGCTAGATTAATAAATTAATTAAAAATAGCTTCAGTTTCTCCATCGAAACAAGGTTTTCTGGAGATTTCCCTTGGCTGTGGTAAAAATGCAAGAACTGGTATTCCCCTCCAATATTCCGAGTTTGGGAACGCCTCTGCCTTGCTCTCTGCTAGCTTGGATTTATTTGGAAATAATCGGTTGGATCTCAGACATCCCACTCCATCTGCTGGGTCAGAAAATGAAATGTGAAGACTTACATCATAGTCTTTCACCATAACACGTCAGTACACATCAAGGAAGTCTTTGACTTCATTCTGTTACACACACCAAAAGATTCTTGCTCACATACTGAGCGTTCATTTGTTCCTTAAACAATTGAAAGTACCGCCTATTCCCCGGTTCAGCAAGCTTTTCTGGAGGTTTCCTTGATTGTAAGGAAAATGCTGGAACTCCAAAACCCCTCTTGTATATTTGCAGTCGGGAACCACTTCTTCCAGTTCCGGCACTTTGTGGTCTGGTGAAAAGATCGAAGTTCTACATTGGGCCGCGATCTCTAACAGGCCACCTAGTCTCAGGATAGAGAAGGAGAAGTAAGTAAGGAAGTCTTACAACACCAATATGCACTGCACGTTCGGATAGAGAATGAAATCTGGAAAAGAAACAGTGCTCCATGGTGACAGGTAGTCTTCAGTACATGTCGACCAAATAATCGACTTTATGCTGTGATACGTACTAGGGACACTCCAAAAGAAATGCACGCTATTTTTGTAAAAATACAGTTTTCATTCTGCATGTGTGAAAGTTTTACAGTGTGTAAATACATCCTTCCCGCTTGTTTTCAAACTTAGTTCAACCTGTTCCCGCGAGTAGCGCCGTCACAGCATGTCTTCAAGATCACTGCTACACTTGACGTTCGTCAGAAGCAACGTGCTGTCATACAATTCCTGTGCTGTGAAAACTAGACAGTGGGAAACATCCGCAAGAGGTTGAAAAAGGTGTATGGAGATGCTGCTGTCGATCGTAGTAGAGTTAGCCAGTGGGCAAGCAGGTTACGCGATGAAAGCGGGCAGAGCAATATTGAGGATTTTCCTCTCAGCGGAAGGCTTCGTACTGCACACACTCCAGACAATGTGCAGAGAGTTAACGAATTAGTGACTGCTGACAGACGCATCACAGTGAACGAATTGTCACGCTACGTTGGGATAGGGGAAGGAAGAGTTTTCAGAATACTGAAAGCGTTGGCGTTAAAAAAGGTTTGTACCTGGTGGGTTCCCAGGATGTTGACAGTGGCTCACAAAGAAACAAGAAAAACAGTATGCAGCGAACTTTTGGAACAGTACGAGAATGGTGGAGATGAATTTCTTGGAAGAATTATGACATGTGATAAAACATGGCTCCATCATTTTTCACCAGAGACGAAGAGGCAATCAGTGGAGTGGCATCAAGCAAATTCACCCAAGGAAAAAAAAAATCAAAACCACACCTTCTGCTGGAAAAGTTATGGCTACGGTGTTTTTCGATTCTGAAGAAGTCTTGCTTGTGGACACCATGCCAAGTGGAACCACCATAAAATCTGATGCATATGTGACGACACTGAAGAAACTTCAAGCTCGACTGAGTCGTGTTCGACCACATCGGCAAAAGCAGGATGTTTTGCTGTTGCACGACAATGCACGGCCACATATCAGTCAAAAAACCATGGAAGCGATCACAAAACTTGGATGGACAACAGTGAAACACCCGCCTTACAGTCCTGAGCTGGCTCCATGAGACTATCACCTCTTTGGGAAACTGAAAGACTCGGTTCGTGGAACAAGGTTTGAAGATGATGACTCCCTTGTGCACGCTGCCAAACAGTGGCTCCAACAGGTTGGTTCAGAATTTTACCGTGTGGGTATACAGGCGCTGGTTCCAACATGGTGTAAGGCAGTTGAGAGGGATGGAAATTATGTGGACAAATGAAAATATTGTTCCTAAAGGATGTATCTACACACTGTAAAGCTTTCAAACATGTAGAATAAAAGATGGATTAAAAAAAATAGTGTGCATTTCTTTTGCAGTGACCCTCATACAAATAGCTGCAGACACTATATTTAAATATTTTGTAGGGGGACTATGTTATCCCACAGGAAAAGTAGCTCACCTGCCCCACTAGGATACGTCTAAAGAGATGTGAAATCTACAAGGGGGCAGATATCTCAAATCTCAGTCTCCCGTACCTACTTCACCAAGAAATGAAAGATGTGATTTAATAGAATAAAAACCACTCCATATTGTCCTTGCTGATAATCTACTGTAAGGTACACATCAGCCAGAATGTCATGACCACCTACCTAATAGCCGGTATGTCCACCTTTGGCACCGATAGCAGCGACGACGCGTCGTGGCATGGAAGCAATGAAGCCTTGTCAAGTCGCTATTCGTAAAATAAGATAATTTACTAATGAATAAACCCTTACGATTGAGACATCCTTTAATTAAAATCATTAATAACTCTTTAGTTGATTTACCTGCACCAACAAATATTTCATTTTGATGGAATTTTGGGTCCCTACTAGGGTTATGTTTGGTAATTCAAATTGTAACTGGACTATTTTTAGCAATACATTATACATCAAATATTGAAATAGCATTTAGTAGTGTAGTTCACATCTGCCGAGACGTAAATAATGGCTGAATTATTCGAACCTTACATGCAAATGGAGCTTCTATATTTTTTATTTGTATTTATTTACATGTCGGACGAGGAATTTACTATGGATCTTATATATACATACACACCTGAATAATTGGTACAGTAATCCTATTCTTAGTTATAGCAACTGCATTTATAGGATATGTCTTACCTTGAGGTCAAATATCATTCTGAGGTGCGACAGTAATCACTAATTTATTATCAGCAATCCCATATTTAGGAACAGATTTAGTTCAATGAGTATGAGGAGGGTTTGCTGTTGATAATGCAACATTAAATCGATTCTTTACATTCCATTTTGTATTACCATTTATTATTGCTGCTATGGCAGCAATTCATTTATTCTTCCTTCACCAAACAGGGTCTAATAACCCTTTAGGGCTAAATGGAGATATTGAAAAGATCCCATTTCACCCATACTTTACTTTCAAGGACTCTATTACATTTGTATTAATAACATCATTATTAATTATACTGTGCTTGATTAATCCTTATCTCCTAAGAGATCCAGATAATTTTGTACCTGCCAACCCATTAGTAACCCCTGTTCATATTCAACCAGAATGATACTTCTTATTTGCATACACAATTCTACGATCAATCCCTAATAAACTAGGAGGTGTTATTGCATTATTCTTATCAATTAGAATCTTAATAATTTTACCATTTTATAATAAAACACCATTCCGAGGTATTCAATTCTATCCTATAAATCAGATTTTATTCTGAATCATAGTAGTTGTTGTATGCTTATTAACATGAATTGGAAAACGACCTGTTGAAGAACCTTACATTATAACAGGACAAATCTTAACAATTATCTACTTTACATACTTCTTAATTAATGTACATGTTGCAAATGCATGAGATAAGCTAATTAAGGAGTAATAAGTTAATTAGCTTAGGAAAAGCATATGTTTTGAAAACATAAAACTAGAAGTTTAACTCTTCTATTAACTTTTCTTAAAAATTTCACTAAATATATGAAATAAATAAAATTTTTAAACCAACAAAGAAAATAAAAAAATTTAAAGATAATGGCAAAAAACTTTTTCAAGCTAAATACATTAACTTATCATAACGAAAACGTGGTAATGTACCACGAACTCAAATAAAACCAAAGGATATAACAGCAAGCTTAATAAAAAATATAAAAGAATAAAAATCACCACCTAAAAAAATTAAAGCTAATAATATTCTTATAAAAACAATTCTAGTATACTCAGCTAAAAAAATTAAAGTAAATCCGCCTGCACCATATTCAATATTAAACCCTGAAACTAACTCAGATTCACCTTCGGCAAAATCAAAAGGAGTACGATTAGTCTCAGCTAAACAAGAAGCAAAACAAGCTAAAGCTAAAGGGAAAGAAATAATAATAAATCAACAATAAAGCTGATAATTTATAAAATCAAACATGTTAAAACTTCCAATTAAAATAATTAAAGATAATAAAATTAAAGCCAAACTAACTTCGTATGAAATTGTTTGAGCAACAGAACGAAGAGAACCTAGTAAAGAATAATTTGAATTGGAAGACCAACCAGCAATTATAACAGTATAAACACCTAATCTAGTACAGCATAAAAAAAACAAAAATCCATAAGAAAAAGAACATATATAAGTTAAGTAAGGGAAAATAACTCAAACAGCCAAGGAAATCATTAAATTAAAGACAGGGGAAAAGTAATAAAGTAAATAATTAGATATAATAGGAATTGGCTGCTCCTTACTAATTAACTTGATGGCATCACTAAAGGGTTGAGGAATTCCAACAAAACCTACCTTATTTGGACCCTTTCGAATTTGAATGTAACCTAAAACCTTACGCTCTAATAAAGTTAAAAAAGCAACACTAATTAAAACACAAATAACTAATAAAAGAAAATTCAAAATAAACATAAATAAATCATAAAGTATCAATACTATTTGTAGAAAAAATCTACATAAATGAATTCTAAATTCAACACATTAATCTGTCAAAATAGTAATTTAATTAGTATTAATCAATAAAATAAAAAATATTTCAACCATATGGTCCTTTCGTACTAATATGAATTAATAATCTTAGGATAGAAACCGACCTGGCTCACGCCGGTCTGAACTCAGATCATGTAAGAATTTAAAGGTCAAACAGACCTAATTACTGGGCTACTGCACCCAAAATTTTTCTTAATCCAACATCGAGGTCGCAATCTGCTTTGTCGATATGAGCTCTCAAAAACAATTACGCTGTTATCCCTAAGGTAACTTAATCTTATGATCATAAATTATGGATCAAAACAATAAACATAAATAAATGATATAATAATGAAGAGTTTATTTATTCTTCATGTCACCCCAACAAAACATCATCATTAAATATAGAAAGACAAACAAAAAACTATATAAAAATAAAATGTTAAGCTCTATAGGGTCTTCTCGTCCTAAAGAAAAATTTAAGCCTTTTGGCTAAAAAGTTAAATTCAAAAATTTATTAAGACACAGTTGATTTCTCGTAAAGCCATTCATTCCAGCCACTAATTAAGAGACTAATGATTATGCTACCTTTGCACGGTCAAAATACCGCGGCTCTTTAAAAATCTGCTCAGTGAGCAGGCCAGACCTCAAAGTATTTTCAAGAGGACATGTTTTTGATAAACAGGCGGAAATCAATTTTGCCTAGTTCCTTATAATAAATTCACAAGGTAAAAATTATATACAAATAAATATACTAATTCTATCATTATTACAAAAATTTTAAAATTAAATTTATAATCTTAATAAAAAACCTAAAATAATTATAAAATCAAAAATAAAAATAATGAACTAAAACGTAATCTTAAAGATAGCTGGTTTAAAGCTTACTATTATATTTTAATAAAACAAATTATAGGTTATTAACTTCAAAGCTTATCCCTTAAAGAATAAATAAGTTAATATTTATACCTAAAAAATTAAATAAAAACAATTAACTTCAAAAAATTAAATTTTTTCTTAAGAAACTAGATATCTTGGAAAACGATTAACATCTCATTTCTATAAATAATTTAATAATAATTATGATACATTAACTATAAATTACTTATAAATCAACCCAAATAGAGATAAGTAAATTAAATACTAAAATTTTGATAAACCCTGATACAAAAGGTACAATAAATAAAATCTACTTTTAAAAATTCAAAATAATATTTCATAAAACAATTACATTACCAATAAACTATAGTCTAAAAAATCAATTCTACAAAATATACTAAGACAAAATTCAACAAAATTATTCTTATTAAATAATCAAATAAACAAAAAATAAATACAATAAATTTAATAATCAAGATATCCTGATTTGCACAGAAAAATTTTCAGTGTAAATGAAACACTTTACTAATAAGTTATATCTTGAAACTCTTCCTAGATACACTTTCCAGTACATCTACTATGTTACGACTTATCTCATCTAAATTGAAGCTAAATTAAAACAATAAAATAGAATAATCAATAATGAGAGTGACGGGCGATGTGTACACACCTCAGAGCCAATATCAGTTAAATTAAATAAATTAAATTACTATCAAATCCACCTTCATTAATAGTATTTCACTATCAAATCCGTTATAAACAAAAATCTATTGTAACTCACCTCCTCTTAATTATAAGCTGCACCTTGACCTGAAATACTTTATAATTATAAATCTTGAGAATTATAACTCTAAAAAGATTCTCTGATAACGGAGATATACAAACAAATAAATCAAGTAGAGTTAATCGTGTATTATCAATCACGGGGTAAGTTCCTCTGAATGGAATGAGATACCGCCAAATTCTTTGGGTTTAAAGACCTTAACTAATAGTACCCTGGTAAATATAATTAACATTTAAAATAATAGGGTATCTAATCCTAGTTTATTATTCAAATTTCACAGATTCATAAAAAGAGCTATAATTAAATTTTAACATTTCACCTTACAAATTTATATTTTAACCCTAAAAATATAATTACTGTTTTAACCAATAATATTCACTTGTATCAATCGTATAACCGCGGCTGCTGGCACGAATTATGCCGATACTAAATCAATTGCTAAATCCAAAATCAATTGATAATTAAATCAAATTACTGCAAAATAGAACATTTAGTTTAACAAAACTTACATATAATACAAAGAAAAAGTGAATAAATAAGCAAGAATAAAACTTTTGGGAACAAAATAAGAAATTTAAAAATTTATAAAAATAAGAAAAAATAAAAGATTCAAATATTTAAAGAAAAAAAAGAAAAAAAACACAAAAAATGACAAAAAAAGAAACGCGCCCTCGAATGACCACAACAACTTCTCTATTATATATAAATAAAGATTAATATGGAACATGTATACCAATAAATGTATTATATTCTTTCTTATTTAATCTTTCTTTTCACAAATAATAAAGAAAGATTAAATAATATAATAAATATATTCTATACAATTATCTAAATTAATATAATATGGTATTAATATAAAATTAACTTTATATTAAGTTAACTTAAATATTAATTAGTTAAATAATCTAATTATAGATAACTTATTAATTATATTATTATAATTAATATAATTATATATATTAATATAAAATTTTATATTTAATAATATTAATTATATTTATTATATCCAATTATAATAATATTTAATATTAATTTACATATTATTATATAATTTATAATATAATAACCTATTTTAAGCTAAAAACATAAGTAGCTATAATCCTAGGTAAATAAATGTATTAAAATAATCACTTAATAATTATAAAATAACATTATAAGTATTTAAATTTAATTAAATGTAATATATTAATATAAATTATTTATTATATATAATATATATTCAGATTATCCTAATCGAGATAAATTAATTAGAAATAACCAAACTAATACATAAACAAATTTTAAAAAAAATTTTAATTTATATATTAAATATAAATGAAGTGCCTGATTAAAGGGTTACCTTGATAGGGTAAATCAAGTAAATAAAATTACCTTCATTATAAATTACATAAGACAGAATTAAACTACCTCCTTTAGTATCAAAAACTAACGTGCATCATACACCTTAATGTAAAAAGGTAAGCTAAACAAGCTAATGGGTTCATACCCCATTTATAGAGGTATCAATCCTCTCCTTTTTAATGACCAACAACTCTACAAAACTTCTCTTCCTATCAACATTAATGATAGGAACGATCCTGTCCATTTCATCAAACTCCTGATTTGGAGTTTGAATAGGACTTGAGATCAACTTACAAGTCACCTAATTCTGTAAGTAGGCTGTTTAGGTTTTTTTATTGGTAACGCCACCTCTGTATGAAAATCACTGGCTGTGCTGTGTGCAGTCTGTGGCTGCTTTGCATTGTTGTAATACTCGCCATTGTAGTGCTAGGCAGCTGGCTGTGAACAGCGCGTAGCGTTGGGCAGTTGGAGGTGAGCCGCCAGCAGTGGTAGATGTGGGGAGAGAGATGGCGGAGTTTTGAAATTTGTCATGAACTGCTATATATATTATGACTATTGAGGTAAATACATTGGTTGTTCTCTATTAATATCTTTCATTTGCTAACTATCCCTATCAGTAGTTAGTGCCTTCCATAGTTTGAATCTTTTATTTAGCTGGCAGTAGTGGCGCTGGCTTTATTGCAGTAGTGGGAGTAACCAAGATTTTTGTGAGGTAAGTGATTTGTGAAAAGTACAGGTTAATGTTAGTCAGGGCCATTCTCTTGTAGAGATTATTTAAAGTCAGATTGCGTTGCGCTAAAAATATTGTGCGTCAGTTTAAGGACAGTAGTGTACTATTATTGAAAGGGGACGTTTCAATTCACACAAATTCCGGGGAGGGGGCGATGAGCTTTGACGACACGTTCTATCACATCCCAAATGTGTTCGATATAGTGAGTTGGGGGGCCAGCAGATCAATTGGAAATCGTCACTGTGTTCCTCGAACCACTCCGTTACGCTCCTGGCCTTGCGATATCACGCATTATCTTTCTGAAAAATGCTACTGCCTTCGGTAAACATGATCGCCATGAAGGGATGTACGTGTCTGAAATCAGTATACTGTACTCCTTGGCCGTCATGGTGCCTTGCACGAGCTCCACTGGATCCATGGACGCCCACGTGAGTGTTCCCCAGAGCATGATGGAGCGGCCGCCAACTTGTCTCTGATCCACAGTACTGGTGTCAAGGAGCTGTTCCCTTGGAAGACGAAGGATTCGCTCCCCAGCGCCACGGTGAAGAAGGTATCGGGATACGCTAGGCCTTGTGAGGTTCTGCCACTGCGCCAACCTCCAGCCGCGATGGTCATGTGCCCATTTCAGTCGTAGTTGACAATGTCGTGGTGTTAACATTAGCACATGCACGGGTTGTCGGCAGCGGAGGCCCATCGTTAGGAGTGTTCGCAGCATTTAGTGTTCAAACAGACTGTACTCCGTCCAGCATTTAAGTCTGATGTTAATTCCGCCACAGTTCATCGCCTGTCCCGTTTTACCAGTATGTCCTTGACGTCTGGACGTGGTTTCACTTTGGTTTCGCCACGTGTCGAAAACACTCACCACAGCAGTCCTCGAAAACCCGAACAGTCGTGCAGTCTCCGAAATGCTCTTGTCGAGCGTCCGTGCCATCACAATCGGCCCTCGATCAAACTCAGATAGATCGCGCTCCTTCCCCATTCTACACACGGACAGCACGTTTACTGCTACTACATGAAGCGCACGTTTGTCTGACTAGCAATAGTTCGTCGCCAGGTGTCGCTGGTATCGCCTGAAAGGGTTTATATCGACAGTAGGTCGGTAGTCCTAATGTTCTAGCTGCTCAATGCACAACAACTCGCACACTAGTTGGTTGTTGATTTCAGTCACCTCATGTAATTTTATAGCTTAATAATACACTCCTGGAAATTGAAATAAGAACACCGTGAATTCATTGTCCCAGGAAGGGGAAACTTTATTGACACATTCCTGGGGTCAGATACATCACATGATCACACTGACAGAACCACAGGCACATAGACACAGGCAACAGAGCATGCACAATGTCGGCACTAGTACAGTGTATATCCACCTTTCGCAGCAATGCAGGCTGCTATTCTCCCATGGAGACGATCGTAGAGATGCTGGATGTAGTCCTGTGGAACGGCTTGCCATGCCATTTCCACCTGGCGCCTCAGCTGGACCAGCGTTAGTGCTGGACGTGCAGACCGCGTGAGACGACGCTTCATCCAGTCCCAAAATGCTCAATGGGCGACAGATCCGGAGATCTTGCTGGCCAGGGTAGTTGACTTATACCTTCTAGAGTACGTTGGGTGGCACGGGATACATGCGGACGTGCATTGTCCTGTTGGAACAGCAAGTTCCCTTGCCGGTCTAGGAATGGTAGAACGATGGGTTCGAGGACGGTTTGGATGTACCGTGCACTATTCAGTGTCCCCTCGACGATCACCAGTGGTGTACGGCCAGTGTAGGAGATCGCTCCCCACACCATGATGCCGGGTGTTGGCCCTGTGTGCCTCGGTCGTATGCAGTCCTGATTGTGGCGCTCACCTGCACGGCGCCAAACACGCATACGACCATCATTGGCACCAAGGCAGAAGCGACTCTCATCGCTGAAGACGACACGTCTCCATTCGTCCCTCCATTCACGCCTGTCGCGACACCACTGGAGGCGGGCTGCACGATGTTGGGGCGTGAGCGGAAGACGGCCTAACGGTGTGCGGGACCGTAGCCCAGCTTCATGGAGACGGTTGCGAATGGTCCTCGCCGATACCCCAGGAGCAACAGTGTCCCTAATTTGCTGGGAAGTGGCAGTGCGTAGGATCCTACGGTCTTGGCGTGCATCCGTGCGTCGCTGCGGTCCGGTCCCAGGTCGACGGGCACGTGCACCTTCCGCCGACCACTGGCGACAACATCGATGTACTGTGGAGACCTCACGCCCCACGTGTTGAGCAATTCGGCGGTACGTCCACCCAGCCTCCCGCATGCCCACTATACGCCCTCGCTCAAAGTCCGTCAACTGCACATACGGTTCACGTTCACGCTGTCGCGGCATGCTACCAGTGTTAAAGACTGCGATGGAGCTCCGTATGGCACGGCAAACTGGCTGACACTGACGGCGGCGGTGCACAAATGCTGCGCAGCTAGCGCCATTCGACGGCCAACACCGCGGTTACTGATGTGTCCGCTGTGCCGTGCGTGTGATCATTGCTTGTACAGCCCTCTCGCAGTGTCCGGAGCAAGTATGGTGGGTCTGACACACCGGTGTCAATGTGTTCTTTTTTCCATTTCCAGGAGTGTATGCATAAAATGGGTTGTGAAATCTGGTTTCGCAGGACAGAGCGGATCAGGTTGTGGAAATGGGCCAAGATCAGTTACTGTTAGTTACACAAGAACACACAACATTATTCCTCGAAAACCAATGCACAGTTTCCTCTTTAAAACAACAAGGATCAATTCACGGCTGAGGGCCCAAGTAACTTCTCAATGATAAAGTTTAAATAATTCCTTTTAAAATACAAGGATTTAGAGAAACCGCTGAAGGCCTTAGTTAAGTAAAATTAAAATATCCTTAAATAATTCCTTTTGAGGCTCAAGGATTTAGACAAATGGCTGAAGGCGTTACTTAAGTAAAATTAAAATATCTTCTCGGCTAAACTCCCAAATAATATTTCAGATCAGCAAAGGAAATTTTTTAAAAGGCAAATATTTACCAATTTCTGCTAAAAGCCATATTAAGAAAAATTTAAATTAACTCCTCGGCTGAAAGCCCAATAATATAAGGCAACCTTTAAAGACAAGCATTTACACAGTGCAACAGAAAACAATCTTAAGAAAACTTGAAATATCTTGACAGCTGAAGGCCCGAACAATTATTCAAAATAATTGAAGAGAAAACCTAAGATAAGCATTTACACAGTACGGTTGAAGGCCATTTTAAGATTTCAAGATAATTAAAGAGAAACCTTACAGACAGGAAATTACAAATTACAGCTGAAAGCCACAAATTTTAAAACAAACGCAGCTGAAGGCCTAAATACAGAGCAAAAAAAGCATTTTAAACAAAACACGGCTGAAGGCATAATCTTAAAATACTTCACATAAGATTCTGCTGAACATAGAACAAACAAAATTAATACATGGCTGAAGGTCTGGCACAGTACTTGCAACAAAAGAAAATCACAATCACAAAGAAAAGAAGAGTGGTGATCACAAGTTTTCCAAGGGTAGACCTGAGGAGGAAACTCTAACAACAGTTTAGGTGAGACAGCCAGCCAAGCATAACATTAAATAAAAATGGTTCAAATGGCTCTGAGCACTATGGGACTTAACAGCTATGGTCATCAGTCCCCTAGAACTTAGAACTACGTAAACCTAACTAACCTAAGGACATCACACAACACCCAGTCATCACGAGGCAGAGAAAATCCCTGACCCCGCCGGGAATCGAACCCGGGACCCCGTTAATATTAAATAATTGGGTGGCAGCACGACCCAGGGACGAACCAGCCAACAACCTAATCAATTCCCTTCCACCCGACCAACGGCACGACAACCAAAAATATCAGCGAGGACGAGGATTGCAGCAGGACTATGTCTTAATAATTGGCGTCTAAACACAGTCAAAGCCCAATAACCACTCAAAGAAAAAGGGAGAACAACATCAAGCTGTCGAACTACACACCGTGCCGGACAGCATCAACAATGGGTCAAATGGCTCTGAGCACTATGGGACTTAACATCTATGGTCATCAGTCCCCTAGAACTTAGAACTACTTAAACCTAACTAACCTAAGGACAGCACACAACACCCAGTCATCACGAGGCACAGAAAATCCCTGACCCCGCCGGGAATCGAACCCGGGAACCCGGGCGTGGGAAGCGAGAACGCTACCGCACGACCAACAGCATCAACACGGCGAGGAAAACACACTGCCGCAAAACTACGCTAACGACCAGGGCAGGTAACCGGAACGTTAACGGCCACAAGGCAAAAGATACCGCTGGTGCACTTAACTAATAAATTATAATCATTTCAGAAGTTAAACACAATATAGGAAGACGGGTGCAAAATTTTGCCGACTCTAGCACACCATCACGTTGCTGCCAGCGGGAACGGCCCAGGAAGCAACAACCGGCCATGAATGAAGAGATGTCACAGTAGTTGAGGTTTCATAACAGGTTCACTGATTACTCAACTCCAGTATGCAGGTTCGGTGGGCGACGAACTTTGCAGTTCCCGCAGCTAGTGCCACACAACTCCGACCGCGAGTGAACGAGACCAGCGGCCCCGGCCTGACCCCACGCCGTGGAGACTTCCTCACAACCTGCTGGTCCTCTGGTACGCAGACAGCATTCATCTGCTCAGCGGAAATCACAGAAGCTAGATACAGATCCACGTAAACACTTGCTACAAGAACTCCGACAATCCTAAAATCAATCACCGTGGAACAACAAGGAGAAATGACAAGTCACACATACACACAGAGTTTCCATAAGCGGTCTGCGACCAAATACACTTCGTCTGATGAGACGACCGACCGAACGACCCACCAAGGTCGTCCCTACTCAAGTTGTGAGTGTCGGCAACGGTCGGACGAGTCTTGGCGGTCCGCAGTTCACTGCAGCTCCAACCCGACTCAACTCGATGTCCATTCGGAACTCGGAGACACGGCGACCCGGGCACACTGCCTCGAACCCTCCCACGCAGAGGTAACTCTTGCCCATCGGCGATGACATGTCTGCACGAGGAAGGAACCGACCCACGTCCGGAAAGATGACCAACTGACGAGGCCCAGAAACGGTCTAAAGACCAAATACACGTCGCCCAATGAGACGACCAACCGAACGACCAACCGACGGTCGTTACCGCTCCAATCTCTTTCCGTTGGACAGTTCATGTGTGTGGCCAGCGGTCGGCAAGTATTGGCTGTCCGCGCCCCACTGGCGCTCCGTCCCCGACTCAACCGCCGACAGACGACGACCCGGAAAATACTAACGGTCGCTCCAGAGATAGTACGACAGTGCACTTATCGATAAGCGCTGCTGCTGCCACTCACGGGCAACCAAACCAGAAACTTAGTGACGCCAAAAAAATTGAATAAGAAAGAGGCGACAGAAACATAAAAACAAGATGACGAGCAATAAACGGCATGACCGCGAGCCGAGCGCGGCTCAGGTTTCTTCTTTTCGAACCCGTCTTTCTTGAATGCGAAATGCATGAAACTTTACGAAAAGTTTACCTTCTACTCCTCATACATGAGGAAGAAGGTATGATATACCACAATGGTTATATCAATTGTTTTTAAAAGTCTAGTAATCAGTATAGTACTGCTGCGCAAGCCACCACCCGTCCACGAGACATCGTAGCACCTTGAGGAAGATCAGTTTGGATTCTGCGATTTATTGGCAGAACACATAGAATGTGCAACAGGTCTACTTTTCGTTGCGCCAGGATCTTCCAGTGAAATTTCAGTTACCAAGTTTCTCATCCGATTACGTAAATATTTTGTTAGTCCCCTCCTACGGATGGCGACATGATCATCACAACAAAATAAGAGAAATCAGAACTCAGATAGAAAGATTTAATAGCTCGTTTTTCCCGTTCGGCATTCGAGAGGAGAACGATAGAGAAAGAGCTTGAATGTGGGTCGATGAATCCTCTACCACACGTTTAGTTGTGAATTGCAGAGTAATCATGTAGATGTAGATGTAGTTGCGGAGTGCCACTGAACGGAATGGACAGGACAGGACAGCAGGACATTAAACGAATATTAACGAAAGAAAAAAAAAGTATAATGTAATGTAATCGAATTAAATTAGATGATACTGAGGGAACTAGAATAGGATACGAGGCTCTGTAAGTAGTAGACGAGTTTTGCTATCGGGGCAGGAAAATAACTGATGATGGCCGAAGTGGAGAGGATGTAAAATGTAGACTGGCAATGCCAAGGAAGGCGTTTCTGAAAAACAAAAATTTGTTAGCATCGAATATTGATTTAATTGTTAGCAAGTTTTTCTGGAAGTATTTGTATGGAATATAGCCATACATGGAAGCGAAATATTGACGATAAATAGTTTACAAAAGAAGAGAATAGAAGCTTCTGAAATGTTTTGAAATGCGGTACTACAGAAGAATGATGAAGATTAAAAGGGTAGATCACATAACTAATGAGCAGGTAGTGAATAGAACTGGGGAGAAAATAAATTTGTGGCACAACCTGACTAGAAAAAGGGATCGGCTGATAGGAGACATCCTGAGACATCAAGGGATCACCAGTTTAATATTGGAGGGACGTTCGGGAGGTAAAAGTAGAAGGAGACCAAGAGACGAATACAGTAAGCAGATTCAGAAGGATGTAAGTTGGAGCAGTTATTCGGAGATGAAGAGGCTTGCAAAGGACAAAATAGCATGGAGAGCTGTGCGAAACCATTTGTCGGACTGAAGACCACAACAACAACGTATAGGTTTGGAGATTTCTGGTGTCTGGTGACTTTAGCTTTTCGTTTTTTTGTGCCTCGTGTATACCAAACAAATCAGAGGACATACGGCTCAACAATATAATATGATTTAACCACAGTAACGTGTTCTTTATTTGATGGAGTATCAGCATCTACCGGAGTTGTGTGCGGTTACTGCAAAGCTTAACGACGTCGCACCAGATGGAGCACTGCATAAAAACAACTGTGCGATAGGAAAGGTCAGCTGCACTTCGAGCTCATAGAGCAAAAAGGTACGTCTCTATTATCGGTAGATCAGGCTCCCCTGTCATTCCTTCACTTTGATTCCCAGGCAGTTTGTTCCATCATACGTGGTGTAACGCCGGAAATGCATATCCTCCTATTTCCATCTATTGTACTATAATTTTTCCTTATTTTTGTTACCTGAATATATGACATTTCTGTGTCTTTACATATTGTAATTGTTTTACAATTTGTATATATATATTTATGCATTTATGTCGATGTATAATTGGTTTGTTTCGTAAATATTATTTGTATTTTTACGCTGGGTCTTGCCTAGGGAAAACTGATATCGAACGATTACATCGATAGGTCGTGTGAAGAATCAAAGTGAGTAGGATCTTTGGTAGTGTTAACTCTGCCGCGTGGAGCGCGGGCAGGGCAGTTGGAGTCTGGCTGGAGTAGCGAGTGGAGCAGGTGTGTTGTGTGTAGCTCCCGCGAGTTGCCGCGCTTTCGGGGTTTGGCAGCATGTAATTGCGCTCGACTCGCGATGATAGTTTCTGACATGGTGTCGCGGACGGGAAGCATTAGCTGGCGCACATCAAAAGCCCGTTTCGTCTGGTGACCATGTTGAGAAGAAGGCGCGCCAACATCCAGCTTCTGCAACAGCGACGGCCGACAATGAGTGACTGTCGCCACCTCCTCGATCGACGGCTTCAAACCTTCAATCAACCAACAAGCAAGACTAAAAGCACGTAAAGTTTCAGAACTGTATGGCAGACCTCAGCTTTTCAAATTGTTCCATTTGCCTCGCAAAATTACAGCAACTTAGCATGAACCTTTGTTGCTCAATGTCCCAATTGCATTGCCAAGCAGGGTCCCTTCCTTTTCTGAAATGAACCCGAGTGTCGTTGAAATTCAAACGCCAGCATAATTCCATTTCACTGCTTTAATCTCAAAGTTCACTTTAAGTATTCATAGCTGGCTACAATAGTTAGATTACACAAGCACAAATTAAGAGTGCGAGTTTTGTTACCGTATTTTTGCTTACCTGTGACTGCAGCTCAGCTTGGTACGTACTAAATTTTACTATTGTTAATTGTTCAGAATCGTTTAAGTCAAGTTCAAAGTTAAATCTCTTCTTTCTAAATTGCATAGATTCAAGTAGCTTTAGAAATGATTGTTGAGGTAGTCCAAGACTAACTGTATTTCGATGTGCTTCAGAAAGAAAGCTCACTATTAACTTCAGTCACTAAATTAACTTTCGATTTTCCGGTTTCATTCATTCTTTTGCTAAATTAAGTCAGAGTGCAGCGAAATTTATTACTTCTGACAAACTTTCAGTTTTCACACTACACGTGTCAACCTTCAGTTGCCACGCTTCTAGTGCTAATTATATGTGTAATAACCTTTTCTTTTCAGTTACTATAGTAATTGTCCTTAGGACTGGCGACCGTGATTTCCCCCAAATCTCAAATATCTAATTACCGCTGGTTAATTGTTGACGTAACGGCCGCACATTCACTTTCTTTATTAACTTTACCCCTTTTCAAAATTAATTTCCAACAGTTTCATTTGCAATTTTCGTTTCATTTAGATGTAACCCTTTCCTCCCTCTTTACCGACAGGTTAACTTCGGTGACGATTGCTTTTCCAAAATTCCCATTAGGTACACGCGGTTTCATTTTTCACTGTCATTAAGGACGATAAGTGAGGGGGAGGTTACAGTGGCAGAAGTGTTTTGTGCGTGTTGCTTGTGTCTGTGTGAACCAATGCGTTAATTGTCACTGCTACGCAGTCTCCGTAGGTTCTGTGAAGAGCAGGTCTTATTCTGCGCGCTAATAAAAGTAACAAGTCCATCAAGGAAGGGAAAGAATGTTACAAATTGGTGCACTGTGTTGTAGGGAAACAGTATTGAGTATTTCTGTGTAGTTAATTAGTCTAATAAATTTACAGATAATGCTTCAAGAAGTACGTTTGGTTTGGAAAGCAATACTGGGTAGGAACAGCTGGAGGCTTGCTCGTCCTTTAACGTCAAAAAGGGAGAGTTACAGTGGTCCATGCACTGTGGTCTGCAGCAAGTACGATCACTTTTCGGCCGTAAACTAGTCGACAGGGAGTCCAAACTGATACTGATAAGGTCAATTCTAGGGTGAAAATTGAGGCTGATAAAGTAAATTCAAGAGTAAAAGACGAGGTTAAAACAGCGTATTGCTGATATGGATAAAATTAAGAGGGAAGTTAGCAGTACTGAAATTTTCATTCCTGATGCGTACTCTACTTGAGTACAATGTGGAGACGAAACTTTTGGATACTAGAAGTGTTATTTCTGTGCCTCAAGTTAAAACGGAACCCCCTGTACTCCAGTTGAACAGTACAGTACTCAGTAACCATGAGGATACTCACCTAATGATAGAATCAGGAAGGGCTCTCCTGAGATGTCGAACAAGATGTACAAAATGTTTTGATGTTGCCATTAATTGAGATATTAAGCAGCTTGATGTCCACATTACAAAAGGACACTGCCAATGTAAGTTCTAGTTTAAAAACAGAAATTGCTAAGATCAATTCCAGACTAAAAATTGAGACTGATAAAGTAAACTCAAGTGTAAAAGCCGAGATTGAAAATGTGAAAACAGAGGCTGATAACGGGCCAGGTCTTGTGTCGACTGAAATTTCAGATCTGCAATCGGAACTAAAGGAAGACATTAGAAATTAGTATGCCTAATAAAGAATGCAACTGGGTGAATATCTTAATTCAAAAGCCGGCCACTGTGGTCTAGCGGTTCTAGGCGCGCAGTCCGGAACCGCGCGACTGCTACGGTCGCAGGTTCGAATCCTGCCTCGGGCATGGATGTGTGTGATGTCCTTAGGTTAATTAGGTTTAAGTATTTCTAAGTTCTAGGGGACTGATGACCACAGATGTTAAGTCCCAAAGTGCTCAGAGCCATTTTTTTTGTTAATTCAAAGTTTAGGTCCGTAACTTCAGAGGTACACTCAGAACTCAGTACAGTGCACAAAAGCTGTGAAACATGTGCAAATGAGTCAAAGCAGGTTACAGAATGCTTGGGAGCCAATAAAAATGTCTCTCGCACTTTTACGGAGCAAGTAGAGCTAAGGTAAGTAGTACACGAGGAGACTGTGTGCAACGAACTGACTACTGTAAGCGATAATACCATGCACAACCAGTGTACAAATTTTAGTAATCATGTAACGAAGATGAACAGCGTGCTAGATGCCGAGAAAAATATGCAAGTCGTCTCAAAATGAGCAGTCTGTGTATAATCTTACTGTGGATGAGAAACTGGCCAAAATCAAACAAGAAGTTTTAAAACGCACTAGAAGTGTAGTATAGTATCTACTCGTTATTTCAGTGGAAGCGACTTTCATTAGAAGTAGCAAGTTTAATTATATTGATTAATAAAATAGTGCGCTAACGTAATTGTTCATACAGGAATTGGCGAATGTGTTGCCAGTATCTTGGTTGTGGGACTTTTAAAAGGAGACACAATTCATTGGGCGAATGACATTTCTAATGGTTGTGACAGTTTGAAAGAGTTTCATGATAAATTCCTGAAGCAGTATTGGTCTTCAGAAATTCAGGGACAGTTAGATTTCTGGAGTGGAAATGGGTACCAGCCACATCACGGTACAATAAAATCGGTTTGTGCTTCGTAATGGAAGTGTATTAAGTATACTGACACGGGAATGACTACTGAATGGTTCGCCACTGGTATTGAGCAGATGTTTGCATTCTATACTTGCAGCGAGTTTATTGCAACAAATCTCTATAATTACGACAATTAATTTACATTCTTAGAAATAGTGGAACCTTACCATGGCCATGAGGGTGGAAATTATTTGTTGGATCTATTTCAGTCTCTGTCTTCCTCAACATTTCTTACCTTCTACAGGCCCCTCTAGAACCATGGCGTCTTAACAGATGTCCTATCATCCTGTCCCTTCTCCTTGTCAGTGTTTTCCACATATTCCTTTACTCATCAGCTGACCTAATTTTGCCGCCCGGTGTGGCCGAGCGGTTCTAGGCGCTTCAGTCCGGAACCGCGCGGCCGCTACGGTCGCAGGTTCGAATCCTGCCTCGGGCATGGATGTGTGTGATGTCCTTAGGTTAGTTAGGTTTAAGTAGTTCTAAGTTCTAGGGGACTGATGAACTCAGATGTTAAGTACCCATTTTTTTTTACCTAATTTTCAACATTCTTTTTACGAGGAAACAAAGTGCATAATGGCAACATCGTGATTCACCTTGATGACGTGACGCAAGCACTCCAGGTCTACCGGCTGTCACGTAACGCAGCTGATGGAGCGTTCTAACGTCTTCGTCTGGGTGGAAACAAACTTGATACTGCGGAGTGGGGGTGTGTGATGCGAGTTGCGAAGATATGATAGACGCCTGGCAATACCTCCATTGTAGTAGTTCGATACACTCTCGCATATCTAACGAGCTTCAAATGAATGACACATACAGCGTTGTAAGGCTATTTACCGAACAAGACACTAATGCAGCAGGAGTACAACGTAATAAGAAGTCATTTAGTTGGCAAATACGGTAATTGTGGGCTCCTAAGCAGAACTAGAAGAGAGTAAAGTTGGCAATGCTTCCAAACAACAAGCTAGGGAATTTGAGAAAGCAGAACTATTAAAAAGCGCAAGGAGCCTATGGAGGAAAGCAAAGTTATCCATTAATTCGTATTCTTTGGTGATTCCGAATATTAATTGCCCTTCAGAATGGGTAATAAGGATACATTGCTTTTGGATTCACAGGCCGAGTAGTACAAAACACAGCGCCTATTTGAACTGTCGCTTCATGACAGGATGCTTCAAGGGTTTCAAAGTTTGCCTTTAGGGAGAGTACTACCCGAAAGTTCTCTGGTGATGCCAGATTTTCACCGAAGATTTATCGTATGAAGAGTGGTACTAGTATGTGAGTTAAAATCTGGGCCAGAACACGGTGTTCCAGTTATTGATGTTCAAAACTCCCAAAGTTAGTTCCTGGTCATTGTGACTTGTTCGACCATTCTGGAAGCGTCTCTGCCAGATAGACGTTTTGTCATATGATGGTTCATTGTTGCTGCGCATTTTCTAATACTCAGCATGGATCGTTATAGCGTTTCTCCCATTCAAATGCAGAAAACCAATGACCAGATGATACTCTACTTCGTAAGTTGGCCATGCCATTTTGTTTTGGCCCCTCTAACGGTGAGCTACGGCACTACGGTGCGGGGACTTCGTTGTGTAGGAGGACTGCAGTCATCTAACTGCAGACAAACAGCAAATCAACAATGCGACTTTATTTTTTCGTGGTGATAAAATTTTATGACTACCCCACATAGGTGTTATCAACAGAATCAAAGGGATATAAAATTGATGCTAGAGGTTTAGGACACTTTCTATGAAGTATTATCAAATGTTTAATTATTTTTTCTCCTTCTGGCTCCGTAGCTGAATGATCAGTGCAGATGATTGCCATATGGGGGACCTAGGTTCGATTCTCGGTAGTGCCAGCGTATTTCGTCGGTGGTAGGAGAGGAACGGGGTGCTCTCAACCTTGTGTGGCCAACTGAAAAGCTGCTTGATCCAGTAGTAGCGGTTCCAAGCGCAACAAACCCAAACCCGACAACGACACGAAGAGCGGGGTGCTGATGTTTTTTCGTGGTGATAAAATTTTATGACTACCCCACAAAAGTGTGATCAACAGAATCAAAGGGATATAAAATTGATGCTAGAGGTTTAGGACACTTTCTATGAAGTATTATCAAATGTTTAATTATATTTTTTTCTCATTCTGGCTCCGTAGCTGAATGATCAGTGCAGATGATTGCCATATGGGGGACCTAGGTTCGATTCTCGGTACTGCCAGCGCATTTCGTCGGTGGTAGGAGAAGAACGGGGTGCTCTCAACCTTGTGTGGCCAACTGAAAAGCTGCTTGATCCAGTAGTAGCGGATTCAAGAGCAACAAACCCAACAACGACAGGAAGAGCGGGGTGCTGACTACTTGCCCCTCCGTGCCACATCCAATGCCCCCTTTGGCTGAAGATGTCACGGCAGTCGGTCGGACCGATTGGCCCGTCTATGGTCAGAGGGCTGAACTTTACATTTTTTTTCTCTAGACAGTTATTAGCAGCGCAGTGCTTCTGTTTCTAACGGAAGGGACCAAGATATAACTGCTCGGCGGAGAAACAAATGTTGTTCACTACGTGTGTGAAGATAGAGAAGCAATGGCCTGGAATTGGAAGTAACAGGCCTGTGGCGCTAACAACTGTGAACACGCGCGTGGTTAAAGTGAAGCCAACAATTACGGAAAAGGCTGCTGGGTGCACGGAGCGGAGCGGCTGGGAAGCGAACGAAGCCGGCCGGCCGTCCACGTCAACACCGATCGTAATGCGCGCCGCTCAGCGACGCGAGCGGGCGAGCCGCCACTGCGCGTGGGTCGCCTCCCTTCCGCCACAGCGCTCCCCCGTTGTGGACACAGGCGGTTGCCCCCTGCCGGGACTCGAACCCCTGCCCCGGTGCTCTGCTGCGGTCGCGCCACCGCCGCTCGGAATAACGCAACGCGGCGGGCATCGAGCAGGGGACGGCACGCCACAGCGCCCTGCTCAGACCGCTGTAACGGCCGCAGTCGCGCGGGGCTCTGTGCTGGGGCTATTATTACTCCCAATCTATATAAACGGCGCAGTTCATTTACGAACATAGACGTTTCTCTGGCAAATAGCGCGTCATTAATACAGGTAGCGAAATGGCAGAGAGTGCTCACTGCTCATAACGAAATACAGTCATGCTCATAAATTAAGGGTAATTGGAGAATGTGGTGCCACACAACGTTGCACTACACAAAACTGGCGCTAACAGCATAGACACATAGGGAACACACACGACACAGAACTGTAAGTCCACGGTATTGGTGATAAGTTGAGAAAACCGTCCCGAAACACATGTGCTACAAAACGCCAGTGTTTCCTGCTCTTGTACCCCGAAATCAATATGGGATATGATCACCATGCACACGTACACAGGCCGCACAACGGGTTGACGTACTCTGGATCAGGTGGTCGAGCAGCTGCTGGGGTATAGCCTCCTATTCTTGCACCAGTGCCTGTCGGAGCTCCTGAAGTGTCGTAGGGATTTGAAGACGTGCAGCGATACGTCGACCGAGAGCATCCCAGACATGCTCGGTGGGGTTTAGGTCTGGAGAAAAGGCAGGCCACTCCATTCACCTGATATCTTCTATTTCAAGGTACTCCTCCACGATGGCAGCTCGGTGGGGCCGTGGGTTATCATCCATCAGGAGGAAGGTGGGACCCACTGCACCCCTGAAAAGGCGGACATACTGATGCAAAATGACGTCCCGATACACCTGACCTGTTACTGTTCCTCTGTCAAAGACATGCACGGGTGTACGTGCACCAATCATAATCCCACCCCACACGATCAAACCACGACCTCCATACAGGTCCCTTTCAAGGACAGTAAGGGGTTGGTATCTGGCTCCTGGTTTACGCCAGATGAAAACCCGGCGAGAATAACTGTTCAGACTATAATTGGAGTCGTCCGTCATCATAATCTGGGACCACTGTTCCAATTGCCATGTACTGTGTTCTTGACACCAGGCTTTACGGCCTCTCCTGTGACCAGGGGTCAGTGAAATGCACCTTTCAGGTCTCTGGGCGAATAAACCATGTCTGTTTAGTCGTCTGTAAACTCTGGAGACAACTATTCCACTGGCTGCATTAAGGTCCCGAGCAAGGCCACCTGCAGTACTCCGTGGCCGTCTGCGGGCACTGATGGTGAGATATCGGTCTTCTTGTGGTTTGTACGTTGTAGATGTCCCGTACTGTAGAGCCTGGACACGTTTCCTGTCTGCTGGAATGGTTGCCATAATCTTCAGATCACAGTTTGTGACACACGGAGGGCCGGTGCTACGACCTGCTGTGTTTGACCAGCCTCCAGTCGCCCTAGTATTCTACCCCTCATAACGTCATCAATATGTGTTCCTTGAGCCATTTTCAACACAATCACCATTAACACGTCTGAAAGCATCTGCACACTTACTCGCTGGACCGTACTCTGACATGCACCAACACACCTCTGCGTACGTGGACTGCTGCCAGCGCCACTGTGCCATGACCGCAGGTCAAATGCACCGCATGGCCATACCCCGAGGTGATTTAAACCCGCAAACCGCCTACCAGAGCATTGTTACTCCATGTATCAGCATTATCATTAATTTATGAGCATGAGTGTAATTGTATAACTTGAAACAAACACAGACACAGATACTACACAACACCCGAGGTTGCTGCTACGCAGAGCAAAGGGACAAGAACTAAGACACCTGATTGAAGAGTTTCCTCTACGTGTCACCCAAGGAAGCATCATTACAGAGCTCACGTTCTTACAGACGTCCTACACAGAACACAAACTACAGCAATACCTGCAGCACGTGACGCACGCAAACAAAGGGCACCAAGGTCAGCACTGGTAACAAGGCTAAGAAAAGACACTCGTGATAGACGACAATATTACCAAAAATCAAGGTAAGTACGACAAAGAGAAATTAGACTTCAACATTATCGAGACGCTAAAACACTATAGAAAGACGAAGTACATAAGGCCAGAAAAGACCACTGGGACACATATGTTAGGGCAAACTTACAGAACAATATCTGGGGGGAGCCTTTTAAACAGCAGAGTGAACGTATCAAGACCATTACAGTATTATCAACACGGAAGAAACCAGATGGTACTACCACAACAAATTTCAAATGGCTCTGAGCACTATGGGGCTTAACTTCTAAGGTCATCAGTCAACTAGAACTTAGAACTACTTAAACCTAAGGACATCACACACATCCATGCCCGAGGCAGGATTCGAACCTGCGACCGTAGCGGTCGCGCGGTTCCAGACTGTAGCGCCTAGAACCGCTCGGTCACCCCGGCTGGCCGCTACCACAACAGGCTGGAGATGCACAGCACATTATCTCCTCAACAAACTACTTCTTGACGATGACCACACTGAGGACTGTTGGATCCTGCCTAGTTGTCAAAGATGGGGTGTCTGGGAAACCTGCTTCTCGGATCGCCAGACAACGGTTCAAGCAAATCGTATTAAAGAATTTTATTACAGAAAACAAATATCACTACTTAGCTTTCAGATATACATAGACATATCGCAAGCAAAGGGCGACATGCGATATTATCAGTGTCCTTCTTCATAACGATTCCAATACACGTGCGCGCTGCTGTCGCATTGTCGCCCTGGATAGGGGTCGGACAGCGTGCTATTCGCTGACTTCTTCTTCACAACCCTCTCCACTCTATCGTTCCCGACTGGCGCTCCAGTGTTCGACTCCACGCCGTAACAAGGACAACCAGTTTCACACCGTCCTTCAAAGACTACTTTCTGACAAAAACGGAAACGAAGGTACTACCATCCTCTTTGTTCGCAAGGAAGTTGCAGTGGCAATACACAAAATAAAGAACAAAAGGACTCCGGGCCCCGATGCCATCCACCCCGAATCAAACAAGCTGCTCTACTTATTGTACCATGTCTGACAAACTTATTGAACGATGTTCTACTAGAATGACGAATACCGAATATATGGAAGACGGGACTCCACGCCGTAACAAGGACAACCAGTTTCACACCGTCCTTCACAGACTACTTTCTGACAAAAACGGAAACGAAGGTACTACCATCCTCTTTGTTCGCAAGGGAGTTGCAGTGGCAATACACAAAATAAAGAACAAAAGGGCTCCGGGCTCTGATGCCATCCACCCCGAATCAAACAAGCTGCTCTACTTATCGTACCATGTCTGACAAACTTATTGAACGATGTTCTACTAGAATGACGAATAAAGGAAATATGGAAGACGGGACTCCACACTGTAACAAGGACAACCAGTTTCACACCATCCTTCAAAGACTACTTTCTGACAAAAACGGAAATGAAGGTACTACGATCCTCTTTGTTTGCAAGGGAGTTGCAGTGGCAATACACAAAATAAAGAACAAAAGGGCTCCGGGCCCCAATGCCATCCACCCCGAATCAAACAAGCCGCTCTACTTATCGTACCATGTCTGACAAACTTATTGAACGATGTTCTACTAGAATGACGAATACCGAATATATGGAAGACGGGACTCCACACCGTAACAAGGACAACCAGTTTCACACCGTCCTTCACAGACTACTTTCTGACAAAAACGGAAACGAAGGTACTACCATCCTCTTTGTTCGCAAGGAAGTTGCAGTGGCAATACACAAAATAAGGAACAAATGGGCTATGAGCCCTGATGTCATCCACCCCGAATCAGACAAGCTGCTCTACTTATCGTACCATGTCTGACAAACTTATTGAACGATGTTCTACTAGAATGACGAATAAAGGAAATATGGAAGACGGGACTCCACGCTGTAACAAGGACAACCAGTTTCACACCGTCCTTCACAGACTACTTTCTGACAAAACCGGAAACGAAGGTACTACGATCCTCTTTGTTTGCAAGGAAGTTGCAGTGGCAATACACAAAATAAAGAACAAAAGGGCTCCGGGCCCCAATGCCATCCACCCCGAATCAAACAAGCTGCTCTACTTATCGTACCATGTCTGACAAACTTATTGAACGATGTTCTACTAGAATGACGAATACCGAATATATGGAAGACGGCAAATGCGGTTAACATGAATAAAGCAGAGGACTAAGACCCGACTGACCCTAAAACATACAGACCAATATGCCTCTCCATTGTGGCAAAGGTACAGGAGAGACTGCTGTGCAACAGACTTCAGTAGCACCGGTAGCTCTGCGGCATTAGCGCACATTTCTTTCGTTTTTGACCGCATAAATCGATCGACGCAGTAAACAGGTCCATAGAAATGACACAAACAATACACGACAAATACATACCTGCAATACTAATTGACGTAGCTGCTCCTTCCGACAAGCTCTGGTAGTCCCCACTGTTTGCAGCACTTTGAAAGATGAATATTCCGCTGACTCTACACATCAGCCGGCCGCGGTGGTCTCGCGGTTCTAGGCGCGCAGTCCAGAACCGTGCGATTGCTACGGTCGCAGGTTCGAATCCTGCCTCGGGCATGGATGTGTGTGATGTCCTTAGGTTAGTTATGTTTAAGTAGTTCTAAGTTCTAGGGGACTGATAACCACAGCAGTTGAGTCCCATAGTGCTCGGAGCCATTTGAACCATTTTTTTCTACACATCACCTTTAGAGATTATTGTAAAAACAGGAAAGTCGAATGGAAGACTGGTCGCCAAAAGGTTATAAAGAGGGTAACACGGGCTCGTCCGCAAGGATCAATGTGCGGACCGATTTTCTGGGACATAGCCATAGAACAGCTACTAAATGCACTAGAAGACAACGACATTGAGAATGGGGTAGTTGCGTACGCAGATGACCTTATGGCCATGGTATCTCCTGACTCCAGATCCCACTTAGAGAGTAAAGCCACGCGGTTCCTCGCGTTCATCGGTGAATGGTGCACGAACAAACTCACAATAGTAACTAAGAAAACCGTTAACCTACTTCTTAGAGGCACACTGAATAGAAATCCAACTATAAAGTTAAATAACATATCTATAAAAAGCAAAGCTATGACAAGATACCTCGGCATTTATATTGACGAACATTTACACTTTAACGAACATGCCAAACTAACAATTTCAAAGCGACGAACCTCGTGCATAAATAAACTTGTAACATTGAGGCTACACGATACACGGCGCGTACAGACAATCAGAACATATTACGCAGCACTCTTCGAGTCAGTGACTTGTTTTGCAGCTAGTGCTTCGGCACATCGATTATGTTTCGGTACGCATAAAACCAATGTGACGCACGGCCAGAGGAGTGTTATCAGAATCTTGGGGACTTTCGGCACGGCCTGGACTGAGGAATGTGTGTGGTACTGGAAGTTTTCACTACAGATATTACAATTCGCCTCATAACAGCGGCCTGCTGGCTGAAAAGGGGAAGACGCGAGAAAATAAGAGCAATAACTGGACAAGACGTAACCGGCAAGTGGAAATTAAACAAGTAGAGAACTGATACATGGCAGACAGAAGGGGCACAACTGACAAGGGAAGCGGAGCGGATGAATTTGAAGTAGATAAACACAACACGGGCCATGCTGCACTTTCTCAAGGACCACAGCCCGTATCCTGCACATTTCCACAGGTTTGGCCTAAAACAGACTCGTGATTGTGGTGAGAATGACACGCCTGAACACATAGTGGTCATCTGCGATGCCCTAGGACATACGCTAGAATAAGACAGGCTCCGCATATGACAGCTCAGCAGTACATAGCAAACGGACACAGATACAAACACACACCCAGGAAGAGAAGACGAGATAAACAAATATAACAAATGTAAACGAAGTTTCTCCAACACTAAATCGAATCAATCTGAAAATGTAACTCTCTATACAATTGGTTGCTATACCATTTCATAACATGTAGCACTATCTGAAGAAGTGATATTTCTTCTTCTTTCACTGCATCAAGTCTGAGTGGCCCCAAGTTATACCGAGTTCTCGCACCTGATACAGCGACGACATTTTAAATAAACTCCCAATCTTCACTGTTACCTTAAGTTCGGAAAGACATGGTATTAGTTACTTTTAATTTTAATTTAAAATACATCCACAACCTATTAGTATCTTATTTAAGATCAACAAGTTTAAACAAAATTATGTATGTACACTTGTACTTCTTTATATATTTCTTAAGGTGGGAATTTAAGGAGATGGGACCTGGATAAACTGACTAAACCAGAGGTTGTACAGAGTTTCAGGGAAAGCATAAGGGAACAATTGACAGAAATGGGGGAAAGGAATGTAGTAGAAGAAGAATGTGTAGCATTGAGGGATGAAGTAGTGAAGGCAGCAGAAGATCAAGTAGGTAAAAAGACGAGTGCTATTAGAAATCCTTGGGTAACAGAAGAAATATTGAATTTAATTGATGAAAGGAGAAAATATAAAAATGCAGTAAATGAAGCAGGCAAAAAGGAATACAAACGTCTCAAAAATTAGATCGACAGGAAGTGCAAAATGGCTAAGCAGGGATGGCTAGAGGACAAATGTAAGGATGTAGAGGCTTATCTCATTAGGGGTAACATAGATACTGCCCACAGGAAAATTAAAGAGACCTTTGGAGAAAAGAGAACCACTTGCATGAATATCAAGAGCTCAGATGGAAACCCAGTTCTAAGCAAAGAAGGGAAAGCAGAAAGGTGGAAGGAGTATATAGAGGGTCCATACAAGGGCGATGTACTTGAGGATAATATTATGGAAATGGAAGAGGATGTAGATGAAGATGAAATGGGAGGTATGATACTGCGTGAAGAGTTTGACAGAGCACTGAAAGACCTGAGTCGAAACAAGCCCCCGGGAGTAGACAACATTCCATTAGAACTACTGACAGCCTTGGGAGAGCCAGTCCTGACATAACGCTACCATCTGGTGAGCAAGATGTATGAGACAGGCGAAATACCCTTAGACTTCAAGAAGAATATAATAATTCCGATCCCAAAGAAAGCAGGTATTGACAGATGTGAAAATTACCGAACTATCAGTTTAATAAGTCACGGCTGCAAAGTACTAACACGAATTATTTACAGACGAATGGAAAAATTGGTAGAAGCCGACCGCGGGGAAGATCAGTATGGATTCGGTAGAAATGTTAGAACACTGACCCTACGACTTGTCTTAGAAAATAGATTAAGGAAAGGCAAACCTACGTTTCTAGCATTTGTAGACTTAGAGAAAGCTTTTGACAATGCTGACTGGAATACTCTCTTTCAAATTCTGAAGGTGGCAGGGGTAAAATACAGGGAGCGAAAAGCTATTTACAATTTGTACAGAAACCAGATGGCAGTTATAAGAGTAGAGGGACATGAAAGGGAAGCAGTGGTTGGGAAGGGAGTGAGACATGGTTTTAGCCTCTCCCCGATGTTATTCTATGTGTATATTGAGCAAGCAGTAAATGAAACAAAAGAAAAATTCGGAGTAGGTATTGAAATCCATGGAGAAGAAATAAAAACTTTGAAGTTCGCCTATGGCATTGTAATTCTGTCAGAGACAGTAAAGGACTTGGAAGAGCAGTGGAACGGAATGGACAGTGTCTTGAAAGGAGAATATAAGATTAACATCAAGAAAAACAAAACGAGGATAATGGAATGTAGTCAAATTAAGTCGAGTGATGCTGAGGGAAATAGATTAGGAAATGAGGTAAAGTAGTAAATGAGTTTTGCTATTTGGGGAGCAAAGTAACTGATGATGGCCTAAGTAGAGAGGATATAAAATGTAGACTGGCATTGGCAAGGAAATCGTTTCTGAAGAAGAGAAATTTGTTACCATCGAGTATAGATGGGTAGATCACATAACTAATGAAGAGGTATTGAATAGATTTGGGGAGGAGTTTGTGGCACAACTTGACTAGAGGCCGGGATCGGTTGGTAGGACATGTTCTGAGGCATCAAGCGTTCATCAGTTTAGTATTGGAGGGCAGCGTGGAGGGTAAAAATCGTAGAGGGAGACCAAGAGATGAATACACTAAGCAGATTCAGAAGGATGTAGGATGCAGTAGTTACTGGGAGATGAAGAAGCTTGCACAGGTTAGAGTGGCATGGAGAGCTGCATCAAAGTAGTCGCAGGACTGAAGACCTAAACAACAACAACAACATATATTTCTTTTATTTGTTATTTTTTATTTTGTCTTTTTGTAAAATTCTCATAAAATGCACTGGTAATAAAATTGAATTTGTATGGTGTAACATGTAAAATCACACAATGCACGACCTGCTGGGTTCATCACGAATCGCTTTGGCTTTGGTGTAATTATTGTCTTTGAATAAAAGTGTCACTTCTGTTCGTCTCATTGCGTAGTTATGTCAGAGACCTTCGTATTTTGTAGCAGTTCTTTCTATGTATGGTCGAAGTATCGTCGAGCTCTGTATATTGGCATTGACACATAATGCGAAAACTTCTTTCGTCCTAAAGGTTTGCGCATCAATGAATGCACGAGGGTGGTTATAAAGTGGTAATCATTACCTAGAAGAAATACGGTTGCATTATTAGTTTTTTATGTTTGCAAATACGTGTCTACAGCCCCAAGTACTCACCTAAGTCCCCGCGTCGTAGTTCCGCAGCACGCCGCTAGAGGAGCCAAAAAATACCATTGACAAATTGGATTACCGAGTTCGTTGTCTGCGTTTTGAGGAAAATTAAGTTACAACAATCCGCACTGATACAGTTAATGTGTGCGGAAACAATGCATCGTGGTTGTGTGGCACAGTCGCTTTCAGTATGGTAAAAGAAGTCAGAATGATGGAGACTGAAGCGGCAGACCACGTCTCTATTCACAGTCGGGGAATGGGGGGAGCATTATCTTGCTAAAATGTAAGTCATGGATGGGTTACCATGAAGGGTAACAAAACGGGGCATAGAATATTGTCGAATACCCTTGTGCTATAAGGGTGCCGCTAAAGACAACCAAAGGGATCCTTCCATGAAAAGAAATGGCGCCCTAGAATATCACTTCTGGTTGTCAGGCTGTATGGAAGGCGACAATCATGTTGGTATCCCACCACAGTCTGGGACGTCTATATACTGTCTTCGAAGAGGGATCCATCACTAAACACAGTTCTGCTCCATTCAATGAGATTATAGGCCGAAGATGGGTCTCGAGACCTCCCGGATAGCGATGGGGTAGCGACCTGACAGTCACACGCTATACGGCGTGACAGCCAGAAGTGACGGTCTAGGGTGCCGTTTCATTTCACAAGACTCCTCCGGTTGTCATCTGTGGCACTCTTCCAGCACAGCGGTACGTCGACCATATTCTACGTCCTGTGTTGCTGCCCTTCATAACAAGCCATCCTGGGCTTCCTTTTCATTAAGCTAATGCCCAGCCGCACAAGGCGAGAGTTCCTACCGCTCGTCTTTGTGCTTGCCAAACACTACCTCCCCAACTGAGAACGTTTGGAGCATTATGGGCAGGACCTTCCAAGTATCTCGAGATTTTGACGATCTAACGCGCCAGTTGGACAGAATCTGGCACGATATTCCTCAGGAACACTTCCAACAACTCCATCAACCAGTACCAAGCCTGATAACTGCTTGGATAAGGGCTGGACGAGAACAACGCGTTATTGACTTACTGAGTGTGTAAAGCTCTTTCTCTTCAATAAATCATCTAATTTTTCTGGAATTGTAATCATTTGTTTCGTCTATACTTGTACATCAGATCTGCAGACTTCCGTCGCGTTTGGATAATTCATTCGAGGTGCGTCGTTTTTGTTGTCTTACAGCGTATTTTGAACAAATGTTGCAACTGCGTCAGGCTAATCCAGATGATTTCTGGCCACCTAATCGCCAAGGACGAGTTCTGGGTGTATAACCCCGAGACAAAGGAGCAACGCAAGGGGTGGAACTACGTGGAATCGCCACCGGCGAAAAAGACTACGTGACAACCATATTCAGATATTGTGACGCTGAACGTTTTCTGAGACTGCCAGGATGTGGGGCTAACAGACGGTGCTTGCAAGGAGCGAAATGTCACAGGAGCAAACTGCCGAAATCTCCTGACAAAATTATTGGAGGCTGTGCACTGTACTGGTATAACATACGATTGTTGTTATGTTACTACTGTGCTCTGAAATCAGAGAAAGTCACTAAAAACACCTTGCTTATACAGCAAGTGCATATTGGTTAATGGTTCACCCTGATGTGAGAGGCACGCTTTCGTAATCCATTGAATTCCACTTTTACTGTATTTGTATCAATAGAAAATACAGCTGGACCGAAACCAATGCGTCTTTGCTTACTGGTACAACTTCTTGTTCGTTACATTTTCAGCTTTGAACTCGTATGCAGAACATTTTTAATGTTCGCGTTAGCAAAAAACTTGTCTACGTGTTCTTTGCTAGCCCCTAAACTTGTGCGATGATGAAAGAAGCAAGGCATGCTATCCTAGCAGTGAAGCTCACATAATAATGTTTACAAAAAGGTGGTTGAAGCCTGAAATTATAGCGGTGAGGTTTTTGGGGAAAATTTAAATATATATTTAAAGGATAGGTGAACAGAAAACAGACGTGGTGTATTTGTCACATTAGACAAGAAACTCATATCAACCGAGACAGAAACTGAAGCTGGATGTGAAACTGTTTGGACATGGCTCCAGTATCAGGGATGGGCATAAAATGATAAATTGGATACCTCTGTCGCCCATCAACTCTTCGCCGCATGTAACCTAAAACTTCAGAGAAAAGCTCATTTCACTTGTACGTAAGTTACTCAATCATAGTGTAATCGTCAATGAAGACTTTAATCAGCCAACAATTAATTGGGAAAATTTCATATGTGTTAGTAGTGGGTATGAAAAGACAACCTGTGAAACATTACTAAATGCCTTCTCTGAAAACTACCTAGAACAGATAGCAAGAAACCCCACTCATGATGGAAATATATTGGATCTAATGGCAACAAATAAACCGGATCTCTTTGAAGATGTCCACATCGAAATTGGTGTCTGTGACTATAACGAGGTTGTGGCAACAATGATTCCTAAAGTACTATATATATATATATATATATATATATATATATATATATATATATATATATATATGTGTGTGTGTGTGTGTGTGTGTGTGTTCAGTAAACTAGATAAAAAATCAGTAGTGTCATATCACGATGAGGAACTTTCAGCATTGGGCAGGGGCATATGGAGGAAGTATGGTGCAAGTTCAAAGGAATAATGGACCATGCACTGGACAGGTATATACCCGGTAGAATAGCTCCTAATGGGAGGAAACCTCTATCGTATACAGTCACTGTAAAGAAACTTCTAAAGAAACAGAGACTACTGCATAATAGGTGTACAACAAAACGTAGTCCTATAGATAGAGAGATTCTGAGAGAAACTCGTTTGACTCTCTAGAGAGCAATGTGTGTGTGTGATGCCATCAATGACTGCCGTAGCAGAATACTATCAAATGATATTTCACAAAACCCAAAGAAATTCTGGTCTCATGCAAAGGCTGTTAGTGGCGCCAAAGTCAGTGTCCAGTCCTTAGCAATAAGACAGGGACGAAAATTGAGGGTAGCGAGGCAAAAGCTGAAATGCTTAACTCCGTTTTCAAATATTTAATTTACAAAGGAAAATCCACCACAATTGCCCCAATTTAATCTTCGTGTCGTTGAAAAGATAAATGAAGTAGGTTTTAGTGTCAGTGGTGTTGAGAAACAGATGAAATAGTTAACATTGAACAAAGCTCCAGGGCCCGATGAAATCTCTATCAGATTCTATACCATGTTTGGTTCTGGGTTATTCGCTCTTCTAACTATAATCTATCGTAGATCCCTCAAACAAAAAACTGTGCCTAGTACTTAGAAAAAAGCACAGGTCACACCGTCCAGTACGCTTGACATAGATTTGAGGTACAATCTTGGAACTTATTCTAAGCTCCAACATAATGAGATATCTCCAACAGAATGACCTCCTCAATGCCAAACAGCATCGATTCCGGAAACACTGATCATGTGAAACCCAACTTGCGCTTCCTCACATTATATACTCAAAGCGTTGGACGAAGGAAGTCAGGTAGATGTATTTCTTGATATCCGAAAAACGCTTGACTCAGCACCACACGCTTACTGTCAGATTTGTGATTGGATTGGGGACTTTTTGGTAAGGAGAACGCAGCATGTTATCTTCGATGGAGAGTCATCGTTAGATGTAGAAGTAACTTCAGGTGTACCCCAAGGAAGAATGCTGGGACTCTTGCTGTTCATGTTGTATGTTAATGAACTTGTAGACAATATTAATAGTAATCTTAGACTTTTTGCAGATGATGCAGTTATCTATAATGAAGTACTGCCTGAAGGAAGCTGCATAAATATTCAATCGGATCTTGATAAGATTTTAAAGCGTATACAAAGATTGGCAACTTGTTTTAAATGTTCAGAAATGTAAAATTGTGCACTTCACGAAACGAAGAAGCGTAGTGTCCTGTCACTACATCATCAATGAGTCACTATTGGAATCGACCAACTCATAGAAATACCTGGGTGTAACACTTTGTAGTGTAATGATCACTTAGACTGAGTCGTGGTTAAGGCTGGTGGTAGACTTCGGTTTATTGGTGGAATAATGGAGAAGTGCAGTCAGTGCACAAAGGAGATTGCTTACAAATCACTCGCGCAACCTGTTCCGGAATATTGCCCTAGTGCATGGGGCGCATATCAAACAGGACTAACAGGGGACATTGGACGTATACAGAGAAGGGCAGCACGAATAGTCACAGGTTTGTGTGATCCTTGGGAGAGTGTCACAGATATACTGAAGAAAGTGAACTTGAAGTCTCTTGGACAAAGACGTTAACTATCCCGAAAATGTCTGTTAACAAAGTTTCAAGATCTGGTTTTAAGTGATGGTTCTAGGAATATACTACAATCCTCTACGTATCGCTCACATAATGACCATGAGGATAAGATTACTGCATGCACAGAGGCATTCAAATTACCGTTTTTCCCGTGCTCCGTATGTGAATGGAACTGAAAGAAACTATGAGAACTGGTACGGTGGGATGTACCTTCTGCTATGCACTTCACTATGGTTTGCAGTGTGCAATCCTATGTGTAGATGTAGGTATACAGGGTGGTCCATTGATCGTGACCCGGCCAAATACCTCACGAAATAAGCGTCAAACGAAAAAACTACAAAGAACGAAACTCGTCTAGCCTGAAGGGGCAAACCAGGTGGCGGTCAAGCGGTTCCAGACTGAATCATTAACACATTAGAATATTAGATACTCTTCTGCGGAATAGGAGGAGTTGTCTAAGAGAAATGTTTTGAGATTAGTTTCAAATTCCAGTTTTCTGTCTATAAGGCATTTTATAACAATGATTAACTTCATGAGAGAATAACAGTGCTGTGAATCGGATAGATTAATACTCAGATGCCGTGCAACAGGCAGGCACGACGAAAAGAGAGTTCCCATAAGTTTTGGGCGAAACCTTCCTTCAGAAAGGAAGCAAAGCACACACACTGGTCCATGCAATCATACACACAAAACTCACACACACACTGTTCGGGCTGTTATAGCCAGAATCTTTTTCAAACAGTGGTGAAACGTGAATAATGAAAAATCATCGGTGGTAGGAAGTTACGGAATGAGATGCTGCACCAACAATCAGCGAGGTCACATAGCGTGTTATGCGGAGATGTGACCGTTCGTACAGCATACCTCGCATATCGGGATGTTTGCGGGTTAGAAGGCAATGAATCACAAAAGAAAAAAAGAAAAGAAACAGAGCGACCATATTTCACTTATACAGAAGAAAATATCGCCTGAACGGCTCCATTTACGAAGGAAATGCGATTCCTTTAATCTTTAGATTTCCCTCGGATCGATAAGTACACCTGTAAATGTCGCAAGCTGGCATTTTTGATGAAACGACTACGTCTCCACACAATCAAAGCACCAGGCGGCAAAAGTCGATAGATATTACCGACGGTCGAAGTGAGCATCGGCGGGTCAGAGGAAGGTATCACGCGGTGAATCATGGATGTATAAACGCAGTGAACCTAATGTTTTGGGCTATGTAAGATGGTGGACGTCTACTTCAGGTTTGTGACGTAGTGACAACTCCCTTCTTTTCTTTTACCTCCATGGTAGTCTCTAACTTTGCTTCCATCTTTGTTTGTAAGTCCCCATTCTCTTTCCTTTATAAGACAGAACAGTTCTACAGACAACTGCTATCAGTCGCTTTACTTACACAGCTAATGAAATATCTACCAATTATTAATGTTACAAGTAAAATACCTAATAAAATTATTTCGTCGTAGTTGACGTTTCTCGAGCAAAGAATAATTGGCCCAAAAAGGACTGAACTTCAGTAACTACTAGTACCTTCTCTTTTGTGAAATATTAATTCTTTAGGTTTTATTATTTTCCAATTTATGCTAGATTTCTTTTTCATTATTTCTGTTTCCTTCAAATTATAAGTACTTTTCTTCTCTTGCCGCGTCAAATAATGCTGAGGGGAAGTTATATTTAGTTCCAATCAATATCCGTGGATTCCAAATTTGTTTTTCATCACCTAGGCCTTATTGCTTCTTTATTGCAGCAGCGCAATGTTGGTACGGGTGAACGACACCCAGCTACACTTAACTCCACATCAAACGATAGTAATTAAAAGAAGAAAACAAAAAGCCTGCATGCTATCACCACTTTTGGCCGTGACTTACGTACACTGAACTGACATAAATCGTATGAGATACCTCCTGATACCGCGACAGAATTCTTTTTGCCCGGAGTTATGCAGCATCTCGACGTGGTATGGGCTCAACAAGTCGTTGGAAGCCCCCTAAAGGGGTGCTGAGCCATTCTGCCTCTATTTTGTTTTTAAGTCACATATCTTCCGACTGGTTTGATGTGGCCTGCCATGAATTCTTCTCTTGCACCAACCTCTTCATCTCAGAGTAGCACTTGCAACCTAAGTCCTCAATTTTTTGCTGGTTGTATTACATTCTCTATCTTCCTATACAGTTTTTACACTCTAAAGCCTCCTCTAGTACCATGGAAGTTACTCTCTGATGTCTTAACAAATGTCCTACCATTCTCTCCCTTCTTCTTGTCAATGTTTGCCATACATTCCTTTTGGCCGGCCGAAGTGGACGAGCGGTTCTAGGCGCTACAGTCTGGAACCGCGCGACCTCTACAGTCGCAGGTTCGAATCCTGCCTCGGTCATGGATGTGTGTGATGTCCTTAGGTTAGTTAGGTTTAAGTAGTTCTAAGTTCTAGGGGACGGATGACCTCAGCAGTTAAGTCCCATAGTGCTCAGAACCATTTGAACCATTTGAACCATACATTCCTTTCCTGGTCAATTGTACAAGGAACCTCCTCTTGCCTTATTGTATCAATCCACCTAATTTTCAACATTCTTCTGTAGCACCACATCTGAAACGTTGCGATTCTTTTCTGTTCCATGTTTCCCACAGTCCATGTTTCAATGCCATGTAATGCTCCGCTCAAAACATATATTCTCAGAAATTTCTTCCTTAAATTAAGGCCTATGTTTGATGCTAGTTGACTTCTCTTGGCCAGGGATGCCCTTTTTGACAGTGATAGTCTGATTTTAATGTCCCCCTTGCTTCGTCCGTCATGGATTATTGTGCTGCCTCGGTAGCAGAATTCCTTCACTTCATCTACTTCGTTGATACCAGTCCTGATGTTTTCTCACTATTCCCATTTCCGCTATTTTTCATTATTTTCGTCCTTCTTCGATTTACTCTCACTCCATATTCTGTACTCATTAGACTGTTCATTTAATTGAGCACAAACCGTAACTCTTCTTCACTTTCACTGAGGATGGCAATGTCATCAAGGAATCTTATCACTGATATCCTTTCACCTTGAATTTTAATCTTACTCCTGAACCTTACTTTTATTTCCGACATTGCTTCTCCGATGTATGGACTGAACAGGAGGGGCGAAAGACTACATTCCTGTCTTACTTCCTTTTTAATCCGAGCACTTTGTTCTCGGTCTTCCTCTCTCACTTTTACCTCTTGGTTCTTGTACATATTGTATCATACCCATCTTTCCCTACAGCGTACCTCAATTTTTCTAAGAATTTCGAACATCTTTCACCATTTGATACTGCCGAACGCTTTTTCCAGGTCGACAAATCATATGAACGTATTTTGCTTCCATTATTAACCACAGTGTCATAACTGTGTCTCTGGTGCCTTTACTTTCCCTAAAGCCAAACTGATCGTCGTCTAACACTTTCTCAAATTCCTTTTCCATTCTTGTGTATATTATTCTTGTCAGCAGCTTGCATGCATGAGCTGTTAAGCTGAATGTGCGACAGTTCTCGCATTTGTTAGCCTTTATAATCTTCGTAAATGTGTGGATGATGTTTTTCCGAAAGTCTGATAGTACATCGGCAGACTTGTAATTTCCACATACCAACATGAACAGTCCTTTTGTTGCCACTTTCCACAATGATTTTCGAAATTCTGATGGAGTGTTATCTATTCTTTCTGCCTTATTTGGTCTTAAGCCTTCGAAAGCTCTTTTAAATTCTGATTCTAATATTGGGTCATCCATCGCTTCCTAATCGGCTCCTGTTTATTCTTCTATCACGTTATAAGACAAGTCTTACCTCTCATAGAGGCCTTCAATGTACTATTTGCACCTATCAGCTCTCTCCTCTGCATTTAGCAGTGGAATTCCCATTGCACTATTAATGTTACCACCCTTGTTTTAACTTCACAGTAGGATGTTTTGTCTTTTCTGTACGCTGAGTCGTCAGTTTTTCCGACAATCATGTCATTTCGATTTCTTCCCATTTTTTATGCAGCCATTTCATCTTAGTTTCCCTGCACTTCCTATTTATTTCGTTCTTAATTGGCTTGTATTTCCGAATTCTTGAATTTCTATGAACATTTTTATACTCCCTTCATTCATCGATTAACTGAAGTATTTCCCGTGTTACCCATCGTTTCTTCGCAGCAACCTTCTTTGTACTTATGTTTTTCTTCCTGGCTTCTGTGATTTCTCTTTTTAGAGATGTCCATTACTATCGCAGTACCTGTAGCCTTGGAAAACATCAAGCGTACTCTTCATTGCTTAGTACTTCCGTATCCCACTTCTTTGGGCACTGATTCTTCCTGTTTATTCTCTTAAACTTCAGCGTACTCTTCATCACTACTGAACTGTAATCTGCGTTTATATCTACTCCTGGGTACGTCTTACAATCCAGTATTTGATTTCGGAATCTCTGCCTAATCATGATGTAATCCATGGGAGATCTTCCCGTATCTCTCGGTCTTTTCCAAGTATATCTCCTGTTCTTGTGATTCTTGAATGGAGTATTTGCTATTACTAGATGAAATTTATTGCTGAACTCAGTTAGTCTTTCTCCTCTCTTATTCCTAATATCAAGCCGATATTGTCCCTTAACCCTTCTACTGCATCCCCTACACTGCCTCTATAGCCACCTATAATTGCAAAAGTGTTGCCCGGTCGCAGGTTCGAATCCTGCCTCGGGCATGGATGTCTGTGATATCCTTAGGTTAGTTAGGTTTAAGTAGTTCTAAGTTCTAGGGGACTTACGACGACAGAAGTTAAGTCCCATACTGCTCAGAGCCATTTGAACTATTTGAAAAGTGTTGCCGGTGGAGTATTTTGCGCACTAACTGACCTCCCGATTATATCCAATAAATGATCCATGGGATTCCTGTGCAGTGATATGTGTGGCCAGATCATTCCCACTAATTGTCCAGAATATTCTTCAAACCAATCGTGAAAAACTGTAGAGCGGGGACATGGCGCATCGTCATCCATAAAAATTCAATTTTTGTTTGGGAACTTAACGAATGGCTGCAAATGGTATGCAAGTAGCCAAACATAACCATTTACAGTCACTGATCTGTTCAGTTGGACTAGAGGACCCAGTCCACTTGATGTAAAAGCAGCCCGTATCATTATGGTTTCACCGGCATTTTCCATAGTGCCTTCTTGACAACCTGGTCCATGGTTTCGTGGGGTTGCGTCACACTCGAACACTATCATCACCTGTTACCAACTGAAACTCGAACTCATCCGGCCAGGCCACGGTTCTCCAGTCGTCTAGGGTCCAACCCATCCGATCACGAGCACAGGAGATGCCCATTAACGCCACTTTTCGCCGCACCGTCCTAACGATACGTTCGTCGTACTTCCCACGTCGTTTTCTGAGTTTATTTCACGCAGAGTTACTTGTCTGTTAGCACTAACAACTCTACGCAAACGCGGCTTCTCTCGGTCGTTCAATGAAGACCGTCGGCTATTGCGTTGTAGGTGGTGAGAGGTAATGCCTGCAACGTGGTTTTCTCGGCACTCTCTTGACACTGTGGATCTCGGAATACTGAATTCCCTAACCATTTCCGAAGTGGAATATCCCATGCGCCTAGCACCAACTACCAATACTCGTTCAGAGTCTATTAATTTCCTTTATGCGGCCATAATCACGTCAGACACCTTCTCACATGAATCACTTGAGTATAACTGAGTGCTCCGTCAATGCACTGCCCTATTACTCATTACTCACGCAGCAGTACCACCATATCGCTGTCCCATGACAGTAATGGGAAAAAATTTTTGCCTTTTCACGTGTTGGCTCTGCACGGACCCGTTATTATGCCCTATTTTAATTGGCAACTCGTCACTTGAAGTTAGCAGTAATATTAGCCTTGTCATGCATTTACTCGAATGGTTCAAGTTTGGTGTGGCTTGCCTATTATAGGGAAACGGGCAAGTTTCGCTGTACGACCACAGTTCTGGAATTCCGCTATCGCAAATGCTAGTGCATGAAAGTTAATTCAGTAAATTTGATGGCTCTGCTCGATAGGAATCCTAAATCCACCCACCCACGATTACAGCATTCACATTATTACCTGAGTGTGTGCCAATGCAGCCAACAAAGTGGAAAATAATGTCTTTTCGGAGTGTTCTGACCATCTAATTACACATACAGTATAACCCCATATCACGAGCTCTTAACTTCCGTGTAGTACACATACGGAATCACTAGTTAATTAGCCGGACGGGGTGGCCTGCCGGTTCTAGGTGCTATTGTCTGGAACCGCGCGACCGCTACGGTCACAGGTTCGAATCCTGCCTCGGGCATGAATGTGTGTGATGTCCTTAGGATAGTTAGGTTCAAGTATTCTAAGTTCTAGGGGACTGATGACCTCAGAAGTTAAGTCACATAGTGCTCAGAGCCACTTGAACTAGTTAATATGCACAGAACCAGTTAGTACAACGCCTAATTGTAGAGAGAACTAAACACCAATTATCAATGTTTAGTCCAGGTTGTAACCTCCCCGCACGTAATTTTGTTAAATGAAAATGGAAATGGAGCCAAGCGTAACCTCCGCACAAAAATTAAGGAATGAAAATGCAAAATAGAGCCACAATAACATTAATTAAATAATGAACCATGAACGAAATGTAACCTCCCAACAGAAATAATAATATCTGGTAAATTTTATAAGGACAGCAGCGCTGACCTTCGGCCCTGTATTCTGAATAAAAAATTCTTACCTCAATAAAAACTGCAACTATTTCTGCTCTTATTTAGATATTTATCGACACAGCTTCGTGCAATGCTGGCGTATATATATATATATATATATATATATATATATATATATATATATATATATATATATATATATATATATATTTGATTCTTGGAAGGAATGCATAGGAAATATTCTTTAAATTGAAATGAATGTTTTTCTTTAAAAGAGTTACTTTATAAAAAAATTATTATTGGGGCATTTTTTTAACAAATTAATTACAATTAACATACATTATTAAATATGCGCAAGGCTGCTTCTTTACCTTCTACAACAATAATCATCCTCCAGAGTCCTGACCAGAATCGCGAGCAGAGCACACAGCCGACGCATGCCGACTCCCGCAGACTACTCCTGTCCACTCGCTACTAAAGCCCACCGACTACTACTGTATCCGACTGACTACTACTGCAGACTCGCGCAGGCAAGCGCAGACTGACTTCTACTGTCGACTCGCGCAGACTAGCGCAGACTCGCGACAAGCAACAACTAACAATAAACTACTCTCTGGTCAAATTTTTCTTAATTAATTAACTTTACAATCACAGAATATTTACAGATATATAAGTGCAGAACATGAAATAAAATATAGTGCACACACACTGAGTACAGACATATCAAGCAATGGCAAAATGTATAACAATGAGTACAAAACATATTAACAAATGGCAAAAGTGCACACACACTGTAGTAGTGAACATATCAGGAAATCACAAATGTATAGCAACGAGTACAAATCATATTGAGAAACGAAAAAAGTGCACACGCACTGCAGTTCAGAACATATCAGCAAATCACAAAATGTATAAGCAATGAATACAAATCATGTTAACAAACTGACGAAAGTGTACACGCACTGTAATACAGAACATACCTGGGAATCACAAAATGTATACGTAATGAGTACAAATCATATTAACAAATGGCATAAAGTGCACATGCACTGTAAAACTCTCTAATATTTTTACAATAAATAAACATAATGAGTACAAATCATATTGACAAATGACAAAAGTGCACACGCACTGAAGTTCAGAACATATCTGGGAATCACAAAATGTATACACAATGAGTACAAAACATATTAACAAATGGCAAAAGTGCACACGCACTGTAGTTCAGAACATATCAGCAAATCACAAAATGTATAAGCAATGAATAGAAATCATGTTAACAAAATGACGAAAGTGCACACGCACTGTAATACAGAATATATCTGGGGATCACAAAATGTATACGTAATGAGTACAAATCATACACTCCTGGAAATGGAAAAAAGAACACATTGACACCGGTGTGTCAGACCCACCATACTTGCTCCGGACACTGCGAGAGGGCTGTACAAGCAATGATCACACGCACGGCACAGCGGACACACCAGGAACCGCAGTGTTGGCCGTCGAATGGCGCTAGCTGCGCAGCATTTGTGCACCGCCGCCGTCAGTGTCAGCCAGTTTGCCGTGGCATACGGAGCTCCATCGCAGCCTTTAACACTGGTAGCATGCCGCGACAGCGTGGACGTGAACCGTATGTGCAGTTGACGGACTTTGAGCGAGGGCGTATAGTGGGCATGCGGGAGGCCGGGTGGACGTACCGCCGAATTGCTCAACACGTGGGGCGTGAGGTCTCCACAGTACATCGATGTTGTCGCCAGTGGTCGGCGGAAGGTGCAAGTGCCCGTCGACCTGGGACCGGACCGCAGCGACGCACGGATGCACGCCAAGACCGTAGGATCCTACGCAGTGCCGTAGGGGACCGCACCGCCACTTCCCAGCAAATTAGGGACACTGTTGCTCCTGGGGTATCGGCGAGGACCATTCGCAACCGTCTCCATGAAGCTGGGCTACGGTCCCGCACACCGTTAGGCCGTCTTCCGCTCACGGCCCAACATCGTGCAGCCCGCCTCCAGTGGTGTCGCGACAGGCGTGAATGGAGGGACGAATGGAGACGTGTCGTCTTCAGCGATGAGAGTCGCTTCTGCCTTGGTGCCAATGATGGTCGTATGCGTGTTTGGCGCCGTGCAGGTGAGCGCCACAATCAGGACTGCATACGACCGAGGCACACAGGGCCAACACCCGGCATCATGGTGTGGGGAGCGATCTCCTACACTGGCCGTACACCACTGGTGATCGTCGAGGGGACACTGAATAGTGCACGGTACATCCAAACCGTCCTCGAACCCATCGTTCTACCATTCCTAGACCGGCAAGGGAACTTGCTGTTCCAACAGGACAATGCACGTCCGCATGTATCCCGTGCCACCCAACGTACTCTAGAAGGTGTAAGTCAACTACCCTGGCCAGCAAGATCTCCGGATCTGTCCCCCATTGAGCATGTTTGGGACTGGATGAAGCGTCGTCTCACGCGGTCTGCACGTCCAGCACGAACGCTGGTCCAACTGAGGCGCCAGGTGGAAATGGCATGGCAAGCCGTTCCACAGGACTACATCCAGCATCTCTACGATCGTCTCCATGCGAGAATAGCAGCCTGCATTGCTGCGAAAGGTGGATATACACTATACTAGTGCCGACATTGTGCATGCTCTGTTGCCTGTGTCTATGTGCATGTGGTTCTGTCAGTGTGATCATGTGATGTATCTGACCCCAGGAATGTGTCAATTAAGTTTCCCCTTCCTGGGACAATGAATTCACGGTGTTCAATTTCCAGGAGTGTATTAACAAATGACACAGAGTGCACACGCACTGTAAAACTCTCTAGCATTTTTTTACAACAAATAAACATATCAAGAGCGAAATAAAGTGCACATGCACTATAGAAGTCTTTAGTATGTTTAGGACAACTGATCTTATTAACAAATGAAATGAAGTGCACACGCACTGTATATGTCTTTATCATTTTACAAGAATTAGGAAAGGAATGGGAAGGATTGCGTCATGGTTGTAGCACTTTAGTTTCACGCAGCTGCACTGAAAGTCCATATCTTTCTACAGAAGCACAACACCAAGTGAGACAATCTGAAGCTCTTTTCCTTGAAGTATTAATCAGTGTAGCCAAGACACTGAAATGTCGTAATAATATTCCATGCTATCATTTTGGTAGTATACTAGGTACACCAAACAGTGGGACCATAATAACATCTCCATCGCTCAAGGTGGTGGACAGCATGTCGTGTCAACACCATGTTCTCGTAAAGTAGACCAACGTAGAATTAGTGCAAAAACCAAATATAGTGCTCCGTGATCATGAGGATAGACAGGACAAATGGATATTGCAGTAATTTCTGGTAATTAGGTCGGAAGGTAAAGGACATTAAGTCACATAGTAGTCTTCATTGAGAATTACACTAGTCTAAAAACTGATTTGAGTACTTGGTGGCACTCATCGCCCAGTTACTGAACATTTCTGTACCATGTATGTAGTATTACAGAATAATGTTCATAAAATTATCTGAATATAGTAATTATTGGCACTCATTGCCCAGTTAAACCATCAGAAGTCATCATTCAAAACAGAAGCTAATGAATGGCATAGTATTAACATAATTCACTTAATTATAGTAATCATTGGCATCATAGGTAATCTTATTACAATAAACAGTGGCATTCATTGGCCAGCTACAAAGCATTTTTTTTTGTATTATTCAGAAGTCATTACTCAAAATGAGTTAATTATTGGCATAGCATTTATACATAATTAATCTAATTATAGTAATCATTGGTATCATAGGTAATCTTATTACAATAAACAGTGGCATTCATTGTCCAGTTACAAAGCATTTTTTTTTGTATTATTCAGAAGTCACTATTGAAGTGACACACTATTCAGAGCTGATCAGTATTATTCAGAACTCTCTTAAACTAGTAGCATTATTTGGGACTAGTAATTATTTTGTTTGCTTTTGAGTTATTGCTGCAAATGAAGATGTGTAATGTCATTCGTCATGAGTCAGCTGTAGCAAGGTTATGAAACAAGTAGAGTATATGTGATCACATTCATAAACGACATAGGTTTAATAAACAACTATTTATACCACATTAATTTCATGAATAATTTCTCCTGCAAAATATACAAAATGGATTATGAAACTGAAAGAAGAAACGCATATTATGCTGAAAAGTAGTGAACTTTGAATTAACAGGTAGTGAAATGTGTATAAAAATATTTATGTTCTCTAGCTGACCTTTCCAAAACCTTCAGTCATCATACCATACGATATAACACATACTGTCAAAATGAACTGCAACAAATACTTAAATAACTACATAGCATCTCTTAACTAACAGCAAATATATAAACTTCATCATTATTTTCATCTTCAAAGAAAAAACTTCATTATCCATATTAGCATATTCTTCATCATTATTCATCATTATCCATATCATCATAACTCCATTATTATCATCACCTGTAAAGGAAAACTTCATTATCCATAGTAGCATATTCTTCATCATTATTCATCACCATTCATTATAATCTGCAAAAGAGTCACTTCATTATTCATTATACAACTATTCCTTATTTCTATCATATTTCATCACTAAAACCAAGATGTGTAGTTCTGTCTGACAGCCTGCATCAATCGCCTCGTATTCTGAAAGAAAAAATTAGTTAAGACTGCTATTCTACGATGTGTATAGTATATTCTTGTTAATGCTTGTTAATTCTGATCCATTTACTCTTCATCACGAGGTATTGCATCCTCTTTCGTTCATTCCGAAGGTGAAATTCCCATTTATGTTTAATTTATTTCGTTTACACATTATTTCTTTCTGAAAATGATGAACAAAGATTAATGTCTTGCATTTAATTCATATACCCATTAGTTAAAACTGGTTTATAGTAACATAATTGAGCATACAGCATAGCATGACAGAAAACGTAATATGTCAAAAACATCGACAGTGTTCAGAAGCAAAAATGTACACAGTGTATCACAATGTAGCAGCAAAAAAAAAAAAAAAAAAAAAAGGAAAGTAGTCACGATGTTGAGATATCATAAGGCAAAAATGTCAAAGTCAACTGGTGTTTGTTATATCTTAACTATTTCATAGTGCATACAAACAAAACAGGAAAACAATCATACATACATAAAAATGGAAAATATGTACGGTCTAGGGTGTATAACGACAATAAATGTGATCTTGTTCGTGTACAGCTTGTACGTTGTGTAGTTAATAGAGGCGAGAATTGAAGACTTTAATAGAGAGAAAATTTGATAAAATTAATATATCACAAGATAGAATTGCATAATTATTCGTAAGATACGTAATTTTATCTGGAAAATGTGCACTGTCTAATGTGTAACGACAAGAAAAGCGACCTGCTAACCTTACCTTGCTGGGCTCTTGACAAGAAAAAAATGCGATAGTCATCAGTAAGTAGTCACATAAATATAATTGCATAAGTGGTCATAAAATGTGTAAGTTAATCTGGAAAAATATGCACGGTCTGGTGTGTAACGACAAGAAAAGCGATCTGCTAACCTTACCTTGCCGGGCACTTGCCAAGAAAAAATTACGATAATCATCAGTAGATGTTCATGTGAATATAATTGCATAAGTGGTCATAAAAAAATTAGGAAATGGCATTACAGTGTGATAAATCATAAAGTATTTTCATTCAGTAAAAGGTTTGACGTTTGACACGTGGTGGTTCCCTTTGGTTTTTCTGGTTCTCAATGTTTCGACGTGTACTACATTGGGGTGATGAATGCTGCGAATCCGACATGGACCTGCGTGTAGAAGCTCAAATTTACTGCATCTACTCTTTCCTTTGTTGGATAAATAGTGTGTAAGTACTAATATCTTCTGTCCAATGTGAAATTCACGGCGTGTACAAACCTGTTTTTGCTGTCTTCTCCGGCGCTCTGCGGCACGTTTGATGTTGTTCAGCGCAATGTCAATTATTTCATGGTGTCGTAGTCGACGAGATGTAGGAAATGTTACTAATTCTTTAGTTTTGTTAGGTGGTTCAACTTTTTCAGTATAACAGACGGAGACAGCATAGTAGATTCATTCGATATGGAATTAATTACATCTTGGAATGAGAGTATGTGTGTGTCCCAATCAATATGTTTTTTATGGCAGTAAATTCTACACAGTTTACCAATTTCTTTCATTAATCGTTCACAAGGGTTCGAAGAAGCATGGTACCTGGATATATATATCGGAGAAATGTTTCTAGCTCGTAACATACGTGTCCATATAGCAGATCGAAACTGTGGTCCATTGTAGGAAATTACTTTCAACACATGCCCTACATGAAATAAAAATTGTTTTACAAATGCTTTCGATACAGTTTTAGCAGTAGCTTTGCGTAACGGAGTGAAGTAACAAATTTTGAAGTGAGTTCAACAGCGACAAAGATGTAGCAAAAACCTCTATTAGTTCTGGGAATCGGACCAAAAATGTCTATAGCGGCCATATGTCTCAATTTAACAGGTGCAATGGGATGTAATGGAGGAATGTGTGAATTCGTATCTGATTTAGCTTTCTGGCAGATTTTACATGACGCTAAAACTCGTCGAATACGTTTCTCGATGTTGGTAAAATAACAGTTCTGTCTCAGTATAAGAAAACATTTTCTAGCTCCGTAATGTGCGTAACTTAATTGAGTATACCAGATTAATTTGTTAACAAGTTCGTCAGGAATGCATAATAACCAATTGTTGCTGTCAGGATGAGAGCGGCGAAACAGAATGTCATTGCGTACAGTGTAATGGTTTCTAATGGTAACATTATTCCTATCTTGCCAAAGGTGTTTAATCTCTTTCCACACGTTGTCTTTACTCTGCTCTTGTGCTATGTCTTGTAATGACGACGAAATGAAATTTTCAAATGCAACTTGTTGAATGTACATGACGCAGAAATTTGCTTTGCGGAAGTTGGTTGCGATGTCTTGCTGATTGTTGCTGAGAGAACGGGATAGTGCGTCTGCTACAATATTTTGTGTGCCGGGAATGTGAACAATTGTAAAATTAAATTCCTGTAGATAAAGTTTCCATCTGCTTAATCTGTCGTGTGTAAATTTAGCGGAAAGTAAAAATTGTATCGCTCTATGATCTGTGTAAACTGTAGTGTGTCTTCCATAAAGAAAATGCCTAAATCTGGTAAAAGCTCATACAACACATAATGTTTCAAGTCCTGTAACAGAATAATTACGTTCAGCAGGTGACAGAATACGACTTGCAAAGGCGATGTTTTTAATTACTGTAGAACCATCTTCTCCAATTTCCTGAAAAATATGTACGACTAAAGCGGTGTTAGAACTGTCGGTGGCAATGGAAATATTTCTGGTAAGATCTGGGTGCGATAAAAGTGGTGCATTCAACAAAGCATGTTTCAAGTTCACAAATTCAGAATGTGCTTGCCTATCCCAAGACTAAATAGTGTTTTTACCTGTCAATTGACATAATCTAGGGGTGTCTAAAGCAGAGTAATGAATAAATTTACGAAAAAAGTTAATTAAACCCAAAAAGCTATGTAGTTGCTTCTTCGTCGTAGGAACAGTAATGTCACGTAAAGCTTGAAGTTTTTCCGGGTCAGGCGTAATGCCCTCTGCTGAAATTACATGTCCAAGAAATTTTATAGAAGTTTTACCAAAGTGCGATTTACTGAGATTAACTGTGAGTCCTTGTGCACGAAAAGTTTGCAACAGTCGTTCAAGAATCAGATTGTGTTCAGACCAGTTAGCTTCTGCAATAAGAATGTCGTCTACGTACGTTGTAATTCTGTCTTTAAGTTCTGTCGGAAGTATTGTATTCAAACCGCGAATAAAAGCTGCTAAAGAAATTGTTAAACCGAACGGTAATTTACAAAACTGATAACAGTCACCAAAACAGAGAAATGCTGTGTACTTTCTGCAGTTCGGATGAAGCTGAATTTGCCAAAATCCCGATTTCAAATCTAATGTGGAATAAATAGCAGTACCATGGAATTTCTGTAGAAGTTCTTCTAGTGTCTGTGGGCGATCTGTTTCATTAATAATAATGTCATTGATGTGACGCGAATCAAGTACGAGGCGAAGTGAACCATCTTTTTTCTTAACAATATGGAGCGGGTTTATGTACGGACTAACTGCCGGTTCAATAATTCCTTGGTCAAGCATAGCTTGCAATTCTTTCTTAACTTGTTCTCTATGAATATACGGAATAGGATAATGTTTGGCTTTAAATGTGTCGTGCTGTTTAACTTGAAATTCATACATAAAACCGGACATAGTACCAGGAACGTTGTCAAAAACTGGAGCTTGCTGTAAAAGAATATTGCGTAGTTGCGTGCGTTCGTCGTCTGTATTTGCACTGCTCTGTTTAACTTTATCAGAAATCGTCTGTATAACGTCATAGTCGGCTTCGTCTGGAGTATTATAGTTGTGTACTTACGTATCTGTGAACAATGTGGAATTACAGTCTATGTTACGTGATGCGGAAATGACCACTGTACGATTAATTGTTTGTTCTTCTGCAGATAAAGAATGCTGAAATTCTAAAGCCAGTTGTACATTTTCATCCTTTAACATTAAATAGGAATTTTGAAAGTCAATAATGGCGTCGTGTTGTACCAGAAAATTCGTACCTAAAATAATGTCTGTCGTCAATAAGGGAACAATCCAAAAATTTGAGTGAAATGTATGACCTGCAATACAAAATGATAAATGTGTCTGTAATTTAACATCTACTCCTTTACTAGATACTGCTCCTTTTACTTTAGTTTTGCCTAATGGTAACGTAGGATAGGTATTCTCTTTGTTACACTCGTTGAAAGTTTCCTCATTTATGACTGACATAGGTGATCCAGAATCGATTACTGCTGAAAATTTCGATGATCCAATTTTAACTTCGATGACAGGGTGTGAAATGGTTTTTTGAACAACTGATCTTTCCTACAAATGAGTGTCTCGGATGTCGTCAAAAGTAATAACATTTTCGTGAACAATATTCTGTGTATTTGAAGTATTGCTTACATTGCTGGAAGATGCAACCTGTACAGTATGTAGTCAAATTCTATCTGACGTGTTATTATTCTCAGGACGATGCTGCGGCATTTCAACTATTTGAACAGTTCTGTTATTTCTTCCAGACGTATTACGTTCTGGCTGATACCTACTGTCTGGTTCATTCATGATTATATGTTGTGGCGGATGTTCTTGCTGCTGATAAGACCTACTGTTATTAAATTACGCTGAAAATTGTGCTCATTATTTTTACGTCTGTCGTGATAGTCATTTCTATACGGTGCATTGCGATACGAATTGAAATAGTGTGTTTTCTGTACATACTGATTTCCTTGTTGCTGTGTGTTACTATTTGTTGGAACTGACGCTATACGCGTACGCGGCGAAACATTAAAACCTGGTTGACCTTGTACATTACATTGTTGGTTAGGTATGCTAACCGGTTGGTTTTGTTGCTGTTGTTGGGAAAAACGTCTATTGTTACCAAAATGTGGTTCCTCTTGCTGATAATTTTGACGATTGCTGAAAATGCTATACATCCTGATGATTACAATTTTATCTGTTATTAAAATTACGGCGGCAGTTGTCATTTCGGGAGTGTCTAAAGAGAACTGTTACTTTCGGTAAAATTTGTCATATCGGGTTTTCTTGACTCATTCTTAATCCTAGATAGAGCAATAGTTAAAGAGCTGTTTTGATAGATATAAAGGATAGTAGAAGAGAAGGCAGCAGTGCAGAAAACTAAAGATGAAACAGCACTACTACGGCTCGGGGCCCTGTGCACGCTACGGCACATATTCATTAAAGCGTAATGAATCCCCTGAGGTCTATTACGCGCTGCAAATACTTTTCAGCTTTTGCGTTACAGGCAATGCCGGTGAAAAATCAAAAATAAATTGCTGTATCCATGCTAATTCTAGTTTCTGCATTACACGAAATGTTGGTAAAAATTCAAGAGCAAATTGTCGTATCCAGTTCAAAGCTAGTTTCTGGGTTACAGACCAAGCTGGTGAAAGTACAAAAATAAATCGACGTATCCAGTTCAATGCGTGTACCTGTGCTCTGTCATTTTCAAATACCTTAGATTTTTTTACACATACAAATTGCTTATAATCAACGTTCTCGTCACTGAATGTGTGAACAGATTCACGATTGCATAAGAATCTGTTTGTCTGTGTCACTTCGGATTTTAAGCCGCGTAGTCTCTGTAAATTACTTAAGTTACACTGGCTGTGTGAGTGTGACAAATGTTCGGAATGTGCCGTATACTGTGACGTGTTATTAACAGAAATTTTTTTTATCTCTGTCACTTCTTGCTGTAAAGTTGACAATTTTCTACATAATGTATTATTAGACGAATCTATCTCACTGATTGTCTGCTGTAAATTTTGAAATTCAGGTGTTTGATTAAACGAAATCGGTGAAGTATCGTCTGATTTGCTGTCGTTATTACTTTCAATAACGTCAATACGACTGGCCAATTCATCATATTTTTCAGTCAGTATTTTTACCTGATCATCGTTTTTAGTGTCAGAAGCATTAATTTGTTTTTTGTATTTTACGTGTGGTTTCGTTCAATTTTTTAACGTCAGCTTCGATGACATTGGGTTCCTGTGTTAGTTCTAAATGTTCGAGTCTGTCGGTCACTGTTTGAAAATCTACTGTGTGTGTATCTGTTTTTGATTTAAGATCGGAAATTTCATCACGCAATTCGGTGTTCAACAGTTTGATGGTATTAATTTCGTCCGATACTGTAGCAATATTGTTGTCTACGTATGTTTTTGCTTTCGCAAACAATTTACGTTTATCTTCCTGTCTCTGTGCAGTAATTGTTTCCATGACTTGTCGTTTTACTTTATTTTGTTCCTGTATAAATTTACGGCCCGCATCTCGTGGTCGTGCGGTAGCGTTCTCGCTTCCCACGCCCGGGTTCGATTCCGGCGGGGTCAGGGATTTCCTCTGCCTCGTGATGGCTGGGTGTTGTGTGTGATGTCCTTAGGTTAGTTAGGTTTAAGTAGTTCTAAGTTCTAGGGGACTGATGACCATAGATGTTAAGTCCCATAGTGCTCAGAGCCATTTGAACCATTATTTAAATTTACGGAAACGCGTTTCACTGTTTTGTAGGTGGTGATTAAAACGTTCGTCAATTTGACTGTTCTGTTGGTCGAATTTCGCGTCTACTTTTGCATCCAGTGTGCGCGAAATTTCTGCTGTCATTAATTTAAACTCGTCGCGTAACTGGGTTGCTTTTTCAGAGCATTGTTTACCGACTGCACTGATTTCGTCTCTAAGTGATTCTGTTGCAGCTGTTTGCATATCCCTTAATTCTTGCGCAACAGATCTAATTTCTTCGCTACTTTTCCTAGCACAAGCCTCAATTTCCTCACGTAATTGTTCTTTAGTATCATGACATTGTGCGGCAACGGCTGTAATCTGTTCACTAAGCTGTCTGGAATTGTTGTCTAATTTTTCATTAAGGTTGTCTTGTTTTTCATTAAGTCGTTTGTTCTGTTCACTAAGTTGTTTGAAATTGCTGTCTTGCCTTTCATTCTGTTGTTTGGAATTGTTGTCTAATTTTTCATTCAACGGTTTGGAATTTTCGTCTTGTTTTTCAATACGTTCATTAATTTGTAGCAAGAATGTCATAATTTGATCCGAGCCAAAATTAGCTACTCTATTCTCTGTGCTGTTTGATGGCATACCTGCAATTGTTACGTTTTCCGTAACCATTTGGTCATTCTGTAATTTTTGAAAAGGTTTGCCAATCGGATGTACACTGTTGGTCACTAAATCGGAATTAAATAAATATGTCGTATTTTGAGTATACTGTTCATTTTCATTAGAAAAATTTGTCTGTTCGTTACGTAAATTTTGCAAACTGGGTGTGTCAAGCTGGGCAGCGTTCATTGTAACAGAACGTCCCGCGTCATCAATTGTCGTTAAATTAACAAAGGACACAATTGAATTCGTTTGTTCATCATTAGGATAAAAATCATTACAAGTGGTCGGTACACACTGATTGTCTGTAAATCGAGGATTGTCATCATTACACTGCGTGTCGCAAGTACTATCGGTCAAATTATTGGAATCGGTTATTTCACTCATTACACATCGCGATGTACTGTTAACAGTTTTTCGCGGCATTTTTACACAAATCAAAATTATTCACTAATGAATCAAAGACAATGCAAAATGCAACAAACACAATTATAACAAAAAGCAACAAATTGCCGATGATCTGTGAAAGAAAGAGTGACAAATTAGTAAATGCGTTGCGCCAGATGCAAACTACATTTAAGTAAATAAGAGCAGATATATCAGAAGATTCACAAAGAAATACGATCCTGGCCGGATGTCGCCAAGTGTAACCTCGCCGCACGTAATTTTGTTAAATGAAAATGGAAATGGAGCCAAGCGTAACCTCCGCACAAAAATTAAGGAATGAAAATGCAAAATGGAGCCACAATAACATTAATTAAATAATGAACCATGAACGAAATGTAACCTCCCAACAGAAATAATAATATCTGGTAAATTTTATAAGGACAGCAGCGCTGACCTTCGGCCCTGTATTCTGAATAAAAAGCAAAAATTCTTACCTCAATAAAAACTGCAACTATTTCTGCTCTTATTTAGATATTTATCGACACAACTTCCTGCAATGCTGGCGTATATATATATATATATATATATATATATATATATATATATATATATATATATTTGATTCTTGGAAGGAATGCATAGGAAATATTCTTTAAATTGAAATGAATGTTTTTCTTTAAAAGAGTTACTTTATAAAAAAATATTATTGGGGCATTTTTTTAACAAATTAATTACAATTAACATACATTATTAAATATGCGCAAGGCTGCTTCTTTACCTTCTACAACAATAATCATCCTCCAGAGTCCTGACCAGAATCGCGAGCAGAGCACACAGCCGACGCATGCCGACTCCCGCAGACTACTCCTGTCCACTCGCTACTAAAGCCCACCGACTACTACTGTATCCCACTGACTACTACTGCAGACTCGCGCAGAAAAGCGCAGACTGACTTCTACTGTCGACTCGCGCAGACTAGCGCAGACTCGCGACAAGCAACAACTAACTATAAACTACTCTCTGGTCAGAGATTCTGTCATGCCTCGCCCATCGCCGGCGAAGCATACACCTTACAAGGTGTAACATTCACTGCATATTGTGGTAAACTATCAACCTCATGAATCTTTTAATCACCTACAGAGATTTTCCGTTGATCATAACTTAATAACGACGATCAGAATTTCGTGCATCGTATAACAGCCACTGGTAGTTGGTATTAACCTTCGATATACTAAAATCAACCTAATATCAGTGTAAACATAATCAGATACTATTTCTCTGAATAGACCCAATCGAGGAGTTGAACTGTGACTTTTGGTATGACGGCTCAACAATTAGTCTTCTCTGTCGTAATCCCACTGGCCTGTACAAGACCCGATATTTAACTGAACTGGTCAAGCACCATGTTACAACCAACTACGAACCATTCAGTAAACAAACGTACAACGCTGCTGTTACTTTTGACACCTGGTTCATTGCATTGTGCAGCCGTCGGCTCTTACATCTATGGCCAGCTCCTGTTACATCTACATCTACATGGTTACCCTGCAATTCACACTTAAGTGCCTGTCAGAGGGTTCATCGATCCATTTTCATACTACTTCTCTACCATTCCACTCTCGAATGGCGCGTGGGAAAAAGGAACACCTAAATCTTCCCTTCAAGCTCTGATTTCTCTAGTCAGATTGCGTTGCGCTAAAAATATTGTGTTTCAGCTTAAGCACAGTCGTGTATAATTGTTAAAAGGGGACGTTTCACAAATCACTTACCTCACAAAAATCTTGGTTACTCGAGCTACTGCAATAAAGCTAGCGCCACTACTGCCAGCTAAATAAAAGATTCAAACTACTGAAGGTACTAACTACTGATAGGCTTAGTTAGCAAATGAAAGATTTTAATAGAGAACAAACAATGTATTTACCTTAATAGTCATAATATATATAGCAGTTCATGACAAATTTCAAAACTCCGCCATCTCTCTCCCCACATCCACCATTGCTGGCGGCTCACCTCCAACTGCGCAACGCTACGCGCTGTTCACAGCCAGCTGCCTAACACTACAATGGCGAGTATTACAACAATGCAAAGCAGCCACAGACTGCACACAGCACAGCCAGTAATTTTCATACAGAGGTTGCGTTACCAATAAAAAAACCTAAACAGCCTACTTACACCTTCAAGCTCTGATTTCTCTTATTTTATTATGATAATCATTTCTTCCTGCGTAGGTGGGTGTCAACAAAATATTTACTCATTCAGAAGAAAAGATTGGTGATTGAACTTTCGTAAATAGATCTCGCCGCAAAGAAAACCGCCTTTGTTTCAGTGACTGCCACCCCAACTCGCGTATCATATCAGTGACACTCACACCTCTATTGTGCCATAACACGAAACGAGTTGCCCTTCTTTGCACTTTTTCGATGTCCTCCATCAATCCTACCTGGTAAGGATCCCATACCGCGCAGCGGTATTCCAACGGAGGACGGACAAGTATAATGTAGGCGGTCTCTTTAGTGGGTTTGTCGCATCTTCTGAGTGTTCTTCCAACAAAGCGAAGTTTTTGTTTGGCCTTCCCCACAATATTATCTATGTGGTCTTTCCAATTTAAGTTGCTCGTAATTGTAATTCCTAGGTATTTAGTCGAACTTACAGCCCTTAAATTTGTGCGATTTATCGTATACCCAAAATTTACCTGATTTGTTTTAGTAATCATGTAGATGACTTCGCACATTTCTTTGTTTAGTGCTAATTGCCACTTTTCGTACCATACAGAAACTCTCTCTAGATGATTTTGTAATTGGAATTGATCGTCTGATGATTTTACTATACAGTAAATTACAGCGTCATCTGCAAACAATATAAGAGGCTGCTCAGATTATCTCCTAGATCATTTACATAAATCAGGAACAGCAGGGGGCCTATGACACTACCTTGCGGAAAGCCAGATATCACTTTTGTTGTCCACAGCTCGTGGTCGTGCGGTAGCGTTCACGCTTCCCACGCCCGGGTTCCCGGGTTCGATTCCCGGCGGGGTCAGGGATTTTCTCTGCCTCGTGATGACTGGGTGTTGTGTGATGTCCTTAGGTTGGTTAGGTTTAAGTAGTTCTAAGTTCTAGGGGACTGATGACCATAGATGTTAAGTCCTATAGTGCTCAGAGCCATTTGAACCATTTTTGAACCATCACTTTTGTTCTACTCGATGATTTACTGTCTATCACTACGAACTGTGACCTCTCTGAGAGGAAATCACGAATCCAGTCACACAACTGAGACGATACTCCATACTCAAGCAATTTGGTTAACAGTCGCTTGTGAGGAACGGTATCATAAGCCTTTTCAAAATCTAGGAATATGGAATCGATCTGAGTTCCCTTATCGACAGCACTCATTACTTCATGGGAATAAAGAGCTAGCTGTGTTGAACGATTTTTTCGGAATCCGCGTTGGTTATGTATCAATAAGTCCTTTTCTTCAAGGTGATTCATAATGTTCGAGTACAGTATATGCTCCAAAATCCTACTGCAAATTGAGGTCAGTGACATGGGTCTGTAATTCAGTGGGTTACTCCTATTTCTTTTCTTGAATATTGGTGTGATCTGTGCTACTTTCCAGTCTTTAGGAACAGACCTTTCGTCAAGCGAACGGTTGTATGTGATTGCTAAGAAAGGCGCTATTGCGTCTGCATACTCTGGAAGGAACCTGACTGGTATACCTTTTGGACCGGAACACTTGCCTTTCTTAAGTGATTTGAGTTGTTCCGCAACATCTAAGATCTCTACTTTTATGTGACTCATGCTAACAGCTGTTCTGGTTTCGAATTCTGGAATATTTACTTCGTCTTCTTTCGTGAAGGCATTGCGGAAAACTATATTTAGTAACTCCGCTTTAGTGGCACCATCATCGGTAACATTTCTATCGCTATCGTGCAGTGACGGTATTGACTGTTTTTGCCACTGGCGTACTTTACATACGACCAGAATTTCTTTTGGTTTTCTACCATATTTTGAGACAATATTTCATTGTGGAAACTATTAATAGCATCTCTGCTGCAGACTGCTATTGCTGGCGACGAGCGTAACTTGCACCATCTTTGTTCCCTCGCTCTGCTAGTACCGGTAGTAAATCTCACATCATTCAGACAACAACATTAAAAAAATACATATGAGAAAAGCTGATACGAACATGTTTCCAGTTTCTAATACAACAAGTTAAGACGACTTAGCTCCCACGACGACAATTAAAACGTTATCATTTTTTTACCTATCACAACTGTCAAAATGAAGCGTCACAGTAAGCTGTCGGAGGTGCTATCAGACTTGCCGCTCTTTTGGGCTGTCATATTAATCTCAAGCCCACTTTTCCTGCCATGGCGCTAGTGCCTTCTTCCGCCTTCTCCGGATGCAGAAATAGTGACATTTACCGAATGACGACTAGGTGATTTTCGAGGCAGAACATTTTATGAACAGCCAAAACGTAGACTTCTACTGTTATGGTCTCCATCACGTCGTCCGTTGTTTGGAACACTCCGTTGCAGTGAAGGGTAAATATGTTCCTGGTTTGATTGTTTCGAGGTGAGTGTCAAACCTTATGATGATACTCCTTACCGAAAGAATAAATTCACTTATTTCATAACGTTCTCCGTCTTCTTTTGTGCATCCGCAGCCGCCATTAAACAGGGAAATGGGTAGGAATACCTCTTTCTGCAACTGGTATTGTTTCCTTTATTTCTATGGCTTTTTTGTGAACGCTGTACTACATTCTCTGAAGTGATTAAGATAAATTTTGCGTTGTCAGTCAGGGAGAGTTTCCAATGCGTATGAAAAATCAAACTATCAGATAATTCTCAATGAAATTGAATACTGATGTACCATTTTTAATCTGTTCCAATATTTATAGAGCTTCTGATGCAGGTTAATAGCTTGTAAATGACAAGTCAGGAATAATCAAATAGTTATCGAGAAAACAGGAAATGACCTTCAAAAAAATGGTTCAAATGGCTCTGAGCACTATGGGACTTAACATCTATGGTCATCAGTCCCCTAACTAACCTAAGGCCATCACACAACACCCAGTCATCACGAGGCAGAGAAAATCCCTGACCCCGCCGGGAATCGAACCCGGGAACCCGGGCGCGGGAAGCGAGAACGCTTCCGCACGAACACGAGCTGCGGACCGAAATGATCTTCAGTTTGCAATACATCATATGTACCAAATATGTAAGAGCTACGACCTAAAAATTTCAGTAAAGTAGTGACCTTCAAAGGGAAATTTACAGCTCACTCCAAAATAGTACCACACGAACAATCGATATGTCAGAAGTCATGTTTTTAGCTGTTAGGCTGCTGTATTAGCTTTCTATATGAATACCACTAATAAGTTAAACAAGTTTCAAGTAATATTTGTGGGACAATACACAGAACACAGGGGGATAAAGCAAATGAGGATACTGTAACGCAGCAAGTTATTACGTCAAGACATTCGATTCGTTGCAGTAAGGCACGCAGGTCAACAACCAATCAGAATTAAGCTGTTCCGGGAGGAATAGAGAAGTGGGCAGATAGGAGTTACGAACACTTTAATGAATGTTTGGTGTTTCTAAATTAAATAGTTTGAGAGATTTGAGCGTGTGAATTTTCTGGTCGTACCAACAACTCCACGTGGCGTGTTTCGTGCTTTGTACGGAATATTTTGGCGAGCACCTCTTACGAAGAACACCACTGAAACGACCGAATGTTTAGCTCGCAAATAGTTGTGGGTCTGTGACTGGTAGAACGTGAAAATTAGTCGGGTCGGACTTACTGAAATTCTAGCTGCTGTTCGAGTGATTTTGCTATACATACAATAGACTTTGAATGATAACATTTTACCATATTAAATACGGACTTGATAGCCATTTCTTGAGTTTCAATATGAATAAAAAGCAGCGTTAATCTAATTTTAAACGCTTTTCTGCAAGTAGACTGAAGATCCCGAACGCTCGATTTTTTAATCATGAACTTTTAGGAACTGACTTTCAACAAGAGTTACGCGGCCTCTGTGTGGTAGGTATTAGGTGGTGGTTTCATCAACGCTGTTTTACACTGCGTAGTACGTATCTGCTACCACAGAGTGAAGGGACATCGGCAAGAATCATATCGAGGTAGGTGGACTGAACGATAGCGTCAACAAAAACGCCGACGATCGACTCCGCCTCGCTGCAGTACAAAGTTAGGATTCTACAACGTAATGGATAGTTCTATTCTGATTCATCGAAGCGTATATTGCACATTAACTAAGAAAGACAAAAGAAGAATATATTCGACTCAAATGAAAATTGTAATGAAGTTAGGGAATGTAACATCACACATCAAACACAAAACAGTTTTGTAAGAGAAGACTCAGTACACAGCATGAACCAACGAACTTTCAGGGGTTGCTCAGGGATACTAACCTGCTCTAACACAGTGTAGAGCCGCGTGTCTGGCATCTTTTGAAGATTTATGTGATGGAAGTTCCGGCCAGAGCAGTCGCACCCAGTTGTGTGTGCAGTGATTTGAGGCTTCTTACAAACTGCAGCACGTTGGCCGTTGATGATCTGACAGTAATATAAGCGTGTTGGAGACGTCACTCGACAGCACTCATAAAGTTGAATGTCGCATGTGTTCCATACATCGACGTATTAATAGCATAACTAAAAAGGGTGTTTAGCTGAGTTATAGTTTACTAGATAGAATTTTTTTAAGATTTTTTATTGAATGGTTATTTTTTTTAAATCGGCAGTGATTTTGTTATTATTTCTCTTGTAAGTGACTATAAGGAATCAAATTTTTATTTAAACAGTATATTTGGCAGTCACTATCCTTTACGCTGCCTGTTATGCTCCCTGTTGTGCTAACGAAAGAAGAAAAGATTTCTACACGGAAGCGCCAAAGAAACTGGTATAGGCATGCGTATTCAAATGCAGACACTTTTAAACAGGCAAAATAAGGCGCTGCTGTCGGCGACGTCTATATAAGACAACAAGTGTCTGGCGGAGTCGGCAGATCGGTTACTGCTACCACAATGGCACGTTATCAAGATTTAAGTGAGTCTGAAGTGGTATTATAGTCGGCGCACGAGATGGGACACAGCATCTCCGACGTAGCGATGAAGTGGAGATTTTCCCGTACGACCATTTCACGAGTGTACCGTGGATATCAGGAATCCGGTAAAACATCAAATCCGACATCGCTGCGGCCAGAAAAAGTTCCTGCAAGAACGGGACCAACAACGACTGAAGAGAAGCATTCAACGTGACAAAAGTGCAACCCTTCAGCAAATGCGAACCATTCATTGAAACATCATCGATGTTGGCATTCAGAGCCGAACAGCCGGCCGAAGTGGCCGCGCGGTTCTGGCGCTGCAGTCTGGAACCGCGAGACCGCTACGGTCGCAGGTTCGAATCCTGCCTCGGGCATGGATGTGTGTGATGTCCTTAGGTTAGTTAGGTTTAACTAGTTCTAAGTTCTAGGGGACTAATGACCTCAGCAGTTGAGTCCCATAGTGCTCAGAGCCATTTGAACCATTTCAGAGCCGAACGCACACTCGTGAGCCCTTGATGACTACACGACAGGGACTGTTGATGACTGGAAACATGTTGCCTTGTCGGACATGTCTGTTTTCAAATTGTATCGAGTGGATGGACGTGTAAAGAGACACCCTCATGAATCTATGGACCTTGCACGTCAGCAGGGGACTATTCAAGCTGGGGGAGTCTCTGTAATGGTGTGGGGCGTTTGCAGTTGGTGTGATATGGGACCCCTGATACGTCTAGATACGACTCTGACAGGTGACACATACGAAGCTTCCTGTCTGATAACCTGCATCCATTGATGTCGATTGTGTATTCCGACGCACTTGGGCACTTCCATCAGAACCGTGCAACCCCTAATACGTCCATAATTGCTACAGAGTGGCTCCAGGAATACTCTTCTGAGATTAAACACTTCCGCTGTCCGCCAAACTCCCCAACATGAACATTATGGAGCATATGCCTTGCAACGTGTTGTTCAGAAGAGATCTCCACCCCTCGTACTGTTACGGATTTATGGACAGCTTTACAGGATTCTTAGTGTCAATTTCCTCCAGCACCACTTCAGACACTAGGCGATTCCATGCCACATCGTGTTGCAGCACTTCCGCGTGCCTGCGGGGCCCGTACACGATATTCGGCAGGTGTACCACTTTCTCTGGCTCTTCAGAGTAAAACAGTTCTGTAACCTTAACTATGTGTATTAGCTGATCAGTTAAAGTATTACTAATATTATTATAAGTACATTTAACATTTACGCAACAGAACTAGAACGGTTTTAATGCTTTAATGTTGAAGCTGTCGGTTTAAAGGCTTATGGCTAGTCATGTACTGATTATACGAGGTACATTAAAACGAAATTACTTTTCTGCTTGAGTAATCACCCTGTTTCTACTGATTAGTTTACTGTTTTGCTCCGTGTTTGCTTGCATTAATGAACTCTATTTTGTGAGTGTTTGAAACGTCCCCTTTGAACAATTTATACATGACTGTGCTTAAACTTACATACAATATTTTTAGCGCAACGCAATCTGACTTTCAGAAATCCCTACAAAAGAATGGCCCTGACTAACATTAACCTATGCGTTTCACAAATCGCTTACCTCACAAAAATCTTGGTTACTCGAACTACTACAATACAGCGAGCACCACTACTGCCAGCTAAATAAAAGATTCAAACTACGGAAGGCACTAACTACTGATAGGCATAGTTAGCAAAATGAAAGATTTTGATAGAGAACAACCAATGTATTTACCTCAATAGTCATAATATATATATAGCAGTTCATGACAAATTTCAAAACTCCGCCATCTCTCTCCCCACATCCACCACTGCTGGCGGCTCACCTCCAACTGCGCAACGCAACGCGCTGTTCACAGCCAGCTGCCTAACACTACAATGGCGAGTATTACAACAATGCAAAGCAGCCACAGACTGCACACAGCACAGCCAGTGATTTTCATACAGAGGTGGCGTTACCAATAAAAAAACCTAAACAGCCTACTTACATGTTTTACATTGTAAAATGTTATCTTTTCTACTTGTATTATCATACTATATCCAACCGTTTGATGGGTTGTGCCCATGAGCGGAGTCTAGGGCTGAACTGGCTTCTGAACGGCTGTGATGGAAGCCATTGTGCTAGAATTCAGATTAACGTCTTTCCTGTTATGATTATTGATTTTAAGTTTTCAAAACAGCTTGGTCAAGTTGGTTCAACTTGTGTAAATGATTAAAGTTTAATGATCTTTGCTATTATTTGTGAAATTTGTTAAACTGAATATGAAATAATGGTTGGTGAATTTCTTTTGATTGAAGTTTTCTGTAGCTTGGTACCTCCTGTTGACCTAAATATCCGCTAGCTCTTTCGCATGGTAGCTGCAGAGCGTGGTTGCGCGAACTTCAAAAAATTACTCTAAGCACTATGGGACTTAACAACTGAGGTCATCAGTGCCCTACACGTAGAACTACTTAAACCTAACTAACCTGAGGACACCACACACATCCATGCCCGAGGCAGGATTCGAACCTGCGACAGTAGCGGTCGCGCGGTTCCAGACTGAAGCGCCTAGAACCGCTCGACCACAACGGCCGGCTTTGCGTGAACTAAGTGGTAGTTGTCATACCAGGAAGGACTTCGTTAACTGTACTTGTGCTTAACACTGATAACCTGTCATTGCACGTGCGTACTGCTTAAGTTTTGCGTTTCGGGCTCAGCTGTGCAAGGTGGCTACACGAGCGATTTTGAAAATAGAACATCCCAACAATCTGTATTTAATATATGAACTTAATACTGAACTTAATATTCTTGAGCGATCGGTGGGAGGAAATGTAACGCAACTGATACAATGCCTCGTTGACTATCCACGTGGTCGTGCAGAAGATTGGCGAGGTAGGTGACTCATGCTGTATCCGTACCTAGCTGTTAGCCAGAATACAGAGTAATGTTGAGTTGCTTCAGCGCTCTCAGTTGTACTGAATTCAGTCTCCTCTTACTCATTTCTGTAATAGTGTTGGAGATACACGAATTGTTAATGCCAGTCCTGACAAAAATTTAATAAATGTCCAGTTACCAGAAAAAAAATTTCTCTTCAAAAGAAACCAAATGCGCTTAGTGACGAAAGGGTACAGATGAGGAAGGAAGGTGGCCAGAGGGGGGTATCTAGGTTGACATGTTACTGAACAGTAGAACGACTAAGATCTGGAAATCATTTAGTAAAATGCCGAATCCGATATTACCTATTTTACAGGGTGCTGGGCAGTTTAGCACTGAGAAGGGGTGAATATTGTGAAAAGTTTTTGGTTGTTTGTTAGATTAATCATTCATGTAAATTTGTTTCGAGTTGCTCATATTGTTATTTTAAAAATGATGTATCAATTGGCTGAAGGGCGGCTAGGCCGAACGATTGATTACGTTATTCAGTATGCTGAATCATTGCAATATTTATGCGATAAAATGATCTGACTTATGAATATTATTTTTATGTTCATTTGCTGACGGCAACTTTTGCCAACATTGTTGAGTGTTAGAATAGCTAATGTTTCAGGCCTTCAAGTCAGTGAAGAACAGCAAAATATATTGGAGGGCATGTGGGAGGAGGATTGTTCGAGAGAGTCTTTCTGTGAGAAACGTAGTTTCTTGGCTGCATTGCTAGTACAATTGAGGGAATTAGTTTTAGTGCTCAGAAGAGGGTTAGTTCAAACAGCGTTGGCCAAGTTTAAAGTTCGTCATTTTCTCTGCGGTTCTCTGAGAAACGAACTTCTGTCAATCAATGTTATTTTTTTCGTTGTACTTCGTCAAGCCATTTTACTCGAAACTGTCTCCAACTTAAGAAGGCGACTAATACTCCTTAACGCCATGAGCGTTTCGATCACCTCTGTGCTATGCAGAGAGTGCCACTAAAGCGTCATAACGTTAATGCCGTGGTCCAAGATTCATTGCCACGCGTATACAGCTTAATTAACCAAGTACCAGTTTGTGCACTTTGGGATTCGGGCAGTGATTCATGTTTAATGAATTTTCCGTGGCTTTTGAGATATAAACAACTTGTAAGTTTTCGCCGTTAAATTCAGTTCAGCAAAAGTGTCAGCTGTTTCTGTGCTTGGTCAGTTTACTGCTCACATTAGAATTCGTGTTTCTTCGTGGACCGTTAAATTTTGGATAGTAAAAGGTTAGTCGGTGGATGTAATTTTGGACTGTAATTTACTTGAAAAGGCAAATTGTGTTAAGTATTTTTCAAATATGAAATAGTGGTTTAAGTTCTGGCCAACCTGAGGTATTGTAACGTAACGTAAGGTTCTCTGAATAACTTTGCCCGTTGTTTGAAAAGAGGTTGTAAGTAGGCTGTTTAGGTTTATTTTTGGTAAGGCCACCTCTGTATAAAAATCACTGGCTGTGCTGTGTGCAGTCTGTGGCTGCTTTGCATTGTTGTAATACTCGCCATTGTAGTTTTAGGCAGCTGGCTGTGAACAGCGCGTGGCGTTGCGCAGTTGGAGGTGAGCCGCCAGCAGTGGTGGGTGTGGGGAGAGAGATGGCGGAGTTTTGTAATTTGTCATGAACTGCTATATATATTATGACTATTAAGGTAAATACATTGTTTGTTCTCTATTAAAATCTTTCATTTGCTAACTATGCCTATCAGTAGTTAGTGCCTTCAGTAGTTTGAATCTTTTATTTAGCTGGCAGTAGTGGCGCTCGCTGTATTGCAGTAGTTCCAGTAACCAAGATTTTTGTGAGGTGAGCGATTTGTGAAATGCATAGGTTAATGTTACTCAGGGCCATTCTTTTGTAGGAATTTTTGAAAGTCAAATTGCGTTGCGTTAAAAACATTGTGTGTCAGTTTAAGCACAGTCTTGTATAATTGTTAAAAAGGGGACGTTTCATATGTCGACCCTTAGCCGAGGATACCTCACTGGAATCTTCTGAATTTTTTCTTGTAGTTTGTGTAATTAGTGTAGCTTTTGTTTATTGCTAGCGCGTAATTATAGAGAGAATTTCCTTTGTAGTTGTAGTTTTTCATTGTTGTACAGTAAAGCAGTTGTGGCATGCATGTAGATTTGCAGCAAGTATTTCGCAGCTGCGCTTGCAATTAACTAGATATTATTTTCAGTGCTATGTTAATGTGTTCCCCTATTTTTGCTCTTCAAATTGTGTTTTTCTGTGTTGTCGTGTGAAATATTGTGACAATAATGGCGTGTGAAAAACGTAACACTAGGCTCCAAAGTAAATTGAGAAATGACAGCGAAGACGAAAGCAGTGTGTTAGCGCCACCGTGTAATGAATTAACTAATGTTCAAAGTAGTAATTTGGTAATTGTGCATAGGGAAATGGAGCGGGCGGCAAACAATGGCGTAGGCAGTGAAACAGGTAGTGAACAGTGAAGCATTATCGATCGATCGGTCGGCAACAGCTCGCCTCAGGAATACGAAATGACAGGACACAATCTTGCAAATACTGCAGATTCAGGTTTTTGGGCCTCACCGTTTTCTCAAATAAGTCAAAACACATTTTCTGCTTGTCAAAATGTGAATGTTGCCGGTGCAAATTCACTGCCGAAAAGCACTGAGGAACATGTTTCAGACACCAGTGCATTGTTATTACAACTAATGCAAGAAATGGGACAAAAGCTTCAAAAGTTAGACACAGTGGAACAAAATCTTAAAAAGTTAGACATAATGGAACAAAATCTTCAAAAGTTAGACACAATGGAACAATACCAGAGACAAACACAGCAACAGTTAGACGCAATGGAACAAAATCTTCACACCACGCTTGAACAAACACGTGAAGATTTAACTACTGAGTTACATAACATTGAATCGAAATGTCAAAAAGTCTGTAATGACGTAAAAACACAAATTTGTGAGCATTTTCAACCTATTTTTTCGCGGCATGAAAATGCATTACAGAATCACGAAGCAGCCATAAAAGAACTGCAAACCATTGTTCATGAAAATCATGAGACCTTGTCGGCTAAAATTGACTCAGTTGCATCCACCGATTCGGTTACGCAACTTGCAAAAACTCAAGAAAACTTAAAGGACACAGTAAATTCGATTTCAACACAAATGGACACTCTGAAACTTGGTTCAGAAAAACACACTGAGGAAATGTGTTCACTATCGGAGAAAGTAGCCGAACTTTCGGATCAGTTCACTAACTTATCTACGAAGGTAGATGATAATCTGAACGACACAAAACCGGTAGTCTTTAATGACACAGAAGAGTGCGAACAAATTAGGAAATTCAAACAAAATCAGAATCAAATTAATACGCAACACCAAAGAGAAATCCGGGAAGTACAAGATCAGCTGACTCAGGTAATACAAGAATTACGTATTTCAGAGGCCACTCGCGCTCCAATACGGGAAGAGGGACTTAGAAATACGGAACAACCACAAAATAATAACACAGGACACTTCGGAAATTATGAAAGAAATTGGCAAGGCACACCGAATTTTGAGATGGAACCGCCGAAACGTTGTAATAATGACCGACATGCGACTCGCCGACATGATGATTTTGACTATAAGTTGTTCATTACTACACGTAAATTCAAAACATTTAAGAATTCCGGCAACGACATTCATCCACAAGCGTGGCTTCATCAATTCTCTCATTGTTTTCCTCCCAACTGGTCGTTAGAACACAGATTAGAATTTATGTGTGGCTATTTAGAGAATGAACCAGCTGTAAGAATGCGATCGGTCATTCACGATTGCCACAGTGCAGGAGAATTTTACCATGCCTTCCTCTCAGCATATTGGTCTCAAGCTACACAAGACCGAGTAAAACATAGCATCATAATGATGAAACATTTCGAACAATCTGAATTCTCCAGTCTTGTGAAATATTTTGAAGACACGTTGCACAAGAATCAGTACCTGTCAAACCCATACAGCCCCTCAGAACTCATCCGCATTTGCTTAATCAAATTACCTGAACATTTACGACATATTATTTTAGCAGGACGTTGCAAAGAAGACATTGAGGCTTTTCAGGGACTGTTACAAGAACTGGAAATTGACACTGACAATCGGGGAACGCGGAAACAGGAGCACAACAATTACAGGTCACACCTGTCACAATTACGCGATGAAAGAAATAATAACTGGACACGACAAGGCTATTCTCACAACACATATCGTGACCAAAACAGACACCACCCGTATGACAACCGTTGGCAGAGTAGTAATAATTACAGGGAAAGATCACCTCTCCGCAGTAGTGACTATCACAGAGACAATCAGAGAAACAGACAATTTGGGAACCAAAATAATTATTATCAAGGGAGACAGAATAACTTTAGACGCAACGGTCCAACGCGCAGTTACAATTCAGGGAGAAATTCTCCACCACGTGACGGACAAGGAAGAAACTACGGAATCTACCGACATGACGACAGACGATATATTCGTAACGACAGACCTGAATTGCATCAGAACTGGCGGGATTCAAACAGGGCAGGGCCTTCTCGTCAGAGTGAATTTGTAGAAGTTAGGTCTCCAAATCCCAATAACGACGCGCGCCAACAAAGAGACAATAGGCAATGACTCACACCGCTGGCAGCCACAAAACGTACTTATGAAACTGACGACGCAGCTGCCGTAGCTAGTAATTACGTAAAAATGGAAGACATTAGGGACATCTTACTCCAGGAACACGACGTAAAACATAACAACATTGCATATCCTGTGATTCACATTACTGTAAATGACGTAAAATTTACGGCAGTACTTGACTCTGGCAGTCCCATTTCAGTAATTAGTGAAACAGCCTTTAGCAAATGCAACAAATCGAACGATTGCCCCACACTTCCGTTACGTAAGATTAAATTACAAGGTGCAATCTTTGGAAAAAGTGTAGATGTACGCCAACAAACCAACTTAGAATTCTTTTGTCAAAGGCACAGCTTCTCTATGAACTTTCTTATTGTTCCATTATTATCGACAGAAATTATACTGGGAGTAGACTTTTTGAATGAATACAAAGCAATCTTAAGCTTTCACGATGCTGAAATAAGTTTAGAAAAAGAAGGTAAGTCAGTAGCTTTGAAATTTGAAGATTGTCTCTCAAACCATGACGAAGAAATTAATCGGCTTTACCTTCTGTTGGAGAACAGTTCAGAATTTTCTGCGGAACTAGACACTAACAATCACTCTGCAAGTACTGACAGGGCTGATATCGACGGCATATTTGAAATTAATGAGTTAATTCAGAATAAAATTCAAACAATTGAGAATTGTAATGACACTGATAGGCAGGACCTTTTTGAGATTTTACAAGCACATCCACAGTTTTTACTCATAAAACAGGAACAATCAAGGGATTTCAATACCAATTTCGTGTTCGTGAGCACACTAAATTTTGTGTTAGACCATATGTAATTCCAGCACATTATAGGGACCGTGTTAGAACAGAAATACAGTCTATGCTTGACGAGGGCATTATTGAGCCTGCAGTAAGCTCATACAACAATCCATTACATGTTGTTGAGAAGAAAAATGGATCGATCAGGCTTGTCTTACATTCGAGACAAATCAATACTATCATTATTCCTGAAACAGACAGGCCGCAAACGTTGGAAGAACTTCTTCAAAATTTTAATGGTGTAAAAGTGTTGTCTTCCATTGATCTCAGATCCAGCTTTTATCAGATCGAACTTCATCCAGAATGTAGAAAATACACAGCTTTCCTTTGTTTCGGCGTTTGTTATCAGTTTCGGAAACTTCCCTTTGGTTTGAACATTTCTTCAGCAGCATTCATTCACGGGCTAAATTCCATATTACCGGAGTTCTTAAAACGTCACATCACCTTATATGTGGACGATATTCTAATAGCAGAAGCTTCATGGAAACAACATAATCGCATACTCAACAGTTTGTTACGTATTTTTGCAGAATCTGGAATTACAGTTAACTTGGAAAAGTCTGAATTCGGTAGGTCAAAGGTGAGGTTTTTGGGACACATTATTTCTTCTGAAGGCATTCAGCCGGATCCTGAAAAGTTAGAAGCAATCAGAGCCATTCCAGTTCCATCCACAAAAAGACAAGTCCGCAGTTTTCTGGGTCTCGTAAATTTTTACCGTCGTTTTCTGAATATGCAAATTCTTGTTACACCAAAACTTTGTTCTCTCACTGGAAAAAACACTATTTGGAACTGGGACGAACAAGCACAGTTGGAATTCAATTCTTTGAAAGAATCGCTACTTAACGCGCCAATACTAGCTCATCCAGATCTGTCACAAGATTTCTGCCTTAGCACGGATTCTTCTAAAGTCGGACTTGGTGTCCATTTATTTCAAGAAGCCATAGAAAATGACACTACCATTCAGAAAACCATTGCTTTTGCTAGCCGAGTGCTAACAAAATCTGAAAAAAATTATTCCGTTACTGAATTAGAAGCTTTAGCTATCGTTTGGGCATTTAACAAATTCCGTTTCTTTCTTTCTGGTAAGCACGTAAAAGTATACAGTGATCATCGTGCATTACAATTTCTTATGTCTTCAAAATTAAATCATGACAGGTTAAAACGTTGGGCATTGTTTTTGCAAGAATTCCGCTTCACAATAGTCTACATTCCCGGCAAGGAGAACATTGTTGCGGACGCACTGTCACGCGCACCGGCTGGGCTTGAGAAAAGTAACACAGAAGGCAACCTCGAGAAAAATTTCAGTATTCTTTACATTCAGAAAGTCGCCTTTGAAAACTTCATCACCACATCTTTAAAGGACATTGCTCATGAACAAGATAAAGATCCGATTTGGAAAGACATCAAGAGCAAATGGCATGGAAAGACACACACACAGATTCGGCATTATTACCTGGTTAGAAACAACATACTCTTCAAACGCTGCACTGTTGATGACAAGCTATGGGTACTTTGCATTCCAGACGATTTTGTTAATAAGCTCATTTGGTACATTCATTTCAGCTACGCACATTTTGGTCCACGAAAATGTTATCATATTCTTCGAACGACTTGTTATTTTAACAATATGGAAAAAAGAATTCGAAGAGTCTTGTCTATTTGTAAACTTTGTCAAAAGGCGAAACCATCTACTGTCTCACATCGTGCTCCGTTGTTTCCTATCATTCCTTCTAAATTAAAAGAATTTGCTGCTGTTGATCTCTTGGGACCGCTTGTCAGAACATCTAATGGATTTTCGTACGTTCTAGTCGCTGTTGAACTTACTTCAAAATTTGTTTCTTTCACACCGTTACGTAAAGCCACTGGACGGTCTGTATCCAATGCCTTTGTTAAAAATTTCTTACGTGAAGTTGGACACGTTAGCAAAGTCATTTCAGATAACGGACCTCAATTCAGATCTGCTGTTTGGTCACACATGCTTCGGAATCATAAAATCAAACCTGTTTTTATTTCATTGTACTCACCACATTGTAACCCGTCTGAACGGATTATGAAAGGAATCAATAAGCTTAGTAGTCTTTATTGTCACAGAAAGCATCAGCATTTGGACAGATATTTACACTTATTTCAAAATGTGCTGAATGAAATGCCTCACGACTCCACTGCTTTACCACCTACTCTTGTACTAAAGAATGAAGAACCACCAAACAGAATCAGAGAGCTTGTACCTTTCCCGAATACACGTAAACTTCGACACAAAGACATAATTGATTTGGCTATTAAAAATATAAAATCTGCAGCAGACAAAAGGAGAAAACTACACGGTACAGCAAATGCAAAGAAATTATACATTGGTCAGAAAGTTCTCATTAAAGCTCATTCATTGTCACATAAGAAGAAACACTTAAGTCGCAAATTCTTTCTAGTTTACAATGGACCATACAGAATCCGACGTATACCACATGATAATTGCGTTGAAGTTGAAACTCTGCGTACTAGGAACAGTAAAGGTTTACACCACATTTCACATGTAAAACCATTTATTGAGAGATAATCTGCTTTTTAACTTAGTCTTTGGTATAAAACTTTTCACTTCACATTTCTAGTATGCTTTGTCAGACTTAAGAAACTGTTAACATGCAACAATGTTTGCAGTTAAATATCCAGTCTAGAACCTAGGGAACATTTTTAAACAGAAATTACGAATGCATTGTTATAGTGAACAGACGTCACAGTGTTATTCTGTGTGTACATTCTTGCTTGTTAGTTGCACGATTACGTAACGACTATAAGGCTCACATACTTAGAACATTTACCAGTACTGCTAATGAGATTTTAATGCAACATTTTGGTTTACTTGAAATTTGGTGTATCATGAGGTAAGTACATTGGCTTCTGCAGAACTTAGCTTTCGGAGGACGATAACTACGACACTTCCACAGAGATGATCTTACAGCAAGACGCACATTTAGCGCTACAGGACACGTATTTGAGTGATTAATTTCGCACTTAAAACATGCATTTTTTAAAGATATTTGAAGTACAATGATACAAGGGTTTTCCGTGATATATTTCATTCCATTGCTGTAATCTGTAACACCTGAGGGTATAATTACATTAATCCTCAGGGGGGTACACGCTTACTTTGTGTACCATGTGTTTGGCAAGCACAAGGAGCCCTAGCTAATATGGTATTTGCTTATACAACTTTACACATTGGTACCATATTTCACTAACACATAAATTACACAGCTACCTGATCATTTAACAGAGAAAGAAACATTTTTTTTACTACGTCAGTGACAGATGTTTACGTAATTACACAGTTGGATAACATCACACTTACGAAATTGTATGTTGTTTGCACTTTGTGAACTGTTCATATCTTTTTGGAACCATTGTGATACTATGAGAGCTTTGAATGATATATTTGGTATGGGATCACGATTTTTAAAGTACGTTTGAGGCAGATGACACTTTTGACATGAGCAGAGAATTTTTTTTTAGGTTTTGAAATTATTGGAGGAAGCTACGACGATTTTGAGAGTTGGCTGAGGTGTTATGATATTATTACGATGACTATGTGTATTATGCTGTTGCGGTATGTTTATGATCAATAAGCTGATGCTATATGAGTTATTTGAGTATGCTACGTATCTGTTATCATAAAATATTGAAGAAGTGTCGACGAATAAGGTAAGGAATAATGAGTAGTGGTGAGGGACTCACTCTGGTTTGTGAAACAGGTTGTTGGAAACCAAGAATCGTACTTTAAGAGTTATGAAATGTATGTAAATGCGTGAATGTATTACAATGCCGACGAAAACTTTTTGGACACTGTTATATCAATAGGATTTTGTTTCTACAGATTTGTAACGCAAATTCTTGACCTGTGAAATATTTTTATACGAGACTGCCACTGTAGAGGAAACTGCTGTCGTAAATATTTCCGTACGAAAGTTAAGTGACCACCTGCACGTAATGCGTCGTGGGCACCCAGATGGGCGACAGTCGCCTGGAAAGAAGTCATTAGTGTGTGCCAGGGGCGCAGGTGGAGAAGAAAAAAAAAAGGGGGAGGCCAGTATCCTCGCTATTGACGTTCCTTTGTAGAGAGCATCGCAAAAACGACACGGCCGAACTTGAAAACATATGATTACACTGTGGAGCTCTTAATTTATGATATTTACTGAAATGAAATGATGAGAAACATTTCACATCTATTGTCTTTCTAGTTGAAAGATTGTTTACTGCACTATGAAATGCCATATGGCTAGTGAATGACGTTTGCCGCCTTGCTTTGCCTATTTTGTTTAATATCTAGTTTCTAGCTGCACTGCAGCATTGGTTAAAATAAAATTTTATAGATGTACTAATATAAATATTTTATGTCTACAGATCCAGTAAATAATAGTTTTGTGATATATTTCCAAAAAAATGAGGGAGCACAAAAAGACATTTCCCTTCACAGGAACTGCATACATAATTTTCTTTACAATACTTGGTAATTTATTTCATAGAATAAGTTTTTGTGGTGCACCACTTTAATTACATAGACATTAAGATGTGAACAGACATTTCCCTTATCTGCATTGTTGTCTTTAGTGTACTATTTTTTCTGCTGGAGCTTTGTCATGTTTAGATGCTGCTGCTGTTTGCCATGTATAGTGCTACTAAATTTCACTTTGTATTATTCTTTTAAGCCAGTTTTACTACTGATTTATTTTTCTTGTTTGCTGCTCATTGCCTTATATTAGTTGTAATTTATGCTGCTTGCTTTGCCTTTTGTATTTTTTTTGTCATTGCTGTTTGTGTTGATTGTTTTGTGCTGCTGCATTGCCTCATCCCTTAGTTTAGCATCTGAGCTCAGTAGATTTAAGTTAGCTTAAGAGGGGGTAGACTATATAAGAAACTAACTATGATGAATTGGAAGAAATGCATTGAGAAGATATAAGAAAATGGTTTGACCAAAAAAAAGGTAGTGTACAGTGGAGAAAAACTATTTTGAAAGAGGATGTGAACAGAATACAGAAAGCCGGCTTAGATAGTACTTTTGGGAATAATGATGAACAAAGGGAGATCTCCATGCAAAATACTGCAGTAAAACAAACCCTGTTCTTACCTTTTGTGTCATCCCTCTATATGTTTGTGTACCCTTGTGTATTTGTGTTTTTCCTGTCTTTATGTGTTTAGCTGATGAGAGCTATATTGTAGAATTTTCCTAATACTATGTTATTTACTTTGTAAAGATGTTGAGACATTATTTATTCCGTTTTGTTGCTCATATGTGAAGGTGTTGTTTCAAAACTTATTCTGATCTATTATGTATTTACTTATGTCATAATTCCTGTAAAACTGATGTATATGTTTATTTCTATTCTTTTGTAAAGCCCCTATTACTACAAATGTTATCTGTATTATTATGTTTTTAGTGATGTGTTTTGTACCTTTGTTATTGTGTTCTTATGTTATAAAATTGTAATTGACACCAGTTCATCAAATTAAGTAACTTGTAAGTTACATTTCACTGCACACGTTTCTGTTGGTCATAGTATATGGACAATATGTGAGAAGTAGGGACTGTTAGTGTTTGCACGTGTGGTAATAATTCAGCAAGGGACTGGATAACAGCATTGCTGGTTCTAAGGACAATTAGAAAAAACTTTGTGAGTGCACAAGTGGTGGTTTATGGACTTGCTATATTGTCCGCAAGACTCTTCGATGGTGATTGTGCACCTGCACAGTCGCAACAGATGGCTGCTGGCCATCTCTACATGGACTACAGTGGGTCTGCATCTTTGATGACCCACCAATACCATTATTTCTACAAGGACTACAGTGGGTCTACACCTTTGCTGACTCACCAGTACCGTAATCTCTACCAGGACTACAGTGGGTCTGCTCTGTGATGACCTACCTACCAATACACTTCAAAACTTCGACTGACTCTGCTGTGGGTTTGCTCTGTTGTGGCCCATTACCTGTCAGCATGTCAAGAGTCAGCACTGTCTTTCCGTTGGAAGGACAACACTACTTCTTCAAGACTGCATGGAAATCCACTACTTCTGTGTGCAATTTCTTTTACTAATGAGACTTTGTGAACAAAAAACACTGTAATTACTATTATGATGAATGATCAGAACTATCTTTATGGACTGTGAGAAAATTTTAGCTTTTGACCAACATTGTATCAATAAGTGTGTGCATTTGATTTCTTTGTTATTGTAATTACGATTATGAAAAATTTTAACAAATATGTATTGCCCAGTGCCCAAAACAATTTGTAAAATTTTTTTGGGGAGCATAGGGGCTATGTAAGTAGGCTGTTTAGGTTTTTTTATTGGTAAGGCCACCTCTGTATAAAAATCACTGGCTGTGCTGTGTGCAGTCTGTGGCTGCTTTGCATTGTTGTAATACTCGCCATTGTAGTGTTAGGCAGCTGGCTGTGAACAGCGCGTAGCGTTGCGCAGTTGGAGGTGAGCCGCCAGCAGTGGTGGATGTGGGGAGAGAGATGGCGGAGTTTTGTAATTTGTCATGAACTGCTATATATATTATGACTATTAAGGTAAATACATTGTTTGTTCTCTATTAAAATCTTTCATTTGCTAACTATGCCTATCAGTAGTTAGTGCCTTCAGTAGTTTGAATCTTTTATTTAGCTGGCAGTAGTGGCGCTCGCTATATTGCAGTAGTTCCAGTAACCAAGATTTTTGTGAGGTAAGCGATTTGTGAAATGCATAGGTTAATGTTACTCAGGGCCATTCTTTTGTAGGAATTTTTGAAAGTCAGATTGCGTTGCGCTAAAAACATTGTGTGTCAGTTTAAGCACAGTCTTGTATAATTGTTAAAAAGGGGACGTTTCAAGGTTTAGGCCCATCTAAATTTTAGGGAACAATCCCTTCACAGATTAAGTTTATAAATGTCGCAATGGATAACGCAATGAGTTATTACGGGGCAGTGAGAGTAAACTACGTCCCGTTAGCTACACTCGTGCCAAGAACTACGTATTTTAGTAGCATAATCATCAATGAAACAAATGTACCTCTATTTTTAGACGTATTGAATATGGATAAATTAAACGAGCACGGAAATAACTTCAAATGATGAAATATTTATTTTGGCTAAGATTTCGCATGATAACAGTAGTCTTTTGTATTTAATAGATAGAAAAAACATTCTTGATACATTTATATACACGAACCTATGGCCTCACGGTCGCCTTAACCTGCGAGTCCTGTGGGATGGGGAAATCTGGAGAGCATGTGGTCACTGCTCGGTTTCGAAACACAAACACCCACGTGCACTAAATCCACATGCCGAACAAAATGTTGATAGCATTTTTGTAAGAAGTGTTGTATGTACCTCGTGGTTGGCATCGAGCAGGATTTTGGGTGGCTGCATACCTTTGCGTGAAGCGGTTCGAATCTAATCGATTCATTCTTTGCCAAATATACGCTCGATACAATTTTACTGATAATTTAAAAGTTCACCACAAACAAAATAATATGGCAAGCCGAAATTGTTAAGGGTTAGGCTACGATTTGAATCTACTGACCGTGTGGTCGCGACTAACGGAAATCATCTTATTACGCCTCTGATTAACTGAACCAAAATTGTAGCCAGAACCTAAACGGTAATTCAAAATAGCTAGGAGAAGAAATTGTTGAGATTAAAAATTATTAACACATTCAAATACCTTTTTGTTCATCCTTCGACGCAGACGCTCGGAAGGAACATCTGGTCGCTTACCTGTCTTCCGAACAACTCCACCTGTAACCGTCGCGCGGAGCCCTATCCGAACTGCCCGAGGTGGTGGGGGAGGCGCACGACCAACCTCTGCTACGAAAAACGTTTTTGATTTACTCATCTTTGGCCAAGCCCTCCTGTTCCTGCTCTCTGCCTTTCACAGACACCGTTTAAGTTGGCAGAATATTAGGAAACCCGCCACTTTTTTGGCCTGTCTGCTACTTCATTTAATTCATTCACACTTGACCACAAACTTTCAGGAAGGGTGATAAATGGAAATCAGGACACAGGACGTGCTCGTAAGACTGAAAAGAAATGTGTCGACCCATATTATTTTTACAGGCATGCAGTTGTCGGAGCAGAGATTAATTAGTTGCATAAAGATTGATTAAATTTTTCAATAGAATATGTCAGGTAGTATGGAGATTTGTTTTTACACTCATTTTTAGTCATGTAAGGACACCTATTGTGGTGTTACAGTATCAGTTTTGTAATAATTCTATTTTTGGGGATAATATGTTCAAGCTAGTGAAACAGATTCTGATGTATCTCAGTTAAAAAGAGAAGAAGGTAAACGGTGGTTGCAGTTACAGGAGGAATTTCCTTACGTTATTGGTTCAAATGGCTCTGAGCACTATGGGACTTAACTTCTGAGGTCATCAGTCCCGTAGAACATAGAACTACTTAAACCTAACTAACCGAAGGACATCACACACATCCATGCCCGAGGCAGGATTCGAACCTGCGACCGTAGCAGTCGCGCGGTTCCGGACTGCGCCCTTACGTTATTACCGAGCATTTAGGTGTTACTAATCGTGTTCAGTTCAAGATTCAATTAGCTGATAAAGTTCCTATCCGCCAGCCACCTTATAGATTGTCCCCATCTGAGATGGAGGCGATGAGGAAGATTTTCAGTAAACTTTTTCAAGAAAGGGGCTATCAAATGGTCAACATCTCTGCACGCATCACCAGCGTTTCTTGAAGGCTACAGATCAGTTCTCGACATTGCCATTCGGAATAACACAGGCACTACAACATCGTATACATCAGTTCTGGGTTATTTAGTTTCACAAAGTGGTGTTAAGAAAGATACTGAGCGAACGAGAACTATTAGAGATTTTCCTCAGCCTAAGAATCGCAGAAGTCTCGTGTGATTCTTCGGAATGACTGACTTGTTCTGGAAGTTTATTCTTGGATTCGCATAACACGGAACATGTATCGTCGTAAAGGCGTACCCGTTCAATGGACAGACAATCACCAAGCAGCTTTTGATGCCTTAAAACAAGGCCTTAGTGTGGCACCAGTGTTAGCACTAACCAACTCTAACAAATATTTTATACTCCAGACAGACCCCTTTAACTGTGTTATTACAGGATTATGATGACGAGCGATGTCCTGTGGCATATGCGTCCGGGCCGGTATCAAGGCTAGAAGTTAATTATTCTGTCTACGAGTTAGAGGCTCTGGCAGTACTTTAAGCGCTGGAAAAATTTCGATTATATTTAGAATATTAAATTTTTACTTGAGACTGGTAACTATAGCGTCCCCAGTGCTATATTACGAAAGGACTTGAAAAACAGTATTTATAAATTGAATAATATGTTTTTATCGTGTAGCCGTAAAATAATAATTTCTCTGTCCAAGTTTCAAATGCAAAGAAATAATAGTCGTCTTGTCTTCCTCTTTTGTCTTGAATGTGTATAGAGGGACATCTTGCGAGTGCTGGCAAATGTAAGCATATTTGTATGAGTTAAGCATATAATATACTGATTTAATATTATTGTGCACTTTTAATTTGTAAGAGGTGATCCCGATTTCATGTCCGCCTTCCTTGAATTAACCTGCATTCAAGTAATTTACAGTTCAACAATCGCAGCGGCCGATGCAGCCAACGACGCCATTACGTGGCGATATTAACTTATGAAAAATTAGCGGAAGCGGAAAACTCGCCCGCTATTAACATAGTATTAATTTTTCTCCACAGCCGCCCGACGTTGCAGAAAATACTTAGCTTTAAGATTCTTATTTTCAGTACCATAGCCGAGACCCAGAGCCAGGACTCTGACTACAATACAATGGTTAACGGAGATAAGGAAAATACTCTCGCGCATGTGTGGGCCGCAATTGTAATTAATAACTAAAGATCCTATGCTTTAAGGTGAACTGACTAGCCGAGGAAATTAATATGAAAAGTTTATTACATTGTACAGCTTATATGCTCATGTTTTAAGATTCAGCGAGTGTAACATTCATTAACTTAACGAATAATTTGAAATTAATATTGTTAAAAAGGAGAACTTCAGGAAAGCATTTAATCGTAAAATCAAAATTAAATGGAATATAATTTTTATTAAGGCCCACCACGTAAGTCGGCAACAATCAAAAAATAATAATAACCATAACAATATATATATTAAATTACGACGGCCGACGGACGTGAGATAACGTGGCTCCTAGTTGGGTGATAGTTAGGCATTGTAAAACTGGGCTGTCCAGATTTTGGTATTCCGTTTCATGGGTGGGCGTATTCGGAGAACCGATAATCAGCAGCGAGGAGGACACCGAACAGGTTCGGCCGAAATAGTGCAGTACCGTGGTGCGTGTGATTTGGTCATTCTCAGTCAGATTTCTGAATTATTTCAAGAAAAGTGGTTCATATGGCTCTGATCACTATGGGACTTGACATGTGAGGTCATCAGTCCCCTAGAACTTAGTACTACTTAAACCTAACTAACCTGAGGACATCACACACATCCACGCCCGAGGCAGGATTCGAACCTGCGATCGTAGCGGTCGCTCGGCTCCAGACTGAAGCGCCTAGAACCGCTCGGCCACACCGGCCGGCTTATTTCAAGATTTGGCTGAAGAACAGGCTAAGTATCCCAAACGTAGTAGCATAAGCCAACAGCTTACTCAGGAAGGAGAATTAACAGGTTACACTTTCAGTAACGGACAGCTTTATTTTCGACAAGAGACGATGATAAATCAAAGATATGTCTTCCAGCAAATCTGGTACCTGCCGTTGTTTGCTGTTTTCATCAGTCGGTCTGCGTTTCGGTGTTTTTGAGACATTATGTGAAGTTGAGGAGCATTTCACCTGGCTCTCTCTTCCTCCTGATGTCTGTAAGTTGGTGCAATGATGTCAGGACCGTTTGTGTGATAAGCTGCGGGTTGTTGCAGTATTACCGGGATAAGAAGCCAAAGGAAAAGTTATTCGTGGATTAGTGGATTATTTGTGGCTGTTATCACCTACCAGAAATGACAATAAATATATGTTATTGGTCTTTTACATTTCCGATCGTTTCTCAAGGCTTATACCCAGTAAGGGCATGGCTCCAATCATCACTGTTCACCACTTGAATACTATATTTGCACGTTTTGGCCCGCGAAAAGTCCAGTTAGTGACAACGCGAGTGCCTAAAGTTCTAGGGAATTTAGACAATTTTGTTTTCAAAAAGCGGTTAACTATGTTACCACGGTTTCCTACTATCCCCAGCCTTCCTTTGTGCAGTGGGCCAACAGCAGTCTGAAGGCTTCTCTCAATGTTTATCATATGAAACACTGAAAGGTGGCGCCAGAGATTGCACCAAAGAGTATTATTCCGCCGCCTCCACTGGGCGCAGTAGTAGTTCAGAGAATGTCGAGGGCAGTTGTAGTTCAGAAGTTGTCGTGGGCAGTGCTTGTTGAGAGGATGTCGAGAGCTGTTCTAGTTGAGAGCATGTCGTGTGCAGTTATTGTTCTGGTGGGCGAGAGGACAGATGCTGTTCGGTTGGTGTAATGTATATATGGAAGATGTTGCAACGATCATAGTGTATTTTTCGTCAATATATATGAAGGTAGCAAAATTTTTTTGTTTTCAAATTCTCTTAATAACAATGCCTCTTGGTCACAGGTCCAGTCAACGAAGCATCTGGCTCGTGTTCATATATTAGACTTGTAATTCTGGTATCTATGTGCAATTATAGTATTTCTGTTTTTTTTAATTACTTCATTGTATATGGTGTTTAAAATATCTTGTCGTATTGAGGAAGAACCGTGCCAGATACGTGTGCGTTGAATCACACTTCTACACTCAGAACAGTTACACTTGTGCTTTGTTGTTTCGTAGCTTTTATAGTTGCTGGGGACTTAATTAATCAATTGTGTTAACGGAAATTTCCCTTCATTCTTTATTGTTATTTTATGCAGTCAGATTGCGCACTAATAGTACTCAGGGCCAACCGGTTACGAGACTTCGTAACCGGATACACAGCTACTAAAATTATTGCATTTTCATTTATATAATTAAGCCCCCATACACGTGGCGACCGCTGCTTCGGATCGTCCCTTGGAATTCTTTTGATAGTAAAAATAGCAGACAGTAGTATTGCTGTAGTAATTTGTAGTTTAGTAATTGCAGTCTATATTGCATGTGTAGATTTGGTAATTGAACATTTGTAGTTGTCTTGTCATTCTTCCAATGGTATTTTTGCAGAATTTAATTTTTGATGTCTCGTATACGGTTTGACAATTTTGTGCAATTATTAAGATTTCAATTGTTCGTTAATCGTGTTTGTCGCTAAGCATTTCGTGTGAATGGTATTGTTTGTGAGAAAGTGTTATATTGTGTGTAATTTTGGTATAGTGACGAGTTTTGTGTGTTTTGTAAATGATTACGCGATCGATGAAAAAGGCAAAAACGATGGATAGTCAGAATGACGAAATGGTTAACATGGTGAACTCGCCAACACAGGAGAACAGTATGATGAATAATGAAGTAGAAAATAATTTAATAAGCAGGGAAAATAGTGCGGTACCAGTTCAAAATTTTTCACAATCGAAAATTTTCAGAATATGATGTTAACGATAGAAGATTTTGAAATAGTATCGAACACAGATAGCTTTACGGCTATGCCGAAGGAATTTAGTTTTACAGGAAATGTTAGCGGCGAAAAGAATTTTGAACCAGTTCATATGGAGCAGTTGATGGGTGCAATATTAAATTTGGGATCACAGTTCGGAACATTGGCAACACGGTTAGACTCACAAATAGGAACAATTAAAACTGGTATGGGAACAATGGAAACACAGTTAAGATATGAATTAAAAACAGAGATGAGAGCATTGGCAACACGGTTAGACTCACAAATAGGAACAATTAAAACTGATATGGGAACTATGGGAACACGGCTAGACTCACGAATAGGGACAATTATAATAACGGAAATTCCTACCAAAATGATCAATCATACGGAAACAATAATCGGTATCATCAAGACAGAAATTATTCATACAGTAATAGTAATTCTGACTACAGAAATAACCAGGGTAGTAGATATAACGATAATTTCAGAAGTGACAGTCGAAATTACAGAAGAAGTAGTCATGCAGATAGACAGGAAAATAGACATTTTAATAACAGACACAACCAAAAATTTACATGTAACAGACATTAGGGATCTAATTGGCATCCTCCACGTGACAGAAATTCAGAGAGACAAGTGCAAATCGTAGAAATTTATCCGCGAAATGAAGCGAATAATCATAGACGTGACGCAAATAATCGACAATGACTTTTAGCTTCGGCTTCTGGCATCAATATAGACGGTTCAGAAAGTAATGACTCTACGACTTTACACTACGTACGCCTGGAAGATATGAGAGACGTTTTGCAAGACGAAAATGAAAATAATGTAGACGCATTTTTACATCCTGTTATTGAAGTATGTGTGAGTAAGAATAAGTTCACTGCGGTTTTAGATTCCGGGAGCCCATTGAATGTTATTAGTGAATCAATTTTTTGTATATGTGTAAGAACTATTGCTTGTCCCGTGTTACCTCTTTCTAAAACTACAATTCGAGGAGCTATTTCTGGAAAAAGTGTGGAAGTCAAACAACAGACCAACTTAAATTTCATTTGTCAAGGATACGAATTTTCTGCTAATTTATTATTGTTCCATTACTCAGTACACAAATTATATTAGGTATGGAGTTTCTTAACACATATAAGGCAATTTTAAACGTTAAGGAAGGAAGTGTGAACTTGACTGTTGCCGGAATGCCGAGATGTTTGAAATTTTTCGAGTGTGTAACGAAATCTGAATCAGACACAAATTGTTTAAGGTTTTTTACTTCTGATGTTTTCGCTGAGCATTATGACGACAATGCGTTCATTCATGAAAACGACAATAGATACAGAGACGGGATGGATGATACAATTAATAGCGAAGCATTAATTAATGAAAAGGTTAACAAAGCTGAAGTGCGAGATGACGTTGCAAGAGAAGAACTGAACAAATTTTGACTTCACATGCTACAGTATTTAGTCATCACACAGGAACTATACAAGGCTTACAATATTTATTTAAAGTAGAGGAACACACCCCATTTCGAGGAAAAACGTACGCTATTCCTTTGGCTTATAGAGACAAGGTTAAGAGTGAACTTCAATGCATGTTAGAACAAGGCATTATTGAGCCAGCAGTCAGTGCGTATACCAGCCCATTACATGTCGTTCTTAAAAATGATGGGTCAATTCGTTTGGTTCTGGATTCCAGACAGATAAATAATATCATCATTCCTGAAACTGACCGTCCACAAAATTTAGATGAACTTCTTCAACATTTCCATGGAATTAAAGTTTTACCCACAGTTGATATGAGCGCAAGTTTTTGGCAAATAGAACTCCACCCTGATTTTAGAAAATACACTGCCCTTTTAGCCTTTGGTAACTGTTATCAGTTTCGGAAATTACCGTTTGGACTTACTATATCTTCTGCAACATTTATTCGTAGTTTAAACGAAATTTTACCTGTTTATCTACGTGACAATATTACTTCATATGTTGACGATATTCTTACTGCTAAACGTTCTTGGAGTGAGCATAACAAAATTTTGGATTCATTATTACGTATTTTTGCAAGAGTTGGCATTACAGTGAACTTGGAAAAATCTGAATTTGGCCGTTCTCAGGTGAAATTTCTTGGTCATATCATTTCTACAGAAGGTATTCTTCCTGATCCAGAGAAACTAGACGCTATTCGTAATTATGCTGTTCCTACTACAAAACGTGATGTTCGTACTTTCCTTGGTGTCTGTAATTTTCTTAGACGCTTTGTTAGACTGGACAATTTGGCCACACCTCGTTTATGTGAACTATCTGGAAAGAATACTAATTGGTGTTGGGATGAGGAAGCTCAATCGGAATTTGAACAACTTCGTGACGTTTTAGTTGCTGCTCCACTTCTTTCACATCCGGATTTATCTAAAGATTTTTGTTTGGCGACGGACTCGTCATACAAAGGCCTAGGTGCACACTTATTTTAAGAGTTAGAAGAAAACGGCGTTGTAGTACAGAAAACTATTGCATTTGGAAGTCGTGTTCTCTCTAAATCAGAAAAGAATTATTCGAATACGGAACTTGAAGCTTTGGCTGTTGTATGGGCTTTCACAAAATTTCGCATCTTTTTGTATGGCAGACATACTAAGGTTTACACCGATCATTGAGCTCTGGAATTTCTTACGTCAACAAAATTAACACATGGAAGATTATCACGATGGGCGCTGTATCTACAGGAATTTGGTTTTAGTATTGTTTACATACTGGGTTCTTCAAATATTATTGCTGATACTTTATCACGTGCACCTATGGGTTTGAAACAAAGTGCTGAGGAGGAATGCAAAGAAAATAATTATTGTTTGATGTATATTCAAGGTGTTGGGTTTGAAAATTTTATTTCGTCTTCGCTCCAGGACATCGCTAAGGAGTAAAACAAGGATCCAATCTGGAAGGACATTAAGGAAAAGTGGAGGAGAAAGTAAAGCGTAGCGATTAGATAGTACTATTTAGTTCGCAATGATATTCTTTTTAAACGAAAATCGGTTGACAAATTCTGTTTGGTTAGTTTGCATTCCTGATGAGTGGGTTAATAAATGGATTTGGTATACACATTTCAGTTATGCACACTTTGGTCCCAGAAAATGCTTTCATAAATTACGACAAAATTGCTACTTCAGTAATATGGAAAAAAGTATTCGATCTGTTCTTGCCAAATGCAAATTATGTCAAAAGGCTAAGCCGCCAACTGTTTCTCACAGAGCACCGGTGTTCCCTATCACTCCAGCGAAATTAAAGGAGATGGCTGCAGTCGATTTGTTCGGTCCAGTGGTTCGTTCTACTAATGGTTTTGCGTACATTTTGGTAGCAGTGGAATTGACATCAAAATATGTGTGTTTTACACCTGTATGCAAAGCAACAGCTCGTTCAGTATCTAAGGCTTTCATCAAACATTTTCTTAAAGAAGTGGGTCATGTTGATAAAGTTATATCAGATAATGGATCACAGTTTCGCTCTAAAATTTGGCTTCGCACTCTACGGCGTCGTAAGATTAAACCAATTTTCATCTCACTTTTTCATCCCCAATCTAACGCTTCAGAGAGATGGATGAAGGAAATCAACAAATTGTGTCATCTTTATTGTCATCAGAATCACAGAACGTGGGATCAGTATCTTCATATTTTTCAAAACATTCTGAATGAACTCCCTAATGATTCAGCTTCTTTACCGCCTATATTGATATTAAAAAATAAAGCACCGAAAAATCGCATTTCTGGAGTAGTTCCTTTTCTGCCTACACGGAAATTGCGGCATTCTGAAGTTGTCAACCTGGCTCTACAAAATATTGCATCTGCGGCTGCTAGAAGAGAGAAATCAGGTAAACGTCCTAGTCGTTTAAAAACTATGTCAGTTGGTCAAAAGGTGTTAATTAAGTCTCACCGTTTGTCTCAAAAGGAAAAGGCTTGTGTCGCAAATTTTTTCTGCTTTATAACGGTCCATATAGAGTTCGCAAAATTATTCATGATAACACTCTCGAAGTAGAAACTCTTAAATCTCGGCGCTCTAAGGGAATACATCATATATCGAACGTTAAAATTTTTGTGGAATGACATACTTTTGATAAACTAACAGTTACATGTAAACACGCACAGAATACAACGATACCGCGCCGTGTTCTGGCGGCGGCACATACTCAAAGCAATAGTCAATTCTGCGCGCCGCAAAAGGCAGTCGTTGACCGCAAACAATTACTTCCTATGTGACGCGTACCTACAGCTGATCGAGCGCTCAGTGCGAATGCACTGACGGCCTTAAACAAATACACAGTCTAATTTCTCCGATTAAATTCAGTGTAAAGCTATAGTGCGTTGATAAATTATGTTATTAACGTTCAGTTTTTTTCAGAATACAGTTGTATAAAATATTTAAGAACTTCAGGTAAATTCTGTTTGTGTCTGACGTTAAGAGGACTTGCTATCGATAAAATTTCAGGAAGAATGTAATTTCGAAGAAGAAAGTAATAAACTAAAAAAGGTAACTATTAATTGAGTTTATTTTTCAGGTAACATATTTCCACTTAGGTACGTGCTTTAGACGTAATTTGCTGCTCGCGATTACGTGATTTATACTTTGTGTTAACTGATTTTGACAATGATTGATTAATGAACAGGGTTGTTACTTATGTATATTATGCATCGCTTGGCTGCACTGCTTTTTCACTGATGTCATATTGTTTTATTATGTGTCTGCTGTGCTTATTTATTTAAATTATAATTGTCACCTGATTAGTTGCGCTGATATGGTTATGTATGTAAGTTATACTTTGTGATTTATCTGCTTGCGCCTTCATGTTTACTTATTAAGATTACATATGAACATTTATTTGCTTATGCTGATATGATGCTAATGACCTGTTTATTATGTAAGATATATATTTGCTGCTTTGCGTATGGATTGCATATTTACACATTTTTGTTTTGTTGTCATAACTACTCTTTAATTTGGTATATAGAAATTCTGATATACTGTGTACGAACATGGAGTTTAGGCAACACTATGGTATTAATTATAGATTGTTCGCTTGGCAGAGCCTAGTTGTAGGGATTGTGCTACATCCATTTGTTGACATTCTGTTCTCTACTGGTATATTTACTCGCTATTGCATGTTTTGCTTACGCTCAGTGCTTTATATTTTAAGATAAGAAAATGAACTGCTATAATTCTACGAACGACATTGGTTCAAGAAACTTCATTGAAGTCACATGAGCAGGAGGTTTTATGGAAGCTGTATAAACTTATGCCAATGGAAAGGAAGCTAACGACATGAAATACCAACACTAGGTTTAGACCATTGACAGATATTACACTGCATTCTTCGTGAGCAATTGAAATAGCAAGTGATACTTGACACAAGAAATACTCCACATATTTGCTTCTGTTTTGCCATGATTGTTGAAGTTGTGTACACACTGTGAAATACTATGATCATTCACACTCCGTACTCGTACTTACTTACTGAGAGTTATTCAAACTAAAGGCTGTTAGAGGTCATGTATACAATTCTTTTATTTAATGATGGACAAGGTAACCAAAATGTATTTTATAATTCATAATGAGTAGAAGATTTGGCTCAGGTGGATTACGCAGAGGTTGTGTGTGGACATTGTGTCTTCAGATTGTATGGGATGATGAATTGAAGTTTGGATTAGGATTTTATCTGTACTTGTTCGAGGAGACTAACTAGAGGAAAGAGTTGTTATGGAAGTGAATTGATATTGGTGATAAGGTTTATATGCATCGACGTATTGAAGAGGTATTATTGGGGTATTGAGATTGTGTGAAGTTGATGATTATTAGAGTTTTGGTGGACAAGAGGTAAGGTAAATGGTATTGATGATAAGGTTTATATGTATCGACGTAAGAGGTATTATTGAGGTATTAAGATTATGTGATGCTGATGATTATTGGAGTTTGGTGTATAAGAGGTAAAGTAAGTGAGGGGCATTTTTTTTTTTGTTGGTTTATATGGAACAAGGAGGATGAAGATGGCAGACTAGAACACTTAAGTGGAAGGAAGATTGTCTACACACATACTTTGTTAAGTCAATAATCAGTATATACTTCTTTTTGGAGAGAGGAAGTAATTGCATATCTTGGCACACTGACAGTTGTTCAGCAACCGTACATTTTGATTTGGCTTGGCTAACATTGGTCTTGACATGATGACTATGACGTTGACTATTATTGACTGTTGAACACTGCTGCCACTACTACTTGATACACATGTTGAACATCAAATTTTGACAGAATTGTATTTACACAGTTAACACTATTCAGTTACTCAGTAGTACTTAAATGTGGATGAAAGATGAGTGAGTGTGTTTTGTGTGTTTTCCTTTCTTAAGCGCAAATAATTGGCACCAACCTATCTCCTAGATATTGTTTTACTTGTTTGTTGTGGCCTGCACTGACAATCATAAATATTATAGGTTTACTGATATTTGTGTATTTGTAATAGTTAATATGACAATTATCTGATATCATTTGTGCATCTATTATAATTTGTATGTTTAGTGTAATTTTGTAAAAGTAATTGTGTGTTGTTCGTGCTTGCACCTGTTCAACATTACTGGGTGCCACTTGGAAATGTTTAATTTCTGCTGATGAACCTGATGAACTGTCTAATTAGTGATGGTGAATATTATGGACTGTTACCTGCACTTGTTCAACATTGATGGGTGCCACTTGGAAATGTTTAATTACTGCTGATGAACTCTGATGAACTGTTTAATTAGTGATGGTGAATATTATGGACTGTTACCTGCACTTGTTCAACATTGATGGGTGCCACTTGGAAATGTTTAATTACTGCTGATGAATTAGTGATAGTGAATATAATGGACTGTTACCTGCAATTGCTCAACATTGCTGGGTGCCACTGATGGAACTGCTTCTACTAAAATGATGCCACTTGTTGCTGTCTGCACCTGCTCAACATTGCTGGGTGCCACTGATGGAACTGGTTCTACTAAAATGATGTCACTTGTTGGTGTCTGCACCTGCTCAACATTGCTGGGTGCTACTGATGGAACTGCTTCTACTGAGATGATGTCACTGTTGCTGTCTGCACCTGTTCAACATTGCTGGGTGCCACTGATGGAACTGCTTCTATTGAGATAATGTCACTTGTTGGTGTGTGCGCCTTCTCGCCATTACTGGGTGCCACTGTTGGATCTGTTTAAATACTGATGATAAAATGTTATGAGACTGCTATTTGCACCTGTTGACCATTGCTGGGTGTTGGAACTGTCAACTATTCTGAGGAGTGCTACTTGTTTATTAAACTATTGAAAAGATTTTATGCAAATATTTGTATAAACTGATTTTTTTGCGTATTAACTGTTTATGAAATGTTATGAGACTCTTACCTGCACCTATTCGTCATTGCTGACGCCATTGATTGAATTGTTTAACCACATTGTTTAACAAAGGTTACCTGTGAAAACTATTATGTAAAATCACATGTATGCAAGCATTTGTATTCCTTACTGTATTTTATATATTATGTTATTGAAGGGTCAGTGCAAAGCCAAAATTTATTTAGTTATGTGATATATACTTATTAATATTATCTTTTATTTTGTCTGTATTTTTTTAGACGAATTTGGTGATATTTTCACCACCAATGCTGGCACAAATACCATCAAATTCTAGCCCGTGGAGGAGGGGTATATGAAAGGTGGCTACACTGAGTCACAGCGCCAGAGATTGCGCCAAAGAGTATTATTCCGCCGCCTTCACTGGCGCAGTAGTTGTTCAGAGAATGTGGAGGGCAGTTGTAGTTCAAAGGTTGTCATGGGCAGTGCTTGTTGAGAGGATGTCGAGAGCTGTTCTAGTTGAGAGCATGTCGTGTGTAGTTGTTCTTCTGCTGGCCGAGAGAGTTGATACTGTTCGGTTGGTGTAATGTACATATAGAAGATGTTGCAATGATCACAGTGTATTTTTCGTCAATGTATATGAAGGTAACAAAAAATTTTTTATTTCACATTCTCTTAATAACAATGGCTCTTGGTCACAGGTTCAGTCAACGAAGCATCTGGCTCGTGTTCATATATTAGACTTGTAATTCTGGTTTCTATGTGCAATTATAGTATTTCTGGTTTTTTTAATTACTTTATTGTAAATGGTGTTTAAAATATCTTGTCGTATTGAGGAAGAACCGTGCCAGATACGTGTACGTTGAATCACACTTCTACACACAGAACAGTTACATTAGTGCTTTGCTGTTTCGTAGCTTTTATAGTTGCTGGGGACTTAATTAATCAATTGTGTTAACGGAAATTTCCCTTCATTCTTTATTGTTGTTTTATGCAGTCAGATCACGTACTAATACTACTCAGGGCCAACCGGTTACGAGACTTCGTAACCGGATACACAGCTACTAAAATTATTGCATTTTCATTTATATAATTAAGCCCCCATACAACACTCCCTAATAAACCCACCATTATTGAGTAGTGGATTATAGCCTAACAGTTTAAAATAGTTTGACCGTTTGCAACTGATAGAGGCTGATCGGTTAATATTTGCACAGGAGTTGTTTCGTATCAACTCCAACAAAGCTAATTATGATGTCAGTTAGCAAGAATCGGTACATACTCTGTCGTTAATGTTCCATATCTTCTGTATAAACAGCGCGAATGAGGCGGTTACTCACTTCGCCTGACAAAGTAATAACGCTTAACTCATCACAGGTCGCCTATTAATGCCGTCACACGCCAATATTCTTCCACTTGGCACTGAATGCACAATCCTCACTGCAGTCCAAATCGTGGGTGTCAGGTGCGGTTGTTAGTAATCACGGTGTACAAATGAACACTTAAACACATCAACTCTCGCGTCCGTCGGCCGTCGTAATTTAATATATATATTATTATTGGTATTATTATTATTTGATTGTTGCCGACTTACGTGGTGGGCCTTAATAAAAATGATATTTCATTTAATTTTGATTTTACGATTAAATGCTTTCCTGAAGTTCTCCATTTTAGCAATATTAATCTTAAATTATTTGTTACGTTAATGAATGTTAGACTCGCTGAATCTTAAAACATGAGCATATAAGTTGTACAATGTAATAAACTTTTCATATTAATTTCCTCGGCTAGTCAGTTCACTTTAAAGATAAGATCTTTAGTTATTAATTAAAATTGCGTCCCACACACGCGCGAGAGTATTTTTCTTACCTCCGTTAACCATTGTATTGTAGTCAGAGTCCTGGCTCTGGGTCTCGGCTATGGTACTGAAAACAAGAATCTTAAAGCTAAGTATTTTCTGCAACGTCGGGCGGCTGTGGAGAAAAATTAATATTATGTTAATAGCGGGCGAGTTTTCCGCTTCCGCTAATTTTTCATAATATCGCCACGTAATGGCGTCGTTGGCTGCATCGGCCGCTGCGATTGTTGAACTGTAAATTACTTGAATGCAGGTTAATTCAAGGAAGGCGGACATGAAATCGGGATCACCTCTTACAAATTAAAAGTGCACAATAATATTAAATCAGTATATTATATGCTTAACTCATACAAATATGCTTACATTTGCAAGCACTCGCAAGATGTCCCTCTATACACATTCAAGACAAAAGAGGAAGACAAGACGACTAAAAAATTAACAAAAGAGCGTATCTTGTCGTCTCTTTAGATCACTTTGTTATATTTGTTTGCATTGCATTTCTTTGCATTTCTCGACGGAGAAATTATTGTTTTACGGCTACATGAAAAAAAATATATTATTCAGTTTATGGATGTGTCTTCTTTATAAATACTATTTTTTAAGTCTTTTCGTAATATAGCACTGGGGACGCTATACAACCAAATCACTCAGTTAACGCCATTTACGTATTTGCTGGAGGTCAGACCCACGGCTTTGGGTGACACACACAGCCGTTACACAATTGTAAACGCGGTCGGCCGTCCTGCCGAAATCCGCCCTGCTCTCTTAGCAGCCAACAATTTTCTTGCTCGGTCTCAAAACTGACTACTTTCTGGCGCACTGGCCCTCGACTATCGATAGTACGTACTGCGACCTGCGTGAGGCAAAGATATATTGTTCTGAATACGTAAGGGACGGTTGACCGATTACACATGGTACAACTCAAAACAAATCTGATGTATCACTTAACTGGTTAAATTTTATGTTCAATACGTCTGAATATGAAGCGCATAAAACTACTGCAGCAAGCTTGATTGTAGCCTATCCACCTAATTCTTCTACTTCAAATTTATGAGGAATAAATGGTCTCCTCCCTAATGATTTGTATCCTGCTACCAGTAGAGGTAATTGGTATGAGACACTTAATAATACGAGGGTAATCCCAAAAGTAAGGTCTCCTATTTTTTATAAGTACATAGACTTGTTTATTTCTGCAATGGTTTACATCAGTTTACAGCTTGAACATTTGGCTATTTTTCGACATAATCACAATTTCTGTTGATGCATTTTTGTAGACGCTGTGGCAGTTTTTGTATGCACATGTCATACCAGCTCGCCGCCATGCTGTTCAGAAAGTTATGAACCTCTTCATACACCTCGTCGTCGGAGATGAATCGCTTTCCGGCCAAATGTTCGAACAGGTGATAGTCACTGGGCGCCAAGTCTGGGTGGGTGGGTGATTACTTTCCACTGAAACTGTTGCAGGAGAGCAACGGTTTGCCGAGCGATGTGTGGGAGAGCGTTGTCATGGAGGATGTGTACGCCCTTGCTCAATATTCCTCTTCTCCGGTTCTGAATTGCCCATTTGAGCTTTTCCAGAGTCTCACAGTACCTGTCAGCGTTAATTGTGGTCCCAGCGTATCAGCTCCGACGACGAGGTGAAAGAAAAGGTTCATAACTTTCTAAAAAGCATGGCGGCGAGCTGGTATGACATGGACATATAAAAACTGCCACAGCGTCTACAAAAATGCATCGATAGAAATGGTGATTCTGTCGAAAAATAGCTAAATATTCAAGCTGTAACCTGTTGTAAGCCATTGTAGAAATAAAGAGGATTGTGTACTTATAAACAAACAGGAGACCTTACTTTAGGGATTACCCTCGTATTAAATAGGCTCACCGTCAGCAAGCAGACTGACCAAACCGTGGGAGGCGTCCTCCCTCTTTTAAAATTGGCAACTTGGTTCTCGTTGAATATTTTAAAAGTTATAGTAGGATTGCGGATTAGCGGCTTCCGAGATTTCACATTGTTGTGATGCCCACCCCAGTTACATTACTAGTTGATAGGCTCGTTGCGTGCAAGCAAAGTCGTGTTCAGGCGAGCCACGAGCAGGCAGTTGAGCAGCAACAGGCAGACTTTCCAGCTGGTCGCGTCCAAGTGGTAGTTTTCACGGGAGGGGGGGAGGAGGAGGAGGAGGAGGAGGAGGAGGAGGAGGAGGGGTGGAAAGGGGGGATGAGCCAATTTGGCACTTCTCTAGTCCGATAGATCGGTTGATATCATCTCAGCACATTATCACAGGCCAACATGTGTTGCAGCGCCGTCACCTCCAAAAATACAAGGCCTGCCAACAACTTTGTAACACCATGCTCACTGGCCCACAATAAATTGTTACATTGCGAGGTCTTCAGAGGCTCGTTACTCTGTCGCTAAATACCGCATATAAATCGCGAATGGAGTGCCTATTCCCTTCGATTTTAGTCTTCATTTATCAGTAAAAAAATTACGCTTAATGTCCCACCTTCCGTTTGGACTTTGTTGTTTATGAAAAAAACAGATTTAGTAGCGGATTACTTCACAGAGATGCAGTTTTATTTGTTAACATGAGAGATATTGATTACACCACGCAGATTTTAGGTACTGGCCATACAATCAGAGAGGGCAACAAAGGATGAATACTCAAAAATTTCTTTCCTTACGCAGCTATTTTCTCCGAGAATCGGCATGCATTCAGTATTTAAAACTGGTACCATAAGTGCGTTAATTATTTGAAAAGTCCTGACGGTTTTTTCCTTGGACTTCGTAGCTCGAAATTCAAGAGAAATTGAAGTTTCTGTTGAGTATATCTGGAAACGGAGTATGTGGTGTACAGTTAGCAAAGTTTACTAACCATTCAAAGGGGAGTTATTGTCAAACTGTGCCCAAAAACTTCTGACATTTTGTTTCTTAGCATTTTAAAGAGTCTGTGTAACACTTAAATTGCATTTTACACTTATCACTGGGCACAGTATGCACTGGATCATTCATTTAAAGAGTAAAAGCATTTAATTCTCGGATCATCTGGGGGATAGTGACAGGTAAGTAGCAATACATATCAAGCAATAAAAGAATGTCATCAATTACTTAGCACACTATGTACAGCATCAAGGAGTAAAAACATTTTTATTGGGGTACATGGAGTGTGGAAAGTGGTAATATGCAATACAGATTTTAAAAAAATATCAAATTTTGCCACAATGTTTGAAGCTTTTCTTTTTGGAATAATTATTCATTACACTATTTAGAGTGGCCCATATAATTACCTTACACATTTCTGGTACAGTGACATGAGTACAAAAATTTTCAAACATCACATCATTAGCTTCAACTATTTTCAAAATGAGTTCACCTACTACTGCTAAGCCAGCAGCTTCATGAAGGCAGATGTTAGCAGTAGTCTTTGCAGAGTCAAAAAACTGTGTGTGACTACTGTCATAGGAAATTCACGTAGGAATTTCGAACTACCTCTGTCCAATTGTCCAATAAATAAAACTGCTTATCAGTTTTCATACACTTATCGAGTGACAGAAAAATCTGTGGGCTCTGTACACTGAAGTTTCCGTAACACTGAATGGCAACAGAAGCCAGCAATATGTGTTAAAACTTGGAGATCAGTGTCTACATTTGTGAAATCATTATTGATTAACTGAAATTAAAAAATGAATCACTGACATCACCCACACTCCTCTCTGCACTTTCATCGCAACAAGGAATCTCAACAGTTCTCGGTTTCTTTTGTTAGTGCACATTGAATTCTGAGACACTCATGAGTTTAACTTCTTAACAGTTTCCATAAACTATCTAAGTGAGATAAGATACTGACATCCTGATACTGTCCATAGAGACCAAAACTTGTTTCTAGAGAATCAGTTTGGAACTCGCCTGGCAGGATGTATGTCATATTTAGTTCTTTTCTGCAGTGCTCTGTTACCTGCATTAATCCACTTGCTGTAAGCCGAAGTGCTGTTTCTGTTTCTCGGGACAGTTCACCGTTCTCTGAGCTTAAACTTTTCCATTTGTCTAACCAAGTAATAAATCTATCCACGAAACAATAACACATGTATCTTGCTTTTGCATTTCTTCTTTACAGAGAATTTCATTCTGAGGCGCTTTAACATCTACAATGTACCATCAGGTCCTAATCAAATTTATAAACTTAGCTGTACCTTCCCAAATCTTTAGATTAAGAACTGGTCCCAAATCAGCGAAACTATTTTTGACATAATCGCTGAACATCTGAGTAACCATTTTAACATTTTACCACTATAAAGATGAAAGCCACAGAGCTTCCACCGACATCCCAGAACCATATTTTAGCAGCATTTGGCTGACTTCAGCAAAAGACGCTTGTCCAACAGTATCAGGATTATCAAAATCTGGATAACAAAATTTTTGCCTGTGGTTTTTCAGATTAATACAGTTATCTCGTATGTACGTAAAAATGTGCACTGTGTCATGCAGAAAAAACAGAGGTCTTTTACTACTTGCAGGAGATGGGTACACAAAACTGGCTTGTGGCTGATTTCCAAAATATGTAACACATTTTCTATTGGTGGTATTATTATCAGCAACAAATGAAACAATCTGAAAGACAGCACCTTCTGCACCTACTTCTAGTTTTCTTACTACATTAAACAATCTTATGTATTCAGTTTCTTCAGAGGCAAAATATTTTAAGATCTTCGTGAAAGAAGAAAAAAAAAATTCTGGATCATGTGCACTCTTTTCTGTATCAGCAGCATCGAAAGTCAACCTAGTGAAATTTCCTGCCTTAAAAGCTGCTTCATCCTTCAAATGAGTTAAGAAGTGAGAATTATTTGGGTTCACATTTATATTGGGGCTAAGCTTCCTTAATGAATTAGGATGAGGTAGAATGACAAAACCAGATGATTACAAAAACTTACAAGCATATTGAGAAATAGTAAATAATACAGAACGAAGAATCAAAAACTCTGGATCAAATTTAATACCAGCCTTACATAGAAGACACAGTAAAGTTCATGCCTTCAGGAAGGAAACAACCTTCTTCTTACCTTGTTTAACAGGTAGTGTTTGAAGAAGGGAGGGAATAACTGGCACACATAAACCTTTGTGCCACTAATCAAGTCTGTACATTACTGCAGAACATTTTCAACTTAAGTTGCACTGCTAACTGTCTTTGGAAGTGTGTTCACAACATCTCTTCATATACAATTTAACACTGAGGTTTCTGCAAACTGTTATATACCCGATATCAGGTGAAGTTTTCTCAAAATTAAATAACAAGAACAGTACATTATCTTTTTTCGCAACATTGCTTCCCAGTTCACTCTAACATTTTCACTCTTTCTCACTTCATCATAAGACTGAAACTGTTCTTTTTTCTTTTGTGCAGAAGTTGTTTCTCTGCTTTCGCCCATAGCTTTTCTCAAAGCATCTGCTTTCAACCTCTGTCTTCTGTGACTAGGGGGTTCCCGTCGAACATGTTGTCTTGAGCTCAAATAACAGGGACAGTTTGGTAATAAACATGGCACTGCATTTTCTTTCAATCTGGGTTTCTCCAGAGGGGGTGTTAATATTTTCCCTGTTTTTCAGTCGACTACATGCTTTGGAGAATCATATCAGTCGCAATAAAATGTTCCTGACAGACTTGGAAAGGAAATGAAAAGAAAATTATTCCAGAAAAACTTTGAAATAAAATTACTGAACTTATCGCCTTATTATAAATATATTACATTAGTAAAAGTATGCCACACATATTTTATAGAAAAGTGAGATCAGTACTTTTCATTACCTTAAAAATATTTTGATAGTCATACTGCAGAAAATGCTACTCATAAAATCCAAAATTTTTAGCACTTGAATTTTTGGGACGTCGGTTCTGCATTTGAAACTATTGTACATGATATGCGTAAAGCCACTCCAGCAAGCTTGATTTTAGCCTATTCAATTAATTCTCCCATTTCAGATTTGTGATGAATATACTGCCACCATTAGAGATAACTGGAATAGGGCATTCAGTAATGTTAGATAGGCCCATCGCCGGTAAGCAGAATGGTAAAACGGTGGAGGCGTCCTACTTGTTTTAAAACTGGCGACTTGATTTCCGTTGAAACCTTCCCGTCTCTTCTATATCTCTTTTGTTACGCAACCTGCCCTTCTCCAATAACCTATGAAACCTTCCCTTAGGATTTCTATCTTTTGCTTAATAATAACAAATGAAATCTTCGCTCTGAAATTAATTCTCTATCTCAATAACAATAAGTGCAATCTTCGCATAAAAATTTAAATGCTGCTTATTAAAAGTGATTTGCTAATTATTTCGACGAAACATAGAATGTGTCGCCGTCGTGGCCCTGCAATAACCCAAAACTGTTCCTTACCTTTTTTACTGTTACCGGATCGCCATCTGAGTGCTACATCGAACTGAGACATGAATATACTTACTCCTTTTTACTATACTCTATTAGCTGCTGGTGGGCTGTCATAATAAGTGGCTGTATTTATTACCAAAGCTGACGTTATTCTTTAATAGCAAAGCTGACGTTATTCTTTAGTTAATTTGACTGAAGTTACGTAATTCACAGTTAAACTTTTTCTTGACAACAATAAAATTTTGCGAAGTTTTACTTTGATGGTTTTTGGGATGGGTTATAATCAGTAATGCAATATTTCTGGCAAAAATTAATTATTTTCTGAAAACGATTCTTCAAATATTTACTGTTGGTAATGAAATGATTTTACAAACGTCAAATGGGACTTACTTTTTACAATAATCCCACAACTAGCATTGCGCAAACATATCTTCAGTAGCCTTGAATTTCTCAAAAAAATAATTCAATAATATTAGTTCCTCTTATGATAATAGTTAGCTGATGTCTCTGTACATCCGTTTATAACCTCTTATAAGTCATAGCTGGTGGCTGGCAGGCACACCGCTCCTCTCAACCTCTCGCTTCAGACCTGCTACCGACTCGCTTCACATCTAGCTTGCTACTGACTTCCTATGAACGCTAAAGTGCGGTCTCTCCCGCCAACAATGCTTGCTGGTGCAGACAATCCCTGCTACCATTACAGAATGTATGTGCGCGGTATTTCCCGCTCTTTTCTTAAAATGTATCCATACGTGGTCTCTCCCTCCCTTTTTAAAATTATGTCAATGTGCGATCTCTCCCGCCAACAATACTTTGGTGCAGACATTCACTGCTACCACAATTATTTCCAAAATGACAAGTATTAATTATTCCTACTTAATCCTATTAATATAATATAAAGATCTTTCATAAATTGTGGTTTGACAATAGAAATATACACGTCTTACACCGTTAATAATTTTAAAACGTTGTCGTAAAGCTGCCGTCAGGATTAGGCATAAGCTCCTTCAAAGATTTATCAGAACCTTGGCGTTTGAGATACCCACCCCAGTTATCTTAGTAGTTGAGAATCTAGTCACGGGAAAGCCAAGTGAAAGAGTGAGCCAAGTGAAGGCATCTGAGCAGCAAGAGGAAATAGTTTGAGCTTAATGTCGAGATAATGGCCCAGCCGGCATAGTGGTTTAAGCAGGGGAGGATGAGCTAGTATGGAACTTTCTCGAGTGCAAAAGAATGATTGTGATCATCGGAGCAGATTATCGCAGACCAAAATGCGTTGCAGCGCCCGCCTACGCGGGGTGACACTGGCAATACTATGACGTTATGATTCAATGTCGCTGACGACAAGGGTTCTCTCTCTTGCAGTCTCAAAAAATGTTCAGATGTGTGTGAAATCTTATGGGACTTAACTGCTAAGGTCACCAGTCCCTAAGCTTACACACTACTTAACCTAAATCACACTAAGGACAAACACACACAACCATGCCCGAGGGAGGACTCGAACCTCCGCCGGGACCAGCCGCACAGTCCATCGCTGCAGCTCCTGAGACCGCTCGGCTAATCCTGCGCGGCTCGATCTTAAGACACTGGGGCTTAGGTATTTGACTGACTGTCAATGCGCAACTCATAAACGTGCGATTTAACTGCGCCACAGGTAAGCACATGTTGACACTCAAAATATCGGTCTTAAGTCACTGGGGCTCTGGTATTTGACAGACTGTCGCCTGAGACTGCAAGATCGATATTATGAGTATCAACATGTGCTTAGCTGTGGCGTAGTTAAATCGCATGTTTATAAGTTGCGGATTGACGACTTTGGTCTGAGTCCCACAAGCCTGTCAGATGTGATGGTCACGTCCTGCAGACTACTGCCCTCAAAGGGTTAATCGGTTCTAACTATAGTATAGATCCGAGTATCCGGCATCATAACGGATTTAAGCTTGTTGGAGAAGTGACTTGGCTACATTTACAAGGGTGAGCATTGCATGTGTTCGACGCATCAATAGTACACTAGTAGCCATTAAAATTGCTATACCACGAAGATGACGTGCTGCAGACGCGAAATTTAACCGACAGGTAGAAGATGCTGTGATATCCAAAGGATTAGCTTCTCAGAGCATTCACACAAGGTTGGCGCCGGTGGCGACACCTACAACGTGCTGACATGAGGAAAGTTTCCAACCGATTTATCATACACAAACAGCAGCTGACCGGCGTTGCCTGGTGAAACGTTGTTGTGATGCCTCGTGTAAGGAGGAGAAATGCGTACCATCATGTTTCCGACTTCGATAAAGGTCGGATTGTAGCCTATCGCGATTGCGGTTTATCTTATCACGACATTACTGTTCGCGTTGGTCGAGATCCAATGACTGTTAGCAGAATATGGAATCGGTGGGTTCAGGAGGGTAATACGGAACGCCGTGCTGGATCCCAACGGCCTCGTATCACCAGCAGTCGAGATGACAGGCATCTTATCCGCATGGCTGTAACGGATCGTGCAGCCACGTCTCGATGCCTAAGTCAACAGAATGGGACGTTTGCAAGACAACAACCATCTGCATGAACAGTTGGACGACGTTTACAGCAGCATGGACTATCAGCTCGGAGTCCGTGGCTGTGGTTACCCTTGACGCTGCATCACAGACAGGAGCGCCTGCGATGGTGTACTCAACGACGAACCTGGGTGCACGAATGCCAAACCGTCATTTTTTCGGATGAATCAATGTTCTGTTAACAACATAATGATGGTCGCATCCATGTTTGGCGGCATCGCGGTGGACGCACATTGGAAGCGTGTATTCGTCATCGCCATACTGGCGTATCACCCCGTGTGATTGTAATGGGTGCCATTGGTTACACGTCTAGGTCACCTCTTGTTCGCATTGACGGCACTTTGAACAGTGGACGTTACATTTCAGATGTGTTACGAATCGTGGCTCTACCCTTCATTCGATATCTGCGAAACCCTACATTTCAGCAGGATAATGCACGACCGCATGTTGCAGGTCCTGTACGGGCCTTTCTGGATACAGAAAATGTTCGACTGCTGCCCTGGCGAGCACATCCTCGAGATCTCTCACCAACTGAAATTTCTGGTCAATGGTGGCCGAGCAACTGGTTCGTCACAATATCCCAGTCACTACTCTTGATGAACTGTGGTATCGTGTTGAAACTGAATGGGCAGCTGTACCTGTACACGCCATCCAAGCTCTGTTTGACTCAATGCCCGGGTGTATCAAGGTCGTTATTACGGCCAGAGGTGGTTGTTCTGGGTACTGATTTCTCAGGCTCTATTCACCCAAATTGCGTGAAAATTTAATCACATGTCAGTTCTTGTATAATATATTTGTCCAATGAATACCCGTTTATCTTCTGCATTTCTTCCTGATGTACCAATTTTAATGGCCACTAGTGTATATCTGAAGGTTCATTCTTTAGCCAAACCTGGTTTTACTACGTACAATTGTTCTAAGTTTTTTTAAATGGTTATTATTTAGAATCATCAGTTATACTATCATGATCCTATTTCCAAGTGGTTATAAGGAATTACACTTTTATGTAAAAGTGTATTGCACAGTCACTAGCCTTTACGCTACCTGTTGTGCTAATGAAAGGAGAAAATATTTATAAAACAGTACTTTAAGCTAAACTATGAGCGTTAGCTGATCAGTTGAGGTCTTACTAAAACTAAAACTAAACCACGTCTGAAGAGAGCTCGGACGGTCATTGAATGCGGATGTGGAGGATCGCGTGGTCAGCGTACCACTCTCCCGGCCGCTGTCAACTTCCGTAACCGGAACTGCTGCTTCGAAATCACGCAGCTCCTCAATTGCCCTTACAAGGACTGCGTGCACCCTGCTTGCCAACAGTGCTCCGCAGTGTAGACGGTCACCCATCTAAGTGGTAGCCAAGCGTGACAGCGCTAACGGGAACCGGCGTTACCACTGCGGGAAGCCAGTTGGCGGTTTTTGATAATATTTCTTCTTTCTTTTTTAAATTTTGGTTAATGGCATGTCGAAGACCAATAATGTAGTACAGACTATTGAATGCAATACTGAGAAGATTTTTTTGGTTACTAAACTTTTACATTTGATTAGAATATTTATTCCTAGGTAGACTACCATGTTGTACCTAGAAACACTTCTCCACAGTTAGAAAAACCTTACTTTTCCGAAGCAATTTTTGTAACTTTAGTAAAAAGACTGTAGCACATATAAAGTGAATGCTATCATTTCAAAGTGGAATAAGAAAATTAAATATTAAGTGTCTGTTATAGGGCTGGCGAAGGTCTGAATAGTGTTCCAAGATAAAACACTCTCCCCCACTCTCGCCAACCAAATAACTGCATGCATTCAGCCCAGAGGGGAGGAAACGTCATAGTATATGTTCTTTGCAAAGCCGGCCAGAGTGGCCGTGCGGTTCTAGGCGCTACAGTCTGGAACCGAGCGACCGCTGCGGTCGCAGGTTCGAATCCTGCCTCGGGCATGGATGTGTGTGATGTCCTTAGGTTAGTTAGGTTTAATTAGTTCTAAGTTCTAGGCGACTGATGACCTCAGCAGTTAAGTCGCATAGTGCTCAGAGCCATTTGAACCATTTCTTTGCAAATCTGAATCGAATATGTAATGACTGTAATTACGTCACATACACTCTCAAGCTGTGCAGTTTCGTTTCGTTCCCTTCTCGTCTTCTGAATGTTTAAAATTTTATGTGAGATAATGTATTTCAATCAGCGGACTAACAAAGAGTGTCCAAAGTTAGATTTACTAGAGTGAAGTATAGTACCTTTTCATTTCAGTATTGTTTTCGCGAATATCTCTATTACTCTCGAACTGCAATGGATTGTTGACAACAGATTACATAAGTGATTAATTCTACTTTATTTTAACTCGTTTCATTCCACACTCTTACAAGTGGGGCGGGTTGTTCCAGATCCTGCCCGTTAGAGTCGCGGTTTTGTTCAGCCAACTATCACACGAGCTGATACCTAGTGGGGAAATCGGGAATCCCAACTGGGAATAGACTGGAGGGATTTACCATTTCCGGCATACACCTTGCAACCAAGGGAAATCTTAAAATGAATATGTGTTTGTACGTATGTTTCTGAAGGAGTCACTGTTGGTGTGGTTGTACTTTGGGACTATGGTTAATACTCTAAATTGCTGAAACAGATGACTGCGAGATACACGTGTATTACTCGTCATTAATGTGATGTCTGCTGGGGAGATTATTTTTTATCACTGTACAAACAGTGCATTAGATATGCCCCGACATCTCCTGCTGCCTAGAAACTTATGAAGTTTCTTACAACTTGTCATGGCTCGGTGTTAATTTATGCTTGAAGTGTTAAACTGATACACTGAGCTGGGCGCTTGGATAGTTACTACAAGCCAATTAACACGTGCTAGCGTTTGTGTACAGTACGGGAAATTTAATGGTAGAAATGCTGTACTGAAATGTGAGGTATCAATCAATGAAACATTAACGTTGTTGGTACATACACTGAAGCTTTGAAAATAAACATGAACACATAAAAATATCTTTGCATTTGAATGCTTTACAAACAAACTAAAAATTACCGGCTCTCAAGGCGCTATGCGGAAGTTATACTAGACACAGATGTTACCTGAGCTCACATGGATGAAATATAGCAAGCAGAGGGATACGAAAAGCAACTGACGGCGGGAGAGCGGCGGGGGATGGCAAGTGGCAAAGCAGCGGCGACCGGGGCAGCAACGCCTGCTGGGCCTACTAGAAATACGGGCTCCGCAACGACCTTGTGGTGTCTCGCTAGTCGGCTTCTCCGCCACACTTCGAAAACGCTCGGCTCCTCGCAGGGCCTATGGGAAATCGATATGCAATTGAAAAGGAAAATACTGAAGGCCTTAACTTCCGTCATGTATTATCAAGAGCTTGCATGCATTTGAACATACAGTCTGAAACAGTTACTCGCTCCTCGCTAAAGATGGCTGCAGGCTATAGTAAGACCTGCGGTGCCACATGCTATGACATATACGCCACGACCTGCCTTTCTCTTGGGCCTCAGATAGCCTGTGTGTGGTTACCACTGTAAGTCTTCGACCACTGAAATGAGAAGATCTGTTGTGCTCAAAGCAGCAGTGCGTGGACAGCTACCTGTTGTTATGTTCCTCAACTACTTATCATTGTTATGGTCTTCGTACCAAAGACTAGTTTGATGAAGTCCTCCATGCCTGTCTCTCTTTTGCCAGACCCTTCACGTCTGCCTAACTTTTTGCAGCCCTCGTCCTTTTGAATCTGCTTACTCTGTTCGAGCCTTGGTCTCACTCTGTAATTTGTAATGAACATATATCCCTCCGTTACTAGGCTAACGATTGCTTGATCCGTTAATATGTCTCCTACCAAAGGACTCCTGAGGTGTTTGCAACATAAACTGTGTGTATGTATTGTTGCTTAAGGTTGTCTCCACAGTGGAACTCTCACGCCTTCAAATGATTAAAACGACAATGCCAAGGACAACCTATACCTATGGATTGCCATAAAGTGAAGTATCGTGTTGTGGTTCTAGTCCTCTCAGTTTAGCAGATCAAACCAGTTATACCTGTCGGTATGCTACTAGAATAATGAAGCACAACTTGGATAAACTAGCAGAGTGCAAAAAATTGTGCAAATACGAGGTGTGGCTAGAAAAAAACCGGACTAGTACTGGTGAAACAATAAAACGAATGCAATAAGGCTGAAAGTCGCGTGGCCTGTCACGTGACTCTCGCTCCGCCTACTGCTCGAGTTCCATCTGCCTCCTGCACTCAGTCTGCCCGTGGCGTCTGTTTTAAGTAGTTGACGTTTTGTCTGTGCGTCGGAAAATGTTGAGTGTACAGAAAGAACAGCGTGTTAACATCAAATTTTGTTTCAGACTAGGAAAATCTGCAACTGAAACGTTTGTAATGTTACAACAAGTGTACGGCGATGATTGTTTATCGCGAACACAAGTGTTTGAGTGGTTTAAACGATTTAAAGATGGCCGCGAAGACACCAGTGATGACACTCGCACTGGCAGACCATTGTCAGCAAAAACTGATGCAAACATTGAAAAAATCGGTAAACTTGTTCGACACTTTCCTTGTCAACTCCTGTTAACTCAGACACTGCTCTGATTGTTAAACGGCGATCTTGTCGAAGAAGTTTACCGATTTTTTCAATGTTAGCATCAGTTTTTGCTGACAATGGTCTGCCAGTGCGAGTGTCATCACTGGTGTCTTCGCGGCCATCTTTAAATCGTTTAAACCACTCAAACACTTGTGTTCGCGATAAACAATCATCGCCTTACACTTGTTGTAACATTACAAACGTTTCACTTGCAGATTTTCCTAGTTTGAAACAAAATTTGATGTTAACACGCTGTTCTTTCTGTACACTCAACATTTTCCGACGCACAGACAAAACGTCAACTACTTAAAACAGACGCCACGGGCAGACTGAGTGCAGGAGGCAGATGAAACTCGAGCAGTAGGCGGAGCGAGAGTCACGTGACAGGCCACGCGACTTTCAGCCTTATTGCATTCGTTTTATTGTTTCACCAGTACTAGTCCGGTTTTCTTCTAGCCACACCTCGTATGAAGTACACATTGTCAGATTACACCCTAAATTTAACTTCGAGATTCGCAGAGCATACTTTTGACTTTCCTTGGACCACACCCCCTTTTTATTAAATGGACACAAAATTGGCTGAGAGGACCTATGCCTCGTTTGGCACTTTTAGCGCAAGCTTGGTGGTGACTGTGTTTCCACACCCACCGAACCGAAGTGTGGACATCACCTGTTCAAGTGCAGACAGCAGTGATACTGTAACGATGATATGCTCGTTGGGCTGTTGGCCTCTGTGCGCGTGATGTACATGGCATACCTATAATTCTCTGCCTACACAGTGAACCCAGTATGCCGTCTTCACACTCACAGCGCTGAAATTACAAGACACAACACGAGTCAAGATCTCTGTTTGCTCAACAGCCAGGAACAGAAATTGTCCCATAAAGAAGATCATAAATGTGTCTCAGACACAGAGGGATAGAATCTTGCCTCGATTAAACAGAGTAATAACTCCGTTCACAGAGAAATGGCTTCATGCGCTCCTTGTGGCGAAATCAGCACTTCTCAAAACCTAACCGCCAGTCGCTGTGGGCCTCGTCAGTGAAGTCTCTTCATCAGTTTCCGGAGGGGAGTGTCCTTGATAGATTCCCACAGGGCAGTGTCTTCATGAAATACATCCATTATCTCCTGGACATGCAGCTTCAACGTTTGTGCTCAGGTGACGATTTCCAGCGGCTGTTACAGAAACATTACCTCCTACTAAATGCATCATGAATCTGCCAGCCAATAGCCTGAAGGTCATACTCCTTCCAGAAGATTTTCTACGTTTCCATAGCCCCCTCTACGTCCTTATCATTCCGATAATCAAATATACGCTCTGCTATGTGATGGAAAGCATACCTCAGCTCTTCCAGTGAGAAAATTCCTCGGAAGTCAGCTTGTGACCACCGTTTGCAACCTATCATATCCCTTCTCACTAAAAAAGGATGTATTTTTGTATTATTCCTTCCCGATGCTCTTCCGCCAGGTGTACTACACCATTTTGTCGTATTCACAACACAAAGTTGCGCCATGTGGACGGAGGCTAGGTATTGTTAGCGATGCAGTGTGAGTTGCCTACAATGAGCCACCTCGAATTTTGTCTAGTCTTAGGTCTAAGTAGGACGCTATGAACAATTTTAAGTAATGGTTTCCATTATACGTTTTCTAATGATTAGTGTTTTGATAATCAGTCGAATGTATTTTTCTTTTACCTTCGAAGGCGGCCTTCGGGCTGACGACACTTTTTTTATTTGTTATTTTCGTATTGGGCAACTAAGATCACATAACAACTTCAATTCCTCTTCTTTCCTTGTCGTTTCCTATTTTTCCAGCCCTCCTTCATCTTCTTCCCATGAACTATTTTTCTTTCTTCTATGTTCTCCCCGATTTCTTATGTCTGCTGAATTGAAAGCCTTCTAAATTCAATATTTTAAAAAGGTTTCTGTCTGTTATTTCCAATTCTTTGCTACTGCTTCTATCGCAGCAATTCATGGTATTGTCGATTTCTTCTTCCAGAAATACAGGAATATTTTGTTTCGTGACTGTTCTCATTCATTCGGTAGAGGTGTCCAAGAAAGTTTAATCTTCTTTTAGTCATTACTTATGATAATTTCTCCATATTTTTATAGATCTGCTCTTTAGTTTTCATTTTCCACCCATTTGCAGTTTATATTGTACCCATTTTTTTTTCTAACAATCCGTCTTTCAAGTACCTCTATTCTGTGTGGCGTATGGTTCATCGTTAGCCGTTCACACCCGATAAACTTTATGGATGTACTACTTTTGTATATTGTTTTAGTAATTTTTTATATGCATTTCGTATTGTAAATATTCTTTCTCAAATCATATGCTCTCTTCATTTTGTTCTTATATCTACTGTACATTTACTGTACATTTTCGCCAGGATATTTAAACTTAGTCCCTCTATTTTACTTATTTGTGTTTCTGTGAATTTTGGTGCATTTATATATTTATCATGAATTTTGTTTTTTCAGCTGAAATTTTTAGATGTAGATGTAGATGTAGATGTATTATGACTTCTGTGTCTACTGTAGTGAAATGCAAAAGATGAGGTTAATGTTATACTGAAATTAAAATATTTATAACAATATTCGAGTATTTAATTACACTTTTTCTGTAGGCGTCCCATTGATAGCAACCTTCCCCTACTAGAGACGGTAGGGGTGTAGGTGTATTACAGGGTAAAAGAGGCAGGGAAAGAGAGAAATTAAAATACATCCAACAAATAACTGAAGATGTTGAGTGTACGAGGTGTGTGAGAAAAGTAATGAAACTGATAAAACTGCGAGCAGTCTGGCAATGCTGTGTTGTTCTATTTGTGCAGACCGGTATGTTCATCCCTTACAGGTGCTTAGTCCGAGTTTGAGCTCCATACATCCAACACGTGACTTTTGAGAGCGCTGTCAGTGAAATTGTGCTTTTGGTATGTGTTACGAAAATGGGACAGCGGAATTTAGAGAAACGTAATACCATCAAGTTTTGCGTTAAACTTGGGGAATCCGCGAGTGTGACCATTGAAAAATTGAAAGAGGCGTGTTGGGAACACTTCTTATCAGAAGCACAAGTTCTTTCGCTGGCTCAAATCATTTCTGGAAGGCAGCTACGGACTCGTTGTTTCCTTTCTTGGGAGCAGCGCTATAAGGCTTCAACTGGTAGGGCCTTCAAATTGTCGGTCACATTCTTTTGAATGTTCTCCAGGGTCCCAAAAGACGTGTTTCTTAAGACATTTTTCAATTTCGAGAAAAGGAAAAAAATCACAAGGACTCAGATCAGGTGACCAGGGGCCTGTGGAACAAAAGGAATGCCTTCTGTGGTACAAAATTCCAGTGGCCGTGTGACCTGAGGCGTAGTGATGACGCTGTATCCATTTGTCTGCAATGCCTGGCCTCCTTCGATTCACCCTTTTCCCGAGCCTTTCAAGTACATCTTTGTAAGACACTTGGTTTGACCGCTTGTCCTGGAGCAACAGTCTCAGAAGATCACGCACACCTGCGACTTTTCGTCGATTTTTGAAGCTGAAGGCCTTCCTAAACCTGCTAAACCTGTAAGGGTGAATCGAGGGAGGCCAGGCATTGCAGACAAGTGGATACTGCGTCATGACTACGCCCCAGGTCACACGGCCACTGGAATTTTTGACCACAGAAGGCATTCCTTTTCCACAGCGCCCTGGTCACCTGATCTGAGTCCTTGTGATTTTTTTCTTTTCTCGAAACTGAAAAATGTCTTAAGAAACACGTCATTTTGGGACCCTGGAGAACATTCAAAAGAATGTGACGGACGTGTTGAAGGGCCTACCAGTTGAAGCCTTATAGCGCTGATCGCAAGACAGGAAACAACGAGTTCGTAGCTGCTTAGCTCTCAAAGGGGAGGGAATTACTCTGAAGGGGACAATACTGTTCCTGAATGAAAATGAAAGCTTTGGTAGATAAAACGTCGGTCTCATTACATTCCTCACGCATCTCGTAAGTGATATTCTGAGACGAAGAGGTTGGAGCAGAAGACAAAATCGTGGCGGGATGCATCGAACCACTCGTAAGACTACGTTCCCTCCACCATTTCCGCCCTCCAATCGAACGGTTGTTGTTCTGATGTAAGGTAAGAAAAGATGGGTGCGATAAATTTAGTCTTTTGTGAGGCAGTAAGCATGATCGTAAATCTGGCTCGAAACAGCGTTATCAGCCCAGTCGAGCGGTGCGGGATCGAATGCTGGCCGGCTAAAGAGCTGTGTAAGCCGCCTGGAGCCGCGAACAGAGGAGGAGCGGCGCGGAGGGTCGGCAAGTGCCGGCCGGGAATCGAAAGGCGACCCCAGCGGCGGAGCGCCGCTCATTGTTGTCGGGCACACAGAGTCGGCAGCGGCCTCATTGTGGCCGCATTGTGGGCCTTCCCTCTGGGCACACGTTAGCTCTGATTACGCCGCGAGCCGCTGCCGCCAAGCCAGCCACAGCTCGTCACGGCGCGATGCTCATTTGTGAAGGGGGCGGGGGAGGGGGGGGGGAGAGGGAGCAAGCCGCAGGCGGAAGCTCTGTTTGCTGCCGGCTGCCGTTGTCTGCCCGCACCGACACCCACGTCTGTGTGTGTGTGTGTGTGTAAGGGGCCCACCACTACGTCTGGCACAATGGCGTTTGCCGCAAGTCGTCCCGCACGTTCTAATGGACACACGTTCCAAACTTCTGTGAAGCCTCATTTCTTTGAGAAGTGTGGAGAACTGAGTATGAGTGACTTTTTAACACCTATAAGGGCTAGCTGAGGAATAAATGACTAACAGATCACTTGTATTGAAATTTTAATTACATTTTTAGGGTTCCGTACTTCAATCGGTAAAAACGGAACCCCTACCAGATCACTTTGTTGTCCGAGTGTCTGTCTGTCAGACTGTCCGGAACCCTTTTTCTCAGGAACTCAAAGACGTATCAAGTTGAAATTTGTCATATGTTAAGGTGTACGGTCCCTGGTCGATGTAAACAAGTGGAGCATCTAAATCAATGGAATCTGCGCTGAACCGCCGATCCTGTCGCAGCAACTCAGCAACAATGTCTGCAGCAGGGAAAGAAAGGCAATGTGCAAACCGACAGGCTTCACAACAGCCTAACCTTGTATGCAATATCGACGGTCCGCCGAAGATCAAATTATAAGTTCTTTTCCCAGTTACTTGAAAAATCCATAAATCAAAACATTGAGCTGTAGCAGATTCAACCTAGAAGATAAGGATAGACGCAGCAAAATTCACCAGTCCCTGTTGTAAACAAGTTTTATTGTAAAAAAAGTTTTTGACACTTCAACAAAGTCACAGAGTTTCTATATGTTCGTTGTGCGGTCTGACACTCCTTGATATCTTTGCCAGAATAAATTGAAATTCTCTTAATTTTTCCTTCAATAATTAATTAATGTCACTAAAGAATCAATCCTATTCTCATTCAACGAAATATTCCACTTTAAAACCAATCCTCCAGACCACAATTGCCGATAAAGTTTCAAAACAGAATCCTAACACACTTCACAGTATCGATTATTTTCAAAATATCAATACGTGTCGACCTCTCACCAATAAAACTTCAAACCAGTCAACCATTGAAGATCGTCCACACTCTCGACAAAACCCTGCCAGAATCTCTTCAAGAAGTCTGAATTTTAATAAAACTTGCAAATCTCACACATAAGTAATATTTACGATGCATGTCATAACAACAGAGTCAACTGACTGTTTTAACTTCCAACTCGAAGTTTATTTAACCGTTGATAACCAATTGACATCCATTTACAAACTTTATCCTTCCACCTTCAACATTGAACTCCTTTTCATTTTATAAAAAAACATAAAACATATTTTAATAATGGTCAGCATGATGCTTCAACGGTTCTTCCAGTCGCCGGCCGTCGACTACGATGCAATAGTGGTTAGCTCTCGTCGTCCGCCGCGTCTGGAGTCCCCACCGGATCATCTTGCTGCCACGCTCGACATGAACGAAAAGAAACAAAATCCTTTAAAATAAGAAGTCTCCGCTTAACATACTACAAATAAATAAATATATATATATTAACATTTCTTACCTGGTGTCGCTCAAGCGGTAAAGAAACGCCAAGTTTCCTGATGGACTTTTGGAACACCACAAATCAACCGACACGGCCATTTATATCACATATTTTGATAGTCACATATTCACTTCTGAAAACCTACAGCGTACTTTGCGGTCACCATGAAATTTGCCAAGAAGCAAGATTTAACACAACAACCAAAGGACAAGATCCGAAAATAGTTAATTTCTTAATTATATCACTAAAAAACAATTTTTTTCACATTAGTTATCAAACTCTTAGTGCGCTCGTCCATGTGTTAAGAACCCTTTTACACAGCCACAGGTTTTAAATAAAACTGAAATTTCTGTCATGTACTAAAGTCTGCCGTCCCTTGGCGGCATAATAAACATTAACTTGTAACTCAATGCAGTCAAAAAATGTGGCCGTTTACGTCTCATATTGTGATACTCGGAAACTCACTTATCAAAATTTATAGGGTACTTTCTAGAATCACGAAATTTGGCAAGAAACAAGATTTCGGTGTAAAAATGAAGGAAAAAAATTCGAAAATTGTGAATTTGTGATGGTGTCACACGAAAATAATTTTTGTCATTTGTCATCTGACTGGCTGTCTGTCCCTCCGTCTGTTAAGACCCCTTTTTCTCCGGCATTGATAGACATATCAAGCTAAAATGCAGTCAAAATATACGGCATTTATGTCACATATTTTGATACTCGCAAACTCACATGTTAATACCTATAAGGTACTTCGCGTTGACGTTGAATCTTGAAATTTGGCAAGAACAAAGATTTCACAGTGCAGGTGCTGCAACAAAAAAATTAAATAAATCTTTATATTTAATTAGACCACACGAAAAAAATATATTTTTTTCTTTAGTTCAACGGCTTCAGACTTAAAATCAAAATACTCTCCAACGTCATGCAATCCTTGGGATTGGTTTGCTGCCAGTATTAAGGTCGATAACTGGCAAAAATCGTCGACATCCTCGATTCCCGAAACGTCTATAAACTTAACTGTCTATATACATAACTGTCTATATGTAAAACTGTTTGTACGGAACCCACCGTGCGCGAGTCCTACTCGCAACTGGCCAGTTTCTTTTACCAAGAATACTTGTTAAGGATGAACTTTTTCCCTTATCACAAAAATTTATTTCTAAGGAACTACGCAAGATACAGCTATGCGGTTTGTTGTAAACGGTAGCGCAACTCTTTAAATGTTTATGGATAAGCTTCTACATGTGCCTTCACAGCATCTGAGATTTTTAGCGTGATTTGTGGGTACTGCCGTCACAATCACAGGAGAAAGCGCAAAGTGTTTTGTACTTTCATGGAACACGGTAGCCTATTTATTTAAGTTCAGCGGCAGCTTCAAAGCGCCTATGGCAGAGATCCGTCTGATGTGAGGAGCATTAATGGTTGGTACGAAAAATTTAAAGAGACTGGCAATGTTGCTAACAAGGCAAGAAACGGTAGATATGAAGTGAGTGACGACATTTGATGTCGTGCGTACAGCATTTCAATGCAGTCTGTGCAAACTGACACTTTTCCGTACCTCAGAACACTGTGGTAAAGCATTCACAAAAGTGGCTGCATTCCTTCCATACAAACTGCAACACTTGCAGGATTTGCATTCAGATGATAGACTCAGGAGTGCTGTGTTTCCTGGAAGGAATTAATGCAGGCAATAACTACCGTAATAAACTTTGTTTTTCCGATGAAAGGGCTTTTCACATCCCCGGGAAAGTAAACAAGCATAATGTCAGGATATGTAGGTTGGAGACTCACATATCGTTTGCAGGAGATAACGGTCAGTCCGAAAAGGAATGTGTGGTGTGACGTAGACCACAGCACAATTATTGGACCATTGTTTCTCACTGAGCGTACCTATACGGCATCAGGCAACCTGGACGTGTTGTAACTTTACGGTCCACCTCATTTACAGCAATTTCAACCATGGATAGTGATTCAGCTAGATGTTGCACTTTTTTTTATTTTATTGCCAAATTATAGATCTGTTACCTGATGTTTTAAAACAGGTCGTACATCTTACAATTTTCGTTTCTCATCTTTTTACAGAATTCTTTTCTATTGTTTTATCTACAACATTTACAAAGAATAATACTTTTCAAATGAGGTTGAAATATAAATAATTTTTTTAAGAAGAATATAAAAAGATGATAGGACAGAGGAGAGACTTGTTAGTACCATCACCGAATGTGACTGACGGTAAATACCTCGGAATAGTTTCTTCTAGTCGTTGACCGTCAGTCGTATACACACAGAAACACACGCGCACGCACGCACGCACACACAGACACACACACACACACACACACACACACACACACACACACACACACGCATGCAAATGGTTATTAGTAGAGAAATAATATTGCTTATCTTATTTATTAATAATCCTATGTATTAAGTACCTTAGGTGCCCATCCGTGTACAGCATTTGGTGATTTCTTGGCTAGATCGCCAGCACCTTATGCTTATTTACTTTCACATCTCGGCTTCCTCCTCCTGTTCCCCCTCATCGTTACTGTTTTCGCTGTCACTGTGTGTATCGCTGTCCACCCTCTGGATATTGTTGGCCCGTTGCACACAGGCATGACTGTTATGTCGTCTCCGCATGTACTCTTCATGTGTTGTGTTTGAGAAACTGCTTGTCAGTACGTTTAAATGCGCCCATTGCTTTTCGTCTCTTATTGCTGTGTATATATCTCTGTAACTATGTAGTCTCAGTGTAGTGTATATCTATTGTTCGCGTAGTTGCCCGCAGGAAAAGACGGTGTGTTCTGGGGAACCTTCTTCCTCGCATGTGCATATAGGTGTCTGCCTCAGACACACGCGGTTTAAGAGCGTGGGATAAAGTCCGTGTCCGGTTAAGAAATGCACCATACCGGGGCTGGCATCGATATGTCTCATTCTCAACCGCTCCCTTATGTCAGGGAGGAAGTCGTGCAGTCTACGTCCCTTATCACTTACATCCCCCTCACCTTTCCATCTATCCAAACGCCAACTTTTAAGGTGACGTATCGTCTCTTTCGGCACACCAGTTATTGTGCGTACCTTATGTAGTCTCCACACCTTTAACCAGTACCTTGCAGCTCTGTATTTGATCGTGGTATCCATGGGGCCCAGGAACCAGGTTTTAAATTGTAAGACATTTCCAGGGGCAGATGTGGACTCTGACCACAATTTATTGGTTATGAACTGTAGATTGAAACTGAAGAAACTGCAAAACGGTGGGAATTTGAGGAGATGGGACCTGGATAAACTGAAAGAACCAGAGCTTGTACAGAGTTTTAGGAAGAGCATTAGGGAACGATTGACAAGAATGGGGGAAAGAAATACAGTAGAAGAAGAATAGGTACCTTTGAGAGATGAAATAGCGAAGGCAGCAGAGGATCACGTAGGTAAAAAGACAAGGGCTAATAGAAATCCTTGGGTAACAGGAGATATATTGAATTTAATTGATGAAAGGAGAAAATATAAAAATGCAGTAAATGAAGCAGGAAAAAAGGAATACAAACGTCTCAAAAATGAGATCGACAGGAAGTGCAAAATGGCTACGCAGAGATGGCTAGAGGACAAATGTAAGGATGTAGAGTCACATATCACTAGGGATAAGATAGATACCACCTAAAGGAAAATTAAAGACACCTTTGGAAAAAAGAGAGCCACTTGCATGAATACCCAAAGCTCAGATGGAAACCCAGTCCTAAGCAAAGAAGGGAAAGGAGAAAGGTGGAGGGAGTATACAGACGTTCTATACAAGGGCGATGTTCTTGAGGACAACATTATGGAAATGGAAGAGAAAAAAAAAGTTCAAATGTGTGTGAAATCTTATGGGACTTAACCGTTAATGTCATCAGTCCCTAAGCTTACACACTACTTAAACCTAAAGTAACCTAAGGACAAACACACACACCCATGCCCGAGGGAGGACTCGAACCTCCCCCAGGACTAGCCGCACAGTCCACGACTGCAGCGCAATAGACCGCTCGGCTAATCCCGCGCGGCGAAATGGGAGAGAATGTAGATGAAGATGAAATAGGAGATACGATACTGCGTGAAGAGTTTGACAGAACACTGAAAGACCTAAGTCGAAACAAGACCCCGGGAGTAGACAACATTTCACTAGAACAACTGAAAGCCTTGGGAGAGCCACGCCTAACAAAACTCTACCATCTAGTGAGCAAGATGTATGTTGTTGTAGTGGTCTTCAGTCTTGAGACTGGTTTGATGCAGCTCTCCATGATACTCTATCCTGAGAAAGCTTCTTCATCTCCCAGTACCTACTGCAACCTACATCCTTCTGAATCTGCTTAGTGTATTCATCTCTTGGTCTCCCTCTACGATTTTTACCCTCCACGCTGCCCTCCAATACTAAATTGGTGATCCCGTGATACCTCAGAACATGCCCTACCAACCGGTCACTTCTTTTTGTCAAGTTGTGCCACAAACTCCTCTTCTCCCCTATTCTGTTCAATACCTCCTCATTAGTTATGTGACCTATCCATCTAATCTTCAGCATTCTTCTGTAGCACCACATTTCGAAAGCTGCTATTCTCTTCTTCTCCAAACTATTTATCGTCCATGTTTCACTTCCCTACATGGCTACACTCCATACAAATACTTTCAGAAACGACTTCCTGACACTTGAATCTATACTCGATGTTAACAAATTTCTCTTCTTCAGAAACGCTTTCCTTGCCATTGCCAGTCTACATTTTATATCCTCTCCACTTCGACCATCATCAGTTATTTTGCTCCCCAAATAGCAAAACCCCTTTACTACTCTAAGGGTCTCATTTCCTAATCTAATTCCCTCAGCATCACCCGACTTAATTCGACTACATTCCATGATCCTCGTTTTGCTTTTGTTGATGTTCATCTTATAACCTCCTTTCAAGGCACTGTCCATTCCGTTCAACTGCTCTTCCAAGTCCTTTGCTGTCTCTGACAGAATTACAATGTCATCGGAGAACCTCAAAGTTTTTATTTCTTCTCCATGGATTTTAATACCTACTCCGAATTTTTCTTTCGCTTCCTTTACTGCTTGTTCAATATACAGATTGAATAACATCGGGGAGAGGCTACAACCCTGTCTCACTCCCTTCCCAACCACTGCTTCCCTTTCATGTGCCTCGACTCTTATAACTGCCATCTGGTTTCTGTAAAAATTGTAAGTAGCCTTTGGCTCCCTGTATTTTACCCCTGCCACCTTTAGAATTTGAAAGAGAGTATTCCAGTCAACATTGTCAAAAGCTTTCTCTAAGTCTACAAATGCTAGAAACGTAGGTTTGCCTTTCCTTAATCTTTCTTCTAAGATAAGTCGTAAGGTTAGTATTGCCTCACGTGTTCCAACATTTCTATAGAATCCAAACTGATCTTCCCCGAGGTCGACTTCTACCAGTTTCTTCCATCCGTCTGTAAAGAATTCGCGTTAGTATTTTGCAGCTGTGACTTATTAAACTGATAGTTCGGTAATTTTCACATCTGTCAACACCTGCTTTCTTTGGGATTGGAATTATTATAGTCTTCTTGGAGTCTGAGGGTAATTTGCATGTCTCATACATCTTAACTCACTAGATGGTAGAGTTTTGTCAGGACTGGCTCCCCCAAGGCCGCCAGTAGTTCTAATGGAATATTGTGTACTCCCGAGGCATTGTTTCGACTCAGGTCTTTCAGGGCTCTGTCAAACTCTTCACGCAGTATCCTATGTCCCATTTCATCTTCATCTACATCCTCTTCCATTTCCATAATATTGTCCTCAAGTACATCGCCCTTGTATAGACCCTTTATATACTCCTTCCACCTTTCTGCTTTCCCTTCTTTACTTAAAACTGGGTTTCCATCTGAGCTCTTGATATTCATGCAAGTAGTTCTCTTTTCTCCAAAGGTCTCTTTAATTTTCCTGTAGGCAGTATCTATCTTACCCCTAGCGAGATAAGCCTCTACATCCTTACATTTGTCCTCTAGCCACCGCTGCTTAGTCATTTTGCACTTCCTGTCGATCTCATTTTTCAGACGTTTGAATTCCTTTTTGCCTGCGTCATTTACTGCATTTTTATATTTTCTCCTTTCATCAATTACATTCAATATTTCTTCTGTTACCAAAGGATTTTACTAGCCCTCGTCTTTTTACCTACTTGATCCTCTGCTGCTTTCACTACTTCTCATCTACAAGATAGCGAATAACTTATTTCTTGGGAATACCAGATCATGTCCGAACGACCATTGTGCGGAGGGATATCTGCCGGTTTCCCCTAATAGAGTATCGTTAGGCACCCAGCAGAAAGTGCCTCCTCTGCCGTTCAGCCTATGTCCTTACATCTACTAACCCCGGAAAGCAGGCCCTCCCCCGCTGTCCCCATAGAAGCAAACAAGGGTTCCATCCTTACCATTCAGCAGATCAGTTGGCATCAGGAGACGGTGGAAGAGATAATGTGTTACGTCACTTCGCCAGGACCGAAGTTATGAAAGGCAGAATCTGATTTGATACTCTTCCATTGTCATCAATCTTTTGCGGTTCAGATCGCCTAGGACGCATCACGTATATTTGGAGGACACGATTTCGTTACTGAATGTTCGGTCAGAGAAGCTTTCCACTCCATGCTTGGCCCTCGACATCCCAATCCCTATGGAATCTTCGTAAGTCAACATTGCCATCAGTCACCATTTTCCCTTTCCCTCGAAATTCTGTCTGCAGAATCTTTAGGCAACGATAATTCGCCTCCGCTTGCTCCTACTCTTTCGCTTTCACTCGGATTTGCTTCAGCTGCTCAGCACAAATCATCAAATAGGTAAATGTCATTACTTGACTGTCGAAGTGAGGTTTCCCCCATGTCGCTTTCCCAGTATTTACGTATACTGTCAGCTTTTATTATATCGGTACGGGTCCCTTGTTGGTTCGGATACGAAATCTAGATTGCCCTTGTGTTAACTTCTGCACTGGCTGGCATAAATAATCCGCCAATCCCCTTTTTCTAGCATTTGAATCAATTCAGACAAAGCGCCAACACACATCAATTGTTCACAACAGACACACAGCAAATAGCTTTTAGGATCTGCTTCACTGCTGTTACACAGATGACCTAACGGCTTCTTGCACAGTTCCAGTATCGTGGTGGAGCGTTCATATTCTTCCTGAAGCGTGGTGAATCGTCATTATGGAATTCTGCGGCAAATTGATCTTCTTCTTCTTCTTCCGTATCCGGATGCACCAATTATACTTCCCATCCCAGTAATTAGCAACATAGGTTGCTTTGTCATTGCCTTTCAAAATATCGTCTTTAGTGCATGCTGTAGACATATCTGGGCAAATCAATAGGTGGTCCAAGTCCTGTATTGCTCCGCATTCACACCTATCGCTATCACTGTAGCCCCATTTAAATAGGTTTGATTTGCACCCAGTTACTCCAGTGCGCAGCCGGTTTAATGACCTCCAAGTTGTAAAAGGTAGTTGAAATCCTGCAGATCCCTCCTCAAGTAGTTCCATTGTGGAGTGTGGCACCATTTCTTCCCAAAGAGATAGCCGCCTTGCGACGGGCTTGGTGGCGAGCTCTTCAGTAGTTTCAATGAAACTCCTGCGGGATTTCAGCCGGACACGTTGTTTCCGGTGCATATGCATCGGGTGTCCAGGATCATTCTTTTGTTTTGATCTTTCGATCTCGGCGGCTACTTGTCTGCGGATAGTGGGTGGTGCTATGCCTATGATGGGATAAATTTTGTCTTTGGGAGTTGGTTTGAGGCATCCTGCGGCAATACGTACAGTTTCGTTTACGGTGACGTCAACTTGCTTAGTGTGAGCAGAGTTCCTACAAACTGGCGCCGCGTGTTCCGCTGCTGAGATACTCAGCACCAGACCCGTGGTGCGGAAAACGTGTGGTTGAGCTCCCCACGATGAACCTGTTAGCTTCCGCAGTATGTTGTTCGTGGCACAGACCTTTTGTTTAGTGTTGTGGCAGTGCTGCTTAAAAGTAAGCGCTCTGTCCAATGTTACTCCCAGGTATTTTGGGCTGTTTGTATGCTTCAGCTCTTCTCCTTGCCACATGACTCGGAGTTTCCGTTTGGCTTGTTTGTTCCTAAGATGGAAGGCGGATACTTGAGATTTACTAGGGTTTGGTTTGAGATTATTGCCTTTGTAATAGGTAGCAAGTTCTGTTAAGTCTCCTGTGAGATTCTCCTCCACTTGTTCAAAGGTTTTATCCTGTGTGGCCACTGCTGCATCATCGGCATAAATGAACATTCGTGTCTGGTGGCTGATGGGAACGTCATTCGTATAGATGTTAAATAATATTGGAACCAAGACACTACACTGTGCAAGTCCTTTCTTCTGTGTCCTCCATCGGCTGTTTTTAGATTGTAAGGTTACATAGTAGCGTCTGTTCTGTAGCATGCATTGCACGAACATAGAAAGGGTATAGTCCTTAGTGACATTATACACTTTCTGGGTAAGCAACTTATGGTTAACTGTGTCATATGCGGCACCGCGATCCAGGAATGCGACCCCAGTTACTTCTCCTCTCTGATAGCCGTCTTCGCTGTACTGTGTGAGATTAAGGATTTGGCCACAGCATGATTTTCCTGGTCGAAATCCAGCTTGTTCGTTAATGAGGGCTTTGTCCACATAATCAGCTATGCGTTTGAGGATCATTCGCTTCAGCACTTTAAATACATGACAAAGCAGTGAGACAGGCCGGAAATTTTTAGCTTCAGCTGAGTCTTTCCCTGGTTTTAGTAACGCAACAACCCGAGCTTTCCTCCACAGTTTAGGAATTTGCATTGTTGTAATACAGTTATTCATTAGCTCTAGGATGCATGCTTGTACTCTCGGTCTAAAATGTTTAATTTGCTCAGATCTCAGATTGTCGAGGCCAGCGGTCTTATTGTTTTTCAAATCGTTGATGGCGTCTTGTAGCTCCTGAATGAAGAACGGGCGAGCTAGGAAGCTGATCTCCTCGTTCAATTTTCTTTTGATTTTGCCATTGCTGATCTTCCTTCTAGTTTTTCAGTTCATGAGTAGTTGGTGGGCTATCTGATCAGGTGTAACTTCACTGTAATTTGGTTGTGGTTCTGTTGGGTCGTTGCTGAGACTTTTGAGCAGTTTCCTTGCCTTCCTACTGCTGTGCTTCATGTCCGTCTCTTGTAGAAGGTGGCACCACTTTTCCTTTCTCGCTTCGGAGATACCAGACATCAGTACCTCTCCTGGCTGGATCGTTTCCTCTGAGAAGGGGTCCTTATTGTAAAGCTCTTCATACTTTTTCAGAGTCCAGCAATATAGTGAGTGCGGCACTCTCTAGGTATGCGCCGACGAGAGATTTTCTTGACGAGATCTATAAAAGTTTCATATGATTGTACTTCTGGTTTAAATTCCAAGATCTTATCAAGGTCCTCTTCCCCCATGAACCATGGACTTTGCCGTTGGTGGGGAGGCTTGCGTGCCTCAGCGATACAGATGGCCGTACCGTAGGTGCAACCACAACGGAGGGGTATCTGTTGAGAGGCCAGACAAGCATGTGGTTCCTGAAGAGGGGCAGCAGCCTTTTCAGTAGTTGCAGGGGCAACAGTCTGGATGATTGACTGATCTGGCCTTGTAACATTAACCAAAACGGCCTTGCTGTGCTCGTACTGCGAACGGCTGAAAGCAAGGGGAAACTACAGCCGTAATTTTTCCCGAGGACATGCAGCTTTACTGTATGATTAAATGATGATGGCGTCCTCTTGGGTAAAATATTCCGGAGGTAAAATAGTCCCCCATTCGGATCTCCGGGCGGGGACTATTCAAGAGGACGTCGTTATCAGGAGAAAGAAAACTGGCATTCTACGGATCGGATCGTGAAATGTCAGATCCCTTAATCAGGCAGATAGGTTAGAAAATTTAAAAAGGGAAATGGATAGGTTAAAGTTAGATATAGTGGGAATTAGTGAAGTTCGGTGGCAGGAGGAACAAGACTTTTGGTCAGGTGATTACAGGATAATGCAGGAGTAGGTTTAATAATGAATAAAAAAATAGGAGTCTGGGTTAGCTACTACAAACAGCATAGTGAACGCATTATTGTGGCCAAGACAGACACAAAGCCCATGCCTACTACAGTAGTACAAGTTTATATGCCAACTAGCTCTGCAGATGATGAAGAAATTGATAAAATGTATGACGAGATAAAAGAAATTATTCAGGTAGTGAAGGGAGACGAAAATTTAATAGTCATGGGTGACTGGAATTCGTCAGTAGGAAAAGGGAGAGAAGGAAACATAGTAGGTGAATATGGATTGGGGGGAAGAAATGAAAGAGGAAGCCGCCTTGTAGAATTTTGCACAGAGCATAACTTAATCATAGCTAACACTTGGTTCAAGAATCATAAAAGAAGGTTGTATACCTGGAAGAATCCTGGAGATACTAATAGGTATCAGATAGATTATATAATGGTAAGACAGAGATTTAGGAACCAGGTTTTAAATTGTAAGACATTTCCAGGGGCAGATGTGGATTCTGACCACAATCTATTGGTTATGAACTGCAGATTGAAACTGAAGAAACTGCAAAAAGGTGGGAATTTAAGGAGATGGGACCTGGATAAACTGAAAGAACCAGAGGTTGTAGAGAGTTTCAGGGAGAGCATAAGGGAACAAATGACAGGAATGGGGGATAGAAATACAGTAGAAGAAGAATGGGTTGCTCTGAGGGATGAAGTAGTGTAGGCAGCAGAGGATCAAGTAGGTAAAAAGACGAGGGCTAATAGAAATCCTTGGGTAATAGAAGAAATATTGAATTTAATTGATGAAAGGAGAAAATATAAAAATGCAGTAAATGAAGCAGGCAAAAGGGAATACAAACGTCTCAAAAATGAGATCGACAGGAAGTGCAAAATGGCTAAGCAGGGATGGCTAGAGGACAAATGTAAGGATGTAGAGGCTTGTCTCACTAGGGGTAAGATAGATACTGCCTACAGGAAAATTAAAGAGACCTTTGGAGAGAAGAGAACCACTTGTATGAATATTAAGAGCTCAGATGGCAACTCAGTCCTAAGCAAAGAAGGGAAGGCAGAAAGGTGGAAGGAGTATATAAAGGGTCTATACAAGGGCGATATACTTGAGGACAATATTATGGAAATGGAAGAGGATGTAGATGAAGATGAAATGGGAAATAGGATACTGCGTGAAGAGTTTGACAGAGCCCTGAAAGACCTGAGTCGAAACAATGCCTCGGAAGTACACAATATTCCATTAGAACTACTGGCGGCCTTGGGGGAGCCAGTCCTGACAAAACTCTACCATCTAGTGAGTTAAGATGTATGAGACATGCAAATTACCCTCAGACTCCAAGAATATAATAATTCCAATCCCAAAGAAAGCAGGTGTTGACAGATGTGAAAATTACCGAACTATCAGTTTAATAAGTCACAGCTGCAAAATACTAACGCGAATTCTTTACAGACAGATGGAAGAAACTGGTAGAAGTCGACCTCGGGGAAGATCAGTTTGGATTCTATAGAAATGTTGGAACACGTGAGGCAATACTAACCTTACGACTTATCTTAGAAGAAAGATTAAGGCAAACCTACGTTTCTAGCATTTGTAGACTTAGAGAAAGCTTTTGACAATGTTGACTGGAATACTCTCTTTCAAATTCTAAAGGTGGCAGGGGTAAAATACAGGGAGCCAAAGGCTACTTACAATTTGTACAGAAACCAGATGGCAGTTATAATAGTCGAGGGGCATGAAAGGGAAGCAGTGGTTGGGAAAGGAGTGAGACAGGGTTGTAGCCTCTCCCCGATGTTATTCAATCTGTATGTTGAGCAAACAGTAAAGGAAACAAAAGAAAAATTCGGAGTAGGTATTAAAATTCATGGAGAAGAAGTAAAAACTTTGAGGTTCGCCGATGACATTGTATTTCTGTCAGAGACAGCAAAGGACTTGGAAGAGGAGCTGAACGGAATGGACAGTGTCTTGAAAGGAGGATATAAGATGAACATCAACAAAAGCAAAACGAGGATAATGGAGTGTAGTCAAATTAAATCGGGTGATGCTGAGAGGATTAGATTAGGAAATAAGACACTTAAAGTAGTATAGGAGTTTTGCTATTTAGGGAGTAAAATAACTGATGATGGTCGAAGTAGAGAGGATATAAAATGTAGACTGGCAATGGCAAGGGAATCGTTTCTGAAGAGAAATTTGTTAACTTCGAGTATAGATTTAAGTGTTAGGAAGTCATTTCTGAAAGTATTTGTATGAAGTGTAGCAATGTATGGAAGTGAAACATGGACGATAAATAGCTTGGACAAGAAGAGAATAGAAGCTTTCGAAATGTGGTGCTACAGAAGAATGCTGAAGATTAGATGGGTAGATCACAAAACTAATGAGGAAGTATTGATTAGGATTGGGGAGAAGAGAAGTTTGTGGCACAACTTGACCAGAAGAAGGGATCGGTTGGTAGGACATGTTCTGAAGCATCAATGGATCACCAATTTAGTATTGGAGGGCAGCGTGGAGGGTAAAAATCGTAGAGGGAGACCAAGAGATGAATACACTAAGCAGATTCAGAAGGATGTATGTTGCAGTAGGTACTGGGAGATGAAGAAGCTTGCACAGGATAGAGTAGGTATCAGAAATTTGATAAAACCTCAAATCTCCGACATCGCTGGGACCGGAAAAAGATCCTGCAAGAGCGGTACCAACGACGACTGAAGAGAATCGTTCAACGTGATAGAAGTGCTACCCGCAAACTGCTGCTTATTTCAATGCTGGGCCATCAACAAGTGTCAGCGTGAGAACGATTCCACGAAACATCATCGATATTTGCTTTCGGAGCCAAAGGCCCACTAGTATACCCTTGATGACTGCACGACACGAAGCCTTACGTCTCGCCTTGCCCCGTCAACATCTACACTGAATTGTTGATGACTGGAAACATGTTGGCTGGTCGGACGAGTCTCGTTTCAAATTTTATCCAGCGGATGGGCGTGTATGTGTGCAGAGACAACCTCATAAATCCATGGGCCCTGCATGTCAGCAGGAGACTGTTCGAGCTGGTGGAGGCTCTGTAATGGTGTGGGCGTGTGAAGTTGGAGTGATATGGGATACCTGATACGTCTAGATACGACTCTGACAGGTGACACGTACGTAAGCATCCTGTCTGATCACCTACATCCATTCATGTCAATTGTGCATTCAGACGGGCAATTCCAGCAGGACAAAGTGACACCCCACACGTCAGAATTGCTACAGAGTGGCTCTAATAATAATCTTCTGAGTTTAAATACTTTCGCTGGTCACCAAACTCCCCAGACATGAACATTATTGAGCATATGTCGGATGCCTTGCAACGTGCTGTTGAGAAGAGATCTCCACACCCTCGTTCTCTTACGGATTTATGGACAGACCTGCAGGATTCATGGCGTCAGTTCTCTCCAACATTACTTCGAGCCCATGTCACGTCGTGTTGAGTCACTTCTGCGTGCTTGCGGGGGTCCTACACGATATGAGGCAGGTGTACCAGTTGCTTTGGCTCTTCAGTGTATCTTAGTTTAATGTGTCTGTCTTCAAAAAATTGAAAATTCCAATTAATTATTAATTTCAAATTTGTCTGATAAAAGACTCTTAACTCGTTAATAAGATCCTTACAGATTTTCTCCCCATATCTAGTAGTAAAATATTCACATCCAATAGTGTTATACGAAACGTTTACCGCTAGCTCTCTAACTTTTGTAAACAAATTACAGTTCCTCGCATCGTTGAGTTTCTTGAGTAGGGGATCCATTTAAATAGAGAAAATGTTTTATTAATAAGATTTAGCAAAACTGCAGGCCATATCAAAGAAACCCAGAGAGATTTTTCTTGGTGTTTCTTGCTTCTTATTGTCACCCACTGGGTTTATCTGGTGCTACCGATGTTCCAAGCTTTTCTGTCTGCTACACAGCTGCTGTCCCACCTCTTCTAGTTGTAGATTGATGAGCCATCAGATGAGAGCTGCCAGATTAGCTGCCAGATGTTATCCAGTACACCAGATGATTTAGTAATGGCCAGCTGAACCATGAGCTAAAGCACCAGCTTTGCATGTATGTGGTAACACAAGTCGTTTACAAATTGTTTGTATAGTTGGTATTCTGATCTCAAAGTTGATTCGAGAACAAATATCAGACATCCATTATCAGTTTCCTGAACTAGTACTCTGGAAACTGTGGTTTGACAACGAGAAGTGAGTGTGGCAGCACTATACCAGTTGCACATACTTCCTGAATCGGCAAGAGGAGTTAGTTCTCTCACGTAGGTGGGACCTCTATACAGAAGCACTGCTTCTGAGCTCCACAATAGATCGATTTTTGTTTATTTCTCAGCCAAATACTAACCAATTTTAAAAGCTGAAAAACCCAATATAATCTACAAGAAAACAGTTATCCAGAGAAATAATAATAAATATCATCTTTTAATTGAGTTAATACAGTTCTGAAAAAGGAAATGTAACTCTTATTCATTTTATACAATTAAAAATTTTTACTTAAATTCTACGCTCAGCATCATATGTTAATATCTTTTACCATCTATGATTATATAAGTAATAGTTTCATTTGGAATTTTATTACTGAATGTGTCACACAGCGCCATTTTCGTTTTCTCTATGGCCAATACATTGATTCTTTTTGACATATTTGTGACATAACTGGGATAACCTATTATGAAATTGTGTGGATTTACATTAGTTCACCATTCATTTGTGTGACTCGCTTAAAATCTTGGAAAGCATCACATGCCTTTAAATAATTGTTTGGTGGATGTAGATTCTACATTTCTCAAGGAAAAACTTCATTCCTTCCATCCTTTTTAAAGATTTTCTGTAGTTTGATGTGATTGAACACAGAAGTGTCAATCCTCTGATTATTTTTACGATTCGTTCGAAACAAGACAAAAATAAAATGAGGCATATCAGATTGTGCAGAATTGTAGTGACTGGTGTCATCTAGCTCAAAACTTCTCTTTCCATTCAATCCAGCAATCTCTATGGTTTGTGGTTCAAAGAACAATATGGGAATCTTCGAACTTTTTAGTCTTTGATCTAGCTTGAGTGAATATTGTGGGTCACATATAACCACAGGAACATAGATATCCACTGATTCCACAACAATTTTGCCTTCTTAAGAAGTGTGGTCACATTTTCAACACCAGCTTGATTGTGATAAGATCATCAAAGTATGGCATCATTCGCACTAGAACTCCAAGTAAAAATATAGTAATATCACCTTCTTTATAATCTTCAAAAATCCCACCAAGCAAGTCTAGTGGAAAAAGTATTTCTTTTTTCATACTTTTGGTCTTCCTGTTACTGATGAAATGACTTCCCATGTTTCAGTCTTTGGCTAAAGGCAAAGTCAGTTGCATAAGGAGAAATAAAGAAGTACATGGATGTTTAATTCTAGACAAACTGTTGCTTGCTTTCTTTACGATGATAATCTTAAACATATTTACCCCATAATTATCGATTAATTTTTTATTGTATTTTCCATCATATGTTTGGCAATCTGTACCAGTGTCTCCAATTGTACTGAAGTTCATATACAGATGAGAATGGATTAGGATGAACCCAACCACCTCCAATATTTGTAGTAATCTCTGTGTCTTTGTTGGGAATATTTAGGTTAATTTTGGTCTCCTCATTCACAGGGAATGTGTAAAACTGATAGCTGTCAATTTTGTTCATCTAATAAGGAGAAAATTTTATTAGGCCATTTCTAACACAACTGTCACATGAGTACCAATGACATCAATCAAATATCATTTTCATCAGTTATTGTTGTATCTAAATACTGAACAGTATGAAAAACTGAACTATATACTGGATAATATGGTTCATGAAATAGTAGTCCACCAAATTCTGCATTAGGCTTGAGTGAAGCAATATTAGTTTCAAATGAAAGTGATCAGTGTGCCTCACAAACGTTCCATCAGTCAAACTGAAATTTACACTAGCTAATTCGAGAGGAATAGTTTTAGGAACATCATTAGCAACAGTCTTGCCATTATCAAGACTATTTTGTCCACTAAATCCAAACACATTTCCAATACTGTCATTTATATCCATACACAATTTAACACCACTTTTAATTACAACTCTATTTAAAATGTCATCTACCTTAATGTGAATATTTGGCTTCTTTGAATGAATAAATTTTTCTAAGTTTTTTCGAAGTATGTTGATTAACAGGAACTTCTATCATCTCTCCATCACAACACAGTTAATTATTTCTTGATGTAATATTTGGAGTTAAAATGTATGAAAACCGACTAGTGCAACATTGCTACAGCTGTCTCATAGAGGTACAGGCAATTTTTTCTGGCAACAGATGACTTACCACACAGTTGATATAGGAAAATTCACTTACTACTAATAAAAATTATTAATTCAATGAAAACTGATTGGGAACCAAAACTAAGAATTCTAGAGAAAAATCAAGAAATAATCATGGAAAGCTCTTGCTGTTCATTGAGCAATAAGCGGGTGAAAAAGTACATTAGTGATTAACAGTTATATTATAGCTTCAGGATAGTTTACTTGGAATAAAATCAGTCATCTGTATGTTTACTCTATGAGTTTACATCAACCAAAATGTGAAGAATTTGTGAAAACATAATAAAAGTGAAAGAAAAAAATAATAGAAAGATTACTACTTTTATTGGAAATTAATATGAAATCATACCACTGGATCAGTGACAAGATCTGATGATTTCATTCTCAAAAACAGGATGTGGTTAGAAAACATTTTACTAGAGACAAACATAAAGGAATTGGTTGTTTTTATCTAACTCATACATATTCAAAAATACATAAACAATTAGTGAGTGCTAATCGAAATTTATAAACATATTGTGACAAGATCATACAAATTTTAACCCTATGTGCCATGAATTTGTTGGTGGTAAATTTAAAGTTTGATGGTTTTAAAGAATATTGTTGTAAATACTGGAATGAAATTAGATCAGATTATTTACAGTACATGTCTAGGAAACCTATTAAAGGAAAGTGCATGTGTCAGACTAAACAGTTCTTTACTGTGTCTAAATGTTCAATGTAAAAGGTATATAATTAATTTTTTATCTTTAGTAAATGTTGGCAAAATATGACCCAGAAGTTGTGAAAAAAGTTAAAAAAATAGAAAAAACTTTAAGTGTCAGAAAAAATGGTTCAAGCTTGGAAACAACAACCAAGAACAGAATATGAAAAATAAAAAAGAAAATCCTTCTGTTATTGATGCAACAGAGAAAGTAAGACAAGGATTCGAAGTTTTTGATGTTGATGTACTGATAGCTATTGTACATAGAGGGACTGAAAAGAAAATGGTTCCTTATGATCAGTATCTCCATTATCTTCAAGAATTTAGTGACATGCCAGCTATTTAGCACTATGATAATGAAAAAAGATAGATTACATGCTAAGAGAATAAGAAACACATTATTTAATAAAGAATAAGTAAAAAATAGAAAAAAGAGAAGGAAACCTCTAAAAAAGTAAATATAAGTGAAAGATTGCTGGAATAACTCGACCATAGTAAAGATCGAGTTTTTTGGATTAAGACTTGATGGCACATATAAATTTGTTGGTAAATTGCCAGTAAAATTTGATAGGAATAAATTAATTACTGGTGGTCAGAGATATGAAAGCACTGATGGATTCATGAATCGTTAGACTAAAAACACATCACTGTTGATGACATGAACAAAAAATTTACTTGTTCTGGTCTATCAAATCATAAAAATATATTGTTCCATTAGGGACCATTGTCTTCTAAAAACATCACAACAAAACCAAACAAATAAATGAGTCAATTGCAATTATTTGCAAGGAGATACTGTCGATAACCTTTTTCGAAGTTTGAGACAAAGAAATTTATATGATTCGCTGCAAAGCAAGGATGGGAAACTAGGTGAACATGTAATAAAAAAGTATACTGGGAAACCAGTTAAATATGTTTGGGTGAATGACATGCGATAAGTTATCAATAGATTAGCAGTAATTCATGGAGAAGAACTGACTGAAAATAAAAATTATCGTAATGAAACAGTTGGCATAACATAAATATTAATGAATAAATTTAGTGATTTCATTGTCAACTACACAAACGAAATTTCTTATTTGATGAGATTTCTCAACAATATCTGTCATGTATAGCGGAAGAGTGAAAAATGTGGAAAAGGGTTAGTAAACAGTTTGATCAACAAACTTCAATTCGAAATACAATTACTTGGATTTTTGTACTGTGTCCCACTGACCAAACTAGATGAAACATAGGCTAGAGGAGATAAAGGAATTAATCCATTGGATAAAGCATGTTAACAACTGACATTCCCTGTAGAGAAGATTTAGAGAAAAAACATTGACCAGATAAACAACATCAGTTGCTTGCAAAAAAAGAATGGATGCTTCTGATGCTTTACTTGGAGAGAAATTAGCTGCATCTACAGTTACAAGAATACGGTATGGAAAAAGAAAATTAGAATGGGCTCAGGCAGGACTACTTAAGCTGTCTCTGGTTTAGATGTTATTGAAAATGGATGGGACTATTTATTCTCATAAAACTTTTTTCTGAATGAATGAATAACTTTAGTATTGATTATAAATTGCAACATCATGGCAAAACTAAACCAGAAACAATAAAAATTAACCTCAATAATGAACAATTACACAGTACTGATAATTTTTAACTGAAACAGAGATAAAAAACTGGCAGACATTTGTTCATAACTGTACGTGTACATGTTGTGAAAAATAGTATTGACTATCTAGCAAAAACAAGGAACGTTTAACATAACATGAAAGGAGTATTTCTTCCATTACTTTTGGTGTCATTGCCACGTTTAGCTACTACTCGTTCATTAACTGGTAGAGCAGCTGCCATTGAAAAGTAGTTATGAATAAAATGAAAGGTGATAAAGAACAAGAAGAACAAAAAAGACACAATGAAGCACTAGAGAAGATAGGAAGCAGTGAAAAAAGTAAACATTTCCAAAGAATAATAAAAAATATAATAAACCTTCAAAAAATTTTGATCTAGGAAAAGCAGCTAAACAATTAAAGGTCAAGGATTTTCATGGTGTCACTGTGATTGATCAATGGCCTAACAAACCAGTTAAAAATTGAGTCTTGAATAGTTAATTTAGATATTTCTGATAATGCTGGTACAGTAGATGTACTGTTATGAGAATAATGGTAAAAAATTTTGTTTGATTCACTTAGAGGGTATAATCGCAAAACATTGGTTAAATATCTTGGTTCAAAAGAGTTGTTTAGTGAACAGACAGCAAATACAATATGTTAACGAACTGATATGTGGTCATTCAAGTCTATTCATTTTAAAACTGGCATCAGAAAATTATAATGTTAATGATATTTTGAGTTCAATAGATGGACATTTTTGGAAGTAAGATAAATAAGCAGAACACTGGAAATATAGAATATGGCCAACTGGAAAAAATCAAAGATCTGTAGTCAAAATTATTCCAAAACAGAAAATCTGATTAAGCAGTTTCATAAAGAATTACCCAAAATTTTTAAAGTAACTAAAGGTTATATTGATTTTAAAGGTAGAAGATTACTACCTTTGTAAAATCCTATAAGTGGTTACAATGCAGTTAGCAAACAATGTTTAGAAAATGAACTGAGCAATCTCATCACAAACCCTGAATATGTAACTATTCTAATACAATTCACTGTTTTTCTCTGCACCACATCTCAATGAAATATATTAATCAGATTCATAAAGATAACTTAAACAACTACTTTACAAAAAGGAAAGTAGAAAAAGCTTTTGCAGCTTATTTCTCAAAGACAGATTTTGCTCCATACATGAACCAATTACACTATCTTTAAAACAGAATGTGTGACAAACATAAGTAGAATTTCATTTTTTTACTGGTGATGAAGTAATATGTGTAATACACAAGAGAATTTTTATTTTTTCGAGCCAATATAAATGGTGACTTGTCACCTACTGATTTTAAAATAAAGATAAAAATATACAATGTCAATGAACTGCCCATTTTACATCCCAGTCAACTAAATGTTCCATCACTTACGAAAACAAAAGATAAATCAGTCAGTTAAAACTGTACCTGTTTCATACAAATTATTAATGTTTGGTGATTTGTTTTTTGAATCAAATGATACAAGGTCAGAATTATTTGAGAGAGAATTTCAAATTTGAGTTGGTGAATCAGATGGATTGAATACATTTAATTTATTAGATGTGTATAAAAATCATTGAGGTGTTACATAACATTAAATTACAAAAAAGTAATTGGGTTTTAACTTTTGTTGACAAATCATTTAATTTTTATATTAATTCACTTTGATGAAGGCTCATTTTTCATGAATTCTTCTTGCTTGTCGCCATCCACAAGATTAAAATAATATTGCCATGAAATAACATTTAGTTTTTCTGCCATCCTTTGGTATAAATTTATCGAATTAGGATTATAATTAAGTCTTAACTATTCTTCACAAATTGGATACAAATGTCTAGTAATGTTCAACTGTTTTTGGAAATTTCTTCTTTGTACCCTAATGACATAATAATTATACTCACAATTGTCATCGAATAATGTTAAACAACAAAAGAAGTTCTTAAATTTTAGTGGTTGTTCCATGTACAATATGTGTATATCTTTGACTTAATATTTCTCTAGCATAATCAAATATTCCATATAAGTTTTGTAAGCAATCTTCAGGAACTTTATTTAAATTTCCCTGGTAAGTGATTTGGCATTGATCTTTCACTTCATTTTCAATCTTATATTCTCCATGTTTATGAATTGACGACAATACTTCGAGTGCAACCCATTTTCTGAATTTTTTGCTTCTTCCTTTTTCGACTTATAAATGAGTGAATATAAACCTATTTCATAGATGAATATAGTGTTTATCAATGAATTTAAAGAGAGATACTAGCAGTGTACTACTAACTTTTCTAATATTAGTGTATTGTCTACAGAAACATTTTGGGATCGCTTTTCTGGTGTTCTTGTATTCAAGGATTTCAGTAATATCTTTTGCTTTAAGTTGTGGGTTATTCTTTTCACCAGTTATCATAAATGAATACTCATGGTTGAATGTAAGCATGTTGTTAATACAAATTTAAATGTAATATTTGATTTGTCGTTGCTTGGTTGATTCGTGCAGTGCCAAAATCTTGTTGATGTATCTGTTATCACTACTACTATACATTACTTGCTTATTTCATAGCTACACTGAAATCTGTTATAGCAAACAAGTGAAGGCAATTGAAAGTCACACTATTTTACTTCAGTTAGAAAAATCCATCTAAATCACAAATAGTTTTACTACAATGAAGATAATTATCTTTTTCTTCTTGACAAAATTTCATCTGTTCTTTTATGTAGTTCAGTGTTATCTTGGTAGTTAAGGTTGTCTAGGGCACTAATTACTATATGTAAATCTTCATTTTCCCTATATTCTTACCCAAATCGTTTTTCAATACTTCTTCTTTCAATATTAAATTAATGTGGTAGAGCACTTTCCCGCAAAAGACAAAGGTCCCGAGTTCAAGTCTTGGTCCAGCACACTGTTTTAATCTGCCAGGAAGCTTCATATCAGCGCACACTCCACTGCAGAGTGAAAATCTCATTCTTGATGTGGTTTTAATTGACATTTTTCAGATTTTCATAAACACTTCTAATATGGTTTGTGGTGTCATTGCATTTGATATAGCACATACCGCATTTGATGTCCAGATGTTAGCAATTCTTAGAGGCACTAGAGATAAAAAATAATACATTTATCTCATGACAACAGTACTAAAAGATATATTACAAGAATTAATGGAAATGGAAATGTAGTCGCAAGCTGCTTGACCGAGTATAATGGAACAATGTGGGAGACCCCACACCCCCATACTAGGAAAGGTCTTAATGAAGGTGGTTTGCCATTGCCTTCCTCCAACTGTAATGTGGATGAATGATGATGATGAAGATGACACAACAACACCCACTCATTTCAGGGCAGGTGAAAATCCCTGACCCTGTTGGGAATCGAAACTGGGACCCTGTGCTTGGGAAGTGAGAACACTACTGCGAAACAAAAAAACTGTGGACACAAGAATTAATAATAATGATAATCTGGGCTGTCCTAGAGCAGTAACAGTTGCTCTAACATATCACACAAATAATATCTAGGGCAAAGAACTATCTATAGGTGAGATTAAGCAAATTAGAGAAGGAGACAAATACATATTACAAAAAGAGTTGATTATCATGTAATGTAAACAATTACAAGAATACAATGGAGAAAAATTTACTCTATGCGATATTAAAAGTGTTGAGCAACGACTAGATATCCAAATAAAAGTTGTATATTCCTAGAATTTCAATTCAGATATCTATAATGGTCCTGAGAAAGCAATAAAATACATCTGTATGAAAATCAAAAGCACTTTTGATGTAATTAACAATATGCCTTTGGATTATCGTATTTATACGATAAATGTAACAAGACATGTTACAACAAAAGCAAATATACATGCAAAGTAGATAGAAAAGTCTGTGTATTACACAAAAAGGAAAGACCACAATAATGTGGGAAATCAATTGAGAAAACTGCAATACAAACTGTCATAATGAATAATGTTTAAATGAACACCAAGAAGTTTATAATACAGCTGATAAATATAAGGAATGTAAGTGCATTTGTTTGAGATCTGAAGAACCTAAACGTGGCTTTGAAAAATGTAGAAACTGTCAACTTTACTTAGAAAATAAAACTCATAAATGTTGCAAATAATATGAGAAACAAAAGGGTGATGTTTGTGAAAGAAAAATTGATGAAGCTATTACAGACAAAGTATGCCGAAATTGTAGTAAAGGCAGTTGTTGTATTAATAGAGAACACTGTGATTATTATGTTTTACAATGCTGGAAGTGTAAAAAAAGTATTTACAGGTGAACTGTTTAAATATTGTGAAAAGGGAATACCAATGTTAATTATTGTACTTATACTGAGAGACACATGCAGTTTGATTGTGAAGCTCAATAGGAAACAGGTATACATATTCGAAATGTAATAACAGTTCATTACTTTAACAGTGGTACTGTTCTAAGACAAATGATGAATTCTATAGTTGGTGGTATCTGAACAAATCCGAATTATACCTTTATAGCTCATTAAGGTAAAGGTTGCGATTCATTTTGAAGTACTGTGTTGAAAATGCAGTATTACCATATTCCATATATGCAGGAACCAAACTGTTGTTATTGGAAATAAAGCATTCAGAATTAAAAATTATAGATAACAGAAATTTTGTATAAGGCTTACTTAGTAGCTCCCCAAAAACATTTGATTTCGAAGAAGTGAAGAAGGGTTACTTCCCACAGTTGTTCAACACTGATGAAACTGATAATTATGTAGGGCCTATTCCAAAAAAAGTAATATTTCTCAAATGGCCATGTCAAAATGTTAAAGAAAGTTTTGTATTCAATATGAGGAAAGAAATTAATGGATGCTGTAATTTGGATGTAGATATACTAAGAAGAGGTTGTTTAGAACTAAGAAAACTCTTCCTAGAAGTGGTTAATATAGATCCATTCCATTATTGAACAACTGCTGGGATTTGCATCGCTATATGCTGATCCAAACATCTGCACAATGGAAGCAATGCTATATTGAATAAAGAACAAAGAGAAAGTTATAGTAAAGAGATTATTGCTTGGCTAAGCAGCTTAAATAATAATAATGCTCAATATGCTCTTAATAGTGGTGAAGTAAGTATGGAGAAAGTAGGTGGGTTTGATAGAGAAACCCATACTCTTTATCAGTGTCATGGTTTCCTTGGTATTGTTAAAAAAAGTCAATGGATAACCTATGGCATTAAGAAAAAGAGGAAAATAGGAAATTCTGGATATAATTTAGCAGAGATGTCGGAATGTGATTGGATTAATTCAGTAGAACATAAATAACTTAAGAAATTACAACACTTACCTGAAGTTAATGAACTTTTGAATCCAGGAAATGCCTTTTGTGGTAGCTGAACTAATACAATAAAATGAAAAGCTAAAGCAGATGATGTTAACACAATAATAAAATATGTTGATGTATGTAGTCTTTACCCAACTGTACAAAAATTTGATTATTGCCCTGAGCAATATCGAACATTAATATATGGACCAACATATTATACTAAATAGTGGTATGGATTCATAAAGTGTAATGTATTGGCACCTAGGGGATTGTATCAACCAGCTTTGCCAGGATGTATCAAGATCGATAAAAATGAAAAACTGTTGTTTCCTTTGTGTGTCAGCTGTGCAGAAGAAAAAAAAATAAACGTAATCACATCAAAAACAAACGAAGTTTTATTGGAACATGGACAACTGATGAAGCAAATACAGCTGTGGAAGAAGGACATAAAATTTTATATATCTATGAGGTGTTAAAAATACTGTGGAAATGGATTGTAAGCTGGGTAAATCGACTGATGAGTTAGGAAACAATCGGATTAAAAATTTGGCACTGACTGACCTACACATTACTATTTTGAGAGAAAATGATAAAAAGACTATGATGAAGATAAAGGGATTCACTTTAAACTCTAAGAATATTCAAAAGTCGAATGGTGTATCTATTAATAACAATAATAAGTTTGATTAAGAATGAAGTGAAAGAAAAGATACAATTAGACTACAACCAGATAACGAGAGATTTAATCAACAATTAAGAAAGAATTCTCATTTTAGAACAATGAAAGAGTACTTCTAGAAAATTATGATATGGTGTCATATTGCTTTTAAAATTAAAAAAAGGTTTTCTGTAACTTCTAATGTAAAAATAAAATATGGATAGGTAATATCTTTAAAACAACTATATAAATGCGATAACGGTTTTTATTGTATTCTCTGTTTTCTAATTTGATTTCTCCTTTAGTTTTCTCCTTTAATCGGTGATTTTGAGAATCACGAAAAATATCAAAATCAGAATCAGAAAGTAAGTAACCTGAAAAATATTTTTTAATAGATCATGTTTTATTAAATATAACTAATGCTCATTTTTTTCTCTATCTACTCTTTTTCATTGAAGTTATAATTTTTAATAAATATTCATATTTCGTTTTCTTACATTTTTATTGATTCATTTAGGTGCTTTCTCCATTCTTTATGAGAATAAAAAATTTTTCTATTTCTATTTGTTTCAGCAAGGCTTTAGAGTATAATTCCTTTTTAACCAATTTATGGTAGCAAATATTAACTCTTTTTCATTTAAATAATTTTGTTCTTTCTAAAAAATATGTGTAACTCAAACAACTCAATAGCTTGAATAATATTGTTTTTGCTACCATGGTTGTCCATTTGCAACATTTATTTTTTTAATCTTAATAAAAATTTTCTCTATTTCAATGGAGCCTTCACTAAAGGAACTGAACAATGCTAACAACCAAAATTTCTTTAAAAATATTATTGATCTAGAGGCAAATGTTCTGCATAACATTACTGGATGTGACTATTTTAATACTAGATATAGGTTGAAAATTTGTATGGAGCTTAACATGGAGTTCAAGATTCTTTTACCAGACAGATGTTCGAAATTAATAACTAATCAGGATTTTCAATTTTTTGAAGGTGGACAGGTTAAAATGAGATACAATGAAATTTGGACAATGAATAATAACAATGATGTACTTTGTGACCTAGAATATTTAATAAGAATTCTATAAAAAGTTTTAGCTTACAATACTCTCCTACTGGAATTAGTAAAAAATAAAAACAAATGAAATAAGTAAACAAATAAAGTAAGTAAAATGTATATTGTAGCTAAAATGGTCTTTCTTCCACTCTCAAAAAGTTGGATCGCCAAAGAGCTCCTGAATGCATTCAACACACCCACTTAATTCTATAGGTACAGCAGCCACAACAGAAAATCAAGGAGTTGCCTCACAGGGGCTGCTCACAGCAACACAAACAAGAACATGGAAAGATAAAACAGCTATGGAAATGATGTAAGAACAGAATATCGACAATAAGATAAGAATTTCTGAGTGGCTGCAATGAAGGCCTCTCATGGAATATCACTGAGCGGCAGTTCCAGCCATCCTGAGTGATTTCTGCTGATCTGGTCATGGAACATGTCCCGGAGTATGAACTGTTTAACATCAAGAAAGAGAAGATTAAAACCATCCACAAACCCTATCTGTATGTAATGGTCTGTCTCCTGGATGCCACTTTTTGAGCGCCAGAGATGAACACAACCTGCAGCGTATATCACAAATGCAATTATGGAAATAAATAAATGAATAAAAGGAATAACTGGAAAAGACCTTATTTTTATTTTGTTAGATGCATGGCTGTGGTTTAGTAGCAGTTCTTTTCGTTTTCTTTCATTTACTTAATAATTTGATTTTATAATATTTTTGTAAGTTATATTAACTTCAGTGTCATCTAGACTTCATACATTGAAGTTAGGTTGGAACTCTCTAGACTTGAGAGGGCTGCCTGCTGAAAATCAGAAGATAAGAGTTCTGGATGGCAGCCATGTATAGTTAGCAAGTAACACACAAGAAGTCAAGTTTTATTGAAAATTTTGTTATGAAATTAGAATGACATGATATTCAGTAGAATCTGGAGTGCAGACTGTCCTACAGAAATTTCCTTTGTAAAACATGTTACTGTAATAAGTAAATAAATAAATTGTAGGAATTCTTAAATAGACGCATCGTGAATATCTGATTTCTCTTGAATGTCGATGCAGTGGTAAGTATAATCAGTGAGCAGGGTTTTATAACATTGAATCCACACTGATCCCGTAGAATGGGAGGCTCTGTATTGAAACTTAATGATGGATTAAAACTGTACGCCACATGTGGATTTTGACCTGAAATCTTGGACCTGGAAATGTTCTCAGCGACTAAGATAGTTAAAACGGCCCAAGGAATTGCTCACATTCCATACTCACAGATTCACTTATGCCAGTATCTCACTGCTATTTACCAAACTTACTAGAAGCTTTTTTTTTTGGGTGAAATGGCTGTGGGTGGGTGGATGAAGGGGGAACGGAAATATAGTCATACGTCTTGTGACTGGTTTAATGTAGACATCCAAGAATTCATCTTTTGTACCAACATCTTCATCTCCGAGTAGTTCTTGCAACCTACGTCCTCAATTATTTGCTAGATGTGTTCCCATTCTGTTTTCCTCTACTGTTTCTACCCTCTACAGCTCCCTCCAGTACCACGGAAATTATTTCCTGATGCCTTAACACAACTTACTCCTGTTGTCCTGTCCCTTCTTCTTGTCAGTGTTTTCCATTCCACAAACGTACTTTCTCAAAAACTTTTTCCTCCGATGAAGAGCGATGTTTGATACTACAGGGCTTCTCTCGGACAGGAATGCCCTCCCTACTGTCCTAACCTTTTTAAACCTCCTTTTTATCGTAACATCCCCTTAGGAAAATTCATGAATGACTGCGCCTGCAAACCCCTCTACGTTATTTGATTTTCAAACAGCTGAGCAAAACTGAACGTACTCAGACATTTCTCTCTTTATTTATTCTGATCAACACTAAACTGACCCACAATATTTTTAGCGCAACGCAATCTGACTTTCAATAATCCCTACAAAAGAATGGCCCTGACTAACAATAACCTATACCTTTCATGAATCACTTACCTCACAAAAATCTTCGTTACTCGAACTACTGCAATACAGCGAGCACCAATACTGCCAGCTAAATAAAAGATTCTAACTACTGAAGGCACTAAATACTGATAGGCATAGTTAGCAAATGAAATATTTTGATGGAGAACAAACAATGTATTTACCTTAATAGTGTTCAAAAGTCATATATCAGTTCATGACATCCAGTCTTACAAATTTCCTGTTTCAGACGGACACACGTCCAGATCGTCCGCTCTCAAAATTCTGCCATCTCTCTCCCCACATCCACCACTGCTGGCGGTTCACCTCCAACTGCGCAACGCTAAGCGTTGTTCACATCCAACTGCCCAACACTACAATAGCGAAAATTCCAACAGTGCAATCCAGCCACAGACTGCACACAGCACAGTCAGTGATTTTCACACAGAGCGCTACGTAGCGTTACCAACATAAAAACCCAAACAGCCTACTTACATAATGTCCTCTTTGTTTCATCTGTCATTTATTATACTGATTCCAAGGTAGCACAAATCCTTGGCTTCGTCCACTTCTGATACTCTCCTGCATATGTTACTGAACTAGCATTTCCAGGAAGCCACAGCCAAGTGGTTGTTTTTATTCTTCAGAGGAATTTGTGCCGTTTTGAAATGTTACGACACTCTAAAATTGTATGTTCGTCCCCGTCTTGAACTCATAACCTTTGCGTTTCGCGAACAGTAGTCTTACGAACCGCTATTTCACAGGGCTATTCCACGGGAGCAAGATCTATGGGAACGTTTCTGTTAGTCTCGCAGAGTCGGAGAGAGAGACTGAGAGAATTGAAGCTCTGAATGTGGTTTGTGAGTCGTGCCCGGATAGCTAGTTGTTAAGAGCATTGCGTGAGGAAAGCTAAATTTCGGAATCGAGTGTCGGTACGAAACATTGTTTCAATCTCTCGGAGAGTTTCAAAACAGCGCACACTACGCTGCAATGTGGAAGATTCATTCGAAGCAAAGCGCTAGGGAAGGGGGACAGGATGAGGAGGGAGAATATTGAGGCGGACCATGGCACTTCGTCCCATAACGATAAATACCAGTGATCTGAAATCGTTGATATCAAATGAATTTTCCGGTATGAATGAAGTCAAAGGAGGTGCCGTGGTGTGAGGAAACATCAGTGAAAACCGTTCAGAAATGCTGTCTTTGCAAAGTACTGAAAACATTGTGAGAAACACCCTTAAAGCGTAAACCATTGTCCCACATCACATCTGTTCCCATATACCCCGTGGGACACCTATGGGAGTAACCTTCGGATGTAATGGCGGCTTCAGTCAGCCGTGATGCGTGCTCATGTATTCTATGAATGACATACAGGGTGTTTCAAAAATGACCGGTATATTTGAAACGGCAATAAAAACTAAACGAGCAACGATAGAAATACACCGTTTGTTGCAATATGCTTGGGACAACAGTACATTTTCAGGCGGACAAACTTTCGAAATTACAGTAGTTACAATTTTCAACAACAGATGGCGCTGCGGTCTGGGAAACTCTATAGTACGATATTTTCCACATATCCACCATGCGTAGCAATAATATGGCGTAGTCTCTGAATGAAATTACCCGAAACCTTTGACAACGTGTCTGGCGGAATGGCTTCACATGCAGATGAGATGTACTGCTTCAGCTGTTCAATTGTTTCTGGATTCTGGCGGTACACCTGGTCTTTCAAGTGTCCCCACAGAAAGAAGTCACAGGGGTTCATGTCTGGCGAATAGGGAGGCCAATCCACGCCGCCTCCTGTATGTTTCGGATAGCCCAAAGCAATCACACGATCATCGAAATATTCATTCAGGAAATTAAAGACGTCGGCCGTGCGATGTGGCCGGGCACCATCTTGCATAAACCAAGAGGTGTTGGCAGTGTCGTCTAAGGCAGTTTGTACCACCACAAATTCACGAAGAATGTCCAGATAGCGTGATGCAGTAATCGTTTCGGATCTGAAAAATGGGCCAATGATTCCTTTGGAAGAAATGGCGGCCCAAACCAGTACTTTTTGAGGATGCAGGGACGATGGGACTGCAACATGGGGCTTTTCGGTTCCCCATATGCGCCAGTTCTGTTTATTGACGAAGCCGTCCAGGTAAAAATAAGCTTCGTCAGTAAACCAAATGCTGCCCACATGCATATCGCCGTCATCAATCCTGTGCACTATATCGTTAGCGAATGTCTCTCATGCAGCAATGGTAGCGGCGCTGAGGGGTTGCCGCGTTTGAATTTTGTATGGATAGAGGTGTAAACTCTGGCGCATGAGACGATACGTGGACGTTGGCGTCATTTGGACCGCAGCTGCAACACGGCGAACGGAAACCCGAGGCCGCTGTTGGATCACCTGCTGCACTAGCTGCGCGTCGCCCTCTGTGGTTGCCGTACGCGGTCGCCCTACCTTTCCAGCATGTTCATCCGTCACGTTCCCAGTCCGTTGAAATTTTTCAAACAGATCCTTTATTGTATCGCTTTTCGGTCCTTTGGTTACATTAAACCTCCGTTGAAAACTTTGTCTTGTTGCAACAACACTGTGTTCTAGGCGGTGGAATTCCAACACCAGAAAAATCCTCTGTTCTAAGGAATAAACCATGTTGTCCACAGCACACTTGCACGTTGTGAACAGCACACGCTTACAGCAGAAAGACGACGTACAGAATGGCGCACCCACAGACTGTGTTGTCTTCTATATCTTTCACATCACTTGCAGCGCCATCTGTTGTTGAAAATTGTAACTACTGTAATTTCTAAAGTTTGTCCGCCTGAAAATGTACTGTTGTCCCAAGCATATTGCAACAAACGGTGTATTGCTATCGCTGCTCGTTTAGTTTTTATTGCCGTTTCAAATATACCGGTCATTTTTGAAACACCCTGTAAAATAAGTGAACCAGGAAAAAAATTACGAACATGTTAAAATGGAACGATTACACAGAATTTTGTGGGGAAGGCAAACCAGAGTCTGCGTTTTATAGAAGATGCAACACGTCTGCTGAGGAGACTGCCTACACTACATTTGTCCGTCGTCCGCTGGAGTACCGATGTGCAGTATGGGACAGTTACCACACACGGCTGACACAGGGTATCGAAAGTTCAACGAAAGGAAGCTCGTTTTGTGGTATCGCAAAATAAGGGACAGAACGTCACGGATATGATACGCGATTTGGGGAGGCAGTCATTAAAACAAGGGCGTTTTTCTCTGGAGCGAAATCTTTTGAGGAAATTTCAACCACCACATTTCTTCTCCGAAAGTGAAAATATTTTGTTTAGAACCACCTACATAGGCAGAAATGATCATCGTTACAAAGTAACAGAAATCAGGGCCCGCACCGAGAGTTGTAAGTGTTCGTTTTTCCCGCGCGCTTTGCGAGAGTGGAACGGTAGAGAAGCAGAGTCAAAGTGGTTCGATGAAACCTCTGCCAGGGACTTAAATGTCAGTTGCAGAACAATTATGTAGATGTCGATGTACGAATATCCGATTATTGTCGCTAGTCAATATTATAGTCCGTCACGACAGCTATTTTTTTTTAGCTTGTGTACGTTAACGCGTTTTGGCCATCGGCAGCATCAGAATTTTTCCTATAAAAGCTCTAAAACAAACGAGAAGCATTGTTTCCGCAAGTACTACAGTAATGCATATCTAATATAAAACAAAGTTTCATCACCGAAAGTAAGGAAAACAACTTCATGATGGTGCGAGATGCTGCCGATACCAAAGTCTACAGCTCCTATTTTTTATGGTAATATTTCAACGTCCTTACTACGTATTTAATAATAAAGTTATTATGTTTTACAACCTCAATTTAAGAAAAGAAAACGTGGTTGCTATAAGGTATTCACATAGTCTGCAGCAGAAGGGAAAGTTACGTCGAGTTCTGCCTTATACAGGGTGATTTTTTCCACTGTGTTCAAACTCTGGAGATTGATCGATGAGAGAATATGGAATAAAAGAGTTCTAATGAACTTATATTCGGAAATGCATGGTTTCCATGCCAGAGACCATTTATTCAGTCATACATTGTTACAGAAACTGTGGTCTAATACGCGCTGTACCATGCAGCCATAATTACAGTACATGTTGAAAACGGTTTCCATGTGCCTCAACGTATGCTTGTATGCGCCGTAGCATGTTCTGTCTCACACGTTCACGTAGTCCAGGCTGCATCCAAACAGTATCAAAGGCAGCATGAAAACGCTGCTCCAGTGTCTCCACATCTGGAATGGGCTCTGTATACACGATACTTTTGAGAAGGCCCAATAACCAGAAATCGCAAGGGTTGAGATCCAGTGAACGGGCAGGCCGTGCAACTGGATGCCCTCGTCCGATGCATCGACCAGGGAAGAAACGACTGAGACGCGTCCGGACATTGACGGCGAAGAGGGCTGGAGTACCATCAGGTAGCAGCCACATTACCCTTCGAATCATCAATGGCACTTCTTCCAGCAGGGGAGGCAAAGTCACCCGCTAAAAGCGCCTATAGTTTCGGCCCGTTAGACGAGGTGCGAGGAAGACTGGTTCCAAAATACGGTCGACAATTATTCCGTCCGACACATACCGCCTGCACCGATGCTGATGATTCGCTGTCACTACACCATGGGGGTTCTGCATACTATCCCACAGATGACTGTCGTGAAAGTTGAAGATACCACACCGCTCAAAGGTAGCCTCATCTGTCAACAGGATGGATGATACAAATGACGAAACCGCGGCTGCCTGCTGAAGAAACCAGTGGCAAAACTGCTCCCGATCCGCAAAGTCTGTCGCTAGTAAGTCCTACACGCGCTGTAAGTGATAAGGGTAGTAACAATTGTCATGGAAAATGTTTCACACGGTCGTACTTGAGTATTGCTCATCAGTGTGGGATCCGTACCGGATCGGGTTGACGGAGGAGATAGAGAAGACCCAAAGAAGAGCGGCGCGTTTCGTCACAGGGTTATTTGGTAACCGTGATAGCGTTACGGAGATGTTTAATACACTCAAGTGGCAGACTCTGCAAGAGAGGCGCTCTGCATCGCGGTGTAGCTTGCTCGCCAGGTTTCGAGAGGGTGCGTTTCTGGATAAGGTATCGAATATATTGCTTCCCCCTACTTATACCTCCCGAGGAGATCACGAATGTAAAATTAGAGAGATTAGAGCGCGCACGGAGGCTTTCAGACAGTCGTTCTTCCCGCGAACCATACGCGACTGGAACAGGAAAGGGAGGTAATGACAGTGGCACGTAAAGTGCCCTCCGCCACACACCGTTGGGTGGCTTGCGGAGTATAAATGTAGATGTAGATGTAGATGTCGTCTGCCTTACTCTGTACTGGCGGGCCAGTTGCCTGGTATTAACACGACGGTCGCCTTCCACAGTGTTACATCACATTTCCTTCCAAGTCTGCTGTCCAAACATGTCGGGTACGTCTGTCATTATTTCCGGCTACCTGAAACGACACTGTCTCAGACAAACGGCGACACGCTGTTGCAAACATTGAATGCTGTGGTTGTTGTCGGCGGGGATAGGTCCCCTGGTATAAAATTTCTGCCCAATGGCGATTGCCGTTCGCCCTTCCGTACGTAAATACCATGTCGGCAAGCTCCCGATTCGGCGCTCCCTCCACCCTTAGTGGGCATGAGCGCCCTTGCAATGCTGTACATCGTATAAAAAAATGGTTCAAATGACCCTGAGCAGTATGGGACTTACCTCTGAGGTCATCAGTACCCTAGACTTAGAACCACTTAAACCTAACTAACCTAACGACATCTCACACATCCATGCCAAAGGCAAGATTCGAACCGTAGCGATCGCGCGGTTCCAGACTGTAGCGCCTATAACCGCTCGGCCACTCCGGCCGGCGTACATCGTATATTTCGCAGTCCCAGTTGCATACTGTTTTTACAGTACGACTAGTTTGGATCTCCGTGGACCATCTTCAGATCTGTGTAGGTGCGTCAGCAACCCGTCATGACTGTATCAGAACCACAAATGTGTGGTTTTCGCTCAGACACGACGTGTTGCTGACGCAACTACACAAATCTGAAGATGGTCCAGGGAGATCGAAACTAGTCGTACTGTAAAAATAATGTGCAAATAGGACTTAAAAACAATCGATGCATAAAATAGTTATAAATATCCGTATAGTTGCTGCTCTCTCGCGACCACTATTTCGCGTATAGTGAATCTTCACCTTCCGTTGGCCTGTTATTTCTGGGATTAGTTATTACTAGCGTACGTTCTGTCAACAGGAACAAACAGAGCGGCGTACGGAGTAGGAAAGCCGAGCCGCAGAGCCAAACGTACGTCACCGGCCAGCGAACGGCGCGGCGCGGCGCGGCGCGGGGCTGAGCGGCGTCGACGTCTGCGTCAGCGTCGGCGGCCGCGGCTCGGCGGCGTGTTTATTAATGATTGCCCCCTCGGCAGCGCAACCCCGGCTATTGTTTCGGGACGACCGGCCACAATGCCACGGCGGGCCGGCCGCACAATGTTACATCGGGCGCTATTTCCAATCACACAATCGGCCGCAATAATCCATAATCCGCGCATAATAACGGCAACATGGACGCCGCCCCCGCGTTATTGTTATTGTCAGGACAAACAAGGCAACAGCGCCGGGGGCGTCGCGGTGGCAGCACCACGCCGGCGCCGCCTCACCTCGCTTCGCCTAGCCTGGCGTGGCCACGCTGCGCGCTGCGCTGTTTTTCCGGCCGCTGGCTCCTTCTGAATGGCCCACCGACCCTTGAGCTTTGTGCTCTGCGCGCATTGTGCCCCCCAGCCCCCGTCCTGCCGGACCCGCGCTGACCGCGGGGAGTAATTAGCCGTCGTCACCCACAGCCGCAATGGACTGCGCCGCGTTTGCTTGACAGCGACTTTTAAACTCTCTCAGCACCGCGAATCGCTGTCCCAGCCCTCTTCCACAATGGCAACACTCACAGCCAAAACACTCGCAGAATAAGTTAGTCCAATTCTTTGTAACGCCCCGGCATGTTTCGCCGCATTCGTTCAATCATCAGTAAGAACACTTATTGTTTATGAAAATTTTTTTTCTGCTTCAGTAACTTTTCTACAGCTACATAGATACTCCGCAAGCCACCATACGGTGCATGGCGGAGGGTACCCTGAACCTCTACTGGTCATTTCCCCTCCTGTTCCACTCGCAAATATAGCGAGGGGTTCAAATGGTTCAAATGGCTCTAAGCACTATGGGACTTAACTTCTAAGGTCATCAGTCCCCTAGAACTTAGAACTACTTAAACCTAACTAACCTAAGGATATCACACACATCCATGGCCGAGGCAGTATTCGAACCTGCGACCGTAGTGGTCACGCGGTTCCAGGCTGTAGTGCCTAGAACCTCTCGGCCATCCAGGCCGGGGGGTCAGGGATTTTCTCTGCCTCGTGATGGCTGGGTGTTGTGTGCTGTCCTTAGGTTAGTTAGGTTTAAGTAGTTCTAAGTTCTAGGGGACTTATGACCACAGCAGTTGAGTCCCATAGTGCTCAGAGCCATCCAGGCCGGCATAGCGAGGGGAAAACGACTGACTGTATACCACCGTATGAGCCCTAATTTCTCGTATCTTGCTTTCGTGCACCTTGAAACGTCCCCTTCGAAAAATTAAGAATGACAGTGCTGGAAAACCTCTTACGATATTTGATCATCACTAAACTGACACACAATATTTTTAGCGCAATGCAATCTGACTTTCAATAATCCCTACAAAAGAATACAAAAGAATGGCCCTGACTAACAATAACCTATACCTTTCATGAATCACTCACCTCACAAAAATCTTGGTTACTCGAACTACTGCAATACAGCGAGCGTCAATACTGCCAGCTTAATAATGTTCAAAAGACATTCTGTACGTCGCCTTTCTGCTGTAAGCGTGTGCTGTTCACAACGTGCAAGTGTGCTGTAGACAACATGGTTTATTCCTTAGAACAGAGGATTTTTCTGGTGTTGGAATTCCACCGCCTAGAACACAGTGTTGTTGCAACAACACGAAGTTTTCAACGGAGGTTTAATGTAACCAAAGGACCGAAAAGCGATACAATAAAGGATCTGTTTGAAAAATTTCAACGGACGGGGAACGTGACGGATGAACGTGCTGGAAAGGTAGGGCGACCGCGTACGGCAACCACAGAGGGCAACGCGCAGCTAGTGCAGCAGGTGATCCAACAGCGGCCTCGGGTTTCCGTTCGCCGTATTGCAGCTGCGGTCCAAATGACGCCAACGTCCACGTATCGTCTCATGCGCCAGAGTTTACACCTCTGTCCATACAAAATTCAAACGTGGCAACCCCTCAGCGCCGCTACCATTGCTGCACGAGAGACATTCGCTAACGATATAGTGCACAGGATTGATGACGGCGATATGCATGTGGGCAGCATTTGGTTTACTGACGAAGCTTATTTTTACCTGGACGGCTTCGTCAATAAACAGAACTGGCGCATATGGGGAACCGAAAAGCCCCATGTTGCAGTCCCATCGTCGCTGCATCCTCAAAAAGTACTGGTCTGGGCCGCCATTTCTTCCAAAGGAATCATTGGCCCATTTTTCAGATCCGAAACGATTACTGCATCACGCTATCTGGACATTCTTCGTGAATTTGTGGCGGTACAAACTGCCTTAGACGACACTGCGAACACCTCGTGGTTTATGCAAGATGGTGCCCGGCCACATCGCAAGGCCGACGTCTTTAATTTCCTGAATGAATATTTCGATGATCGTGTGATTGCTTTGGGCTATCCGAAACATACAGGAGACGGCGTGGATTGGCCTCCCTATTCGCCAGACATGAACCCCTGTGACTTCTTTCTGTGGGGACACTTGAAAGACCAGGTGTACCGCCAGAATCCAGAAACAATTGAACAGCTGAAGCAGTACATCTCATCTGCATGTGAAGCCATTCCGCCAGACACGTTGTCAAAGGTTTCGGGTAATTTCATTCAGAGACTACGCCATATTATTGCTACGCATGGTGGATATGTGGAAAATATCGTACTATAGAGTTTCCCAGACCGCAGCGCCATCTGTTGTTGAAAATTGTAACTACTGTAATTTCGAAAGTTTGTCTGCCTGAAAATGTACCGTTGTCCCAAGCATATTGCAACAAACGGTGTATTTCTATCGCTGCTCGTTTAGTTTTTATTGCCGTTTCAAATATACCGGTCATTTTTGAAACACCCTGTATATATATATATATATATATATATATATATATATATATATATATATATATATGACTTCCATCTTTACAAATTTGCTTTTTCTGGCAGACACACGTCCAGATGGTCCTTTCTCAAAACTCTGGCATCTCTCTCTCCACATCCACCACAGCTGGCGGCACACCTCCAACTGCACAACGCTACGCATTGTTGACATCCAACTGCCCAACACTACACAAGCGAATATTCCAACAGTGAGTCCAGCCATTCACAGACTGCACACGGCACAGTCAGTGATTTTCATACAGAGCGCTACGTGGCGTTACCAACATAGAAACCTAAACAGTGTAAGGTGTCAGGCAAATCCAACACCTTCCATGAAAACCCTGACATGATAAGCAAATCCAGTAGTATGTCACATACCTCCGAATAAATCGTGACATTAAATTAACCAAGTAATAAGAGTAACGAGTGAGCAAATGGAAAACCACAGACTAACACAAGAATGCCTAAATGCATGTCATACCTTCCCACCGTGAGACAGACGCAGTTCAGAGGGGAGAAACGAGAACAGAAGCCGAGAGCAGAACCGTGTTAAGCTGGAAGGCCCTACGATAAGGGACAGACACCCACGTCGCCAGCTAACCGCTAGGACCACACCCCAGCCGCAAGTTTTAGCGTGAGACTTTTTCGCGTCTGTGTTACGTTGCAAACTTTAAAACCATTGCCCCACCACGAAAAGTATAACGTTTCTCATTGGATGGACAGAATTTTTATAGGCGGAGCTTAAGGTTAACATTGAGACCCTGATTGGTCTGATGAAAATACAGCCAGATAGTTTTTTTAAACCAACTTCGGTAATTTGTAGTAAGGAGAAGTTAAGAGAGAGTTGCTTCCGAGACGGCGAGGTGAACGGAGCTGTGCTGTCCGTCGCCCCCTGACGAACATCGACAAGGTAATGAACGCATGCAATGCCGCATAACAGTGCATAAAGCTTCACTCAGAACTGCGCAAGTCTCATCTGTTACATCCCCTTTTTGCGTAATACCAGTGTCGATCGTCAATTAAAGCTCATGGTGTTCACATTTGCCACTTGAAGTAAAAATCTGAAACGCGATGATTTTTGTGTTATGTAGTTATTGAGAAGCCACATCAGCCACTGTAATTTACGACAAGTTAGATAAGTAATTAAAGATAATTGAGGGTCACTGTAGACCATTTTGATAGTTTTATCTTCTGTGAAACTTAATTTAAACCTAGATTATAGGTGCGATATGGCATAGGTCATCCTCGATCCATTGTAGAACTTGGAAACCCATTCAGGGAATATTCGTTCACATTTTTGTTGAACGCAGTTGGTTTTTACCATCCTGTATTAAAACATTTCCTTTTATCAATAGTGCAATTTATAAACAATGTTTTGTGATTAGAATAAAATTTCCAATGGTAAACTTAACTGCTTTTTCAACGTTATTTTACCAGCTAACTAAAAATAGGAAAGCCTTGAACCCCTTCCACTAAATTTAGTTAGTATTAAGATTCTTTTAGAGGGAGTGCAGTGGAGCTGACGCTGAAATCATGGTTATATCATCGCTAGTCTCACTGAACTCTTCTGAACTCTACATGTCATGTGTGGTCTGGTGTCTCCTTACCAGCAACAGGTCCCAGGTTCAAACTAGTCAATTCCCTAAAAAACAAGCTCAGTGCGTCGTTGCGTGAAAGTGGTAGGGAGACACGATATGGAACAAACAGACACCACGCAGAATGTTAGAACAGCCTACTTACAGCCATGTATGTTGTCGACAGTCGAATTGTTTCGCAGTCAGCTTCAAATAGCGGAGCTCTAAATTTCCTCAGTAGTGTTTCTCGGAAAGAACGTCGGCCTCCCTCTAGCGATTCCCATTTGAGTTCCCGAAGCATGTCCGTAACACTTGAGTGTTATTCGAACCTACCGGTAACAAATCTAGTAGCCCGCCTCTGTATTGCTTCCATGTCTTCTTTCAATCCGATCTGTTACGGATCCCAAACACTGGAGAAGTACTCGAGAACAGGTCGGACAAGCGTCCTATATGCGGTCTCTTTTACAGGTGAAGCACTCTTTCCTAAAATTCTCTAAATAAACCGAAGTCGACTGTTTGCCTTCCCTACCACAGCTTTCGCATGCTCGTTCCACCACATATCGCTTTGCAACGTTACGCCCAGATACTGACTGTGCCAAGCAGGACACTGGTCATATTGTATCCGAACATTACAGGTTTGCTCTTCCCACTCAGCGGCATTAACGTACATTTTTACTCATTTAGGACCATCTGCCATTCATCACACAAAATGGAAATTTTGTTTAAGTGATCTTGTATCTTCCTACAGTCACTCAACTTCGACACCTTACCGAACACCTTGGCATAATCAGCAAACAATCGTAGGTTGCTGCGCACCCTGTCCGCCAAATCATTGATGTTTATAGAGGACAACAGCTGTCCTATCGCACTTCGCTGGAACACTCCTGACGATAAGCTCGCTGTCGAGGAGAACATACTGTGTTGTATTATTCAGAAAGTCTTTGAGCCACTCACGTATCCGTGAACTTATTCCGTATGGCCGTACATTCGTTAACAGCCTGCAGTGGATCACTGTGTCAAATGCTTTCCGGAAATCTAGAGATATGGGACCTGCCTGCCCCCTTCATCCACAGTTCTCAATATATCACTTGAGAAAAGGGCAATCTGAGTTTCGCACGAGCGATGATTTCTAAAACCACGGTGATTCGTGGACATAACCCTCTTAGCCTCAAGAATTTTATATTATCACGTAGATTCTACATTTAAGGGCCAAAGAAACTGGTAAAGGCATAAGTATTCAAATACAGAGATATCTTAACAGACGAAATATGGCGGTGCGGTCGCCAACGCCTGTATGAGAGAACAAGTGTCTGGCGCAGTTTTTACATCACTTACTGCTGCTACAATGGTAGGTTATGTAGATCTAAGTGAGTTTGAAAGTGGTGTTATAGTCGGCGGACGAGCCATGAGTAAGGATTTTCCCGTACGACCATTTCACAAATGTACCGTGAATATCAGGAAACCGCTGAAACATAAAATCTCCGACATCGCTGCCGCCGGAAAAAGATCCTGCAAAAACGGGACCAACGACTACTGGAGAGAATCTTCCAACGTGACAGAAGTGCTACCTTTCCGCAAAGTGCTGCAGATTTCAATGCTGGACCATCAACAAGTGTCAGCCTGCTAACCAATGAACGACACGTCATCGATACGGGCTGTCGGACCTGAATGCCCGGTGTTGTACACTTGATGACTGCAGGAAATAAAGCTTTACGCGTCGCCTGGGCCCATCAACACCAACAATGGACTGTTGATGACTGGAAACATGTTGCCTGGTCGGACGAGTCTCGTTTCAAATAGTACGGAGCGGATGGACGTGTACGAGTGTGGAGACAACCTCATGAATACAAGGAACCTACACGTCATCAGGGGACTCTTCAAGCTGCTTGAGGCTCTGTAATGATGTGGGGCGTGTGCAGTTGGAGTGATATGAGACCCCTGATACGTCTACATACGACGCTGACAGGTGATAAGTACGTAAGCATCCTGTCTGATCACTTGCGTCCATTCGTGTCCATTGTGCATTCCGACGGTCTTGTACAATAGCAGCAGGATAATGCGACGCCCCATACCTCCAGAATTGCTATAGAGTGGTTCCAGGAACACTCTTCTGAGTTTAAAGGCTTCCACTAGCCACCAAACGCCCCGGACATGAACACTATTGAGCATATCTGGTACGCCTTGCAACGTGCTATTCAGAAGAGATCTCCACCCCCTCGTACTCTTACGGATTTATGGACGGTCCTGCAGGAGTCATGACGTCAGTCCCCTCCAGGACTACTTCACATAATAATCGAGTCCATGCCAAGTCGTGTTGCGGCACTTCTGCGTGCTCTCGGGGCCCTACACGATTTTAGGCAGGTGTACCAGTTTCTGTGGCCCTTCAATGTGTATAGCCCACAGGTGGGTGTTGCGAAGGACGACGGTACCGTCCCTCCTAGAGCTACGTTATCTGTGAATAGTATGGACGACAGAAATCCCAATCTCAAGGTTGCTGAGACAACTCCGCAAATAATATGGCCTGCACGAGTAAATGCCTGGTAAATGCTCCAGGTGGATTATATAGTAATTTAATTTAACTGATATTGGCTCTGAGGTGTGTACACATCGCCCGTAGCTCTCATTATTGATTATTCTATTTTATTATTTTAAAGTAGCTTCAATTTAGGCAGTCTTCTGGTTAAACCATCTGACAGGCACCCTGCCTGGTGCTGACAGCGGGGTCACTGACAAATATCTTTTGTCTCTACCGTGAACTGGGTGTACCTTTCTGGGAACGTGTTTCGGGTCGTACGTCCTCAGGACTTTATTGGTTCCTTATTCTGTCAGTTGTCGTTTCCTGCAGTTACTCCAAATTTACCAAAACCACACTATATAAACAACTAGGTGTCAACCTCAAATTTATACAACTGCCAGACACTAAAAAACTTATTATAATAAACGTGCAACAGGAAATCGTCGAACAGCTTTAAAACGTTGCCGAAAATGATATTACTACTACCAACTAAATACAGCAATAATGATTCACTCAAAGTTTACATGTGTCGATCTACAGCGTCAGGTCATGCACTGGTGAAGGATATATAGCCGTAATAAGCCTATATGCCAAAATAATATACCAAGCAGTAAACTGTTCTCCAGTTCTCTGCATAATGTCCTACTGTGACATTATATATCCTACAGGTCCCAAATAAGGAAAAAAAGGGAGGGCTATAGATCCAGGTGTACTAAGAAAAATAGACTGACTCTGTCACACACAGTGATCAAGTTATTCGATGAGCGTTGTTGTCTCACGTTCCATATACGCAAAGATCACGATTCACTCGATAAATGTAATCTCCGAATCACACCCATGTTGATCAAGAGAAAGCCCCAATGGCAAATAATCTCCGCCACAAGCTATCCTCGAGGGCACCTAGTATAGCGCTGACTTGTGTTAACGGTCATTAAAACTCGCAGAAGGAGAAACTGTTAATAATTTTCTCAAGTTAAATACACGACTGAGCAAGTGTTTGAACTTGGAAGAAAGGTGAAGGATCAGATATAGGCAATAGCTCGACCTGCAGTACTGCATTGTAGAATACTTGACAACTCAGGAGACCACAATTACTCGCTCGCCGTCAGATGTAGCCCAATCCAGGAAACAGACTGGAACGGTAGTTGCGAGAAAATCGGCCTAAAGGTTAACCTGTCACGACATAGTTTCCGGTTACTTCAAAGATATCAGTGCGACTGAAGTCGATATAGACAATACATGATGTAACTCAGAGAGAGAGAGAGAGAGAGAGAGAGAGAGAGAGAGAGAGAGTCAGATCATCCGTTCAACCGTGCTGAAATGGGTAAGCAGATCATGAAAAGAGACATACAGATGACGAAGTTCACCTGTATGTTCCCTTCACATCTTGCCCATCGGTCATGTCTGAGGTATGGTTGGAAGCGAAGAGGTGGCTGTTTGGATGCCGTTTCCGGGTATCGATTCCTGCCTTCATTTGTTACTCAAGACACCTTTCATGTTTCTTCGAAGTTTATAGGTATCGAATCGTTACACCCTGCAAATCGAGCGAGCGGTTTAAGGCGCTGCAGTCATGGACTGTGCAGCTGGTCCCGGCGGAGGTTCGAGTCCTCCCTCGGGCATGGGTGTGTGTGTTTGTCCTTAGGATAATTTAGGTTAAGTAGTGTGTAAGCTTAGGGACTGATGACCTTAGCAGTTAAGTACCATAAGATTTCACACACATTTGAGCATTTTTTGCAAATCGAGAACAGTGAAGTGCCCTTCACGCTCCCTTGGGGAATGGCGGGGGCAACTTAGGTCTCGGCAGATGAATCCAGTTGCATGGCTGAGATCATATATTACGGAGCCGCAGTTTAATCAGAAGACGCCTGAGAAGACCGATGTCATATAATGGCAGATATAAAGCTGTGAGGGTGGGTCGTGAGTTGTGCTTGGATAACTCAGACAGTAGAGCACTTGTCCGAGTAAAGCAAACGTCCTAGGTTGACGTCCTGAGCTGACACACAGTTATAATCTGACGGGAAGTTTCAATCTCAAAAGCTTTCAGGAAATCTAGGAATATGGAATCAAGTAATCCTCTGTTGTGGAAAATGTCCACGGGTGAACTGCCAGATCTCACTGTTCAACGGACACAATATTTCAGCAAACGACCACGTTGCCGTCATCAGCGGAGCTAATGACGAAATGTTGTGCCCATTTGGTACTGACATCCAGGAGTACACCCGTGGACTATTTCGGCATGAAGTTCGCCTGGAGAAGCAGAAAAATGTAATCCTCTGTCGATAACAAGTATTATTTCATGGTAATAGATTTCAGGTTCGCAGGAGAGCTTTTGTGAAGTTTGGAAGGTAGGAGACGAGGTACTGGCGGAATTAAAGCTGTGAGGACGGGGCGTGAGTCGTGCTTGGGTAGCTCAGTTGATAGAGCACTTGCCCGCGAAAGGCAAAGGTTCCGAGTTCGAGTCTCGGTCCGGCACACAGTTTTAATCTGCCAGGAAGTTCCAGTATACATGTTTATATGTATACAAATTGGTGAACCTGTCATAAGGCAACAGGCGTGATCGGCCAATAATACTTGGATTTCACTATCGCGACGTAAAAGCTGGACATATCGGAAAGGGCTCCTGAAAACTGTCCGGGTGTCAAAAACGCGGCAAACCGCGCATGATGCCGCCAAAGGTCTCCTTCCGCACCGCCGTGTCACGACTGGCCGTCACTGAGCCGGTGTTTTACGAAGCTTTTCGCTGCTGCAGCCGCATTTCGGCCACAAAATGCGCTCCTCCCCCCCCCTCCCTGCCTCCAATACGGAGCGTACCACCACCGCTGCCCCCTCCTCCCTCCCTGCTGCGAGCCGAACGATTGGTCTCGTCAATATTTGGGCTCTCGCCGAGTAACACCTGCCGCGTCGGCCGTGTCCAGCGGGCCGGCCTACAGAGAGAGAGAGAGAGAGAGAGAGAGAGAGCCACGCGCAAACAATTTGGTGCGTCTTTTTGCGCGGACTCGCGTTTCAATAGCAGACGCATCACTGTGGGAAATATTTCAATAATTCCAGCACGGCGTTAAAGTGTCGGCTGGCCGCTGATGGCGCCTGCAGCGGGCCGTCAAACGCGCGCGCTAAGCCCCGACATTTAGCAGAAATACCTCAATTAAGGCCGCCGGCGTTATTGGCAGCTGCCGTAACGCGTCCGATCCGGCGGATCCTCTGAAAACGGCATCGCCGGGGCTTTGGCCCGCCATCACCTGCCCCTAATAACGCCGACTAATTGTCCGCAGGCCGCGGTACGCTCCGCTCTGCTCCACAGCGGGCACCGCGCGCCTCCACTCGCTGCCGAGTCGCGGCTTACACGCCGGGCCCAAAACTGAGCATCCCGTAATATTACGTACTGCACCCAGTTGTACATGCCTCACAAAGGCCTGCGTTCATGACCGAAAGAAGGAAGATTATACTTAATGTTCCGTCGACGGTGAGGTGAGGGGCGGAATTGGGGGAATATTACTGGAGAATTCGGACGTGCTCTTCGCGAAAGAACCGCTACGGAATTTGCTTTAAATCCTAAGAAACCGTGGAAAAGTCAAGTCTGATGGCGAGACTAGTGTCTGAAACGTCCAAATCCGGAATGCGAGTCCAGTACGCTAACCACTGTGCCACACCACTCCGTCACACTCGTTCGTAGTTCACTATACGTAACACAAAACGTGAGGTCCCAATCGGTCAAAATTATTCAGATGGTAGAAGAGTTAAGGGGTGTAGGACGTCAAACGGAACGACTTGGGGCAGGAGAGGCACCAGAGGACATTTTAATTCCAACTGTCTATACTTTTACAAATAAATTCATAAAACTTTGTGAGCATGACCACACTCATAACAGTGGAAGTTCAAAGACATTACAAAATAATTTTTTTTGCTTGTGAAATTTCATTATTTTTTCACTTACTATTGGCTGCATTTGTTGGTATAGGTACACTTTTCTTCATAAGTAAGAGAGATTCTTCGATAAATTTTGCACAGCACACAAACCATACTCACAGGTGTATGAAACTCTAGAATTTTCCAAATATATTAAAAACTGTGGTAAAAACTGAGATAATTAACTATAAGAGTTGAATATTTTTCTAAAGATGAAGTTTAAAATGTAACAGCTCATTCATTTTTTTATAAATTAAATAAATGCTAGAGTTTCATACACCTGTAAGTATGTTTTGTATACTGGGCAAAATTCATCCAAGAATCTCTCTTACTTACGAAGAAAAGTGTACCTATAGCAACAAATGCAGCCAGTAGTACATGAAAAAACTAATGAAATTTAACATGTAAAAAAAAATAAATTATTTTGCCATGTTTTTGAACTTCCACTGCTATGAGTGTGAATCCTGACTCCTTCCTGGTCATGCTGACAAAGTTTTATGAATTTATTTGTAAAAGTACAGACAGTGGGAATTAAAAGTCCTGTGGTACCTCTCTTGCTGCAAGTCGGGCCGCTTGACGTCCTACCCCCCTTAAAGAGACCAATGGCTGGAAACGAATATTTCAATCGGTGATAGCTCCCGAATGAGCAATACGTATTCTACATATTATGGGGTCACGTGAATTTTGGAGGTTCGTTATACGTTGACGTACATTGTACAAACTCTTTTATAACCTTAGCACCTCTATTTCATTTCCACGGAGTCCCACAGAATGTCACATTACAATTTAACAAAGGCCCTGTTGCAGATCAACTGGTAACTCAGGAATATGACCAAAATAAATTAAATATATAACAGGCACAAAACTTGGCTTTACTACCTGGGAAAGAAAGTTCTGCTGCTATTCAAGTTTAGGTGAGGCAGTGATCCAACTTTCCTAATCATATACACCGGTGCGTAAAACTTAAGGATGAAAGTAGCTTTCACCTGATGTGTCATGCTAAGCAAAGTATCTCGATGAAACTTGGACCATACAGTGAAAGAACTGATACGGTATAGCACAGAACCAATGCTGGACGGACCCTCATTTTTTTTTTAATTTTCTTATGAGAGTGAGCAACTGCATTGAACAACGCAGGTGAAGGAGCTCTTGGAACTAGAGGATATTCGGCAAGTGGACTGGCCTGTCCGTTCCCTTCCCTCTTCTCTTAAATCCCACTGACCATGCGTGAGATGCATTGGGGAGACGCATGCCCCCACATCCACAAGCACCAATAACCATATAGCATTTGTCACTGCGCTGGTGGAGGTCCTACGACAAGACTTTCTTGCCACCCTTATGGTGAACATGGGAGCATGTTTCAGAGCATGCATTAACATGCTTGGCTATGAGTGGCCATCTCTCCCCCTACTGAGAACCATGTCCCACTTTTCGTAATGTCCAGTGCTCCATCACAAATTGTGGTGACTTCAGTGTAATTATTGCCTTTGAATAAAAGCGTCGTGTTTGTTCGTCTCACGGGACAGTTCTTTCTGTTACCTTTAGTGCTATACTATTCTTTCTGTGTACAGTCCAAGCTTCACTGAACCGTTTTATTTCGCAGTGACCCATCATGCTAACTAGCTTCTGTCCTTAAGTTTTTCACATTAGTGTGATATAAACTGGCAGAACTTACTCACAAGTTACGATGACACTTTCGCACCATCAGGAATAATAAACATTCCTCGGCATTTAATTTAAATAAATTTATAACCACATACCTATAAAACTTTCTTGGAAATAATAAAACAGGGAAATAGATAAATACAGATTATCTAAAATGTAATTCTAGATACTCATCCATGTGTGCTACCCAAGTTCAACGGAATTTTTACACAGCCTCGGCTGTATTCAACCAGTCTCATGGTGCATCCACGGCCGGATTAAGGCCCAAATGGCACAAACCGCCACATGGTTTGCAAAATCCGATATATCACCAGGCAAATATCATCGCATTACTGGCGATAATCCATAAGCGATAACCACAGACGAGGAAATACCACCAGCGAAAAATATCGCACCATAGGAGTTTATCCATATGTGTAATCGCACTCGAAAACCACCAACGATAACACATCGCTCCATTGGCGAAAACCATAATTTAACCACAGCGCTAAAAAAAAGTGCTTGAGCGTCAGCACACCTCTGGCGTGGACTGTCCACGTACAATTCGCAAGAAACCACTATCGATATTGGTGGCACGATGCAGATCACTCCAAGATCCACTATAGGATCGCAGGTCAGCTTCTGCGGCACCACTGTCACCATCTCGCTCGTAATGGTGGAAGAGACCGTGCATACGCTGCACTTGCGATGCGCACAGTATCAACTGCAGGAACCAAACCGTTACTACATTCCAAGAAGAACTGTGTCTGAACCAGAAATGTAATTTTCACATTCTTCTAACTACAGAAATGCTCAAGTGTTAAACCAAGAAGTTTCCGCCGAGATCTCGGCACTTTCCTATCCACGAAATATGTTTCTCTCTGTGAAACATAATAGTATACCACTGCGACTCGAATTTGCGGTAAATTATCAAAGTGCAAATGGTGGACAAAAAACTACTAACGCCAACTCATTCATCAGATGTCAGAGGAGAAGGTCTAATTCTCTAATTATAATAATAAATCATCCAAAAAGTGTAAGTGCAAACAAATAAAGAACAATGTACCAAGTTCGAACAGTCCACGGGTATACTGCCGGTTCATAGTGTCCAACGGGCACAATATTTCGGCTATCAGACATGTCGCCATCGTCAGGTGCGCTGACGAACTGAGCTCCTGAGGGCGGGCGGCCGATTTAAATCCCCTCCCCCCGCGGTCCGCTTTCTTCACCGTCCGCGCCCGCGCGCCGGCGGTCGCGAAGACGTGGGCGTCGGAATCTGTCGTAGCGTCGATGTGCTTGCTACGTCCGCCCTGGTCGCCAGTTCGTACTTCTTGCTGATAGTCTTCTTAATTACATTCAATGCCGGGTCCCAAGCCTTGCCGAGATTGTAGCCGCAATCTCGTTTGATAAGATCTTCCCTGGTGCGAATTTCGATAGCCTCCCTTATAAATCGGCCGCCCGCTCTCAGGAGCTCAGTTCGTCAGCGCACCTGACGATGGCGACATGTCTGATAGCCGAAATCTTGTGCCCGTTGGACACTATGAACCGGCAGTATACCCGTGGACTGTTCGAGCAACAAGTACGCCGGGAGAAACTGAAGAATCACAATATACCAAGTGATTATGTAAATGAATTGAAACAAATCATTCTTAATACTAAATGACACAACGAGGCCGCAACGGCCGAATGTCAGTTCCTAGGCAGACTTCTGCTGCGATTTCTGTTCGAGGGGTTAGATGGTCTGATTTCCATTACGCCATTCTGGTGATCGTGTTCCGGACTTCGCCTACCAATCCCTCCATTACTCCTTGTTTGCCCTGAGTTCCAGACCGGTTACATCAAGTGATTAGAATTTTTCATTTCCCTCCTATTGCCATTTCTGCTTTCTACAAAATTACCGCCATGCGCTCCCTCCCCCCTCCCCCCCATCCGTTTATATCATTCCACTGAGGTTCATTGTTAAGTCCTTGGCCTTGATATTGGATTTTTGTCGCCCTGTTTCTATTTCTATTCTGCCCGTCATTATTTTCACCAAAGCACCTTGCGAGTTCCGTTCATTATGTCTCTTTCGGTCCCTCGCGTTTTGGGCTTCCTTGACAAAGCCTGACTCTCGTAGAGCGCTCTTGAATGACTCTGTTGTGTCGTTACATTTGCCAGCAGTGAGCAGTCCCTGGTACTTAAATGACAGTTTCATGTCCCAGTGTCGCATTATCTCTTTATCATTATATGGTTGGGCCAGGTAATGGTTCTTGTTGACAAGCATCTCGAAAAACCGCGCCACACCGACGTTTCGTAATCCTTTCTTAACATAATCTCCTGTTTAATCTTTTCTTGGGTGTCTTTCGACCAGTAGGTATTTAAGAAAGCCTCTCTGTATTCGCCGTAACAGTGGCAGTTTGCTGCAACGCTACGCATGTGCTCTGCTATTGAAACTTCCAGGCATCCACAGACAAATTCCAATTGGCCATGAGTCGGGTAGTACCCTATCATGCTGAGCAATCCATGGTTCAAATGGTTCAAATGGCCCTGATACCTATGGGACTTAACATCTATGGTCATCAGTCCCCTAGAACTCAGAACTACTTAAACCTAACTAACCTAAGGACATCACACAACACCCAGTCATCACGAGGCAGAGAAAATCCCTGACCCCGCCGGGAATCGAACCCGGGAACCCGGGCGCGGGTAGCGAGAACGCTACCGCACGACCACGAGCTGCGGACAGCAATCCATGACTTGGGGTGTAATGAACTGTGATTCTCATTGTAAACATAAAAATTTTGAATTGAGAGAAAATGTTTTAATTAAAAATATTCGTAATTTTGCTCCTCTGGATTTTCTCTGCCAATGGCCTTCCCACAGTGGTAACACCGGTTCCCGTCAGATCACCGAAGTTAAGCACTGTCGGTCTGCCGAGCGCTGTCGGCAAGCGGGGTGCACTCACCCCTTGTGGGGCAAACTGAGGAGCTACTTGACTGAGAAGTAGCGGCTCCGGTCTCGGAAACTGACATACGGCCGGGAGAGCGGTGTGCTGACCACATGTCCCTCCATATCGGCATCCAGTGACGCCTGTGGGCTGAGGATGACACGGCGGTCGGTCGGTACCCTTGAGCCTCCATGGCCTCTTCGGGAGGAGTTTGGTTTGGTTTTGGATTTTGGACGTTCTCTAAATTCTGGCGCATGTGCACCCGAGATTTTATGGCCGACCGATCCCTGTACGCCATTGTACCCTCGTCTCGTGTAATCAGAGTCATGTAGCAATGTTTCCTTACGTCCGAGTTGCGCGAAATTGTGGTACGGCTCGATACTTTGTGTATTACGTACCATAGACCGCGCGCCCTCCGCCGAACGCCGTACCCCGTCAAGCGGGAGTTCCTGCCGTACAGTCGGCCCTTGCCGAGAATGTGGCTACGGGTTGAGTTACAAAATTTTTCCTTCGACTCGGCAACATGCTGTTGCTTCTGGCTGAATCTACACGAGAGACCCGTTTGCTCATTTGTCTCATCTCATCCACTAGCTTATTCTGCTGGGCAGTGAGAGGTGTTTGCTCGTCTTTGATGTCCAACGTTTCTTCCTGTGTCAACTCAACTACTCTCTGTACTCTCTGTTCCTGTTTTTTAAGAGCAGAAATAGCCTTCTTGGTTGCGCTCGCTTCGACCTTTTCCAACACTGTCTGATCTCGCTCAATTTGGGAATTTTTTTCGCGCATCTCGTGCCACTAACCTGGTTGTCCTAGCCTCACTTTTGGATGCTACCGCCTCGTCTCGCGTCTCGTCTGATGTTTTCTTTATGTCTTTCAGCTTTGCCTTCACACTCATAACTTCATTCCTGATCTGACATGAGTCTTCGACACATTTATCAGCCCTCCTTTGAATTTCCTTAATTTCTTTCTTGACTTTGTCCTGTCTCTTTCCCTCCTTGTCCTGTCGCTTCGCAATTTCCCTAATTTCATTAATGAGGATCTCCTGTTTTAGGTCTTCACCCTTCCTTTATTCCCTTTCCTGTCGTCTGTCTCTTGTATAAACTGAATGATCGATTCTAATTGTGCATTTCCACTAAAGTAGCCAGGACTAGAAACAAGCCATTCAATTGCCGGCCGGAGTGGCCTAGCGGTTCTAGGCGCTGCAGTCTGGAACTACGCGACCGCTACGGTCGCAGGTTCGAATCCTGCCTCGGGCATGGATGTGTGTGATGTGCTTAGGTTAGTTAGGTTTAAGTAGTTCTCAGTTCTAGGGGACTGATGACCTCAGAAGTTAAGTCCCATAGTGCTCAGAGCCATTTGAACAATTTGAACTCCATTCAATTGCTCTATGACGCGAAATCGGACTGTTACTTTCCCTGACTCTACCTCTTTCCGTATTTACAGAACCTACGTGACCTGCCGCGTCGGCATCCTTCATTTCCTGAGTGAACTGAATCCTCATCATCTGAGTATTCAGCATTTGACATTTGGGTCCTGTTAGCAGACTGATCTAAATGAACTTCTTCTGCCTTTCTGCATCAATGGCTGATTCGTGTTCCATTTGAGACGACATTAGTGCACAGCCTTTGTCACTACATACACTTGCTTTGTCTCTCGTAAGCATTCAGATTGACTGCTACTTCCGCGAGCGTCCTACTCTAATGCATCACCCTCCACAACTCTATTCTGATTTTCTTTTAAATACTGTGAAAGGGTACCGTACCGCCCGACATTGAAAATAGGTACAACATACTTCATTATTTTTGTCAGAAAAACACATTTTTTTTGGTAAAACTAACTCAATTTCAATTAACACAGCGAAGCCGGATACCAGTGTGGGAAAGAATGATAATTTATTTATTTAATTGATCGCATGTGCACTCCCACAAAATAAATCCCTACATCCAGTTTGGTGAGATCTGTGAAATGAATGAATGTATGGTCGTCTGCTAACCGCAGATAATGTGAATATATGATCATCTTTGAGACGATCCTTTGGCCACCTTTGGTGGGACCAAAGAGATGAAATTTACCTGAGCTTTGAGCGCCTGAAATGTGGCTGACCAATACGGTAGCAAGGTGCTCCCCCACTTCAGCAGAGGTGCGAGAGGACCTCAAGAACGGCCATGTTTCAGCACTCTGCCACTGGATCTTGTGCTGTTAAGACCTGTTTTAGTTGTACTCCATAAAGACAAAAGAGTGGAGACATGGTATGCATGTGGAATATTTAAGAGTAGTTTGAAATAATAATTTCTCTATTTCAGGAACTTTTGTGGGGAGAATTAAATGTCAGGCAGGTAATATTAATGGGATTGTAGTAATCTTCGGAAGTGACCAACGGTCACAATGAAACCACGTGTAGCAATAAGTTGAAATACTTCCGTGTGCTTAAGTTAAGCTGAATTACTAGCGTGTGTACAATAAGTTGAAATATTTAAGAAATAGCGTGTGTACCATAAGTTGAAATATTTAAGAAATGGCGTGTGCAGGACTTGAAATTAGAGACGAGTACTTCCACGTGGTGAGTACTGTGTGAATCTCAATCTGTGTATGAGACAAAGGATAAAGAGAAGTACTCGTCCATGGTATCAGTTGAGGACTCGCGTGTGTGATGAATATGTTCTTAATATTACTTTATGTGATATGATTCCGTGTGACGCTAGATTCAAACTCTGAGAGAGAAGCAAGGTGAGTTGGCCGTCTATCCAGCAACGCCACTTGGCTTGCATTGCACAGGAAGACGTGCATATATCTCCAGAGTTCATAGTAGGAAAGTAGAATTACAAAGTGGGGCAGTGTCGTGTGAAACTGGGATAAATACTAATTGAAGTGGGAAAGCTGAAAGTGATAGTGTTGTGACTATTTAGTGTATTGTATTCCATGTTGTAGTGTGATGTATGTCATGTAATTTGGGTATGTGTGGTTTGCATGGGAGAGTAGCAAGGTAGTTTCAAAAGATTAGTGGGTTATGCTTGTTCCTTCTGTACCGCTCGATCTGGAGGAAAGTTTCGTGATGATGATTGTGAGAGTCGAAGTGTGAGATATAATAAAAGATCCACCATCCTATCCAGAAAGTGCACTGTAGCGTTAAATAATTACGAGACCATAAGGTAGAGAATCACCAATGTAAAGCCATGCCCACTGGGCGGAATTTCTCATGTGTTATTGTTGTAGGTTATAGAATTTGTGTGTTTAGGTTATAGAATTTATCGGAATAAATAAGATAGTGAAAAGAAAAAGATTGGTGGACTTTTCCTTCGAGTTGTATGTTGTCATGATGTCCCGAATTTATAATGTGTGCGCCATTCATATTCAGTGCGGTGGCCACGTGTTGATAAAAGCCGTTAAATAAAAGACAAAAAGAAAATGTGGTATTGCCAGTGCGTAGTGAACAGTCAGAGTTCTGTAAATCACTGATAGTCAGATGTGCGTTTCCGTTGCGTATTATTCATACAGAAGGTTGATTAGTGACTTAATTGTGAGTACGAGAGTTCATGTTACTCGATAAATAAGAATGAATCCACTCGCTTGGCAGACCACTCATCTTGCAGGCCTGACTGCTTGATGCCACAGTATGAGCAAGGCATGTGGGTGCCTCTCAACTGTATACATTTATGACTAATCCCACGAAACAAAACCTACTCTAAAATGCCGTACACAAACCCATAATCAAATTTATTCCACAAAAGTTTGCACATAGCTGTTAACAACGACGCAGCGTGAGACAAGAAGTGATGCAGAAGTCACTGACAAGACACAATGAGAAACAAACAAAAAAATCGACACAGTAATAATACATGCACTGAAGTAACATGAGTGCAAAATACTTAAAACTGCTGTGGTGCAAGGCATAACAACAAACCCGAGTCTAAATGTTTTGAGTGCATCATAATCTCACTTCGAAAAAAAAGAAAGAAAAACACGTGCCTGTTCCGCAACATAACGCACTAACTAACTCACAAAAGTGCCTTAAATCGAGATCCTGGCCAAGGGACCCCAACTGCAAGCCGTCGCTTGCTTTAATCATATATACAGGGTGAGGCACCTAACGTTACCGCTGGATATATTTCGTAAACCACATCAAATACTGACGAACCGATTCCACAGACCGAACGTGAGGAGAGGGGCTAGTGTAAGTGTTTAATACAAACCATACAAAAATGCACGGAAGTATGTTTTTTAACACAAACCTAGGTTTTTTTAAATGGAACCACGTTAGTTTTGTTAGCACATCTGAACATATAAACAAATACGTAATCAGTGGCGTTTGTTGCATTGTAAAATGTTAATTGCATTCGGAGATATTGTAACCTAAAGTTGACGCTTGAAACCTCCGACGTTCAGTTGCGTGTTGTAACAAACACGGGCCACGGCCGGCGAGCAGCATCTGCAGGGACATGTTTACGATGACGACCGTGTTTACTGGTGTGGCTGTAGTGCACTGTTGTGGTTTGGTCTAGCTGTCGCAGTGTCCGCATGTAGCGTTTGCTGCTATTGTTATTCTGCATTCGTCTCCGCACGCAGACCAACTGTAGTACACCGTGTTGCCAGACGTCTGTGATAGTGTAGTGTTGTAGGAACTGTGACCATGGTGTATTCGAACTCTGGAAAGGCGGAGATGTTGCTCATCTATGGCGAGTGTCGACGAAATGCAGCTGAAGCCTGCAGGGTGTATGCAGAACGGTACCCGGACAGACAGCATCCAACGTGCCGCACATTGCAAAACATCTACCGCCAACTGTGTGCAATAGGTATGGTCGTAGCACGCAAACGGGTCCGTAACAGACCCGTCACAGGAGAAGCGGGTGCAGTTGGTGTGTTAGCTGCTGCTGCCATGAACCCACACATGAGTACACGGGATATTGCGAGAGCCGGTGGACTGAGTCAAAGTAGTGTCATGCGCATACTGCATCGTCACCGCTTTCACCCGTTTCATGTGTCGCTACATCTGCAATTACATGGTGATGACTTTAATCATCGAGTGCAATTCTGCCATTGGGCATTAACAGAGAATGCGTTGCAGTTCTACCTGTTTACCGATGAAGCGGGTTTCACAAACAACGGGGCAGTGAATCTACGGAATATGCATTACTGGTCCGTGGACAATCCTCACTGGCTCAGACAGGTAGAGCGACAGCGACCGTGGACTGTAAATGTATGGTACGGAATCATTGGCGACCACCTCATTGGTCCTCACTTCATTGCAGGGGCCCAAACAGCTGCAACATACATCGCGATTCTACAGAATGATCTGCCAACGTTGCTCGAAAATGTCCCACTGGAAACGCGTCGACGTATGTGGTATCAGCATGATGGTGCACCTGCACATTCCGCAATTAACACTAGGCTGACCCTTGACAGGATGTTCGACGGGCGTTTCATAGGACGTGGAGGACGCATAAATTGGCCAGCCCGTTCTCCTGATCTTACACCTCTGGACTTCTTTCTGTGGGGTACGTTAAAGGAGAATGTGTACCGTGATGTGCCTACAACCCCAGAGGATATGAAACAACGTATTGTGGCAGCCTGCGGCGACATTACACCAGATGTACTGCGGCGTGTACTACATTCATTACGACAGAAATTGCAGTTGTGTGCAGCAAATGATGGCCACCACATTGAACATCTATTGGCCTGACATGTCGGGATACACTCTATTCCACTCCGTAATTGAAAACGGAAACCACGAGTGTACGTGTACCACACCCCTCATGGTAATGTACATATGCGTCAGTGACAAAGACCAATAAAAAGGTGTTAGCATGTGGACGTAATGTGCTGTTCCAGTCTCTTCTGTACCTAAGGTCCATCACCGTTCCCTTTGGATCCCTACGTAATTCGGTGCTCTCCGATACACACGATCGAACAGCGGAGGAGTGGTACTCAAGCGTCAACTTTAGGTTACAATATCTCCGGATGTAATTAACATTTTACAATGCAACAAACGCCACTGATTACGTATTTGTTTATATGTTCAGATGTGCTAACAAAACTAAGGGGGTTCCATTTAAAAAAAATAGGTTTGTGTTAAAAAACATACTTCCGTGCATTTTTTAATGGTTTGTGTTAACCAATTACACTAGACCCTTTCCTCACGTTCGGTCTGTGGAATCGATTCGTCAGTATTTGATGTGGTTTACGAAATACATCCAGCGGTTATGTTAGGTGACTCACCCTGTATATGTCTGAGTGATGCTAAATTTTATGATTGTTACATAAAGGAAAGTATTATCTTCTCAATAACCTTCAAATCGAGCGCTCGACCCTTAATTTTTATGTATGAATTAGTGAATTCATTCATGCCAGTTTTGTTACTTTTGCCTGTGATCACTTTCAGAACTTAAATTAATAATCAAATTAACTAATTTTATAAGAGTGTTGGTGTACTCACGTAGCCCCGCAGTAAAATAAACATAGTTAATAGCGAGGCAGTATGGATGAGAAAAGTGGCATATTTAAGTTTACAAAATAATGACATGTTTTATTAATCCTTTTGTAACTACACTACTGGCCATTCAAATTGCTACACGAAGAAGAAATGCAGATGATAAACAGATATTCATTGGACAAATATATTGTACTAGAACTGACATGTGATAACATTTTCACGCAATTTGGGTGCATAGATCCTCAGAAACCAGTACCCAGAACAACCACCTCTGGCCGTAATAACGGCCTTGATACACCTGGACATTGACACAAACAGAGCTTGGATGGTTTGTACAGGTACAGCTGCACATGCAGTTTCAACACGATACCACAGTTCATCAAGAGTACTGACTGGTGTATTGTGATGAGCCAGTGGCTCGGCCACCATTGACCAGAAGTTTTCAATTGGTGAGAGATCTGGAGAATGTGATGGCCAGGGCAGCAGTCGAACATTTCCTGTGTCCAGAAAGGCCGGTACAGTACCTGCAACATGCGGTCGTGCATTATCATGCTGAAATGTAGGGTTTCGCAGGGATCGAATGAAGGGTAGAGCCACGGGTCGTAACACATCTGAAATGTAACGTCCACTGTTCAAAGTGCCGTCAATGCGAACAAGAGGTGATCGAGACGTGTAACCAATGGCACCCCATACCATCACGCCGGGTGATACACTAGTATGACGACGACGAGTACACGCTTCCAATGTGCGTTCACCGCGATGTCGCCAAACGCGGATGCGACCATTATGATGCTGTAAACAGAACCTGGATTCATCTTGTTGTGTCTAGACCATACAGCCTAGACACAATGCTGTAGCCGATAGGGCACGCAAGGCTAACGCAGACGGGCATGAAGTCTGGAACATGAGAACTTATAAATGAATAAGAAGAAAAGTACGTAGATGCTTGTTACTTAACTTTTAATTAGTCCTTGGAATACATCTCTCTTGAATATTAGTAAGCTATAGGCACTGATACAAATGGCGCCTTGCTAGGTGGTCGCCAGTTAACTTAGCAGAGGGCTATTCTACTGTCTATCTCTCGGCAAATGAGAGCAAGGCTTAGCACGTCCAATCGCTAGCTATGTTGTCCGTACAACTGGGGCCGAGGTCTCCTCAGTCTCTCGAGACCTGCCTTGTGGTGGCGCTAGGTTTGCGATCCCACAGTGGCGACACGCGGGTCCGACATGTACTACAGGACCGCGGCCGATTTAAGTTACCACCTAGCAAGTGTGGTGTCTAGCGGTGACACCACATTCCTCCCCCGCAAATCGGCGAACGGTCGTGAGATAAGGCTTCCGCCCGCCGTGGGGAGGACCGTATGTTGACGTATGCGATGAGGTGGGGAGCCTAACAACAGGCGAGGCTGTGCCACCCGCACCCGGCCATTCGGTCCGAGGGGAGCTAGGAAACGCCTGATAACCCAGTCCAGGGTGCACGGCAACATGCGGTGTATGCGCACGTAATGAGACAGGAGGGGCCGAAGGGTCGACCTCCATAGCGTCGGGGAAACCGACGCGCGATGACGACATCTGGTCCGGAGCGGGCAAGAGGTCCATGGTGGAGGACGGCTGGTCACGGGAAGCGAGCGGCGGCGCGTGACCCTGGGAGGCGCCGGGTGGTTGCAGCGAAGCGTCCACTGCGGGCGGCGCCGGCGGCGGCTGCGGCGGCGGCGCGACGCCATGAGGCAAAAGGGAAGGCAGCGTCGGTAACACCTGGGGATGAGACGAGCCAGTAGATGGGTCCCCAAGGCGCTGACCGGACGGCTCCGTCGCTGAAAGCAGACGGGGAGCGGCAGAACCCAGGCGACGACAGAGGCGCAGCTGATTGAGATGCCGACGCACCTCACCAGAGGCCCCCAAAACCAAATACATCGCGCCGCCGAGGCAGCGAAGAATGCGCCCTGCGAGCTAACGCCGTGAACCGCGATAGGTGCGATAATAGACAACGTCGCCAGGAGCAAAAGCAGGAGTCTGCCGCTGCACAGGAACCTGATGTGGCGGATCCAGCAAAGACATCAAGGTGCGATGAGAACGACCATGGAGCAATTCAGCCGGCGAGCGACCATCGCGGGGCTGAGAGCGATACGAAGACAAAAAGAGCAACAAAGCGTCCTCCCGAGAATGCGACTCTTTCAATTTCAACATCTGTGACTTGAAAGTCCGGACCAATCGTTCAGCGGCACCGTTTGACTGAGGCGAAAACGGCGCGGATGTCAGATGTTGAATACCAATGGCCTCGCAGAAGGACTGAAATTCTGCGGACATGAATTGCGGGCCATTGTCGGAAACAATAGTCTGCGGAAGACCTTCAATGCAAAAGATAGCAGACAAGGCTTGGATTGTGGCAGAAGACGTCGTGGAAGACATCCGGACAACAAAAGGAAAATTACTGAAAGCATCGACCACAACCAACCACCGAGCATTCCAGAATGGACCAGCAAAATCGATGTGCAAGCGTTGCCAAGGGGAAGTGGCTTTCGGCCAGGCAAAGAATTTCCGCGGCGGTGCGGATTGTTGTTCGGCACACGCCACGCAAGAAGAGCACATATTCGTAATCGCAGCATCGATTCCGAACCAAGTACAGTGCTGACGAGCAAGTTGTTTCGTACGCACTATACCCCAATGTCCTTGGTGAAGAAGCTTTAAGACAGAGGACTGTAACGAACGTGGGACCACGACTCTGGATTGATCATTATCGGAACGCAACAACAAAACACCACGTCGTACAAAAAGTCTCTCCTTGTGAGCAAAAAACGGCGAACCAAAGGATCCTCGATCCGTGACTTTGACAAGGGCCATTGCGTAGCAACAAAACGCAAAACAGTAGCAAGGACAGGGTCAGCAGCTGTGGCTGTAGCTACACGACGAAAATCAATCGGAAACGATTCGACCACGTCATCGGTTTCCGAATCAATGAACATGCAAGCAAGTTCGGAAGAATCGAATGCTTTATCCTCAGTAACAGGCAAACGGGACAACGCATCAGCGTTTCCGTGCTTAGCAGTGGACCGATACAAGATATCGTAGCGGTACTGCGAGAGAAAAAGTGACCAGCGAATGAATTTCTGCGCTGTACGTGGAGGTACAGGCTTGGTCGGATGAAAAAGCGATGTCAAAGGTTTGTGGTCCGTGATGATGGTAAAGTGACGACCATACAAGAAATCGTGAAACTTTGTAACACCAAACACGAGAGCTAAAGCTTCTTTCTCTATCTGTGAATAATTTCTTTGCGCAGATGAGAGCAATTTGGACGCAAAGGCAATAGGGCGATCATGCGAGCCATCCTTGTGCGCAAGCACAGCACCGATCCCGAAATCCGATGCATCTACCATCAACAAAAGGGGTTTCTGGGGATCGAATGGCGTAAGGCACGTATTTGAAAGTAACGCCGATTTCAACTGGCGAAAGGCGCGTTCGCATTCCGTCGTCCAGACGAACGGAACACCTTTACGGCGTAAGCGATGAAGCGGAGCTGAAATGGAAGAAGCATTGCGCACAAACTTTGCATAATAATTAATTTTACCCAGCACACTCTGTAGTTGTTTAACATCCCGTGGCGAAGGTAAATCCTGTATGGCACGGAGGTGCTCTGGACTCGGATGTATACCTTGGGCATTTATGACATGCCCCAGGTAGGGTAAGTCACGAGCAAAAAACACACATTTGTCCTTCCTCAAGCGAAGACCATTCTGACGCAAGACCTGAAATAATGTTCGGAGATTTTGCAAATGTTCGGCTTCTGTCTTTCCTGAGATCACAATATCGTCCAGATAGTTCGCAGCAGTAGGGACCGACGCACACACAGTTTGTAAATATTGCTGAAACAAAGCAGGGGCGGATGCACACCCGAACGGTAGTCTTTTGAAGCGATACAAGCCAAGATGCGTGTTAACCACTAAGACGCGCTGGGATTCTTCGTCCACAGGTATTTGCAAGTACGCATCTGCTAGGTCCAATTTGGAAAAATATTTTCCCGGGCACAGTTTGTCAAAAAGATCTTCCGGGCGGGGCAAAGGAAAAGTGGCAGTCACAAGTTGTGGATTCACTGTTGCCTTGAAGTCCACACAAAGTCTCAGTTTACCGGAAGGTTTTGGCAAAATTACTAAGGGCGAGGCCCAGAGAGAAGCCTGCACACGTTCAATTACACCTTGAGATTCTAAATCGTGCAATGTTCTTGCGACCTCATCACGCAATGCGTGGGGAACATTGCGCGCTCTGAAAAATTTCGGTTGCGCGTTGTCTTTCAGTTCCAAATGTGCTTCATAGTTCTGAGCGCAACCAAGGCCCGGTGCAAAAATGTCTGCAAATTCTTCACAAAGACTAGAAACACTGGCGGAAGGCACAGTCTGATTCACTGATAGGACCTGATTTACTATAGACAAATTAAACAATTGAAACAAATCTAAACCAAACAAGTTCACTGCAGTAGAAGAACGAAGAACGTAAAATGAAACAAGTTTCGTTTGTCCCTTGTATGTTGCAAGAAGGCTGCACTGTCCTAACACAGGGATATGCTGTCCTGAGTAACTATGTAACTTAACATTTGCGGCACGCAATGGCGGTTTGCCCAGTTGTTTGTACGCGTCGTGATTGAGCAATGAAACTGCAGCTCCGGTATCGAGCTGGAATGGTATCACTTTGCCTTCAAAGTCTAAGTCCACAAAAAGTTTATTGTCCTGCTGACGACAAGAGCGACTGTCACGTGCAATTTGAACTGATACAGGTACAGAAGCACTTGCGACTTTACGGGATTTTCGGCGACGTCGACGCACTCTGTTTGTGGGACTAACACAGGCACTGTTAGCTAAAGTGTCACTGGACGGGTGGGAATGAACTACATGAATGTCCATGGGCGAAGGTCCACGAGCCTGATTGTCCTGGGTTCGATACCAGCGCGAAGCAAAGGGCCTGGAATTATTGTGAATGTCTGATCTAAGCTTTTTCTGGCAAACACTTTGAACATGTCCTTTCTTTTGACAGTAAAAGCAAATAGCTTGGCGTGACGGGCAATTTTCACGCGAATGGCTAGCTGCACACCGCGGGCATGATTTCACTACAGTTGCTTGCTTACGCGGCGCACGTGTTTGCAAGGTAGGCTGCCGCCGCTGTGACGGGCGCGAGGGCCGCGTAGCGTCCCGTGCAGCGGGCCCGGCGGGCCGGTTAATGTGACACACTGCTGGCGAAGTTTCAAATGAGTCCTGAGCAAAGTCAAGTGTGTCTTGCTAATCCAATGTGCTATGCACGCGTGGGTTCGGATCCCATCCTCGTCGCCAATAATGTTGTGTCTAGACCATACAGCCTAGACACAATGCTGTAGCCGATAGGGCACGCAAGGCTAACGCAGACGGGCGTGAAGTCTGGAACATGAGAACTTATAAATGAATAAGAAGAAAAGTACGTAGATGCTTGTTACTTAACTTTTAATTAGTCCTTGGAATACATCTCTCTTGAATATTAATAAGCTATAGGCACTGATACAAATGGCGCCTTGCTAGGTGGTCGCCAGTTAACTTAGCAGAGGGCTATTCTACTGTCTATCTCTCGGCAAATGAGAGCAAGGCTTAGCACGTCCAATCGCTAGCTATGTTGTCCGTACAACTGGGGCCGAGGTCTCCTCAGTCTCTCGAGACCTGCCTTGTGGTGGCGCTAGGTTTGCGATCCCACAGTGGCGACACGCGGGTCCGACATGTACTACAGGACCGCGGCCGATTTAAGTTACCACCTAGCAAGTGTGGTGTCTAGCGGTGACACCACACATCTGAAAAAAAATGACTTTTTGCCGTTCGTACACCTAGGTTCGTCGTTGAGTACACCACCGCAGGCTCTCCTATCTGTGATGCAGCGTCAAGGTTAACCGCAGCCATGGTCTCCGAGCTGATACTCCATGCTGCTGCAAACGTCGTCGAATTGTTCGTGCAGATGGTTGTTGTCTTCCAAACGTCGCCATCTGTTGACTCAGGGATCGAGACGTGGCTGCACGATCCGTTACAGCCATGCGGATAAGATGCCTGTCATCTCGACTGCTAGTGATACGAGGCCGTTGGGATCCAGCACGGCGTTCCGTATTATCCTCCTGAACCCACCGATTCGTTATTCTGCTAGCAGTCATTGGATCTCGACCAACGCGAGCAGCAATGTCGCGATACGATAAACCGCAATCGCGATAGGCTACAATCCGACCTTTATCAAAGTCGGAAACGTGATGGTACACATTTCTACTCCTTACACGTGGCATCACAACAACGTTTCACCAGGCAACGCAGGTCAACTGCTGTTTGTGTATGAGAAATCGGTTAGAAACTTTCCTCATGTCAGCACGTTGTAGGTGTCGCCAGCCTTGTGTGAATGCTCTGAAAAGCTAATCATTTGCATATCACAGCATCTTCTTCCAGTCGGTTAAATTCCGCGTCTGTAGAACGTCATCTGCGTGGTGTAGAAATTTTAATGATCAGTAGTGTACAACTAGCTGAGAAATCTGACACAAAAATGCCAAACACAAATCATAAAAGAAATATTGTTTGATTGGCAAAGCATATATTGAGGTGGAAGCTATACAAATTCTTCCCTGAATTAATCCCTTTTACATTGCAATCTGACTTTGCTTACATGAATCCACTGTGAGGCCCACCACTATTGAAATGGAATCAGCCGCTACCGAGTGTACCACAAACTATGGTTCACCTGAAAACAGACAGTGTGAACGTCATTTAACAACCCTACGCCAGTGCAACAGTATTTTACCCTGTCACCTTGATTCAGGCGACAGCAGAAAACGGCGCGCTGGGGGCGAGGAGGGGTGCGCTGCGGCAACTGTGATGTTCTGACGTGTCCACGAAAATTTGCAAACTACGTGGAATGGCGTTCTGATTATCTGAACACGAGAAACTTCCCTTTCAGAGCCCTGACATCCCGCCAGATTTCAGTGTGAGGTGCATCCGATCGCTGGTCTGGCCAAACCAATTCGACTCACAGACATGACGGTGCATGCTGCAATTGCCAAACATCAGGCGGCCGACTCAGGACGATTAAGTTCACCCTCGTGACACATGATATGTACGAGATGATGTGCAGTTCCACTGTTGGTGCAGCTGTAAATTGTCACTGCGCATTAGTCCATCACAAACAAGATACAGACCACAAGTCTCACCCACTAGGTAAAGACCTCCACGAGGGGAGGACCAGAATACGAAGAAGACAAAGACCCAGAACCACAGTCCACCAAGCCTTGGTACAGGAGCCAACTTAGCAAAAACGAAACTGCCCCCACGTTGCACAAACCACCGAACTATGCTCTAGTCACTGAATCTCCCCTCTTGACTGTCCTGTTGGCCTGGCAGCCAATCCAGACACTGCACTAGTGTTCCCACGCTGTGGTAGGAAGCCTCCACTTTGCATATCCTGGAAGAGCGAGTCAGCAACTCAAAATCTCTCTTGTCTGAGAAAAGAAGATGTTTGACCAGGGAGACGTCATTCTCACAGTAAGTATGACCATGTTTTGGCAAAAAACGTCTATCTAGACAGGACCACCACAGTCCTTCATTTGTGGAGATATCTAATGTTTCCGAACCGACTATTTCCAATTTCTGAAAGAAGGCTGTTAAGCCTCGCAGACCGTTATGCCTGTAAGATATACTTTTCTTGCCACTCGCTAAAAGAACCTTGCGACTTTCTGGCGTCAGGGGGTTTACCGTCTTGCGTCCACTAAACACATACACCAACTGCTCTGTCCGTATCGTCCCAGCTTCTAACGTGAGCCTGCACATAGATTTATGACCTTGCCGCCATTTGCACAAAAGATCAGTTTACAGCAATCTCTCTTAAATGGTTTCCTCCAACCACTTTCTTCCATGCGGCAAACTTTGCAATGGACTGCTGCCTGGCCCAGGTAGAATGTTTTGTGAACCAGTGCCCTTCTGTCTGCTCTATGCAGGAGGAGAGCGCTTCAGCTATAAGTCCCTCTTCAGGTATGACCAAGTGAGCGCTGTTCCCCAGAATCACTTACCATTTATGGCCGCCAATTCATCTCTCTCCCTATTATCCATCGCCTCCACTACAGTCCCTCAGGTACATGTTCTCTAAAGGTTACGCATGCAGTTACAAGACCATTGTGCCCACAATTTCCCCACGTTAGAAAAGTCATAAACCACACATAGCGAATGTATCATTGGGAAGCACCAAGATCACGACCTAAAATATAAATGTTAATCTGACAGACAATGTTGTTAAAGTGAGAGAGCGGTGTGCCACCTCTCAGGGGCACCAAGCTGAGAGATTTCTAACCAGGATGTATTGCAATTAGTACTGGCCGCTTGGTGCCCCAAAATGAGAGGGGTGCTGAAGTGTAAGATGTGTACACACTACATAACACAATTAGAAATGAGAGCACAGGTGCAAGTATATGAAGGTAAGGAAAAGTGATGGAGGGGGGAGGCACCAAATGATAAGTCGCTTGCATGGAAAAATTTCCTCGAACTGAGCCTGGGTGTTCCTAGTGCAGGCAGGAGCGGTGTCCTACCCAGCAGCTTTAGTGGGCTGACATCAGCATCATAGCCTGAAAGGATCGTCGCTCTGCATTTATACACTTTTAAGTGGAGTCGTACCTCCCTATATCGACAATGTTAAATTGGCTATATAAATGCCCTGTTTACTCAGGAACTGTTGAGTACGTAAATGTGGTGTTTTTATCACATGTTCTCCCAAATTTTGTGACTGCATTGCTCTACAATCACTTTAAAATAACAACTGGAAAGGAGTTATGATTTTTTCCCTAAACATATAATTTTTGGTGTAAATTTTCGTAACTATAATTTCTTGAATTTTAACAATTACAGTAAATACTACTAAGGTAGAATTACATCATTGTACTATTTATGTTATGTGGTAAATAATTCATTGATGTAGATTCAGAAGTTTCTGAGAAAAAGGGGCTTTTATACTGAAAAATGTCATGTTGAGAAAATTGCGTTTGAAGAAAGAATTTTAGTATACAGCCAACTGATACATAAAAAATATGTTAGAATCCTCCTGGATGATAGTCCTCATCTCCTCCGTCATCTTCCTCACCCAGTGCTGCCCTCCTTCTCTTGGATCTGGCTTCTTTTGACATATTGTTTGTTTCAATCTCTGCCTTCATGATTCGCAGTTGGTCCAAGTCTATCACATTTTTAGTGGTGTTGAAACCTTTATGAAATCCAAGATATTCCAAAACCTGTAGTCTTCCAGAATAGCCATCATTAAAATTATGAACAGCATCCAAAACACCAAGTTCAAAGAATGGCCTTCCAATAAACACATTTTTTGGTATCCTTGACCATACAACATTGTTAAATGATTCATTTGCATTCTGTGTTTTGCCCTTGAGGCATTTGTTCAACAGCTCTGGTTGGGCACAATCCTGAAACACAGGTTTCATGGCAAGCATAATAGCATTTGGTATAGTAATTTTGTGCGAGAGTGTCTACTTTAGCCTCCTCTTTTGCCTTCAAGTATTTACACCATTCAGCAGAACACAGGTTGTGTATTGGTTCAGCATCTGTAGACAGCTTGTGAAAATAAATTGTCCAAACTGCTCTCTTCATACCATCTAAATTATCTCTGTTACTTCTAATAGCCATACTATAATATTGTGTAATCTGATCAATTTGTTTATCAGTCAGTCAACGTCTTATACTTTTAGATCAGATTAGATTTACTTTCATTGCAATTGATATGTAGTGAGAAGGACCTCCAGGATGTAGAACATGTCAGAAAAACAACAATACATGACAAATATTTACAATTAAAAAATAAGCTAATGTACCATTCCACAGGTCCCAAGTGGAATGATCGTCATGTTTTAATGAACACTATATGAAAGAGTCATTTTACAAATACTAATGCATTCGATTTAAAATAAAAAAGTTTTTTAATTTATTTATAAGCTAATAAACGTGTAATACGACTACTAAAATACTTATTTACAATGAACACATTACTACACTGAAATGGTGCAGAAGTTAGATTGTAGTTACACACACACACACACACACACACATATTTACAATGAACACATTACTGTACTGAAATTGTCCTGAAGTTATATATTTTATGGCTGCTGGCAAGTTACTAAGTGATTTTAAATCCTTGTGAAGATTATTCTTATTTCTAGTATTGATTCCATGAACTGAGCTGTTGGTTTGAAAAAAGTCATATATTTTTAACGACAAATTTCATTAAGGAATAAATATATTGGGAAGCAGTAGTTAGTATTCCTAGTTCACTAAACAGGCTTGTGCAGGATGTCCTTGAGTTCACACCACATATAACTCTTACTGCACGTTTTTGTGCCTTGAAAACTTTAGCTTGGCTTGATGAATCACCCCAAAAAGTAACCCCATATGACATTATGGAATGAAAGTAAGCATAGTATGCCAGCTTTTTCATTTTTATATCCCCTATGTCTGACACAATTTGCATTGCAAATAGAGATTTGTTAAGGCGCTTCACCAGTTCTGTGGTGTGCTCCTCCCAGTTGAATTTATTACCAAGCTGTAATCCCAAGAATTTAACACTGTCCACTTCTTCTATCTGCTTGTCATCGTATGTTAGGCATATACTCGTGGGACACCCCTTACAAGTTCTGAACTGCATGTAGTGTGTTTTTTCAGTTTAGTGACAAAGAATTGGCTAGGAACCAGTGATTAATGTCCACAAATATTTTATTAGCTGATCTTTCTAAGACTACACTTAATTTGCTATTTATTGCAATGTTTGTATCATCAGCAAACAAAACGAACTTGGCATTTGGTAATGTTACTGATGAAAGGTCATTAATATACACAAGAAAAAGTAAGGGCCCCAAAATGGAACCTTGTGGGACCACACATGTAATTAGTTTCTAGCTGGATGATGCCTGATAGCTTGATACATGTCTCTTTCCTAATAATACCCTTTGTTTCCTACGAGAGATATAAGATTTGAACCATTTTGCAGCATTTCCTGTTACACTACAAATTCTAATTTATTTAAAAAGATATTGTGATTTACACAGTCAAATGCCTTTGACAGACCAGAAAAATACCAGTTGCCTGCAATTTTTTGTCTAATGAATTAAGCATATGTAGATAGCCTTGTCAATATCAGAAGCCTTTAGAAATCCAAACTGTGGCTTTGACGGTATGTTATTTGAGATAAAGCCGATTATTCATTACTTTTTCTAAAATTTCTGAGAATGCTGGCAACAGTGAAATTGGATGGAAATTTGATGATATTTCTTTATCTCCCTACTTAAACAGTGGCTTAACTTCAGCATATTTCAAACATTCAGGAAATATTCCACTGATAAGCGACTGGTTACACAGATAGCTTAATATGTTACTTAGCTCAGAATCACATTCTTTAATCAACTTTGTTGATATTTCATCATACTCACTAGATGTTTTTGATTTTAAAGATTTGGGCATTATTTCTGCTGGGGTAGTGAGGGTAAAATTAATATTATGGAAGTTACTTGAAATGTCTGGTCTGAGGTATTGCATAGCATTATCTACTGAATCTGACAACCCCATCTTTTCAGTAACAGTTATAAAGTGTTTGTTAAAAAGTTCGGCAACACTATACACATCTGTCACCAATGTATCATTTACTCTTAATATTATTTGTTCCTCTTCATGTCTGGTTCTACCGGTCTCCTCCTTCACTATATCCCATATTGTCTTTATTTTGTTATCTGATATGACTATCTTTTCCTTGTAATATATTTGCTTTGATGTCCGTATTACAGTCTTTAATATTTTGCAGTATTTCTTGTAATGTGCTATAGCATCAACATCGGAACTGTTTCGGATTGACAGATACAGTTTTCTTTTTGTTTTACAAGATTCCCCTATTCCTTGAGTAATCCGTGGCTTCTTTTTAGACTTTTCTCTAACCTTGGTAAGTTTTGGGGAAAACAGTGTTTGAATAAGGTAAGCACTTTATTAGCAAAAGTGTTATATTTTTCATTCATGCCATGAGCACTGTAAACATCAGTCCAGTGAATGTCTCTTAGGAGTGTCCTAAAGTAATCAATTTTTGGCTTATTGATTACCCTCTTGAAATCAGATTTAACAGATTTTATATCCTGTTCAGTATTAACATTTAACAGAAGGAACTGCATGTCATGGTCTGAGAGGCCATTGACTATTGGTATTGTAATATAATTTTGTTCATTGGACTTTCCTATAAAGATATTATCAATGGCTGTATGTGAGCAATCGGCTACCCTAGTGGGGAAGTTTACAGTGGGAATTAAGTCGAACGATAGTGTCACTAACTCGAATACGTTCTTATTGGGAGAGTCTTTAAGGAAATCTACATTGAAATCACCAGCAACCACTATTTCTTTGTTTTTGTTTGTTAAATGGGCCAGCACAGCTTCAAGGTGGTTTACGAACAGATTAAAGTTACCTGCAGGTGCTCAAAATACACTTAATATTACGAAGGATTTTTTGTGAAATTCTACTTCTGTTGCACATGCTTCCATATGCTGTTCTAGGCAAAATTTATGAATGTCTATGTTCTTAAGTTTATGACCATTCCTGATGAATGTGGCAACTCCTCCTTTCTCCATTTCTGATCTACAAAAGTGAGATGCTAATCTAAACACTGCAACACTTAAAAGTTATGTACCAGTAGTCACATGATGTTCAGAGAGGCAGATTATGTCAGCTGGGTTTGAAGATGCTAATTCATCTATGCAGATAGTTAATTCATTAATTTTATTTCTCAGTCCTCGAATATTTTGATGCAATAAAGATAGCTGTCATTTCACATTGACTGAGTTAAAACTGGGCAGTGTTAAAATATCTGCTGACTGTTGAAAATTCTTAACCAATAGCTGTTTATGCTGATGTAATAAGCTAGAATTACGTTTTTTGGTTTCTTTCTCAAACTGAAGGTTTGTCTCAGTTCTAGCCTCTCTTAAAATTTGGTTTCTTTCTGTCCTCCCTACCCTAAAAAGGTTCTTTTCTGAACCTTATAACCACTGGTATTTTACCACTCATGACAGTGCCTCCCCCCTTTAACTTTCCTGCTATTTTCCCAGCCAATTTACTCTTCCCCTTCCTGTTGAGGTGAAGGCCATGCCTAGTATAATCCCACCTATTGAGAGAATCAACAGGAACCACACCAAAGTGTGACCCTGCACCCCACATAAGCAGCCGTTCCAACTCCAAATTAACTCTCTTGACAGAAGAGTTCAAATGAAGTCGGTCATGGCGCCCATGAACAGATAGAAACTTAACACTAGTATGCTTCGATGCTGATGCAGTCTTTGCCAGGTCACACTCCATACTGTACCCAGGATCTCTGTCAATATTGTTACCTGCCCCACCCACTATAACCACGTCGTCTTCCTTAGTGAAATCTTTGCAGAGTGATCCTAAATCCTCTGTCACCTGCTCCAGACGAGCACTAGGTTTAAAAATATTGGTGACCTGGTATTCTGATCCTAGTTCATCCTGCAAAAGTTGGCCAACACCTCTTCCATGGGAACTACCTAACAACAACACTTTCTTTCTCTTTACTGATTTCCCTACATTCTTACTTTTGAATTTGCTGCTGAAAGTTTGTTTTGTCCGGTCTACACCTGCAACTGCTTGAGGCTCACCAGCTTCTAACTGAAGCAACAGGTCAAATCTATTTTCCACATTCACCACAAAGCTGTCAGACAAAGTTCGAGGCCTGTTCCTCCTGTTGCCTGTTGCCACTTCCACCTCTCTTTACCCTCCTCCCCCCTTAACCTGTCAACATCTCCCCTGGCCTTAGACCATCAGATATCTTGGTACTTCCCAACTGCTGTTTGAGTCTACATAGTCGGGTGCTCATCCTATTTTGCACATGACTAAGGCACTCTAGTTTTGTAATTGACAAATCACCATAGGGTTTACTCTCCACCACTGCCTTATACGATCGTGAGTCTCCATCCCCAAGAAAACTTATGTAGCGAACAGCACGGTCATGCTAGGAACGTTGGAACATTTTCACTGCAGAAGCAACCTCCATCCCTCCACAAGTTCCTTCATAGTTTCTCTGACAATTCATTTCATGCTTGGTTTGCTTTTCAGTACTCTTGCCTGGTTGTCTACAACCCTGACAGTACATGGTCAACACATGAACATCCAACACTTTCCCATTGTCGATGCTGATAATAGATGCACATGAATTCTTTGACAGGAAACCTCTTTTTTCCAGCCTGCTCTGCTGCTGTAGTCATTGACTCCATAGCACACGCCTTGACATTACTTCTTACTTTGGAGTTGTATTTGATAGATGTTGTAGGGGGACTAGGGAGGTTCAGCAAGCCACAAAGAACCTTACCCACGTAATGGCCTTTTACTATACATCTAAGTCCATAGAAGTATCTTAGATTAGTGTCAAAAAGTCCATTCTTTACACTTACTTCTGAAGTCTTGAAAGTCTTTGCGCTTGTACAGTTCAAACACATTATTTGTAATGTGCACACGAGACCACTGCGTTGAGACAGCTTTACAGAAATTTCAATTTCCTCCTCCACATATACGAGAACACACTGTTTCACACAAAGCTGAAATAAGTATATGGAGATTAATAATGATACTGCAGTATCATTACAGTTTGTTTCACTGTCTGAAGTTGCGTTGTATTTTACATCATTACCCAGCAGTTTTTTCTTGGAAGCACTCGGAGGAGTAGAAGGATTGTCACTATTTAAAACCATATTATCACGCCCTTCGGCGCTAACCACTCTTTTTACTGCTGCTATATTTGTTCTGTAGTATCTGTTTCCTTTGTTTCGTATTTTTTTAAACACTCCTTTTGGTTTGGTCATGACGAAAACTATCACAGGAAACACAGAAACTAAAACGCGGCTAGTGGATACCTTTTGTTGTCAAACACAAACAAATGTACGGTTCAAAGAGTTTACTGCGAAGTACCGCCAGTGTAGGCAACTTATGAAACGGACAGTTCTCTACAAAACAAAAGAAACCACAGCCTTCTAGACCATTCAGTTCCAGAGAAAAATGCCAATATGCAAAATGATGAAAAACTAAATTCTCGGAAACGTCATTGCATGGTTATTTTCAAATATTTATTTAAAATAGTAAATAATCGAATATTTAAATAAAACCAACACCAAATAAGCATAAACATCCATATTTTCATAATTTGCATCGAGGTAAAAATGTCAAATTTTGTCATTTTGGGCGGTACACTCCCCTTAATAATGCAATTGGGGGGCGCGTTGAATTAGTTTAACTGGAGTCATGAGATCACAGTGATTGTATGAGCTGGTTTGATTCCCTTGTTTGAACCTCCTGTAATCTAACGTGGTACCAGGTATTTCAGTTTGCTCTATGAGTGAGTTGCGGAAGTGAGTGTGCTGTGACAGGCGACTTTCTGTGAGGCCCAGCGGAACGAGTCACAGGGAGCCATGGACCCAACAGCTTTCGCAAAACTATGACGAGAAGAGAAGCAGGTACAGCTGCCTCACTGTATCGACGGTCAGCAGACGGAGTAGCTATTGAGCAGTTTATAGCATGGTCTCCAGATGGCTTTCGTGTCAGAGGACAGAACGCTGTCAGTGGGTAGTAGGTGCTGCAAGCACGCGAAAAGAAATACTTGGAATGTCAACATATCATGACTTCCCTAAAAACTTGACGAAACAGCTCGCTCCTACTTAAGGTTCAGACTTTGCAGTAGAGTCGGCAGCTAGCCTCGAGGACAATTTTCTTAACATTTCACAGAACCTATAATGCAAGGCTAACTGGTTACTGAAGGAGTACTTATTGGTGTGACAGAAATGACATCAGGAGGATGTAACAATTAGTATGAGTTTTTTAGAGAACAGGGGAGAAAATTCATACAAGTGCCTTATTGAGGTTTCATCTTTTTTTGATGGGCTGTAGTAGCTTGTGGGAAGACTGGTGCACACATTTTGTTCTTGGGAAGAAAGGATCAAGCTGGTTTTTGGAGACCTGAAAATATTAGTCGCTTCGGACAGTGAGTGAAAGTCGGAGTGTAAGAGTCGTGGAGCTTAGAGGTGAACGGCTTTGGCCTCTGTCGGGTGTGCTGTCAACTGGCAGAATCGTCTTGGGTCCAGTGTACAAGTCCTCAACTGCACGATAATAGCGCTGCGCTTCTTACCAGATAAGTGCAGCGTCTGCAATCTGCAGGTATTACGTTGAAGATTTACAGATCTGGCATACTAAGACATGCATGAGTTTGTAGTTCAAACTGACTGACTCATACTCATCAGTTCATTCTCAGATCTTTGGGATTCTGATGTTCTTGTTGCAGACAAACAGTCACTGTGATCGTCGTATAGTCAGGTTAAAATACATTTCACTCAGCCAGATAAGAGACTATTAAGCGTCTCCACATCACTGACTAGCTTTGTCAACTCACAGTTACATATTTGCAATTCTCATCGGAAAGTACATCACGCTAACATTAATATGCGCATAATTATTTTTGATGCTCCAGTTTTCCAAATGTCATTTGTAATAAACCACAGAGTGCACTTAAATCCTATGTTCATTATCAGATTCAGACTTTTCAATGATAAATATTGCGTCAATTTCCCACCTTCCTGTTCACTGCTTGGACCTAAATAAATTTTAGCGTTAGTAGATCTGTTGCGTACATTAAATTCACCAATGACCCTCCAGAGTGTGCCTGATTCATGATAAACTGAACTGAGTTAAATTCACATACACACACACGTGGAGTTTTGCAGCTTAAATGCGCGACTTTGAATTGAGCAATCGGCAGTCGCCAGCTTCTCAACCAAAAGTCAAGCTACTTTCCCGTGCTGCAAATACTAATTTATTGTGTAACGTTCATAAAATACACATTTCCCTTTAAAAAGACTCCTTATTTTTGAAATTTCTTACTACTTCAGATCACTCGTCATGAAAATAATTTGTAGATCAGGATTCGCTGTTAAAAATGTGATGAGCCTCCTCACACAGATTGGGGAGGAGGGGTGGGGGGTGGGGGGGTTGACGCCCCATCTGCAACGGCGCTTTCGAAGAAAGAAAACACCGTGTCATTGCTGGGATGTACCTGCTGTGTGATCCCTCCACGGCAGGCGCCAGGCCGGCTTTGTCTGTCGTTCAACGAACAGCCCGAGATTGCAGTTTTCTTGCAAAATGTTGTCATTTCATTGCATTACATGCTGTTTCTATGCTACTTACATTTAACTAGAAATAATAAATTACCACATTGACGTCGGTGGCGTCATCTTCAAAAAACAGCACAAAATCGTCCGTGATTAGGCTACTGGCCATTAAAATCCCTACACCAAGAACAAATGCAGATGATAAACGGGTATTCATTGGGCTATTGGCCATTAAAATTCCTACACCAAGAACAAATGCAGATGATGAACGGGTATTCATTGGACAAATATATTATACTAGAACTGACATTTGATTCTATTTTCACGCAATTTGGGTGCATGGATCCTGACAAATCAGTACCCAGAACAACCACCTCTGGCCGTAATATCGGCCTTGATACGACTGGGCATTGAGTCAAACAGAGCTTGGATGACTAGTTCAGGTACAGCTGCCCATGCAGCTTCAACACGATTCCACAGTTCATCAAAAGTAGTGACTGGCGTATTGTGACGAGCAGTTGCTCGGCCACCATTGACCAGACGTTTTCAATTGGTGAGAGATCTGGAGAATGTGCTGGCCAGGGCAGCAGTCGAACATTTGCTGTATCCAGAAAAGCCCGTACAGGACCTGCAACATGCGGTCGTGCATTATCCTGTTGAAATGTAGGGTTTCGCAGGGATCGAATGAAGGGTAGAGCCACGGGTCGTAACACATCTGAAATGTAACGTCCTCTGTGCAAAGTGCCGTCAATGCGAACAAGAGGTGACCGACACGTATAACCAATGGTACCGTATACAATCACGCCGGGTGATACTCCAGTATGGCGATGACGAATACACGGATGCGCCCATCATGATGCTGTAAACAGAACCTGGATTCATCCGAAAAAATAACGTTTTGCCATTCGTGCACCCAGGTTCGTCGTTGAGTACACCATCGCAGGCGCTCCTGTCTGTGATGCAGCGTCAAGGGTAACCGCAGCCATGGTCTCCGAGCTGACAGTCCATGGTGCTGCAAACGTCGTCGAACTGTTCGTGCAGATGGTTGTTGTCTTCCAAACGTCCCCATCTGTTGACTCGGAGATCGAGTGGTTGCACGATCCGTTACAGCCATGCGGATAAGATGCCTGTCATCTCGACTGCTAGTGATACGAGGCCATTGGGATCCAGCACGGCGTTCCGTATTACCGTCCTGAACCCACCGATTCCATATTCTGCTAACAGTCATTGGATCTCGACCAACGCGAGCAGCAATGTCGCGATACGATAAACCGCAATCGCGATAGGCTACAATCCTACCTTTACCAAAGTCGGAAACGTGATGGTACGCGTTTCTCCTCTTTACACGAGGCATCACAACAACGTTTCACCAGGCAACGCCGGTCAACTGCTGTTTGTGTATGAGAAATCGGTTGGAAACTTTCCTAATGTCAGCACGTTGTAGGTGTCACCACCAGCGCCAACCTTGTGTAAATGCTCTGAAAAGCTAATCATTTGCATATCACAGCATCGTCTTCCTGTCGGTTAAATTTCGCGTCTGTAGCACATCTTCATGGTGTAGCAATTTTAATGGCCAGTAGTGTAGTTTGCAGTCGATATTACCACTGGTTACAATTCGTGACTGCAGCCGAAGGTTGAGTATTAAGCGTTTCAAATTGCTGTCGTGACATATGGAAGTCTATGTTTTTAGAGCTACCTCAGACATTTTATATTGTAATTTGAAGTTCACACCACAGATGCCGGTATAAAGCTCTTGATAGGTAATTTTTGCAAGGTGTAAGTTGAGGAGACGGTGTTCGACTATGTGGTCAGATTCATCAATAAGATACCATCTCCTTATCCGTGCACATTTACAATAACACAGTGTGGAGAATGCTAGAGGCACAGCACTTACACTCCTACCTTAAAGACAAAGTACCAAATGATATTGAATTCAAAGTTCAGCCCTGTCAGTGGAAACTATGGAGCTGGCAGTCGTCACTCTGAACTACTGCCGTGTCATTAAGTTGCTGCTATAATATACAGGTTGTCTATGTAGTTAAAAAACCTGTACACCTATTTCCGACCATTGGCTCCTAATCTCGAATCACTCAGATTAGAATCCACCACAATCCGTATAAAATTGACTCTAAAGGTATAAGATAATCCGTGTACTGCTGGTAGCAAACCTTACCACATTATGATGCAATCTTCGGGAAAGAATGAACGCAACAACAGAATGCCTAAAGTGATACAAAGAAGAACAAGAAAGCTGGCAAATCTCTGCCTTATAATTAACGTGTGTGACCGGGTTCTCCAGTGCATTCCAGCACGGTTGCTGTACATAAGTAGCTTGCATGTTCAAATCTTGATAGCGGAAATAACCTTATTACCAGAATTTGTTCTGGAAGGGGGCAGAGAGAAAGTAACAAGCTTTTCAGCGTGTTAATCTTAGGGTATACCACAATGTAGGCACATCCGGTGTGTTGGCTGCGTGCGTGATTATTGTCGTTTTGTTTTTTATCAAATGCTGCCCGACCCTCGACTCTGTTTGACTGGGGGCATTATCGCGATGGATGATCACCACATTGCAAATTGTTTCTATTTTTTTCTACAGTACCGGGGACAATATTTTTAATGCGAGATAAACAGGGACATATTCGTGGTGTACTATTTTCCTAACGTCGAGGAAACAAATCACTATTTCTTTCATGTTATTTTTCATCTGTTTTGTTTTCTTCAGTGTTGATGACGAAACAGGAAACAGTTCTCGACTGGTTTTATTGTGACTTGGTTTCTGGATCATAAACACAAATTCGTTTTTGACAGAAACTACTTGTTTTGCCATTTGCTCAACTATTACGTAACTACACAAATGAAACAACACTTACGGAAATAAGTGTTTGAAAAACTTACGCTTCGTTACGGATAACTATAGTTTAGTTGATTGATATCAGTAAGTGGAAGAGGCGTTTAGCGGGAGAATGCATCACTATCATCTCTTTGGTCGCTGGAAAGGAATCCGCATTGCTTTTGTGCTCCCGTGTTAACCACTACGATTTATTCTTACATGGAGTGAAGGTGTGCAGCTTTACTGAACAGCCGACTGGTCGACTGCATAGAGGTCAGCGAAGGCTCCTTTTGTGATACCTGACCCCCAAAGGCGACTGACCCACCTTCGAACGAATCACTGACCATAGGCTACGTACTTGCACCTAATATGAAGGACAGAAACAAAAGAATGTGGCTGAGGAAAAAGAAGGCACACCAGGGCACACTGTCTGGCCCCCTCCTGCGGACTAGCAATGGTCAATGATAACTGAATCAACACTGAATACCAGAAAGTAAGAAGTAGGAGTCAGCCCGTCAGATCCTAGACTGCACTGCTGAGGTGGGTAGAGGTAAGCTTGGAAACACGTCCAATGAATGTGTCTGGTCCCCCTGGTACTACTGGAACTGCAGCGCAATTGTAATACAAGCCTCCACGCCCAAGGAATCCGAGAGAGCAGGGAGACGCGGATGCGCAGACAAAGACTGCCGTCCACAAAGAAATGTACGTCAGAGGCAGACTAACACGTCGTCCTCTGTAGAGGTCACAAAGCGGACAGTGTGCGCTTGTGGCTGGAATACCACTGACTTTGAAAACTCTAAGACGCAAAAACTGTTTTTAAGTGGACTACTGGTCTGTTTAAAATGGTGAGAAGAGAAAGTTTTCTTATGATCATCAGTCATAAAAATAGCAACAATAATAAAGATGGAGGTGAACGTAGGGAGATATAGCAATAATGGTGACAGTGCTAGTAGTAGTAACAATGGTAACTTTGACGAAATTTGTAAGTAAGATCATTATTACGCGAACTAATGAGAATCTAGAAACATAGTTGCATTCACCTACACTACACAGCTGCCGTTTAGAGACAATATTCGCTGTTCGAAAATAAAAGGTTCTAGTATACGAGTAGCCAAGAATCCTACGTGTTTATATTACTAATAAGTCCCTTAGTATCCCATAGGCAGCAGTGTCATGCGACATCACCTCTTTACCGCCGGATTACCAATATTTTCCGTCAGCATTTGTAATGGAACGTTTCCTTGTCCCTACTATGAACCCAAGTAGTATTTGCATTTTTTCAACTTAGCTCTTCGTGAGAACTCTAAGCTTACGTAAACTGCCAGAGGAGGGCGAAGAAAGGTAAGAGAATGGGCCTTTATATCGGTGAGCCTTGGGCGGCTCGCGGTCATGCCGTTTATTGCTCGTCATCTTGTTTTTGTGGTTCTGCCGCCTGGTTTTTCTTTTAATTCGATTTACTGGCGTCACTAGGGTGCTGGTTTGCTTTCCCGTGAGTGGCAGCAGCAGCACTTATCGGTAAGTGTACTGTCGTACTATCTCTGGAGCGACCGCTTCTACACTCCTGGAAATGGAAAAAAGAACACATTGACACCGGTGTGTCAGATCCACCATACTTGCTCCGGACACTGCGAGAGGGCTGTATAAGCAATGATCACACGCACGGCACAGCGGACACACCAGGAACCGCGGTGTTGGCCGTCGAATGGCGCTAGCTGCGCAGCATTTGTGCACCGCCGCCGTCAGTGTCAGCCAGTTTGCCGTGGCATACGGAGCTCCATCGCAGTCTTTAACACTGGTAGCATGCCGCGACAGCGTGGACGTGAACCATATGTGCAGTTGACGGACTTTGAGCGAGGGCGTATAGTGGGCATGCGGGAGGCCGGGTGGACGTACCGCCGAATTGCTCAACACGTGGGGCGTGAGGTCTCCACAGTACATCGATGTTGTCGCCAGTGGTCGGCGGAAGGTGCACGTGCCCGTCGACCTGGGACCGGACCGCAGCGACGCACGGATGCACGCCAAGACCGTAGGATCCTACGCAGTGCCGTAGGGGACCGCACCGCCACTTCCCAGCAAATTAGGGACACTGTTGCTCCTGGGGTATCGGCGAGGACCATTCGCAACCGTCTCCATGAAGCTGGGCTACGGTCCCGCACACCGTTAGGCCGTCTTCCGCTCACGCCCCAACATCATGCAGCCCGCCTCCAGTGGTGTCGCGACAGGCGTGAATGGAGGGACGAATGGAGACGTGTCGTCTTCAGCGATGAGAGTCGCTTCTGCCTTGGTGCCAATGATGGTCGTATGCGTGTTTGGCGCCGTGCAGGTGAGCGCCACAATCAGGACTGCATACGACCGAGGCACACAGGGCCAACACCCGGCATCATGGTGTGGGGACCGATCTCCTACACTGGCCGTTCACCACTGGTGATCGTCGAGGGGACACTGAATAGTGCACGGTACATCCAAACCGTCATCGAACCCATCGTTCTACCATTACTAGACCGGCAAGGGAACTTGCTGTTCCAACAGGACAATGCACGTCCGCATGTATCCCGTGCCACCCAACGTGCTCTAGAAGGTGTAAGTCAACTACCCTGGCCAGCAAGATCTCCGGATCTGTCCCCCATTGAGCATGTTTGGGACTGGATGAAGCGTCGTCTCACGCGGTCTGCACGTCCAGCACGAACGCTGGTCCAACTGAGGCGCCAGGTGGAAATGGCATGGCAAGCCGTTCCACAGGACTACATCCAGCATCTCTACGATCGTCTCCATGGGAGAATAGCAGCCTGCATTGCTGCGAAAGGTGGATATACACTGTACTAGTGCCGACATTGTGCATGCTCTGTTGCCTGTGTCTATGTGCCTGTGGTTCTGTCAGTGTGATCATGTGATGTATCTGACCCCAGGAATGTGTCAATAAAGTTTCCCCTTCCTGGGACAATTAATTCACGGTGTTCTTATTTCAATTTCCAGGAGTGTATTTCCGGGTCGTCGTCTGTCGGGAGTTCAGTCGGGGACGGAGCGTCAGTGAGACACGGACAGCCAGTACTTGCCGACTGCTGGCCACACACGTGAACTGTCCGATGGAAGGAGATTGGAGCGGGAACGACCGTTGGTTGGTCGTTCGGTTGGTCGTGTCATAGGGCGACGTGTATTTGGTCTTTTGACCGTTTCTGGGCCTCGGGAGTTGGTCATCTTGCTGGACGTGGGTCGGTTGCTTCCTCGTGCAGAGATGTCGTCACCGATGGGCAAGAGTTACCTCTGCATGGGTGGATCCGAGCCAGTGTTCCCGGGTCGCCGTGTCTGCGAGTTCCGAACGGACATCGAGTTGAGTCGGGTTGGAGCTGCAGTGAGCTCCGGCAGCCAAGAGTAGCCCGACCGTTGCCGACACTCATAACTTAGGTGGGGGACGACCTTGGTTGGTCGTTCGGTCGGTCGTCTCATCGGACGTCGAATATTTGGTCGCCGACCGCTTATGGAAACTCTGTGTGTGTGTGTGACTTGTCATTTCTCCTTGTTGTTCCACGGAGATTGGTTTTAGGATTGTCGGAGTTCTTGGTGGAAGTGTTTACGTGGAACTGTGAGTAGCTTCTGTGATTTCCGCTGAGCAGGTGAATGCTGTCTGCGTACTGGAGTAGCCAGTCGGTCGGTTGCGACAGAGCAGGGAATTGATTAGGTTATGGGTTGGTTCGTCAGCCATCCCTAGGTTGTGCTGCCATCCGATTATTTAGTGTTACGCTTGGCTGCCTATCTCACCTAAACTGTTGTTAAGAGTTTCCTCCCCAGGCCGACCCTTGGAACACTTCTGAGCACCACTGTTGTTGTAATTGTGATTTTCTTTTGTCGCAGGTACTGTGCCAGGCCTTCAGTCGTGTTTTAATTTTGTCTGTTCTATGTTCAATGTATGGCCTTCAGCCGAACCCTATGTGAAATATTTTAAGACAAGGCCTTCAGCCGTATTTTGTTTAAAATTCTTGTTTGCTCTTTATTTAGGCCTTCAGCCGCGTTTGTTTTAGAATCTGTGGCTTTCAGCCGTAATGTGTGAATTACTGTCTGTAAGGTTTCTCTTTAGTTATCTTGAATTCTTAAAATGGCCTTCAGCCGTAATGTGTAAATGCTTATCTTAAAGTTTGTCTTTAATTATTTTGAATAACTGTTTGAGGCCTTCAGCCGTCAAGATATTTCAAGTTTTTTTAAGATGGTTTTCTGTTGTACTGTGTAAATGCTTGTCTTTAAAGGTTCCCCTTTATTATGTTGAAATATTATTGGGCTTTCAGTGTGTGTTTTATGGCGCACAACAACGAGGTTATCAGCGATTGGGCTTTCACGCGAGGAATTAATTTAAATTTTCCTTAATATGGCTTTTAGCCGAAATTGGTAAATGCTTGCCTTTTAAAGAATTTCCTTTTCTGATCTGAAATATTGTATGGGCATTAGGCGAGAAGATGTTTTAATTTTACTTAAATAAGGCCTTCAGCCGTTTCATTAAATCCAAAAATGGTTCAAATGGCTCTGAGCACTATGGGACTCAACTGCTGTGGTCATCAGTCCCCTAGAACTTAGAACTACTTAAACCTAACTAACCTAAGGACATCACACACAGCCATGCCCGAGGCAGGATTCGAACCTGCGACCGTAGCAGTCGCACGGTTCCGGACTGCGCGCCTAGAACCGCGAGACCACCGCGGCCGGCCTCATTAAATCCTTGTGTTTTAAAATGAATTATTTAAACTTTATTATTCCGATGTTACTTGGCCCTTCAACCGTGAATTGGTCCTTGTTGTTTTAAAAAGAAAACTGTGCATTGCTTTTAGAGGAATAAAGTTGTGTGTTCTTGTGTAACTAACAGTAACTGATCTTGGACCCTTTCCACAATCTCATCCGCTCTGTCCTGCGATACCGGATTTCGGTCGGCTGCATCAGGACTTTGCGCAGGACGAGTGAAAATGTGTGGTAGACTCGGATTCGAACCCAGGATCTCCTGCTTAATAGGCAGCTGCGTTAACCACTGCGCCACCTGGACACAGTGTTTTTCTCAATTGCATGGACTATCTCGGCAAACCTCTCTGCCGACCGACATTCCCGCTTAGCGCCACCCGTCCGCAGTCCGTTCCATATCCTCCATGATCACTACTTCGAGATTCCCACAGGAGGTCGGACGTAATTGTGTATCCACAAGGTGGGAATGTGGGTCAGCTGAGAGGCGTGCCGAATAGTCCGCGCATTTGCGATAAACACAGTGTCTTGGTGGTGCAGTGGTTAACGCACCTGCCTAATACGTACTCGCTTCGGCGGTACATATACCAAAACTGCAACGATACAGAGAAAATTGCCAGTCGCCTTTCGGCACGCTAGCGGCACGGACGTCTTGTTTACGTCCTCGCCGCACATCTCGCTCGTGGAGTTGTTTACGTGTCTCTGTCGTCTTCCTTCGAAAGAGAATGGCTTATGCCCACAGAAAATCGACGCTAAAGATTAGCTTTTCACCCGAATATGCCCGTCCAAAAGCACTTGAAATCGAACAGTTTACCAGAGATGAAGTCAAGATTGATTGCAGCGATCTTGTTGGCATCCACCTGTCTATAGTGAGTAGTGTGGTATACGTGAAACTGGTTAGCGAAGACATGTGTGACAAAATTCCAAGTGCAACTCGAAGTGGTTTTAAGTCCCGTCACATCGGTGACGTAACTGTGGAACATTCGGGACTTGGACTGCAGACGATCCGTGTATTTGAACTCCATTTCGAGGTGCCTTTAGAAGTAGTGGTATCTGCATTCCAGCTTAAAAGTGGGTTCAGTTCACTAACATACCCGGTTCTCAATGGAGAACGACAGATTCGCATAGAGCTAACCGAACATGTGCCGTCCTACTTGTCTATTGGTGGCTGACGTGCAATAATAATTTATGATGGCCAGCCGAAGACATGCTCGGGATGCGGGAAAGAAGGACACCTCCGTTCCAGCTGTCTGCAACGCAGAATCACACAGTTACCGCCTGGGGACCTGCAGGCCACGACCGCTCCGACGACGCTGCCGCTGACGTTTGTCGAAGTTCTCCATAACGATCCTCGACCGCGATCACCAGTGGCTCCCACTACCGACACATCGTCGTCTCCGTTAATGCCTCAGGCTGTTGCGGACGGGCCGACGGCCTTGCCTCCTCCTCCCGTCATGTGCAGTGGTGAGCAATCTCTAGTGCAGGGGATGGCCATGGTTGTGCCCACTGATGCTTTTGTGCCTAGGCGTCTTCGGACACTGAAGATCACTTGCGCAAGCAACGGTCACCGAAGAGACGTCGGATACGGCGGATCGCCCCGTCTGACACCGGCAGGACGCAGTCTCAAGACGATGAGGATCGCAATTATCAAGACGTTTCCCCGATGGACGATTCCGTGGTGGAAGCACCAATTTGCCCCCCGTCGGAGGTACAACCATCTTCGCATGCACCAGGCGCTCTACCTATGGACGTTGAACAGCATCTGAGCCAGCACCACTCTTCCACCGCCGACGTGACGCCGCCTTCGGACCCCAAAGGTACTCCACTGGACGCACACCATCCACGCACCTTTACGTGGTCTGACGATGTAGACGTCGAAAGACTCATCGTTGTGACAGCAGTTAATGCTGCTGCTCCAACCCACGACTGCTAATCGACAGGGTTCCTGGATGGGGATGTGCAACCTGTTGGGACAACGTTCCTGTGCGCTGCTGCTCTTTGTGCCTTCATGAGCGTCCCAGTAGTCCCAATTCCGCGACAAAATGGTTCAAATGGCTCTGACCACTATGGGACTTAACTTCTGAGGTCATCAGTCCCCTAGAACTTAGAACTGCTTAAACCTAACTAACCTAAGGACATCACACACATCCATGCCTGAGGCAGGATTCGAACCTGCGACCATAGCGGTCGTGCGGTTCCAGACTGTAGCATCTAGAACCGCTCGGCCACCCAGGCCGGCGATCCGGAATGCAGGCAGGTCGTAGAGAGGACGTGGAACAACTGTATGAGACGCCTTCCCGAGTATCCTTGAACACTCCGGTGGTGGCTCGACTGCACCAAGCCTGCTTTACGTCGTTCGATGATGAATTACGGTCGCAACGACATACCATGGAATACTATTTCACAATTCTGCGGGAACTCTCGAACCATGCCCCCTCTGTTCAACGACAGGTTGAAAATCAAAGGATTAAGACGAAGATAATTTCTTTTATGCGTCACCGCCTTGAAGGCACACTAGTACGTGCAAGATGTCACGACTGTGTGCTAGGAGAACCCCCGTCCATGCATCACATTATCCGAGAGAAGCAGCGGTGTCGGAGAAAGCTGGTCAACGCCCTCGACATGCCAAATGGTCGTCGATTAACGTCCCAGAATGACATCGTAAACGCCTTTCTGGGTCACTACAAACAGTTCTGCAGCAGAGGACCAGAACTTGGCGGTAACGACTAATGTCCTCCATTCCTTGACAGGTACCCTTGACGCGGCTGCTGCGGAGATACTCACAGCGACAATTACGGTTGATTACGTCGCTTATCCTCTTCATAAGGGTGCGGCGAACAAAGCCCCAGGTCCCAACGGGTTTCCGCTGGAGTTTTACTTCACATTCCACGACATCATGGGCTCACGCTGGTCTGCGATGTATGAAGAACTGATGAACCCTGACCTTCCGCTCCCACCCGAAATCATAGAAGGCTTGCTTATCCCGGTCCCCAAGCCATCGGGAGGTCTGGGAGTTGGACATTATCGGCCGTTGACCATGTTAAATTGTGACTTCAAGATTTTTACTCGGGTCCTTGCCGATCGCCTTCGGCGCGTCATCCCTCAAGTCATTTCTCTGGATCAAACGTGCTTTGGTGGTGACAGCAACATTCAGACGGCGCTCAGTGATTACCGTGACGTCACAGCCCTGGCCATGACCTGCCGCAGTCGCGGTGCCTTAGTGACAGTGGACTTCGACCACGCCCTTGATAGAGTGAGTCATGACCTTCTAGAAAACCTACTCCGACGGATGGCCTTTCCTCATAGGTTTATACACATCGTCTTGCGGCTCCCCCGAGGTGCCACGTCGCGAGTGCTGGTCAATGGCCGAGTGGCGGGCCCTATTAATGTCATGTGGTTGGTCCGTCAAGGATGTCCGCTGTCGATGCTCCTATTCGCCGCCGCCCTTGAGCCACTGTTACACTGAAGAGCCGGCTGACAGGGATAACAATGAGGGAGCATACTTTCATCTGTCGCGCCAATGCAGATGACGTGGTTTTCTTGGTTCTGTCGGAGGATGAAGTGCGAGAGGCACTGGCATGGATCAACCAGTATCGGACTGCTGCGGACAGCCGTGTGAACCTGACGAAATATAGCTCTATGTTCGTCTTCCAGCAGAGAATGTGGTTCCATTGCCATTAGTGGACAAGCTCAAGTGTTTGGGGATCACCTTCACACGTGATATACAACGTACTATCTCATTTATGAACACCTGCTTCAATCTATCCGCACGAACAATTGTGGCAACCTTCTGAGGGCATTGGACGTGTCACAACGGGTGGATTTTGTTAACACTCATCTGGTCTCGCGACTACCCAGTTTAGCACAGATTTTACCAATGCTAAAGGCAATAGCACACAGACTTCAGGCAGCGTTCGGCTACTTTGTAAGCTCGGGTCTTATCTTCAAAGTCCACTACGACACGCTGACACTTCCTCCTCGAGATGGCGGCCTCGGCCTTGTCAACGTCCAAGCAAGAGCAGCTGCCCTTTATGTAAGTACGATGGTTAAACTGTGGACCCGTCGCCGAGCCGGATTATCGGGAAGACTGATTGACGGACACCCGTTGCAGTAGCCCGTATTTCTTCCTCTCTCTCACATGTCAGAACCTGTTTCATCGAATACAGCTATGTCTATTCCGACTTACCTAGTACCAGGAACATTACGGCACGTGATGTTTACCGCCTAATGATGAGAAATCATACTCGGAATGTTGTGGAAAGCCGACATCCTACAATCGCATGGCCCGTGGTTTGGCGTTCTGTGCGCCACGTCCTTCTAGACATGAGCCCTCGTGCGACTTGGTATCTGGTCGTTAACGGAAAATACATGACACAACTTCGTCTACATGCCATGAAAGTGACAGATTCACCGCTGTGTCATACTTCTCACACGCTTGATACGGACGAACGTCGACTGATGTGTGGATCTTCTGCAGAGGTGTGGCAGCTGATTCAGAAGATGCTTGCCTTTCTTCTATGTACGGCTCCCCATGCCATTACACCGAAATCACTTCTGTTCCCTGTTGAGACATATTTCCCACGTACGAAGACCAACGCTGTGATCTGCATAAAATGTCTCTCGATCTCTTATTTGTTCCATGAACGTTATGAAAGTGTTCTTGATTTTTGAACGTTTCTGCAAAATCGCTTTACTTTTCTCGTGCACCATCCGCGATACCGTCAGTACTATGCCAACTTTTGGGTAGTGAGCCGACCGTAGTGGCCGAGCGGTTCTAGGCGGTACAGTCTGGAACCGCGCTACCGCTACGGTCGCAGGTTCGAATCCTGCCTCGGGCATGGATGTGTGTGATGTCCTTAGGTTAGTTAGGTTTAAGTAGTTCTAAGTTCTAGGGGACTGATGACCAAAGAAATTAAGTCCCATAGTGCTCAGAACCTTTTTTTTTTTTTTTTTTTTTTTTTTTTTTTTTTTTTTTTTTTTTTTTTTGGTAGTGCCTTCTTCGTTCCCCCCTGCAGCTGGGGTGACCCAGGTATGAGAAGGTGATTTCAATGAGATAGTATAATACCAGTACTCGGTCCAATGTTCCGGCAAAACGCAATATTCTCCGTGAAGACTTGCCTGGAACATGTCTGACTGCCTTGGGATTCAGTGTGCGTCTGCCCACAAGTTGGTGGGACGTGGGTGCCATTTTGTTTGTTCTCCCAGGACGGCGTTTTCTTTAATTTCTTTAATTCCCTTTATGTTGTGTTTGATATTGATGGTAATTAAACATTATTTTTCGCCTGGAGAGCGTCATATGTGATCTCAAAAAATGTAAAAAAATATATAAAAAAATAAAAATAAATTGATATGATACGTGATCTGAAAAAAAAACGGTGTTGAAAAAGTGTACTTATTTACGTTTTCAAGAAATATTTTATTTTATTTTATGAAGAAGACCGTCATTTATTTTATTTGCTTTGTCATTAAAAAAAAGTAAGCAGGAGTTCCTGGGTTCGAGTACTTGTTCAGAAAAAAAAGTATCGAAGAAAATAAACAAAGGAAAAAAATACGTAGGAAATCCAGGGTTGGAATCCCGGTCTGGCATTCATTTTCACTTGTTGTTGCTGATGCCGCGCAGTGTTTGCCCATTCGTAGGAAATCCAGGGTTGGAATCCCGGTCTGGCATTCATTTTCACTTGTTGTTGCTGATGCCGCGCAGTGTTTGCCCATTCTCTTTTCATAATATTTCCATAATATGTATCACAGCTGCGGTTTCTGCATAGTGTCTGTTCTTTCGGACATGTCCAAATAAACAGACGCCATGCATTCACATGGAATACTAAGCATTGCTCCCAGGCAAATGGGAATTCCCTGGCGAACTTATGTGGTAAGGGGGAGGGCGAGAGGCGGGGGGGGGGGGGGGCAAGATGTGGGAGGGGGGGGGGAATAGTAACAGGTGACCTTAGTGGTAAACCCGTAGAAAAAGTCGGTTGCGTAACCAGCAGCTGGTACAAAGAGAAATTCTCAAAATTTCCTTCAAAGAAGCTAATATTTCTGCAATCCTTACGTTGCACTGGCATAAAGGATCATCAATTGTACTTTGTTATTCATTCAGCTTTCTGTCACAGTTGCATACATATTCCTTAAATGTAGCTAATTTCTAATGGGCCCTTTCATTTCCGAACCATTGCATGCGTTTTATCATTTGATTGTAAAATAATTCCTTTTTGCCAGAGATAGACAGATCGAATGTATACTGTAAGAACAGCACAAAACTGTTATTACTCTGGAATTATTTTGCTACAAAATGATGAAAACGCAGAGAATCGTTCGAAAATGAACGTAATAGTTTGAAACTAGTCACCGCTAAGGAACGTGAATGCATCCGTGACAGGAAACTAAATAAATAATATGCTAATACAATGTTCAATTCTTGTGTACAACTGTGTTATGGCAGAAACGATGCGATTTTGAATTCCTCGTGGGAAGGGCCGATCGGAGGCTAGATTATTTACCTCACATGGTGTTCATATCGACTCAGTCATCAAGTCAGAGGCGTTATTGAGGCAAAGAAACACCGGTGTGGCTCTGACACGACTCACTGCAGAGGTCTGTTCATATTGTGCCACTGGATCACCCGTTCACATAGCATATTATTTACTGCTTTAGTTTGGTTCTGCTTTTCGGTGTTGATGCTTCTGGCATACGATTTTGGCTTCACCCACAAACCCGATTTGGTTCACTACTCATGACGTGAATTCATTCGTCCCGAATCTCACTGACTGCACTAGAACTGTCTTCAGTGACGAGTCCCGCTTTGAACTGAGCCCCGATGATCAGTGAAGAAGAATCTGGAGGCGCCCCAGACAGCGGTGGGGTACCAACCCGACTCTCCCCTACCATATGGATCGATAACCAGGAGTGATGGTCTGGGTGCCATTTCATTTCATAGCAAGACTCCTCTTGTTTGCCATCTGCGGTACACCTAGAGCACAGTGGTAAGTCGATAATATTCTACGTCCTGTTTTGTTGCTCTTCATAGCAAGCCATCCTGGGCTTATATTTCACTAAGCTAATGTTTGCCTGCACACGGCGACATTTTCTACTGCTTGTTTTCGTGCTTACCAAACCCTACCTTGGCAAGCAGGGCCTCTGGATGTTTCCCCAATTGAGGACTTTTGGAGCATTCTGTGTAGGACCCTCCAACCATAAAGGGATTTTGACGACTGGATAGAATTCGGCACAATATGCTTCAGCAGGACATCCAACAACTCTTTCAATCACTGCTATCTAAAGGGTCAGAGGTGGATCAGTGCGGTATTGACTTGGTCAATTTGTGAACCTCTTTCTCTTAAATAAATTATCTGTTTTGAGCCGTGGCTGGCTCATGCTATGCGCTGGATTAAACTTTCGTTGCGATTCTGTGTTTAGTCTCCCGCGGTTATCGAATATGCTGTTATCCTCTCCTTCCGCGGGTGGCATCAGCGGTGTGTATCGATATTCGCACATTGGACTATCTTTGACCTGGCGCTTATGTTTATGGCTGGGTGGTGTGCGGGAAGTCGGTCGGTTGGCGTGGAGCAGCGAGGAATTCCCCGCGGGACGTCGTTTGCCTGGGGCCGCTGGCAGTCTCTGTGCGGTGTCATAGTGGAGCTGTTCCCATTGCTACGAGGTCCGTGGCTCACCGACCCTGGAAACGGAAGTTGAGTTTTGATTTAATCTATCAGCAAGTGAAGACTGTTCACATTGTGTCGTTTGGAGTTCGTTGTCGGCTGTTGGGATATACCCGCGAGCAACAACGTGGTTTCCAAGTTGGAAAATTCTAGCCACCTTCCGGTGGAGTTTCACTGTATTTGGTTATTTGAATTGAAGTGCACCAGCGAAATCTTCTGCCTTGTGGCTGTTAACCTTCCGGTTACCAGACCTGGCCGTTGACGTAAATTTCAGGTAGTGTAATTTCCTCATCGTCTTCTGTCGAGCATGGTGTGTAGTTCGACAGCTACATGTATGATTGGTTGTGCGCGCCAATATCTTCTACTTTGTTCTGTTGAACTCCCTGTTGTGCCCTGGTCGGGTGAAGTGGAAGTTATCTTGGCGGTGGGTCCGTTGACTTTCGGTCGGTTGGGTTGTCGTCGAATCGTGAAACGTTGGCCTGACTGCCTGTCTCACCTAGGCAAGCGTTAGTGTTTGAATTCCAGGCCGCCCATCATACATCTGAGCGCCTTTGTGTGTACTGCCTTTTATTTTTTATTTGTTCTTGTTGTTTGTACTTGTATGGCTTCTAGCCGATTTTTTAAAAAAATTAAGGTTTTTTTGCCCTTAAGGCGTAACATTCTTTAGGCCTTCAGCCTAATTTAAGGAACTGTTTCACGTCAGACCTTTGGTATTTTAAAGGTTTTAATGTTGTTGAATTTTAAGTGTTGGACCTTCAGCCGATTTTGTGTTTGAATTGCTTTGTTCTTAAGGCCTTCAGCCTAAATTAAAGAACTGTTTCACGTAAGGCCTTTGGTATTTAAAAAAAAATAATGATATGGAGTTTTAGGTGTTAGGCCTTCAGCCGATTTGAATTTAACTTGTTTGCCCTTTAAGTGTCTGATTCTTTGGGCCTTCAGCCCAACTAAAGTACTGTTTTAAGACTTTTAAATTAAAGTGGCATTCAGCCGGTAATTAAGTGCCAAAGATTAAAGCTGTTTGTTGAAAAAAAAAGTTTTTTTTTTTTTTGGGCTCTTGTAATGTTTGATCAAATAATAAAGTTGGATGTTTGAGTGTAACTGACAGCCTCTTATTTTGGCCCCTTTCCACAATTTAAACTACCTGTCCTGTCCTGCAGGTTTAGCAGGGCGTCATGTTTACCTGTACATGTACATCACATCTACCGATTTCCTCCCATTCTGATAATTACTTCGTGGTACGTTGTTTATTCTGTCTTAGAGTATATTTATAGATTATATACACAAAACTTCTTTGTGAATGAGTTTCTCCATTAGTCAATACGATATACGATACAAAGCCTAACAGATACTCACAGATGCTGCTATATTTTGTTCTCCTGAACACTGCTAGCGATATGTGTATAGAGGAATCACGGTCTCGGATTCCATAGCATGTCAGAATTTTGGAGGCCTATGATTCATTACTCTTTGGTAATCGGACTTAAGACACTTTACGCAACATTTCGACAGAGTGGACATTTTTTGAGAAAAAATGAGACTTCATTATATCTCCTGATTCCACTATCTGATACGATTCTCTTGCCGATTTCCTATTCAGTGCTTACGTTCGACAATGTCTTCGAAAGAAAAGGAGTTAAAAGTTTTTGTATGTTACTATCCAGGTGTTTGGGTCTCGGAAGCGCGAAGTTCTTACTATAAAACTCACATTAAATAAATTCATACTCTACTTACCAATTGGTAGTATGGTAGAGGTAAAAAAAGTAACTTAAACATTTAATTTAACATGCTGCAACGTCAGCCATGAAGAAAGAGCTATAAACGAGTATGGACACATGACCTAGACCAGTGGTTTCCGACCCTGAGATTTCATACCAATACTCCTACAAAGTTAAACACGGAAATAAGCGTTAAAAAATCGAAAATGTCTTTGAACACTCCAGTTTTTAAAATGGCGAAAGAAGAATGTTCTGTCATTAACGTTCAAACAAATTAAAATTAACTTTTTCTAGCCATAGTTAATATCTCTATGAGACGGTTAGTGCCACTTACTTTAAACTACTTTTTTTGTCAGATTTCGCGTCAGCCAAGTAAAGTGTGTGGAACTGGACTTTCTACTGTGGCGCCAATGAAAGCGAAAGTGAAGAACTGTATGAACTTGGAGCATGACTTACAATGTGCGATGGATGAAAAATAACCGAATATAAAAAAATTAAGAAGTAAGCAGTACTGTCTGTGCAGTACCGAATGTTCATAGACATGTGCAAGATAAAAATCAACAGAAACAGAACAAAAATCATGAAGTGGAGGAGAGATGGAAAACAGATCGCTGTTGAGTATTCTGCAAGTGAAAAGTTGGCACAAGTGACTACCACCAGGCACCTCGGAAGTTGTATCACAGCCGGTGGTAGAAGTACAACAGATATAGCCGCGTGAATTAGCCGAGCGGTCTAGGGCGCTGCAGTCATGGACTGGGCGGCTGGTCCCGGCGGAGGTTCGATTCCTCCCTCGGGCATGGGTGTGTGTGTTTGTCCTTAGGATAAGTTAGGTTAAGTAGTGTGTAAGCTTAGGGACTGATGACCTGAGCAGTTAAGTCCCGTAAGATTTCACATACATTTGAACATTACAACAGATATTAAAGCTAGCATAGTCCAGACGAAGAAAGCGCAGGTCGTTCCCATTTTCAAGAAGGGTCATAAATCAGATGCGAATAATTATAGGCCTATTTCGCTTACGTCAATCTGTTGTAGAATAATGGAACATGTTTTGTGTTCTCGTATTATGACGTTCTTAGATAATACAAATCTCCTTCATCATAACCAACATGGATTCCGCAAACAGAGATCATGTGAAACTCAGCTCGCCCTATTTGCCCAAGAAATTCACAGTGCCGTAGACACTGGCGAGCAGATTGATGCCGTATTCCTGGACTTCAGGAAGGCATTTGATACGGTTCCGCACTTACGTTTAGTGAAAAAAATACGAGCTTACGGAATATCGGACCAGGTTTGTGATTGGATTCAGGATTTCCTAGAAGAAAGAACACAACATGTCATTCTTAACGGTTCAAAATCTGCAGATGTAGAGGTAATTTCGGGAGTACCGCAAGGAAGCGTGATAGGACCTTTATTGTTTACAATATACATAAATGACTTAGTTGACAACATCGGTAGCTCCGTGAGGCTATTTGCAGATGACACGGTTGTCTACAAGAAAGTAGCAACATCAGAAGACTCGTACGTACTCCAGGAAGACCTGCAGAGGATTAATGAATGGTGCGACAGCTGGCAGCTTTCCCTAAACGTAGATAAGTGTAATATAATGCGCATACATAGGGGCAGAAATCCATTCCAGTACGATTATGCCATAGGTGGTAAATCATTGGAAGCGGTAACGACCGTAAAATACTTAGGAGTTACTATCCGGAGCGATCTGAAGTGGAATGATCACATAAAACAAATAGTGGGAAAAGCAGGCGCCAGGTTGAGATTCATAGGAAGAATTCTAAGAAAATGTGACTCATCGACGAAAGAAGTAGCTTACAAAACGCTTGTTCGTCCGATTCTTGAGTATTGCTCATCAGTATGGGACCCTTACCAGGTTGGATTAATAGAAGAGATAGACATGATCCAGCGAAAAGCAGCGCGATTCGTCATGGGGACATTTAGTCAGCGCGAGAGCGTTACGGAGATGCTGAACAAGCTCCAGTGGCGGACACTTCAAGAAAGGCGTTACGCAATACGGAGAGGTTTATTATCGAAATTACGAGAGAGCACATTCCGGGAAGAGATGGGCAACATATTACTACCGCCCACATATATCTCGCGTAATGATCACAACGAAAAGATCCGAGAAATTAGAGCAAATACGGAGACTTACAAGCAGTCGTTCTTCCCACGCACAATTCGTGAATGGAACAGGGAAGGGGGGATCAGATAGTGGTACAATAAGTACCCTCCGCCACACACCGTAAGATGGCTCGCGGAGTATAGATGTAGATGTAGATCACTTATCCACAAAAGAGCAATATTGATCTCAACGTCTGATTGGGTGACAGGAAACGGTTCTTAAGGAGTTGCATGTGGACTATATGTTCGTAGGGGGATAAAAATTTGGACCTTGAGGGAGGTGAAAAATAAACGACTGCCAGCTATCGAGATGTAGTATAGGAAGAGAGGTTGAAGATACAATGGACTGATTCAGTATCAAAAGAAGAAGTGCTGAGAACTGCAGGAGAGGCAGAGAGTCTATTCAAACGAACGAGCAGGTCTTGTAGGATACACAAGTTTCATCTCATTGTTTCCGCAGTGAGCAAACCGTGAAGCGGGAGAAATGAACGTGAACCGACCTTCAAACTGATTTTTCATGCAAATGGTACATTTCCGGACATAGGTTCCTTATCAAAACTTTGTCTACTAAGTCCCCTCTCCAACCCTTATAATCCTGATTTAGAAAACGTGAAACATTCTTTAAGTAGCCGTGTACATCGCCATTCATCCCATATCACTACTCTGATTAAGGGAAGGATGAAGGCAAGAAGATATCGAGGACGGTTGCGACAGGAGTTAATATATGAAACTGAATCAAGCGGAAGATAACGAGAGTATCGACAGACGAGTTTCAAGAATTAAGGAAGTTTGAGTGAGTCCACAAACATTCGGATTGAGGAGAAAAGAAGAACTGTGTTATTCACTCATTATTTCTTGCGTCCAGTCCGCGATAATGTTATTTCTTTAAATGTTAACTAACGTTATATGTCTTAGTTTTAAAAACGCGAGGTGAAATTTTTTTTTTCATCAATGTAAAGTTTGGGGAGGTGCTGTACTTTATGTGGCTATTGGTTCACGAGTAATCATCTCAAAAGGGAGATCTACAGACTGTCTATACACAAACTCAGGCAGTAAGTCTACCAGAGTGTACTAGACTTAAAGGAACCGAGCCAGTATTCACTTGAAGTGAGTGCTTTAATAAAACCACAGCATAATTCAAGGTGGATGCTAACGAATTTCAGCTTTATTTCTGACGAGTACAAGCTCACAATGGCTCGCCAGTGGGCGCTGTGACCTAGTGTCATAATTGCGATTGCCCCGATAATTCCAGCGGATTACATCAAATCCCGGGAATGACATGGCGGAGACAACGAGTGTATCTGTCAGCTGGAGGAAGAATCAATCCCAGTGAACTGCGATACGAAAACAAATTGTCCCCTTTTTTATCTGTCGCAATGGGATCAGTCTAATCCTCTGCCTGGTTTTGCCGTCATCACAGTTATCCCGGGGAAATACCGGCAGGGCTGCCACCACATGAGCATGCACTCCTCCCCCACCCCTACCACCTCCACCACAGTGAACTACCCCTCCCCTTTTACGTTAATTTAACATTTGCGCGCGCACGCGCCTGTTCGGTGGCTAGGTGCGGCGCGTGTGTAGGTGAGTGTGTGTTATTGTTTAAACGCTTCTGATGAGATCCATTACGTGATTGATAGCTTCTAGACCGCGTCCGTGCCGGCCGCAGTCGACGATCTCTCTCCCCCCCCCCCTTCCCCCCCTCCTGCCACCGCGCTCGATGACGTGGCAAACATTGTCCGACATGCTGCAGCCTCGGTACGGGTATGCGTGCACGCGTGTTGCGTATGCTTCTGTGTGTGTGTGTGTGTGTGTGTGTGTGTGTGTGTCGGGGAGACCGCCTGCGTAGGCCAGCTCCATTGTGTCGCGGTCGCTGCAATATTTTTTTGAAAAAAAAAAGAGGAGGAAAGGGAAAGTGGTCCAGGGGGGTGAGGGTGCAAAAAAGAACCCAAATGCCGTGAGCGGTTCGGTGACATGAAAAGTGGGTCATAATTGTTACTCCGGCTCCTAGCGCGCGCCTCGGCGGCTGTGTTTACTCTGGGCGCGGCCGCGACGGGACGGGGCAAACCGCTACGGCTTGCGTGCGGAGCTTTTTAATTTCATTTTTAATATCGACTCTTTTATTCGCATATTTTAATTTTAGTTAACGTCTGCTGCTGCTGCTGGGCGGGGAGGAAAAAAGTAAGCAGCTTCGGCCCTAGCTGCCCCCGCGACAGGGACAAAAAGCAGTGGCGGGTAGTGTACGACGGGGGTAGGTTAGGTGGAAAGGGGATATGGAGAGAGAGCAAAGGGGGCGGGGGGGGGGGGGGGGGAAGGTGTACCTCCGAATGGAACACACTCGTGGTGCTGGTGGTTGGATCGCGGAGGCGAAACCGAAAGGCACAGGCGATACTGTAGACCAGCCGGTATTATACGAATGGAGGAAAAGTAATGGCGCCTTATTATTCCGATAGCGGTACCTTTTTTAAAAATTGGATCACTGCGTGATCGGTGCGCTACAGCGGTAGAACGGGATAACAGCCCTGGCGGGGGAGGCGATTTTAATTTGCGCGATGTGGGCCACTATAGGAAATTTCGTACCCGTCGATTGGAGGTGAGCGGTACAATCTAACGTGATGACATTCCTTGATGACATTCCTTCGAAAATGCTACCGTACCAATGTTTGACCACCACACGGACTGCAAAAAGATAGACGCTGATCTAAGCACTACCACCACGGAAAGAAATTAAGACTTGATTTTTGCTGCATGGGCTAAAGCATGTTTCTGTGCCTCACGATTAGTGTTCTAATGTTGTATACTTTATCAGGGACTATAAAGTCTCAGGTAGTAGGTTCAAACCGAATTGAAGATTGTAATACGAAAGCGTCCTAACTGCCTTTTATTTTAAACGAAGCGCTTTTCAGTGCTGTTATGTTCTCGGTCTGTTGCATGTTGCCGGCCGGAGTGGCCGAGCGGTTCTAGGCGCTACAGTCTGGAACTGCACGACCGCTACGGTCGCAGGTTCGAACCCTGCCTTGGGCATGGATGTGTGTGAAGTCTTTAGGTTAGTTAGGTTTAAGTAGTCCCAAGTTCTAGGGGACTGACGACCTCAGAAGATAAGTGCGATAGTGCTCAGAGCCATTTTTTGTTGCATGTTTAAGTAATTATCCAGGCGCCAAACCACGGGAAAAGCTTTTTAAACATGCATAAGGAGATGGCATATGGTCTTTGTGCTGCAGGCACTTGAGTTACAAAATTTAACAAAAAGTGGCTTTGGTGATTACAGTTCTCCTACTTAAAAATCGAATGCAGTATTTCTGTCCACGTATTAGAACGAATAAAATGAAGTACCTCAATATTTATGGCACCTGGAACAAAACTAACAATTTTGAGACCTTGGCTTTGTGCAAAATACAAGCTGATTCTTGCAAAAAGAAAACAGCAACCAGTGACTGTTAATAACACTACTTATTTTGCAAGATGTCAGGCAAATCCAACACCTTCCATGAAAACCCTGACATGATAAGCAAATCCAGTAGTATGTCACATAGCTCCGAATAAATCGTGACATTAAATTAACCAAAGTAATACGAGTAACGAGTGAGCAAATGGAGTACCACAGACTAACACAAGAATGCCTAAATGCATGTCATACCTTCCCACCGTGCGACAGACGCAGTTCCGAGGAGAGAAACGAGAGCAGAAGCCGAGAGCAGAACCGTGTTAAGCTGGAAGGCCCTACGATAAGGGACGGACGGTCACCCACGTCGCCAGCTAACCGCTAGGACCACACCACCCGCAAGTTTTAGCGTGAGACTTTTTCGCGTCTCTGTTACGTCAAGACCACCCCCCCCCCCCCCCCCCACCTCCCAAGCCAGTGTTAAAAGCTAGAGCCCTCCAGAAGAACAGTATAGATCTTACGATAACACAAAAAGGGCTACACCACCCGCAAGTTTTAGCGTGAGACTTTTTCGCGTCTCTGTTACGCTAGGACCACCTCCCAAGCCCATGTTAAAAGATAGAGCCCTCCAAAAGAACAGTGTAGATGTTACGATAACGCTAAAAGGATCACACCAGCTGCAAGTTTTAGCGTGAGACTTTTTCGCGTCTCTGTTACGTTGCAAACTTTAAAAAAACATTGCCCCACCACGAAAAGTATAACGTTTCTCATTGGATAGACAGAATTTTTGTAGGCGGAGCTTAAGATTAACATTGAGACCCTGATTGGTCAGATGAAAACACAGCCAGATAGCTTTTTTTAAACCAACTTCGGTAAATTGTAGTAAGGAGAAGTTAGAGGGAGAGTTGCTTCGGAGACGGCGAGGTGAGCTGACGAACACCGACAAGGTAATGAACGCACGCGATGCGCATTTTTGAGCGCATAAGGCTTCACTCATAACTGCAGTAGTCTCATCTGTTACATCCCCTTTTTGCGTAATACTAGTGTCGATCGTCAATTAAAGCTCATGGTGTTCACATTTGCCACTTGAAGTAAAAATCTGAAACGCGATGATTTTTCTGTTATATAGTTACTGAGAAGCCACATCAGCCACTGTAATTTACGACAAGTTAGATAAGTAATTAAAAAGATAATTGAGGGTCACTGTAGACCATTTTCATAGTTTTCTCTCTTGTGAAACTTAATTAAAACCTAGACTATAGATGTAATATGGCATAGGTCATCCTTCGATCCATTGTAGAACTTGGAAACCCATTCAGGGAATATTCGTTCACATTTTTGTTGAACGCAGTTGGTTTTTACCATCCTGTATTAAAACATTTCCTTTTATCAATAGTGCAATTTAGAAGCAATGTTTTGTTAGTAGAATAAAATTTCCAATGGTAAACTTAACTGCTTTTTCGACGTTATTTTACCATCTAACTAAAAATAGGAAAGCCTTGAACCCCTTCCACTAAATTTAGTTAGTATTAAGATTATTTTACAGGGAGTGCAGTGGAGCTGACGCTGAAATCATTAAGTATTTGGTTATATCATCGCTAGTCTCACTGAACTCTTTTGAATTCTACATGTCATGTGTGGTCTGGCGTCTCCTTACCAGCAACAGGTCCCAGGTTCAAACTAGTCAATTCCCTAAAAAACACGCTCAGAGCGTCGTTGCGCGAAAGTGGTAGGGAGACACGATATAGAACAAACAGACACCACGCAGAATGTTTAGAATTTACACATATAGCGCCGTTACAGGTTTCGAGCTAGCAGCTTCATCTTAAGATGGCTGTTCACGTTTATACAGTGTTGGAAAAAAATCGCAACACCGAAAAATAATTAATGTAGTGTAATGAAATTTCTGGAGAATATTTGCCTACGTAACATATTTAATTGATTAGCAAAGCAAGGTAACAGTTTAATGTAAGCGTGAGATAAGCCATTGCGAATGTGAAATGGTGGTAAATTAATAATTGGTGTAGCGGTCAGAACGTTGAATGCAAACATGCAAACGTGAATGCATTTCGTTGTACAGGTGCCGGATGTCAGTTTCTGGGATTGAATTCCATGCCTGTTGCACTTGGTCGGTCAATACAGGCAAATGCTGGATGTGAATGACGTTGCAGCTGTCATCCAGTAATGTCCCATATGTGCTAGATTGGAGATCTGTTGATCGAGCAGGACAAGGCACGTAGAACACGGTGGGTTACAGCAGCGGTACGTGGGCGAGCGTTATCCTGTTGGAAAACGCTTCCTGGAATGCTGCTCTTGAATGGCAGCACAACAGGTCGAATCACCAGACTGATGTACATATTTGCGGTCAGGGTGCGTGGGATAACCAAGAGAGTGCTCCTGCTGTCATACGAGATGGCACCCCAGACTATTAGTCTTGGTCTAGGCGCTGTGTGTCTAGCACGCGAACAGGCTGGTTGTAGGCGCTCACATGGCCTCCTTGTAACCAGTACCAACCCATCACTGGCAGCGAGACAGTACCAACAGGCCTCCGCACTACCCTCCAATGAGCTCTGGCTTGACACCAGTGGAGTCGCAAATGGTGGTGGTTTGGGTTCAGTGGAATGCACACTATAGGTCGTCTTGCTGGTAGTTGTCCTTGATATAACCGTTTTGTAGCAGTTCGTTGTGGCAGTGTGGTGCCAGCTGCTGTTCAGATTGGTGCTGCAGATGCAGTACGATGCGCCAGAGCCAAACGTATAACACGGTGGGTTACAGCAGCGGTACGTGGGCGAGCGTTATCCTGTTGGAAAACGCTTCCATGAATGGCAGCACAACAGGTCGAATCACCAGACTGGTGCCACTTGGCCGTTCGGAGCCTCTGTCTGCTTGCGAACGTACATTCACGTGGCCACCACTGCCGGCAGTCATGTAGAGTGTTTACATTCCTGCTAAGTCTTCCTGCAATACTGCAGAAGGAACATCCAGCTTCTCGCAGCTCTATTACACGATCTCGTTCAAACTGGGGAGGGGGGGGGGATGATATCTTCTTTGTCGCCTTAAAGGCATTCTTAATTAACATCAACTCACCATGTCCAGTCCCAAGGGCAACTAAAGCGTACGACCGTTGCAGCGTGTATTTACAGCAAACATGAGCTGCATCCTCATACTGGCGCTGCTAGCGCCACTCTTGAGCTACTGGCGCGTAATTTGAGTAGGCATCATCTTTCGGATGCAGAAACACTGCTGCCAGATTTCCTTTATGTCCCACAACTCCCCCTTGGTGTTAAGATTTTTTCCATCACTGCATTACGTTTGTTGTTATTTACGTTAGTTTCTCAAACGGCCAACAAATTCTGTAAACAACAATGTAATAAGAATGTGAACAGGCATCTGATGACGAACCCGTCGGTTCGAAACCCGTAACGGCGGTACTAGTGTAAATAAACAGCATTACTATATTTCGTTACTGTTTACCTCTTTGCAAGAAACAACGTGTAAAAACTTTCTTCTTTGCCTCTAAGAACCAATCAGTTTCCCTCTATGGCACTTATAACGTTCCCAATAAAGTATTTATTTTCTAATACGTCTCTGAGACGCCCTGCTAAACCCGCAGGACAGGACAGGTAGCTTAAGTTGTGGAAAGGGGCCAAAATAAGCGGCTGTCAGTTGCACTCGAACATACAACCTTTTATTTGATCAAACATTACAAGAGCGAAGAAAAGTTTTAAAAAAACACAGCTTAAGTTTTGGAACTTAATTAGCGGCAGAATGCGCCGTACAATCTCATGCCATAAGAGCAAGACCACTTCAATCTAAAAACGGCTGAAAGCCAATAACTTAAAGCTCAACCAAAATCTGAAATTTAAAAGGCAACGCCTTATCTTAAGACAGTTCCTTAATTAGGTTGAAGGCCCAAAGAATCTGACACTTTAAGAGTAAACAATTTAAATTCAAAATCGGCTGAAGGCCCAACATTTAAGACTCAGTAACATTAATTTTAAAAACGCCAAAGGCTTTACGTAAAACAGTTCTTAAATTAAGCTGAAGGCCCAAACTATCTGACGCCTTAAGGGCAAAACAAACTTAATCTAAAAATCGGTTAGAAGCCATACAAGTACAAACAACAAGAACAAACAAGAAGAAGCAGTTCACCCAAGGGCGCTCAGAAACTCCAAGGGTCGGCCTGGAATTCAAACACTAATGCTCGCTTAAGTGAGACAGGTAGTCGGCACAACCACTGTCGATCCGACGACAACCCAACCGACAGACAGTCAACGGACCCACCGACCAGATAACCTTTGCTTCACCCGACCAGCTCACAAAAGAGAGTTCAATGGAACAACGTAGAAGGTATTGGCGCCCACAACCGATTATACACTGCGCTGTCAAACTACTCACCGTGCTGGACAGCGACAACACGATGAGGAAAATACACTGCCTGAATTTAAGTCAACGGCCAGGACAAGTAACCGGAAAGCTAACGGCCACAAGGCAGAAGATTCCGCTGGTGCACTTCAATTCAAATAACCAAGTACAGTTAAACTCCGCCAGAGGGTGGGTAAAATTTGCCAATTTCAGAACACACGTTGTTGCTCGCGGCAATATCCCAACAGCCGACAACGAACTCCAAACGGCACAATGTGAACAGTCGTGACTTGCTGGTACATTAAGTCAAAAACTCAACTCTCATGTTCAGGATCGATGATCCACGAACCTCGTAGAGATGGGAACAGCACCACACACTCCGACACCACATAGAAGCTGCCAGTTGGCCCGGCCAAACCCACGCGCCCCAGACATATCCTCGCTGCTCCAAGCCAACCGACCAACTGCCCGCACACCGCCCAGCCTGTATAAGCACCAGGCGAAAGAATTTCCACGGTGCGGCTATCGATACACACCGCTGCTGCCACAGGCGGAAAGAGAGGATAACAGCATATATCGCGATAACCGCGGGAGACTAAACACAGAATAGCAGCCAAGGTTTAATCCAACACGTAGCATGAGTCAGCCACGGCTCGGTCTCATTATATTTTGTGGTGATGCAGTCAGCAGCGTAATTCTTTGCTATGGGATTACCTTTCAGTCTTCTGCGAACAAATTATTTACGTACAAACATAGATTCATCGTTCCACATTCTCCTGACAAATATCAGATCAAGCATCCAGGAAGTTTTTCATTTCCAGTTTTCAGTTGTTTATACATATCCACTGAATTGTTCGATCCTAACATCAGGTCCGTTACTAGATTGTGGAGTCGCGGCTACGTCTGTTATTGATCTTGTACTGTCGAGGAATTGATGCTGTTTGTTTTACATAGCACTAAGGCCTACAATTTGTTTATTTCAATCCTCCAACTCTTCTGTTTAAGCAACCTTTGTGCTTTTGAATTTTAACGTCCTCCCTGAAAAAAAAAAAGAAAAACAAAAAAATTACTGTCGTATGGTGCTGTTGGTTGGTATGTACGACGGGGAGAGTTCAGCCGCGTAGTCGGAAATGATTTCTTCCACAACGCATACTGGCTCCATTCCTTTCGGATATGTAAAAGTTCTGTCGTACGTGTATCTGTGGAATATACACTATATGATCAAAAGTATCCGGTCACCCCAAAAAACATACGTTTTTCTTATTAGGTGCATTGTGCTGTCACCTACTGACAGGTACCCCAAATCAGCGACCTCAGTAGTCATTAGACATCGTAAAAGAGCAGAATGGGGCTCTCCGCGGAACTCACGGACTTCGATCGTGGTCCGATGATTGGGTATCATTTGTGTCATACGATTATACCCGAGATTTACGCGCTCCTAAACATCCCTAGGTCCACTGTTTCCGATGTGATAGGCAAGTGGAAACGTGAAAGGACACATACAGCACAAAAACGTACAGGCCAACCTAGTCTGTTGACTGACAGTAACCGCCGGCACTTGAAGAGGGTTGTAATGTGTAATAGGCAAGCATCTATCCAGACCATCACACAGGAATTTCAGACTGCATCAGGATCCACTGTAAGTACTATGACAGTTAGGCGGGAGGTGAGAAAACTTGGATTTCATGGTCGAGCGGCTGCTCATAAGCCACACATCACGCCGGTAAATACCAAACGATGCCTCGCTCGGTGTAAGGAGCGTAAACATTGGACGATTTAACAGTGGAAAAACATTGTGCGGAGTGACGAATGACGGTACACAATGTGGCGATCCAATGGCAGTGTGTGGGTATGGCAAATGTCCGGTGAACGTCATCTGCCAGCGTGTGCAGTGCCTACAGTAAAATTTGGAGGCGGTAGTGTTATGGTGTGGTCGTGTTTCTCATGGAAGGGGCTTGCACCTCTTGTTGTCTTGCCTGGCACTATCACAGCACAGGCCTACATTGATGTTTTAAGCACTTTCTTGCTTCCCACTGTTGAAGAGCAATTCGCGGATGGCGACTGCATCTTTCAACACGATCGAGAACCCGTTCATAATTGAGCCGTGCTTGGCTCATGTTCTCGCCATCATGTATTTTACACCTTGTTTTTAACGTACTCCCACCTGACTACGTTAATTTGAATTACTTGTGTCACTGAGTTACTGCTTTGCTTGTCCGTGAGCGGCGCTAGCAGCGCGTATCAATATATCTCCTCTCGTAGCATCTTTGCTTGACTGCTAATACTTCCCAGTCGTTGTCTGTCGTAAGCCAGTTCGGGTCGCGAGTTCGGGCTGCCAGTCAGTTGGAACGCGTCTGGAGCGCAGTCCGGACTTGCCAGTCGGGGAGTTGCAATGCGGCACTAGTGCAGTCGGGTTGGAGCTGTGAGGTCTGCGTCGACATGGCTCGCCCGACCATTGCCGCCACGCATCACTTGAGCCGGGCCACGGTCTTGGTGGATCGTCGGTCGGTCGTCCTACCGGATGACGCGTTTTGGGTTCGCCGATCCTCCATGTGTTGGCTGTGTGTTGTGCATCGACTCCCGATTTGTATTCATGCGTGCTTAGTTACTGTTGGTTATTGTTCAGGTTTTCGTGCAAGTGTCTGTCAGGTTGTGTGTGTAGTTGGCGTTATTTCCACTGACGACTATTTTAGATGTTGTCGGCATTCTGAGGGTAGTCGGTCGGTTGATGCGGACCAGGGAGGATATCTCCGTGCAGTGCAGTCGGTTGGGTTCACTGGCAGTCCCTGCGCAGTGTCGGAACGTGTGTGGCGCTGTCCGATCGCTACGAGTTTCGTGGCTCACCGACCCAGGACATCGAAGTTGAGTGGTGTCTTAAGTACCCAAGCAACGTACCTTAATGTTGTGTCGTTCTTTTCGGTGGTTCGCTGTTGGGGAGCTTTTCCTGTGAGCAACACCGAGTGTTTTTAGTGGTGAAATCGAACCGCCGTGTGGTGGAATTAACTATATTGGTGCACTACAATTCAAGTGCACGAGCGGAATTTTCTGCCTTTTGGCCGTTAGTGTTCTGGTTACCTGCCTTGGCCACAGACGTAAATTCAGGCAGTGTTCCTTTTTGGTGGAGTTAACTATATTACCTTTTTTTCAAATTCAAGTGTACCAGCGGAATTTTCTGCCTTGTGGCAGTTAGTGTTCCTGTTACCTACTTTGGCCACTAACGTAATTTCAGGCAGCGTCCTTTCCTCACCTGTTGTCGCTGTCGAACATGGTGTGTAGTTTTGACAGCTTAATACATATTTCATTGTGGATAATCACGTCCGTAACAGTTTGGTCTTTGAGGTTTTATGTACCGATTGGTGCCAAGCAAGTCGTTTCGTCGGTCGGTCTGTGACTCTCTCTTGGTTGTGTTACCGACGGATCAAGTGTAGTTTGGCCCACCACCTGTCTCACCCAAGTGCCAAGTGAACGTTAATATTTCGAGGGCAGCCCCCCCCCCCCCCCTCTGGAGGCGTCTGAGTGCCGTTGTCTATACTGTCCTTTTCATGGGTGTTTAATGGTCTATTGGTAATCTATTATAGCCAATGCTTTAAAAGAAAAGATTTTTTGTTGTGTTTTATGTAAATCACTTGTGGGCCTTCAGCCGCTTAAAGCCTTATTCTCAAAATTTCCCTTAAGCGGAAACATTGCGGCCTTCTGCCTTAAAAGGTTATGGTAATATATTAAAAATTTTGAAATTTAATTGTGGCCTTCAGCCGTTTGTATTGCACCTTGTATATGCTTGTTCTATCCATCTTTGCCTTGAGGCTTTCGCCTAGTTGTGAAACTGCATGTCCTCAGTCACATGAAATTTATCTTGTTGCTTATTAAGATTTCTTGCTTGGAGGCCTTCAGCCGTGAAAGAATTGGATTTTGTAACTCGTAGTTGTATAGGTTCGGCTTTGTGCCGGTTTGGTTTAAAGGTGTTATTAAATTACAATAAATTATAATTTTGAAAGTGAAATTGACGGACACCGTATTTGGCCCTTTCCACAATCTTAATCACCTGTTCTGCCCAGCGGGTTTATCGGGCGTTTCAATAATGTGGCGGAAAAGTTACACGACAATAACATCCCTGTAATGGACTGCCTGCACAGAATCCTGACCTGAGTCCTATAGGACCCCTTTGGGATGTTTACATGTCAGGCCTCACCGACAGACATCGATACCTCTCCTCAGTGCAGCACTCCGTGAAGAATGGGCTGCCATTCCCCAAGAACCTTTCCAGCACTTGAGTGAACGCATGCCTGCGTGAGTGGAAGCTGTCATCAAGGCTAAGGGTGGGCCACACAATATTGAATTCCGGCTTTACCGATGGAAGGTGCCACGAACTTGTAAGTCATTTTCAGCCAGGTGTCCGGATACTTTTGATCACGTAGTGTAGATGAGTGTAATAGATGATTGGGTAGTGACGTGTCCCGTCTTTGTTGGATGATGATGATGATGATGATGATGATGATGATGATGATGATGAGGAAAGGGAGAGAGTGAAATCCAGTGTTGACACATAGCTTACTCCTCTCAAAAAGTATCAAAGAGACCACCGAACTTAACGTCCCCATCGGACCCCTGTCTACAGAGCCGCAAGCCCTCACTTCATAAGTCACTGCGGAGAGGTTTGGAATTTAATCCAGGATATTGGTGCGAAGAGTGGAGATCGGAAACTTTACGCCACTATCTCTACTCCCCTAGTCGGCTAAACGCTGACAGTGTAAATTGCCTCCACCTCCCGAATTCGAACTAGCGTACCTCAGAGTCAAGCGCCAACGTACAAGCATGCGTTAGAGAGCTCATCTACGGAGGCATATTCTCTCCTTGTATGTTCTACCATACTAATAATTTGGCCTTGATATTACCATAGTAAAGGCGGAACGAATTTGGTTGTTCTCTGGCCCAAGTGCACGTTCTTTTACTATCGATTTCTCTCTCTCTCTCTCTCTCTCTCTCTCTCTCTCTGTGTCTATGTGTGTTTTTTTTTTTCAATAAAACAACTGACCGCGTGTTGTTTAAGCCACGTGTCCTTTAAGTGCCTCTTTCAGTAGCACCTATGTTCCTTTGACCGCATGTGCGAGGGACTTTGTATACTCCAACCTATGTAACAAGGATCAACAAGGATCCAACTACCGCCCATCAAAGCCTGCATACTATGAAACATTAAAACTGCTGAAAGCATACAAAGCGCTAGGCGCTGCCGGATTTCCAGTTTCATTTTACACTGAATATATTACAGAATTATCTGCTTCCCTGTCTCATACTTATAGAGAATCTCTAGGACTGAAATAATGCTGCGTGACTGGAAAGGAGCTCAAATCGCTCCTAAGTATGGAAAGAGTACATAATCGGACGCACGTGGTTACAGAACAGTGTCGCTTACGTTCATCTCTTGCAAAAATTATGAGGTTCATGTGTGAAAAGAAACTATTTTCACAGAACCATCACGGATCCAAAGAAAAAGAATAGTTTGGAACTCAGTTTGACTTATTCGCACATCACATCTAGCAACAAACAGGTACAGTTGAACAGGTGTATTCCATCGTATTACATTTCCTACACTACGCCACATTGTTGATTTCTAAGCAGCATACGATCGTACGTATTACCTTCGTTGACATAAGTTTGACGCGACGAATATTTTATTAACAGCCACTTAGGCTCCAGCCGTCGCCTGTTACAAATCTCGATAGAGGCAAGTTAGGTGTTTAGCTTTTCCTGTGTGTCCCTAGTAGCACGAGGACTATTTGGAAGGTAATACGATCGGACGCGAAATGAAACCACTGTGAAAATCCGATGAAGCTTTGCACCGATGTGTTGTGCAGTGTCTTTAGTATGTCCGTAGATCATGTCACGTCGCTCTTTTCAGTTCTGAGCGCACGGTGAGCACGTAAAGATGCCTAGAAAACAGTACCTCCCGCTAAGTATGAGGAGCTGGGTGAGAGATTTCGCCTGTTGTCATACAGCCCACATAACAACTGTCACGCCGTTAGTTCTTCATGAGTAGAGACCGGACTACACTCCTGGAAATTGAAATAAGAACACCGTGAATTCATTGTCCCAGGAAGGGGAAACTTTATTGACACATTCCTGGGGTGAGATACATCACATGATCACACTGACAGAACCACAGGCACATAGACACAGGCAACAGAGCATGCACAATGTCGGCACTAGTACAGTGTATATCCACCTTTCGCAGCAATGCAGGCTGCTATTCTCCCATGGAGACGATCGTAGAGATGCTGGATGTAGTCCTGTGGAACGGCTTGCCATGCCATTTCCACCTGGCGCCTCAGTTGGACCAGCGTTCGTGCTGGACGTGCAGACCGCGTGAGACGACGCTTCATCCAGTCCCAAACATGCTCAATGGGGGACAGATCCGGAGATCTTGCTGGCCAGGGTAGTTGACTTACACCTTCTAGAGCACGTTGGGTGGCACGGGATACATGCGGACGTGCATTGTCCTGTTGGAACAGCAAGTTCCCTTGCCGGTCTAGGAATGGTAGAATGATGGGTTCGATGACGGTTTGGATGTACCGTGCACTATTCAGTGTCCCCTCGACGATCACCAGTGGTGTACGGCCAGTGTAGGAGATCGCTCCCCACACCATGATGCCGGGTGTTGGCCCTGTGTGCCTCGGTCGTATGCAGTCCTGATTGTGGCGCTCACCTGCACGGCGCCAAACACGCATACGACCATCATTGGCACCAAGGCAGAAGCGACTCTCATCGCTGAAGACGACACGTCTCCATTCGTCCCTCCATTCACGCCTGTCGCGACACCACTGGAGGCGGGCTGCACGATGATGGGGCGTGAGCGGAAGACGGCCTAACGGTGTGCGGGACCGTAGCCCAGCTTCATGGAGACGGTTGCGAATGGTCCTCGCCGATACCCCAGGAGCAACAGTGTCCCTAATTTGCTGGGAAGTGGCGGTGCGGTCCCCTACGGCACTGCGTAGGATCCTACGGTCTTGGCGTGTATCCGTGCGTCGCTGCGGTCCGGTCCCAGGTCGACGGGCACGTGCACCTTCCGCCGACCACTGGCGACAACATCGATGTACTGTGGAGACCTCACGCCCCACGTGTTGAGCAATTCGGCGGTACGTCCACCCGGCCTCCCGCATGCCCACTATACGCCCTCGCTCAAAGTCCGTCAACTGCACATACGGTTCACGTCCACGCTGTCGCGGCATGCTGCCAGTGTTAAAGACTGCGATGGAGCTCCGTATGCCACGGCAAACTGGCTGACACTGACGGCGGCGGTGCACAAATGCTGCGCAGCTAGCGCCATTCGACGGCCAACACCGCGGTTCCTGGTGTGTCCGCTGTGCCGTGCGTGTGATCATTGCTTGTACAGCCCTCTCGCAGTGTCCGGAGCAAGTATGGTGGGTCTGACACATCGGTGTCAATGTGTTCTTTTTTCCATTTCCAGGAGTGTATATGCATCACAAAAACTTTCAAATATGCATGAAAATGGCTTAAAATGCATGAAAAGTGTCGAAATATGCAAGATCAAATAACAAAAGAACGTGGTAGTTACTGCGTGCGTTATATCTCAAAGTCGAACTTCTGCATATCAGTTACGAGGAAGAGCGCCGGCCACGCAAAAAATCGGTACATTTAGAACACTGACATCATTTTCCGAATACTTTCCGGTAGAGATTAGGGAAGGTGGCTTTCTGGGATTAGTTTCGAAAAATTTGCGAAATGGGGACGCATATCGTGTTTCAATGTTCCTTCTTTGCTATTGCTGTCCGTAACAAGCGGAAGCGAAGTGAGTGAGTCACAGCGATACAATCGATTTGTACAGAGCAAATTTCAAGATATATTGCACGCAGAGGGGCACGGTCAAAGACTCAGTAATATTTTATTTAAAAAACATCATATAATCATGAAATTTTTCAATAGCATTAACTTTTAATTGATACTATTGGACCAAGGCATCATTTACAATTTTTTTTTTACATTTTTCTACTATTCTAAACATAAACGACCAAGTACAGTTCCAAGTGTTCGGTGCTAAGATTGTGTCTCCGATCACTCAAAACATTTTTATAAGCTGAAAAGGACGTTCTATATCAGCTGACGTAACTGGGCAGTATTTGAATTTGGATGCTATGTTGGCACTTATTGTTTCTGATAAAAGTTCACCCGTACCATTCATAAAACTATCGATTAAGCACAAGCGTTCAAAGCCTGGGTTATAGTTTAAAATGTTTTCAGACTTTTCTTTAAGTTTTCTTGGGGAAACCTCTGGCAATGAGGAGTTCACTGGAATAATTTTATTCATTAAACGAATACATTCATTCAACGCCAAATCTTCAGTTTCAAGCTTTTCAGTAGTTGCAGGTATATGGGAAAAATGAGTGCTAATCACAGCAATGTCATTTTTAATACCGGAATCATTAAAAGTTTCCTTGCACTGGCAAACTGCCAAAGCCTCTGCACTATCGAAGTCGTTTACTACCCCTCTAATGGTCTCTAAACGTTCATTGTGAAACAACACAGCGTCGACACATATACCCCAACGAGCTACTGCTGGTTTTGGAGGTAAAGGCACATTTGGTAGTTTTTCTTTGTAGGTATTGATGCGAGCAGGAGCCTTTAGATACGTTTTCTTTGTGAATGAAATCAGTATATTTACATTCACAAACGTTGAATATACTTCTTCAGCAAGGCGATGTACTCCATGAACAAAGCATGTCACATGAATCAAATTGGGATAAAATACTCAGAGGGCTTATCCTGCTTTGATTATACAGGGAGCAGCATCTGAAATAAACAAAAACACCCTTTCATCTGCAGAGGATTCTGGAAATATTTTTCTAATACCCTCTTTCACAAATCTGGGTATCGTAGAATGATTTACTTTCTTAAGTTCCTTGCAGGCCGCTAAATAGGAAGAAGAAGCACCAACAATTAAATTTGTAATGTAACGGCCGCAAGTATACTTAGTTTCGTCAACTGAAGTCCAGATAATGCTGTCCTTGAGTTCATTGCGTGTTTCTTCCAGAACATTTACGTAGGTATGCAATTTTTGCTCAACGTTGATTCATATGGTATATTTTCATTTAAGCAAAATTTGCACAGAAGGACTTTGAGGATAGGGTTTGTACGTTCGTGAAGAGGAATATTTTTGCTATAAATGTTTCACATAGATCCAGGTTAAACCGAGTTTTTTGGTTACCTTTTGACAAATCCCTGCTACTGCAACTTGCTATTGTCAGAAATCGTCGTCGTGGTCCTTCCTTCTGCATTCCTGCGATATGAAGACTTGTCTTGACATGATGGTCTACTTGAAACTTTTTTTTTGTGTGAAACGTTTTTTCTAGAAAACTCAACAATATAAAACAATTCCGTCATATGTAAATGTTCCACGAAACGACGTTTCTTTTTTCGGGCAGCATAGCGCACAACACATAACGCAATGCACGTCGTAAACGCGTTCAACTGTGTGCAAGTAAATGGAAGCTAAACTGAAACAATGGACGTGCGACTAAAGGGCTGAGTTGTTTAATTGCTGCTGACGCGCACGGTATAACAGCGGAGGGGATTAACCGGAGGCGCGGGTGCAGGAGCATTGAGTCTGTCTGCCTGTTCCTGTTCCTCTTGTGTAATGATTTCGCTAGGCAGTGGCCTCTTGGTTAGCGACTGCGCGCAGTTCTATGTCACGGTAAATCTGTGACACATCAAAACTAGATCGAGCTAGAGATGGTCCGTATAAATTTTTAAAATATTACAAACATAGAGCGAAAATATGCATCGTCACTAGTTTTTATTTAAAATATTCCATAAGGGGTGAAACATGCAACTGCATATAATCCGGTCTCTATTCACGACAAGCGGCAATGAAGATGCTCCTGCATGATTTTCGATCACCACAATACAGACCATAATTGGCTCCCCGTAAGCTTCATTTTTGCTTATATGAACCGCTGTCTATGAAGACAACATTTTGACACAGACAGCGAGCTATAAATCAACGTAGAGAGTTGGCGAAAAGCACAGGTGGGTGCCTTCAATGATGAAGGTATTGGAAAGTTGGTACACCACTACAACAAATGTCCCAGTCGGACGGTGACTCTGTAGAGAAGCAGCTGGAAGGTGTAGCTAATGAAGGTGTAGCGAATGAAACATTTTTGATTTTCACAGAGTTTTCCATTTCGTGACCGATCGGACCATACTCTCCGAAGAACCCTCGTATATTAGCTAAATTTCTTGCGTGTTTTTTTTTTTTTTCTATTTAATCTCACGTTTTTTAACTGTAAGTGTAAATTCAGAAAGTCTGTCGCGCAGTTTTCATTTATTCTGAACAGCCAGCTACACAAATCATTAAGGCGTCAGCGTACATTGGTGGACACATTAGGAGGGTAGCGAGTTGGATATCTAAGCTTCTGTGTGAACTTCTTCATTTAGTATTGTTAGGATGCGTAGGATGTGTGAATGATGTGTGAGGACGCAGGAGGCGCTGGCTGCAGTTCGCGAGCAGCTGAGTGTGCTTTTGGCTAAGATCACCTGCCTTCAGGCTGCTGTCCCGGGGTGTACCGGTAGCGGAAAATCAGGCGCGTCGCATGGGATACCTCAGGAGCAACGGGTGTCGCTTGTTTCGCCCATTGTCTCTGCTGCCGAGGCAGCTCCTAGTGTAACCGACACAGCACGGTGAGTGGCGGGTGGTAATGCATTCGAGTCGCTCGAGTTGGAGGACCAATGTAGAGACTGGCCGTCTGGCCTCTCCTATTCGCCCTGTGAGTAAACAAGTGGCGATCCGTTCAGCAATATCCGAACAGTCTTACGTGGTTTGTTGGTTATCGGGAGCCCCAGTGTTAGGCGCGTTATGGAACCCCTTCGGAAGATATGATCCAGGGTTGAAAAGAAAGGCAATGCTAACTCGGTGTGCACCGGTAAGGGGAGGGGGGGGGGAGGGGGTGGCTACCGAGCGTGCAGGGTGCAGTCGTCTGCAAGTTGTGGCTTACATCCTCAGTTCATGCAGGCGGCTGACGGAAGTGGTGCAGGGTGCTCGTCTTGCGCGCGGGGTGCAAGCAGTTTACAGCATTGTTCCTAGAGTTGCTCGGGGTCCTTTGGTTGCAGCTGAGTGGAGGGTCTCAACCAAAGGATTCGTCTCGTCTGTGACGACCTTGGCTGCAGGTTTCTGGACCTGCGTTACCCGATAGGGCATTGTAGGATTCCGCTTGATAGGTCAGGGTTGCGCTACACGAAGTAAGCGGCTATTCGGGTAGTAGGTACTTGTGGAGTACACAATATTCCTGAATTCCAATCAAGAACAACTGCCAAAATGAGACACATAGAAGTAGATATCCTCGGTGTAACAAAGCAGCTTAAATCACTTAATAAAGGTAAGGGTTCCGGTCCAGATTGTATACCAGTCAGGTTCCTCTCAGAGTATGCTGATAAAATAGCTCCAAATTTAGCAGTTTGTAATGGTACTTTGACTTCCGCGCCTCCGCCAATACAAAGTTATAATTTACGATCGCGCACGCAGAAGAGCGCTGCGCCAGCGACCGATTTTATAAATAATTTTGTTCTTTTTTTTTACTTTTGCGTAGGTTTTTGTTTTGTTTTTAAGAACTAATTGAGGACTCTCTCTCTCTTGTCTTGATACGAAAGACGTGTATTTTTCCGCGCTGTGTTGAATGTGCCTTTGGGTGAAAATTAAAATTACATTACAAAGCGAGGTTGTTTCAATAGATAATGAAAAGAAGATAATAAAGGTGACACTACAAGTTATATACAACCACTCGCTTACAGAAAGATCCGTATCTAAAGACTGGAAAATTACTCAAGTCACGCCAATACCCAAAAAGGGAAGTAAGAGTAATCCGCTGAATTACAGGCTTATATCACTAACGTCGATTTCCAGTAGGGTTTTCGAACATATATTGTATTCGAACATTATGAAATACCTTGAGAAAACAATTTATTGACGCTTAGTCAGCACGGACTCAGAATATATCGTTCTTGTGAAACACAATTAGCTCTTTATACTCTTCAAGTAATAAGTGCTATCGAAAGGGGATGTCAAATTCATTCCATACTTTTAGATTTCCAGAAGGCTTTCGACACCGTTCCTCACAAACGTCTCCTAATCAAACTGCGTGCCTACGGAGTATCGCCTCAGTTGTGCGACTGCATTCGTGATTTCCTGTCAGAAAGGTCACAGTTCGTAGTAATAGACGGGAAGTCATCGAGTAAAGCAGAAGTAATATCCGGCGTTCCGCAAGGAAGTGTTATATGCCCTCTATTGTTCCTGATCTATATTAACGACATAGGAGACAATCTGAGTAGCCGTCTTAGATTGTTTGCAGATGATGCTGTCATTTACCGTCTTGTAAACTCATCACATGATCAAAACGACTTGCAAAATGATTTAGGTAAGATATCTGTATGGTGTGAAAAGTGGCAGTTGACCCTGAATAAAGAAAAGTGTTAAGTTATTCACATGAGTACTAAAAGATATCAGCTAAATTTCGATTACGCAATAAATCATACAAATCTGCAGGCTGTAATTTCAACTAAATACTTAGGGATTACAATTAGAAATAACCTAAATTGGAACGATCACATAGATGATATAAGACTGCGATTCATTGGCAGAACACTTAGAAGGTGCAACAGGTCTACTAAAGAGACTGCTTATACTGCACTTGTCCGCCGTATTCTAGGGTATTGCTGTGCGGTTTGTGGGATCCGCATCAGGTTGGACTGACGGGTGACATCGAAAAAGTACAAAAAAGGGCAGCTCGTTTTGTATTATCGTGAAATAGGGGAGATAGTGTCACAGACATGATACATGAGTTGGAGTGGCAATCATTAAAACAAAGGCGTTTTTCGTTGCGACGGGATCATCTCATGAAATTTCAATCACTAGTTTTCTTCTCTGATTGCGAAAGCATTCTGTTGGCACCCACCTACATAGGGAGAAATGATCATCATGATAAAATAAGAGATATCAGGGCTCGCACAGAAAAATTTAAGCTCTCGTTTTTCCCGCGTCCCGTTAGAGAGAGACAGCTTGAAGGTGGTTCATTGAACCCTCTGCCAAGCACTTTATCGTGAATATCAGAGTAATCACGTAGACGTAAATGTAGATGTAGATGGTTAGGCTAGGTTGTCGTTTCAGGTACTCTAATGAACACTAGCCAGGCATTACGCAGGTAGAGAAATCCGACCACGTCAGAGTAAAGACATTTAGACTGTGAAATTCTTAGCAGCAAATTGTTGAAGCATTCATGACAAGACAAAATTCCCCAACTGCCTGCCTGCAAGCGAAATTTTCGCGCTCAAATTATTCTTGGGAGCGAGAGCTGGCTGAAACTCGAAGTAGGAAGCTCTGAGATATTTATCGAGTCATAGAATGTATATCAGAAAGAAAGACTGGAATTAGAACAAAGTTTGAACACAATGTAAATCGTGCTGTGGAGAAGTATGTACCTAGTAAGTGGATTAAAGACTGAGAAGACCGACCTTGGTTTAATTACGAAATACGGAAAATGCTGAGGGATCAATGGTTGATGCACACTCGGTACAAAAGAGGACATGGAAATGGTTACAGGCAAAGGTTAGTAGAGATTCGTGAGTCTGTAAAAAAAAATATGTGTGAAGCATACAACAACTACCACCAACACACATTACCAGAAGATCTGGCGGAGAGTCCGAGAAAATTCTGGACCTATGTAAGGTCGCTAAGAGGGTCCAAGGCTTCGATCTAGTCGCTTATTGACCAGTCTGGTGTGGCAGTTGAGGATAGCAAAACGAAAGCCGAAGTTTTAAATTTCACTTTTAACAAATCGTTCAGGTAGAAGAATCGTACAAACGTACGTTTGACCATGGCAGAGAGTCAAGTACGCGCGCCGTAGTAATGTGCATCAGTGACACAGTGAAACAGCTGCAAGAGCTGGAAACAAATAAGTCACAGATACGGATATAGTTTTACGAAGAGTACTCTAAAGCTTTGGCCCTTACTTAGTTTGGATTTATCGTGTGTCTCTCGCCCAACGCAAAGTCCCAAGTAACTGGGAAAAAGCGCAACAGACACCTGTATTTAAGAAGGGTAAAAGAACGGACCCGCAAAATAAGAAACCAGTATCGTTAATAACGGCTTGCTGCAGAATTCTAGAGCATATTGGACTATAAGAGATTTCCTTGAGACAGAAAAGCTTCCGAGCTGTGCGTGGCTCATGTTCGTGAAATCTTTATTTAACATCTTGTTTTTACCGTAGCGCCGCCTCGTCATTTTAATTTCAATAACTGGTGTCACTGAATTGCTACCTTGTCCTGCCCGTCAGTGGCAGCAGCAGCGCGTATGGATAAGTGCACTGTCGTACTATCTCTGGGCGACCGATAGTACAGGGCTATTACAAATGATTGAAGCGATTTCATAAATTCACTGTAGCTCCATTCATTGACATATGGTCACGACACACTACAGATGCGTAGAAAAACTCATAAAGTTTTGTTCGGCTGAAGCCGCGCTTCAGGTTTCTGCCGCCAGAGCGCTCGAGAGCGCAGTGAGACGAAGTGGCGACAGGAGCCGAGAAAGCGTATGTCGTGCTTGAAATGCACTCACATCAGTCAGTCATAACAGTGCAACGACACTTCAGGACGAAGTTCAACAAAGATCCACCAGCTGCTAACTCCATTCGTTACCGTTTACAATTGCTACAAGCCCTGACACCCGATGACAAAGTCAAACGCTTTGAATTTTCGGCGCGGTTGCAACAGCTCATGGAAGAGGATGCGTTCAGTGCGAAACTTGTTTTCAGTGATGAAGCAACATTTTTTCTTAATGGTGAAGTGAACAGACACAATGTGCGAATCTGGGCGGTAGAGAATCCTCACGCATTCGTGCAGCAAATTCGCAATTCACCAAAAGTTAATGTGTTTTGTGCAATCTCACGGTTTAAAGTTTACGGCCCCTTTTTCTTCTGCGAAAAAAACGTTACAGGACACGTGTATCTGGATATGCTGGAAAATTGGCTCATGCCACAACTGGAGACCGACAGCGCCGACTTCATCTTTCAACAGGATGGTGCTCCACCGCACTTCCATCATGATGTTCGCCATTTCTTAAACAGGAGATTGGAAAACCGATGGATCGGTCGTGGTGGAGATCATGATCAGCAATTCATGTCATGGCCTCGACGCTCTCCCGACTTAACCCCATGCGATTTCTTTCTGTGGGGTTATGTGAAAGATTCAGTGTTTAAACCTCCTCTATCAAGAAACGTGCCAGAACTGCGAGCTCGCATCAACGATGCTTTCGAACTCATTGATGGGGACATGCTGCGCCGGGTGTGGGAGGAACTTGATTATCAGCTTGATGTCTGCCGAATCACTAAAGGGGCACAAATAGAACATTTGTGAATGCCTAAAAAAACTTCTTGAGTTTTTGTATGTGTGTGCAAAGCATTGTGAAAATATCTCAAATAATAAAGTTATTGTAGAGCTGTGAAATCGCTTCAATCATTTGTAATAACCCTGTATTTCTGGGTCGTCGTGTGTCTGGCAGTCAGTTGGAGAAGGACCAGCAGGGGGGTCGGAACGCAGCACCAGTGTAGTCGGGCACTGAGCCCCAGTGAGGTCCTCGCAGCCAGTACCAGTTGGGACGACCGTTGGCTGGTCGTTCGCTCGGTCGTCTTATCGACGACAAGTATTTGGGTGGGTTCCTTCCTGTGCAGAGATGTCGGCTGTGTTCCATCTGCATGGTTGGGTCCGAGCCAGTGTCCCCGGGATGTCGTCCGTCCGAAGGAAGTCAGTGAGTGGGAGAGGCACCAGCAGTGCAGTCGCGGACGGACCAGCAGTCCAGTCAGTCGGTTGGCGTGGAGCAGCAGAGTCGGGCTGGAGCCGCTGGCGGCGTGCACGCGCGGTTACTTTGTGAGATGCTGCTTGCGAGTGCTACGAAGTTCGCCGCCCACCGATCTTCGACATGAGTCCTCACTTAACTTACTATCGAGTCTCAACTGTTTGCATTTCTTCCTCTGATCCTGGTTGTCACTTTTGGGACATTCCCACGAGCAACAACGTGTGTGTATTTAAGTCGGCTAAGATTCCAGCCATCTTCCTATGAAATTTAACTTAATTTATTCCCTGTTATTGAAGTTCACCAGCGGTATGTTCTGCCCTGTGGCCGTTGACGTTCCGGTTACCTGCCCTGGTCGTTAACGTAATTTTAGGCAGTGTATTTTTCGTTGTGTTGTTGCTGTCCAGCGCGGCATGTAGTCCGACAGCTGAGGTGTTGTTGGTCGTTGTGGGCACCAATATTCTATGTTCGTGCATTGAAATCTTGTGATCGTTTTGCTGGTTGCATGGAGCGGAACTGATTTGGTTGGTTGGTCGGTCGGCTGTCTGTCAGTTGGGTTGCCTTCCGATTAAGAGATTGTTGGTCAGGCTGCCTGTCTCGCCTAAACAGGCGTTAGTGTCAAATTTCCAGGCCTAGCCTTGCAAACTTCTGAGCGCCGTTCCGTGTCTGTTACATAGTAACTTCTCTGTTTGAGTTTTAGTTATTTGGTTGCCGTGTGGCCTTCAGCCGAGTTTTAATATATCCTGAATTAATGTTCCTGTCTTGCCCATTAGGCATACGACTGTGATGTTGGGGTGTGGGGCCTTGAGCGGAATTTGCTTCAATTGTTTTACGATAAGGCCTTCTGCCGTTGGATTGAAACACTTATTATTGCTTAATATGCGGCCTCCAGCCAAGTTGCATTAAAATTAAAGTGCTAAGGCTTTCAGCCTGTTTAGATTGAAGATTTTGAAAATATTTTTGGGTGACGCCTCCCGAAGAACCTTCCATGTCAATTTCTTACTTGGACCTTGCGTCTTGGATTTTGAGTGTGGCCTTCAGCCTATCTAAAGTTAACCAAAGGAGATCCACTACAACGTTGAGTGTTTTGCGTTCTTGTGTAATATTGTGTCTGGACAAATAAAGTTTGTATGTTGAGTGCAACTGAGAGCAACCTCATTTTGGCCCCTTTCCACACCTAACCCGCTCTGGCCTGCTGTTCCAGGCATTTCAGCTTCTGTCCACAAATTAGCACGGTTTTAGAAAGCAACGTCCGTCCCAAAATCAACTTGCCCTTCTCTCATGATATATGGAACACTATGGGTGAAGGGCAACACGCAGATTTCATATTTCTGGATTTGGGAAAGGCATTTGACACTATGCCCCCAGGAGACTGTTAGCTCTGAGCACTATGGTACTTAACATCTGACCGAGAGAGGTGGCGCAGTGGTTAGCACACTGGACTCGCATTCGGGAGGACGACGGTTCAATCCCGTCTCCAGCCATCCTGATTTAGGTTTTCCGTGATTTCCCTTAATCGTTTCAAGCAAATGCCGGGATGGTTCCTTTGAAAGGGCACGGCCGATTTCCTTCCCAATCCTTCCCTAACCTGAGCTTGCGCTCCGTCTGTAATGACCTCGTTGTCGACGAGACGTTAAACACTAACCACCACCACCACCACCACTCAACATCTGATGTCATCAGTCCCCTAGAACTTAGAACTACTTAAACCTAACTAACCTAAGGACATGACACACATCCATGCCCGAGGCAGGATTCGAACCTGCGACCGTAACGGTCGCTCGGTTCCAGACTGACAAGGGGAGGCCGCCAATTGTGAAATTCAGATTCGATTCATACTGCGCATAATAAAAGCTCATGGCCAGAGGTGTAATGTGGCAAAGCACGAAGATGCACTTCTCAGCCGTTGTGGAGAAAATCGACAGTTAAAAGAAACCGTTGCGGTGAAATACTCTCTACGATTTATAATTTCCTACAGCGTCGTGGCGCAGCGGTAAGCGCTTGGATTCGTTATCCGAAGGTCGCTGGATCGAATTTCTCGCCATGCAACCTTTTGTTTTTAGTATTTGTTTTCTGTAATTTATATATATATATATATATATATATATATATATATGCCTCTACTCTAATTCGAACGTTTGACTAACACTATACGTATTCGTTTCGGAATATCGTTTCTACGTCTTCCGTTAACTACACGTGTAAACCTTATGAAGACAATAACATTTGTGAAATACAACTTTGTTTGCGGAAAACATAATCATGTTCGAAGTCGCCAGTTTTTCCACGACAAACGACTTTCAACAAGTTATTATATGCATAATTGTTGCAACTGATTGCCGGGAACAATATATACATACATATATACATATATATACATTTGAATTACAAAAAACAAACACTAAAAAAAAAAAGTTGTAAGGCGCGAGATTCGATCCGGCGACTTTCGGATTACGAACCCGAACGCTTACCGCTGCGCCACGACGCTGTAGGAAATTATAAATCGTAGAGAGTATTTCACCGCAACGGTTTCTTTTAACTGTCGATTTTCTCGACAACGGCTGAGAAGTGCATCTTGGTGCTTTGCCACATTACTCCTCTGGCCATGAGCTTTTATTATGCGCAGTATGAATCGAATCTGAATTTCACAATTGGCGGCCTCCCCTTGTGAAGCGCCTAGAACCGCTTGCCCAGGAGAGTGTTAATGAAGATACGAGCATGTGGAATAGGTTCCCAGATACGTGAATGACTTCTTAAGTAATAGAAACTAGTACCTTATCCTCGATGACGAGTGTTCATCACAGACATGGGTATCTTCAGGAGTGCCCCAGCTTAGTGAGATAGGACCGTTGTTGCTTTCTATACACACAAATGGTTTGGCTGACAAAGTGGGCCGGAATCTGTGGTTGCTTTATGATGATGTCATGACGTACGGTAAGGTGTCGAAATTGATAACTGTAGGAAGATACAAGACGACTTAGACAAAATCTCCAGTTGGTGTGGAAAAATGTAATTTAATGAGGATGAGTAGGAAGATAAAACCTGTAATGTTCGGATACAGTATTACTAGTGTCCTGGTTGACACAGTCAAGTCATTTAAATGTCTGGGCTTAACGTTACAAAGCAATATGAGGTGGAACGAGCATGAGACGACTGCGGTAATGAAGGTGAATGGTTGACTTCGTTTTATTGGGAAAATTGTAGGAAAGAGTGATTCACCTGTAAAGGAGACCAGATACAGGACGCTGGTGCTACATATTCTTGAGTCCTGCTCGAGTGTTTGGGACACTAAAAGGTCAGACTGAGAGAAGATATCGAAGAACTTCAGCGGCGGGCTGCTAGATTTGTTACCGGCAGATTCGAACAACACGTAAGTGTTAGGAAGATGCTTCTATGCTTCTGGAACTCAAAAGGGGATCCCTGAAGGGAAGGCGAAGATTTTTTCGAGGAACACTATTTTGATACAGAAGTTCATTTTTCCCTCGCTCTATTTGCAAATGGAACAGTAAAGGAGATGACTAGTTGTGTTAGAAGGTACCCTACGCCACGAGCCTTACTGTGAATGGCGCTATATGTGTGTAGGTGTATATGTAGATGCAGATGAACAGAATCTAGTATATTATACTGGACGACGATTGGTTAGGAGAAAGTACTGTATCACCAAGTGTGTACCAAGCATCTCAGATTTTCTTAACCACTTAAATGATTTATCAGATAGGATCAGTATCAGTATTACATTGTTCGTTGTCTACAGGGAATTGTCGCCATTAGACGATCGCTAGTATATGCAGAAAGAATTCGGTAAAATTTCCACTTAGTGCAATGAATTATAGATCTCTATAAAAATGGATAAACGCAACTTAAGGCCTATAACACCGAAAAAGAACCTGACAGTATCCGATTTAGAGATTAGTGGAAAACATCTTCACGTCGTATAAGAACAAATTACGGAAACACCAAAAACAGAAGACAATACATTGCCTAATACGATGCAGGAAAACCGTAGGCATTTAAAACAGTTTCCAGTCGTTTCGGAATTTATAGATACAGACCTTATATGCTTTCCAGAAGAAATTTTGTACCATTTTTACTGCGAAATAGTGCTAGTTCAGATATCGGTGATGGAGATGGATACCGACCACGCGGCATTCTCTCCAAAGTAGACAATGGACTCAGTGATATTGAGACCTGGTGACTCGTCAGGGGGAAGCGATAGTATATCCCGTGTTCACAAAAACCAGTCCAGAAAGCTCTATTCTGTGTGTACAGGGACCTCGTCGTCTTGGAACACAGCGTCATCATTGGGGAAGAAACACTGTACAACGGGATGGACCTGATCAGCCAAAATCGTCACATAATCCTTGGCAGTAAAGAGGCCTCTGCATAACTGAGCGCCGAGCAATTCCATGCTTATGGAGCTCCCTTCGTGTTGTTTTGGTTATGGCAGTTTTCACAAGTGCGACCGACATTCAGTTTCACAGTGACTTTTGCAGGTGTCATCCTCTCTTTTTCACCAAAATCCTCTTCAATCATCATCTGTCACGATCGCTCAAAAGAAACTTCCGTCCGCGTTCAGACTTAGCGGATGATGTTTTACCGCTCTCCCTGTATTAGGTATAAATCGTCTACACGGTACCGCTTGAGAAACCAAACGCTTCGGCTTTCTTGGTTACGGAAGCCCCACCATACGAGAACCAACAATCTGTCCACTTAGCTCCAATATCACTTAGTCACAGTTACACAGAATACTGTTCTAGTGGGATCCTGCCCACTCGTGTCATATAGGACGCCTAGGAAGCTGTTTTCTCTGATAGCTAGACAACGTACAAGCAAATCATATTAATGGAGATTATTACATCAATTGAATTGCCTTTTTCACAACGAAGTCTTCCGCAAGGATCAGTCTTAGCTCCCTGGCTCTTCAACATCTATATAGCAGATATGCCTGATCTGCACTCACGTAAATTTGCCTACGCAGATGATTTAGCTATTACAGCGCAAAGTAACTCGTTTGAAAACCTGGAATCTACACTAAGTGAAGATTTAGCTACACTCAAAAAATACTATGACACATGGCATCTAAAAATCAATGTGACAAAACCAGTAAGCACAGTCATGCATCTAAACAACAAGGAAGCGAGAAGGGAACTGCTCCTGTTTATAAACGGTAAAGCTATCAGCCACGAGAATTTCCCAAAATATCTCGGTATTAAGCTAGATCGCAGCATGACTTTCAGACAACACCTAACTGATACTGCCCAAAAGCTAAAGACGAGAAATAATCTGCTCAACAGACTGGCAGGCACCACTTGAGGTTGTGATGCTGCCACTCTACGAACTGCTGCATTGGCACTGGTGTATAGAGCTGCAGAATACTGTGCCCCAGTCTGGAGCAGAAGGCCCGCACGCCAAAAAAGTGGATGTGCAACTAAATGCCACTCTGAGAACCGGCACCAGCACTCTCAGGCCAACCCCCGTTGAGTGGCAAACATCGCTCCTGCTTCCATAAGTAGAGAGAAAGCAACCCAGGACATAGTAGAAAAAATTGAAGTAAGCCCAAGGCTACCCATACATACCGACATGGGAGGACCCACGAGACTCAAGTCCAGGAAACCTATCGTCTGAAGCAGAACGTTGGGCACAGAGGGTCTCAATGCTGAATGGAAGAATGCATGGCAGGGTCTGAGAAGAGGCGTCGTGGAAAACCATCACCTAATCCACGACCCAACCAAAAGGGTTGAAGGCTTCAATCTCAACAGGAAACACTGGTCGGCTCTAAACAGGTTTCGCACTGAGTTGGACGATGGAGACAGCAAACAACCAAATGGGGCTATACAGACGATTCGTGTTGTGGCTGCGGCGAGGTACAAACAATGGACCATCTTCTGGTTTGTAACATTCATGATTTCAGAGACGGCTCTCTGATGTTGCTCCACAAGTTAACGGACAATGCCAGGAAATGGCTCCATAATCTTAATGTTACTGTGTAATAAATTGTCTTCAATTTATGTGATTTTTGTTCCATTTAATGTAATAGTGTAGTTTCCCTGACATAATTGTAATGTAATAACGGATATAATTTTTTTCCACGTTGTACGTTCCAAACGTTTATTGTGATTTATACTAATCTTATGTGTTCTTTGTAAAATGTATCTGGCAGATCGAACAAGAAATAAATAACAACGAAGTGTCGCAAGCAATTGGCGACATGCTTCCTTCGATACATAAAATTTCCACGCAAGCTACTGATATAGATCACATGTCTCGGCTAAACAGTTAAGATGACTGCTTGTCTCCTCGTGCGGCTCTTGTAGTGTGGATCTACAAGTGCCTCTCTTCCAGGGTCCTCGCGGCTATTTTTTTTTTTCTTTATTGTAATTTGAACACCCCATACAAAGGTGGGCTGGCAGCGGAACAGTGTACTCCGCTCTTCAGCCATAGGCAGTACAATAAAAAAGAAAGGGAGACAGACAAGTAACAGAATGGCGGTTTAAAAAACAGGAGATACAATAGTTAAAAAACATGAAGCCGTTCACACTCGACGAAACAACAAGAAAAAAACGGCGGCACTGGGCACAAACACTGACGAGGTAGACGACGCACGTGAACGAAGGAGCGTGGACGGCGAAAAACACTGATGCACAGACACGACGGCACGAACACTAAACCGAGGGCGACGATCTCCGGCGCGCGAAAGTTCACGATGCGTGTGCGAGTCCGGGGACCTGCCAAGAGAGGAGGAGGAGGGGGAGGAGGAGGAGGGGGAGGAGGAGGAGGGGGAGTGGGAAAGCGAGAGGGGAGAGCAGGGACGCCACGGGCAAGGGAAAGAGGGGGGGAGAGAGGAAGGGGGAGGGGAAGCCCGGAAGAAGAGGGGTGGAGGGAGGGGACGGGGGAAAAGGAAAGAGAAGGGAAGGGAAGAGAAAGGAGGGAGGGTGCCTAAGGGAAAGGACACCAGGAGTGAGGGGGGGGCAGGGTCAAAGTTGATAGGAGGGGTAGATGGAGGGGACGAGGACATCATCAGGGAGGGGGAGCTGGCGGAAGCCACCTTGGGAGAGGGTAAGGAGGGTGGAGAGATGGAGACCGGGTGGGACATGGGAGTACAGGCGCGGCAGCGGGCGGGGGTGGGAGAGGATCGGGGAGACGAGCGGGTGAGGAGGATCGAGTTTACGGGAGGTGTATAGGATTCGTATCCTTTCGAGGAAGAGGAGGAGGTGGGGGAAGGGGATAAGATCATACAGGATCCGCGTGGGGGAGGGGAGACGGATGCGATAGGCAAGGCGGAGAGCATGGCGTTCAAGGATTTGGAGGGATTTATAAAAGGAAGGGGGGGGGGCGGAGATCCAGGCTGGATGGGCGTAGCAGAGGATAGGGCGGATGAGGGACTTATAGGTGTGGAGGATGGTGGAGGGGTCCAGACCCCACGTACGGCCGGAAAGGAGCTTGAGGAGACGGAGGCGGGAACGTGCCTTGGCTTGGATTGTCTGGAGATGGGGAGTCCAGGAGAGGCGACGGTCGAGGGTGACGCCAAGGTACTTAAGGGTGGGGGTGAGAGCGATGGGACGGCCATAAACGGTGAGATAGAAATCAAGGAGGCGGAAGGAAGGGGTGGTTTTGCCTACAATGATCGCCTGGGTTTTGGAAGGATTGACCTTGAGCAACCACTGGTTGCACCAAGCGGTGAACCGGTCAAGATGGGATTGGAGAAGGTGTTGGGAGCGTTGCAGGGTGGGGGCAAGGGCAAGGAAGGCGGTGTCATCGGCAAACTGGAGAAGGTGGACGGGGGGTGGCGGCGGCGGCATGTCCGCCGTGTACAACAAGTACAGAAGGGGGGAGAGGACGGAGCCTTGGGGCACACCGGCGGAGGGGAAAAAGGTGTAGGAATCGGTGTTATGGATGGTGACATGGGAAGGACGGCGGGAGAGAAAGGAACCGATCAGACGAACGTAGTTAATGGGAAGGGCGAAGGTTTGGAACTTGAAGAGGAGACCGGAATGCCATACGCGGTCATATGCGCGTTCGAGGTCAAGAGAGAGGAAGATTGCGGAGCGACGGGAATTGAGCTGTTCGGAAAGGAGATGAGTGAGGTGAAGGAGGAGATCGTCGGAAGAGAAGGACGGCCGAAAGCCACACTGGGTAACGGGGAGGAGGCGGTGCTGGCGAAGATGCTGGTGGATGCGGCGGGTGAGGATAGATTCCAGGACCTTGCTGAAGACCGAGGTAAGGCTGATGGGACGGTAGGAGGAGACGGCGGACGGCGGTTTGCCAGGTTTGAGGAACATGAGGATACGGGAGGTTTTCCACAGGTCGGGGTAGTAACCGGTGGACAGGACTACATTGTAGAGCCTGGCCAGGGTGGAGAGAAAAGAGACAGGAGCTTCACGAAGGTGACGGTAGGTGACACGATCGTGACCAGGAGCGGTGTTGCGTTTGGTGCGGAGTGTAGTGATGAGATCCTGTGTAGTGATGGGGGCATTAAGTTCCGTGTGTGGAATGTTGTCCAAGTACTGGAAACCAGGAGCGAGGGGAGGGACAGAGGTGTCAGTTCGATCGCGGATATCTGGGAAGAGGGAGTAATCGAACTGGGGATCATCAGGGATGGAAAACACATCGGACAGGTAGGAGGCAAAGTGATTGGCCTTACTAAGGGCGTCAGGGAAGGGGTGATCATCGTGGAGAAGAGGATAGTAGGGGGAGGGCTTAGTTCCGGTAAGGCGACGGAAGGCGGTCCAGAACTTGGACGAGTTTATAGGGAGGGTAGCATTTAAACGGGTGCATGTCTGTCGCCAGTCCCGGCGTTTCTTAGCCGCGAGCAAATTTCGAATGTGTCGCTGTAGTTGCCGGTGGCGTCGTAGGGTGTCCGGGTCACGCGTGCGGAGGAAGGCACGGTAGAGACGACGGGATTCACGGAGGAGGAGGACGGCCTGTGGTGGCAAGGTAGGACGGTGGGGGTGGATGGCAACAGTAGGGACGTGGGCCTCCACGGCCTCAGACAAGGTCTGCTGGAGAAAGGAGGCGGCATGGGAGACATCATCGGGACGGCGGTAGGCGAGAGGGTGGCTATCGACCTGAGTGGAGAGGGTATCCCGGTAGGCATTCCAGTTGGCACGGGAATAGTCATGGATGTACTTAGGGGGAGGGTCATGACGAGGGTCGGGGCGGGGGAGACGACCGTCTGAAACGGTGAGGAGGACAGGGAGATGGTCGCTACCAATAGGCTCCAGCCTCGCGGCTACGCGGAGCGGCGCTTATGTTCTCTTCGGACAGAGGCCGCTCCTATCGTGCGTGGTGCGGTCGTAGTCAGCGTACTATTGGCTGGCGTCGTCTCACAGCCTTCTCTGCTCTTGCGTTCCATGGCGACGTGCCGGCGCTTGACGTAACGCCGGAACAGTCCTGACCGCGACTAACACTTGCAGCCTGTTGAGGACATTGTACAGGTACCGCTCTTGGTAAAATACAACAGCGCAAGCTGCAGGCTGCGCTAACATCAACATTTATGTTCAAGCATGCATTTCTCGCAGTGTTCTCATATTTTCGTCCACAGTCTGTAAGTAGCGAAATGTAAAAACACGCCACTGTGAGCAATTCAAGAGGGTCCCTGTCTAGTAGACATGACTAAAGACAACGGACGGAGCCGTGCTGCTAGGACCATAATAGGACAGTGTATCCCATACGAATGTTACAGAGATGCCCGGAATTTAGGTGGGAATCCTTGGTAAAAAGGCGACACAGTTGTGATGCAATCCTGTTGGGTAATTTAAGAAAATCTGTATTGGAGGAAGACTGTGAAACCATTCTGCTGCTACCAGCATACACCTCACCTATGGAGAATAAGGTTAGGTTATAGCATGCAGAGAGACATAACGACAGTAATTTACCCTCACATACTGAGCGAGGATAAATTGCTGTCGTTATGTGCCTCTACATAATGCCTCTGGAAAAGGTCGAGAATGCACCAATATTGATACGAAGTATCCTCTGGCATACAACGACTATGGACAACTAGACGTAAGAAAATCGTGCAAGGTGAGGTGGAATACCTTTGATGGAGAATGGAAAGTAGTCAGTTATTCAGGCTAGTGAAGAGAGTGAGTTTGTAGGGTGTGTTTCCTCCGACTTGATCACAGCATCACTGAATTGTGTAGTACATGTTGGCAACGTTCGGAACATCTAGCAAAAACACACAATTCTCTTCGAAGTTAACACCTAGCAAGTATCTGTAATCATCATGACGTCCATTTGAAACACAGCATCGTACGGTAATGGGTCATGGACGGTGGTAAGACCGGAGCGAAAGAGAGTCGAAACGCATGAAATTTAGTCTACAGAAGAATACTGAGATTTAGGTGGACTGATAGTATAAAGAATGAGGTGTTTCTCATCAGAAACGACGAAGAAAGGAACATATGGGAAACACTGACAAGAAGAAGCGAAAAAATGGCTCTTATCACTATGGGACTTAACATCTGTGGTCATCAGTCGCCTAGAACTTAGATCTACTTAAACCTAACTAACCTAAGGACATCACACACATCCATGCCCGAGGCAGCATGCGAACCTGCGACCGTAGCAGCCGCGCGGTTCCGGATTGAGCGCCTAGAACCGCTAGACCACCGCGGCCGGCAAGAAGAAGCGACAAGATAACAGGACATTTGTTACAACAGCAGGGAACAGCCTCCATGGTTCTAGAGGCAGCTGTAGAGGGTAAAAACTGGAGGGGAAGACAGAGATTCGAATACATCCAGCAAATAACTGCGGGCGTAGGGTGCAAATGCTATTCTGATACGGTCGCAGGTTCGAATCCTGCCTCGGGCATGTATGTGTGTGATGTTCTTAGGTTGGTTAGGTTTAAGTAGTTCTACGTTCTAGGGACTGATGACCACAGATGTTAAGTCCCATAGTGCTCAGAGCCATTTGAACCATTTTGCTATTCTGAGATTAACAGGAGACCCGCAGCAAACCAGCCAGAAGACTGATGAGTAAAAAAAAAAAAGTTTTGCCAAACATATAAACTTTGCCACACTAATACACCTATAGTTACACATATAACACGTGTGGCGTGCATTGCGTCTCAGTCTAAATTGAGACCCTGATAGGATCCCTGTCATGTTCTATACAGAATGCGCAGCTGAGTTAACTCCAATTTTAACCACAATATATCGTAGAGCCATTGAAAAGAACCTATGCACATTGATTGCAAAATGGCACAGGTCACCCGTGTCAACATTAAGGGTAACGGAACGGATCCACAAAACTACTGTCGGATCTCATTGACGTTCATCTGTTATAGAAACTATTTGTGAGCTCAAATATAATGAAGAATCTCGAAAAATACGACCTTCTCCACGCCTACCTTCATAGATTACGAAAACATTGATCATGCGAAATCCAACTTGCTCTTTTCTCATGTGATATCCTGTAAGCAATATTTACTGAATTTAGAAAAGCATTTAATTCGGTACCACATCAACGTTTCTTAACAAAAGAACGATTATACGGGGTACCAAGCAAAATTTGTGAATTGGTTCAGGATTTATTGGCAAGTAGGACGCAGCATGTTAACTTGGATGAGTGTCGTCGATAAACGTAGAAGTAACTGTAGGTGTGACCCCGGAATGTTTGTTGAGACGCTTGTTCGAGTTGTATGTTAAAGACCCAGCTGACAATGTTAATAGCAACCTCAAACCTTTCCCAGGTGCCTTAGTTGTATTTAATCAAGTCCCTCACGAAAAAAAGCTTCAGAAACGTTCATCATGATTCCTAGTTATAATCATTCAACTCGTACAAGTAGCTGTGTGTAACAGCCGGTAGGGATATGAAAATGAATGATCTCATAGCCTCAATAGTAGTTAGGCAGGTGGCAGATTTCGGTTCATTGGCAGGATACTGGGAACATGCAGTCAGTCTGCAAAGGAGACTGCTTACCAGTCACTTATGTATCCTGTTTTGGAAAACTGTTCACGTCTGTAGGTCTCATAACGAATGAGATTAACAGGGGCACTGAATGTATACAGAGAAGGGCGGCACGAATGGTCTCAGGTTTGTCTGACGCACAGGAGGGCGTCACGGAAATGTTGAAGCTCTTAAAGATAAATGCAAATCATCCCAAGAAAGCCTACTTCCAAAATTTCGGGAAACTGTATTAAGTGAAGAATCTAGAGGTATTCTTCAGATCCTTGAAAACAAAATTATACTATTCACAGCATACACAGACATATAAGCAGTCGTTCTTCCTGTGTTCCCTTCGCGATTGGAAAGCGATGAAACCGTAACATATGGTACTATGCTAAGCACCCTCTGCCAGGCACTTCACACTCGTTTGCAAAGTATGTGCGTAGATACAAACGTAGAGCCTATACTTGCTACACACTGCCTTCCTTCAGCTGAGGCAATGTTCTTAAAATCAATGATAGCGACTTCATTACACGATAGCATCAAGCGCTCTGTGTTATATCATTAAGCTGACAATCATTTTGTTAATCCTTCAGTGCTTTATAATAATAATAAGAACAAAAGTCCTTCAGAAGTGCCGTATCTATAACAATGCTTATCATATTTAGAAGTTATTGATTAAAACGGACTGTAATGAAGACAGAAGTGTAAAAAATGTAAAAATTTGAAAATTGCTTGTTGAACAGCCGTTTTCCAATTGTATTCTTTCGTAATCACGAGAGTCTTTCGATGCTATTTTGCAAAAAATGCTTCTGTAATCAGTATTGATACAGACAATATAGTTCTTTGAGGTGTCACTCTGAGATGTTTAACGGAAGCTTCTGCCCACGAGTTTCCGCCGTATTGGTCAAACAGCGTTTGGGCGTAGACATCTGCAAGTTAACTTGACAAACTGCACTTCTTTCCTGCTGCTTCGCGAAGACGACTGAGGGCTGTTTATTCCGACTGTCGCAGGCTTGCAGTCTTGGTGAGATGTTTTTATTTATAGTGCTTATTTGAAGGAATTGGTCATATGCAAGATTCTTTTGTTAAACGGTTCGTGGGGTGTTCGCCTACCACGACTAAATTTTCACTCATTTCTTGTGCTAAAATCGCCAGCAACTGAGGATGCTAACGTTTACTCATTCGTGTGATGTTGCAAACGATTCATATCTTTGAGAAGTCAGTAGACACCAGTCTTGTTGCTGAACAGAAGTCTTCGCTCTCAACCCGAAACGCTATCCCCTTCTGTGGGGGTTGTGGACGCCAGTTGCACACAAACGTTTGTTGTGCCCCACCCTGCTTGTGTCAGCTGTAGACAGCACCATTCTACCTAAGAATATAAGACTCTTGAGCGACTGACATATCAAGAGACCAAGAAGAAACTTGATCGTTTGCACCTTGCACATCTTATACGTTTCCCCTGGTTTCTGAATTGCCCTAGAGGAAACTTGGTTTCCAGCAATGTCGAACTCTACCCTCCATGGTTACTGGGGCTATTTTAAGAATCACACGGATTATGAAAGAGCGTTGGTGCACTTTGGACATACGTTCTGAACGCTGCCTGCAGTGAACACATGCCACTTGATACACTTTTGGGGGCTGTGGCTGATCGTATGACGACGTCTAAAACACATTGTCTGCACTGATTTCTCCCCCTCCCCCGCCCAGCCTTACTAATTTTCGGTGAATTCAATGGCCATAACCCTTTGTATGGTGGTGCCATAACCACTGGCCATGGCAAAGTTACCGATAACTGGCTTGCAGAGTTCGATCTTGGTCTCTCGAATACTTGTGCTCCCCCCCCCCCCCCCAGTTAAATGTGGAATATTGTTCTTATTCGGTCATTAATCTTTCCATTGGCAGCCTTGGTATTCTCCACTCCATCCACTGGAAAATCCATGATGACGTGTGTGACAGTCATCACTTTCTGATTATCCTGTCTCTTCCTCTACATCACTCACATGCACAATGCTGACTAGGATGTTTTCACTTCTATTGTCTGTTTTAGAAACCCGCCACGTGGAGGTATCGGTGCAGCTGTCCAGAGCACAACTGCGGCGATTCTATTGGCAGCTGACTTAGTGATGCCGTATTCCTCCGCATCCTCATCACTGGAAGACAGTAATTTGGTGGACCTGCGAAATCATCATGGAAATCAGCGATCTCTGACAGGCTTTCCAATGCCATAAGCGACATCCATCGATTGAGCATCTCATCGCTTTCAAATGGCGCCCTGCCTTTGTCCGCTACCTAATAAACGACACAAACAAGAATGTTTGGTACGACACGTTACTACCACTGGAACGTCCACCCTTCTGAGGTTTGGGCAAAGGTTTGACGCCTCCATGGATAACAGACTTGGTCTCTGTGTGCTTTGTATCTCCCAGAATGGTGTTGTCTAGTCTGACCCAGCCACTGTCACAAAATCATTTTATCCTAGCTTCTGGGTCTGAGACTTATCAGCCTGCATTATGCCCTCAAAAGAGCAGATGGATTGAACTCACTTACCTTCCCATTACACGCCACCTGGAGCCATGTCAGGGAGCGGTACACAAGTTCAGTGGTTCAACGGTCGACAGACGAACCAGTTTTGCCCCCACACAAGCAATATGTAGTGAACTACGCTCCCTGCCAAACGCATGCAGTGTATTCATTGCTTAATTTGTGGCCCTAAATCCAGCCCCCAGTTATGTTCGCTCTTGCACCAGCGAGAAGTTCTTAATTGGCAGTCGCTTCTTGAGTCGTCGTCAGGTTGTAGACCAGTGTTACCCTCGACACCCATTGGTTGTGACTATCCAGGTCCTCTTTGTGATCTCCATCACACTGGACCTTCCGTCATCTTCGTCTGGAACTCTTGTCACGTTAAGATCCCAGGGAATAAACATGCCGACCAGTTTGCCAAGTTGGCTACCAGGATACCGACTCTGGAGGTGGGAGTACTGCAGTCGGACCTTCTGTCGTCTATATGATGTGCGTTGGTGGAAGTTTGGAACACAGAATGGTGTATCGTGGTTTCTTTGCATAGAAGTGAAGGCAATAAAGGAGACTACGACGATGTGACAGTCTTCTCAACGTACTTCTAGCAGGGTTACACCGTTGTCTGTCAGCTTTACATGGGCCACGCTTAGCTGATCCAAGAATTCATCCTCTGACGAGAAGATACACTCCACTGTCGGTCTCATGCCCATCTGACGGTGCCCCATATCCTACTGGATTGCCGTAATTTGGCTACCTTACAGTGAAATCTTAAACTTGCTGACACACCGCCTTTGGTACTAGCGGATGATTCCAGAGCAGGTGGTCTGATTTTGCGTTTTACCCGTGAAGGTGGTTTCTACTCCTGTCTGTGAGGTAAATTACTTCGGTGTCGTCGAGCCCTTGAGGGATTGGACTGGCCCTTCGTCGCCTGCTCTGACCTGGGGGGACCGTGGCTGCCTTTTCTTGATGGTCGGGCATGGCTCAGCCTTCTCACATTTTTATTTTTCTTACTCCTTTACATTTGTCTTTGTTGTAATATATCGGCGTCTTTCGTCTCTGTTCTGAGAGTTTATAACTTCTCCGTGTTGCTAGTTGTCTTGTGATAACGGAGGGTGAGAGAACACAGGTCAGAAGCAGAAGGCGCATCTCCTACCACGTAACATTTCCTGCGGGGCTCCAGCTGATTTATAGGAGGAGCATCTCACCTACCTTACTCCTCCTTATCAATTTCTCATTTCTACTTGCTTCTGTATCTTGATTTTATTGACTCTCTGTTGCAGTCGAGTTCATCGGGTTTTGTCTTATGTGTTATTTCTCTCTCAGGACTATTCCGACCATGATGCATATAGGATGGAGAGGCAAATGACCTCGTAGTTTGATCCTTTGAACGCATCAATCCATCCATCGATCCATCTCATGATGTTTCCTGGCCAGTGTTCCAATCTAGTGACCGATTTTAGAGTCACAAACGAGATCACCCCGAGAAGTTCCCGACATTTTCTTGTTGCTCTTTTCCCCGTTTAACGGCTTTGATCGACAAGCATTTCATTTGGTTTGTAATGCCATACATTTATCTGTTGTGTTATACGTAATATTTTCAGCCCCAGCCGGCCGGAATGGCCGTGCGGTTCTAGGCGCTACAGTCTGGAACCGAGCGACCGCTACGGTCGCAGGTTCGAATCCTGACTCGGGCATGAATGTGTGTGATGTCCTTAGGTTAGTTAGGTTTAATTAGTTCTAAGTTCTAGGCGAATGATGACCTCAGAATTTAAGTCGCATAGTGATCAGAGCCATTTCTTTTCAGCCCCACAGTAGGTATTGGCTTTGCAGTTTGTAGCTGAATACAGTTCCATCGGCAGCAATGTTTTTAGATCAGTATTCAGGTAATGTCGATAATCATTACAGTTCAATGTTAATTATTTTGGCTACTTACCTTAAGATCGTATTGATGGCAAATACATTTCCACTGCACAACTGTTCGCCTGCAATATGTGACTCATTACACGAACTATGCAGAATATTTTGCTAATAGTAACTGACTTGTTTACTTTAGAAACGCACCAGAGAAGGTTGTGTTGCCATTACCAGAGTTTAACCACGGTCATGTTGCCGTTACGAAACTTGAACCATAGTCGCCCTTATTTCAAATCGGATAACATTATGTGAGGGTCTTGCCTGAAAAAAAAAGGCTTCAAATCACTTTGAAAGTTGTTTCAATAATTCAGTTGAGCGTTAAAATGGAAGTTGACGGTTATATATATATATATATATATATATATATATATATATATATATATATATACGAGGGTTGCCCAGTAAATAATGCCCCATATTTTTTTTCTCCGAAATAAAAAACATTAGAAATGTGAAACTTTAGGTGCGAGTTATTTGAAGTTTCCCGCGTGTGTACGCAAAGTTTCAATTTCCTCCGACAGAGAGCGGTGGTGTAGGAATGTTCTAAAATGGCGTCTGCAAGTGACATCCGTCAGAAACAACGTGCAGTGATTGAATTTCTCGTAGCAGAGGAAGAAACCGTGGGCAATATTCATAAACGCTTGTGCAACGTCTACGGAACATCTGCAGTCGATAGGAGTACTGTTGGTCGCTGGGCACAGAGGGTGAAAGCATCAGAGGGCTGTGCTGCGGAGCTCCGAGATTTGCCGCGGTCGGGAAGGCCTCCCACGGCTGTCACGCCTGACATGTTGCAGCGGGCTGATGTTCTCATTCGACGGGATCGACGCATTACGACTCGACAATTGGCACTGGAGTTGTCAGTAAGCAAAGGAAGTGTGGATGTGATTATCAATCAGCTTGGATACTCAAAAGTGTGTGCAAGATGGGTTCCTCGGTGTCTTACTGTCGATCACAAATCCCAAAGAAAAGACATTTCTTTCGATTTGTTGTGACGCTTTCACGTTGACGGGGAGGCCTTTTTGTCACGGATTGTGACAGGTGATGAAACTTGGGTGCATCATTTTGAGCCCGAAACAAAAAGACAATCGATGGAATGGCGTCATGCTTATTCTCCACAGAAGAAAAAATTCAAAACAGGTCCTTCAGCCGGAAAAGTCATGATGACTGTGTTTTGGGATTGCGAGGGCGTAATTCTCATTGATGTGATGCCAAAAGGCAGTACCATTAATTCAGAGGCTTATGTCAAAACATTAGACAAACTTAAGCAGCGCTTCCGGCGCCTTGGGCGTCATGTTAACCCACAGGATGTTTTGATTCAGCATGATAACGCTCGTCCTCACACAAGTTTGAGGACTTGTGAACACATCGCGAAACTGGGTTGGATAGTGTTACCCCATCCACCCTACAGCCCCGATTTGGCTCCTTCAGACTTTCACTTGTTTGGGCAAATGAAGAATTTCATTCGTGGAAGACGTTTTGCCGATGACGAAGAAGTGATTCACGAAGTGACAACCTGGCTCCGTAGGCAGAGTAAAGATTTTTACCGGCAGGGAATACACGCTCTTGTGTCTCGCTGGAAAAAGGCCGTCGAACTTGAAGGAGATTATGTGGAAAAATAAAGCAAGTAGACAAAACATCAGACTTTCACATATGTAAATTTGATTGTTGTGGAATAAATACTTCTGGAGAAAAAAAATATGGGGCATTATTTACTGGGCAACCCTCGTATATATATATATATATATATATATATATATATATATATATATATATATATATATGTGTGTGTGTGTGTGTGTGTGTGTGTGTGTGTGACCGTGATTTCATTGTAATTTTTTCTGCGTGTTATATTACCTCGTGTAGTGTTCTGTTAATTCTACATTTCACCCTATTATGTTCCTTGGGGTTCGGGATTCTCGTCTGATGAGTGAAATGTAAGTAGTAGGCCTGAATCCTACTAATGTCAACTTTAGCCGAATTGCACTGTGTTTGTCTATTGCTTTAATTACTAACTGTCCGGTTGTCTTGCATACGAAATTTCGTTGTTAGGAGTTCCTTTATAGAATAGACTACGACTGCAGTTCAAAAGGAATGTCTTTGGAGTGTGTATGAAACCAACCCTACACGTTCGCGATCAACGAGATATTGTATTGTGCTGCACTCTTCATTAGGAAAACATTTTATTTGCCAAACTCGCAAGGACGCATACATCCATTATTAGGTTAGCCCAGTTAAATGGCCGTTTTCAGGTCTGAAAGGATGCAAACGGCTACAGGCCTATATTCCTAATACAAAGAATAGACGAGCTTAATAATTTCATAATAGTTGTGAGACTACATACCACACGAGAGAAAGCAGCAAGACGTTTTTTCGCAATCGTGTTTACAGTTCCAAACTGTAAGATAAAGTCCAAAAATTTATGGAAATAATCCACAGTCACAGATAAAAATAATGTACAGAAGATTTTTGAAAAACATATACGTCAAAAATTGTGGTTACAGTATATACACTCCTGGAAATTGAAATAAGAACACCGTGAATTCATTGTCCCAGGAAGGGGAAACTTTATTGACACATTCCTGGGGTCAGATACATCACATGATCACACTGACAGAACCACAGGCACATAGACACAGGCAACAGAGCATGCACAATGTCGGCACTAGTACAGTGTATATCCACCTTTCGCAGCAATGCAGGCTGCTATTCTCCCATGGAGACGATCGTAGAGATGCTGGATGTAGTCCTGTGGAACGGCTTGCCATGCCATTTCCACCTGGCGCCTCAGTTGGACCAGCGTTCGTGCTGGACGTGCAGACCGCGTGAGACGACGCTTCATCCAGTCCCAAACATGCTCAATGGGGGACAGATCCGGAGATCTTGCTGGCCAGGGTAGTTGACTTACACCTTCTAGAGCACGTTGGGTGGCACGGGATACATGCGGACGTGCATTGTCCTGTTGGAACAGCAAGTTCCCTTGCCGGTCTAGGAATGGTAGAACGATGGGTTCGATGACGGTTTGGATGTACCGTGCACTATTCAGTGTCCCCTCGACGATCACCAGTGGTGTACGGCCAGTGTAGGAGATCGCTCCCCGCACCATGATGCCGGGTGTTGGCCCTGTGTGCCTCGGTCGTATGCAGTCCTGATTGTGGCGCTCACCTGCACGGCGCCAAACACGCATACGACCATCATTGGCACCAAGGCAGAAGCGACTCTCATCGCTGAAGACGACACGTCTCCATTCATCCCTCCATTCACGCCTGTCGCGACACCACTGGAGGCGGGCTGCACGATGTTGGGGCGTGAGCGGAAGACGGCCTAACGGTGTGCGGGACCGTAGCCCAGCTTCATGGAGACGGTTGCGAATGGTCCTCGCCGATACCCCAGGAGCAACAGTGTCCCTAATTTGCTGGGAAGTGGCGGTGCGGTCCCCTACGGCACTGCGTAGGATCCTACGGTCTTGGCGTGCATCCGTGCGTCGCTGCGGTCCGGTCCCAGGTCGACGGGCACGTGCACCTTCCGCCGACCACTGGCGACAACATCGATGTACTGTGGAGACCTCACGCCCCACGTGTTGAGCAATTCGGCGGTACGTCCACCCGGCCTCCCGCATGCCCACTATACGCCCTCGCTCAAAGTCCGTCAACTGCACATACGGTTCACGTCCACGCTGTCGCGGCATGCTACCAGTGTTAAAGACTGCGATGGAGCTCCGTATGCCACGGCAAACTGGCTGACACTGACGGCGGCGGTGCACAAATGCTGCGCAGCTAGCGCCATTCGACGGCCAACACCGCGGTTCCTGGTGTGTCCGCTGTGCCGTGCGTGTGATCATTGCTTGTACAGCCCTCTCGCAGTGTCCGGAGCAAGTCTGGTGGGTCTGACACACCGGTGTCAATGTGTTCTTTTTTCCATTTCCAGGAGTGTACATATTAGATACGCTACGCACCATTACATTGTGCAGTGTAGCAGATACATCACAATAATATAATGAGCTAATAGAAGGAACCATCTTGTCTGTTGACAAACTCGGCCGAAGCTACACAACTGACATCAGTAGGCAGACTGACCAGTATTGTGTGTACCGACTTTTGAGTCAGTGAAGCTGCCACCAGGTGGCAGTTCAGTAAACATACTTTTACAGAATAGCATAAAATAATGAAAGAAAGGTGTATGCAGTAGTTTAAAATGTAGTAGACATAGAGCACATGGAGTTTATGTACTTTGATGCAATTTATTTGCGATATCAGCTGTCTGGAACAAAATAATATCATTAGGTATCCAACAGACCGTCCTCCTTATAATAATGTACTATTAATCTTCTATGCCCAATATTTTTATGTGTAACATAAACTTCGCCCAACTATGAGAATGCTCTAGTTATTATAAACGCTCAAATTGTTATGCATTTTAACACATAATTACTCCTTTGAGCATGGTACTCTTTTATCGATATAAATTATTTGTGATAGTAAACAATATAACCAACTGCGTAAGAATTAATACCACGTAGACATCTGGCTACTTACATGTGCTTCGTGAGCAAGATTACAAGATACATCGAGTTACATTTCACATACTTCATTAATGTAAATTTTCAGTGTTATACTTTCTGTAGTTCAAGATAGATCCCTCAGCTGTTCTACAGTATTACTGTTGAGTAATAACATCATATGGACAACGAGGCCATATATTATGTGCTGCGATAACAAGATTATACTGTAGTCAATGAGATACATAGCACATACTTCATGAAAAGAAAAACTGTCCAAAATGTGATCTCTTAAGTTCAAGACAGGTCTGTCAACTACTCTACAATTTTTACAATAAGAGAAGAGATTAGAACAGAACGTTAAAATTCATTTTATATAACTTTTCTATGTTCTTTAGATATCTATGTCATTCGCTTAAAAATTCATTTTTTTGGCAAAGTGTTAGACTGACATAGATTTTTGCAGTATGTACGTGCTGAGCATTTGTCTGTAATGGAAGGTATTCTATTGGTGTACTCACATCTGTCTCCATACTCTACGTTCCTACCATCTTCCTATGATATTGATATTTGAATGTATCGTTAGCATGTGCATTACATTAGGTTCTACAGCTAACAAAGTAACTTAGACTTCGTACTGTGCAAAATGTATTACTTAATTGTAACGGTCTGTTTTGTAAAAATAGTTTTAACCCTGTCGTTTTTATAAATTGACAGTTGCATTATTATTATTGTTATAAAAAAATTTACTGTTTCGACCACCTTATTTTTTACTTTACTACATTTATACCCCATGGAACGTGTCAGAATGCTGCACTCGCTACGCGTTGTTCACCTAGTTTGGTGAAGTAAGCAAGTACTTCTGTTTCTCTCCACCTACTCACTGGACACCACTGTATGTTCTTACGGTAGTTGTGTGCCTGTCCGCATACTTGTTCTGCTACTTTTTATATAAAATTTCCAAGTAAATTAGACTTGTCCATCAGCTTATGTATTTATCGCAGAATTAAGAATGAATCAATGACAAGCATTTAAGAGTAGACAAGTGAATATGCTTATAGGGAACATGGACGTCATTCAAAATAATTTTCTCTCTCGTAATTTGTACCATTTACTATGTCGACTGGTTAGCGATCATCAACGATAAACAACATTTGAAATTTGTAAAAGTGCACTGTGTTCCAGTGTCATAGTTTTAAACGTAGTATTGTCACGTGTAGCTTCTGGAATTTTAGGTTAAAATTGTTTCATATAGTTCGATGTTTTGCACTGGAATGTCAATTTTTATCATCTATGCCAGTGATCGTCAAAATCGTTAGTCAAAAGAGCCAAATATGGACAGTACAGCGAATAAAATTTCTTTTGAGAGCCAAATTTTTAAAACTGAAACCACATAGACGGCTACCTCGTTGCTAAGCTGACCTTTGCTAGAAACGTCTTCATTCTGACTGAGGTACTCTCTCTGAGATCAATCCCTTCCACACCTCTTGTCAATACTCGTCTTGTATTCCTGTTGCGTCTGTCTCCTCTCGTTCATCCACTCTACATGTCTAAACCCTTTCAGCAAACCTCCCTCAATACTCAGCATCTCATCTTCTTTCATTCCACAACTTTCCCTAAAATCAGCTTAACAAATATTATTTAAAGCCTTAAGTCTTATTTAAACTTTAGGTTGTTTGAATAAAACTTGATATCATATTTAACAATGTTATTATTTATTAATAAAAGTAACTGTAAGGTATGCATAAAACTGAATCGTAACAATGGCTGACGGAAAGTAGTGTGAACGACGGGCTTCATCTCCTAGGAAAGTTTGCGTAAGTTATGTCTGTTTGTCGTTAATTTTAGGCACGATTACATATTCTCATCAATAAGAGGGTTTCTCAACTTCCTCTTCACCAGATTATTGCTTGAAAATGATTGTTCGCAAGAATGTGTAAACCCGAATAAGGAAAGAACAGGAAACACTAATTTTTGTAGCTGACGCTGCGTCAGGAATACTATTGTAGGTGTTAAAAACTAACATATCTTCAATAATTTTGGAGAACATTTCTCGTGGAGAACAGTGGTCTGGCTAAAAGTACTTTAAATGGAAACAAATAGTCTCGACTGAAAAAAACAATTATTTTGATGATAGCCAGTTTCGGTTAGTTTTTGACCATCCTCAGATCCACATACAATTATTATGGTAGGCGGTGGCTGTGAATGGAGAGAGTGATGTTGCTCCACGAACGTCAGCAGTTGACGTGAAGTTACAGCAACTGGTCCAGTTACCGCCTACCATCATGGCATGCGGGTCTGTTAGAAACAGTTTACTATCAAAATTAATATTTTTGCGGTCGAGACTCTTTGTGTCCATTTCTAAAGTAACATAGCTTCACTTCAGAGTACTCGCCTAAAGACGAAGACACAGAAGTTAAACTTGTAAAAATAGAAATTAGAAAACCAGTCATATCTACACGTACTTTTATTTATTATCTCACAAGCTTATGTTTCTTTGTCACTCTAATCGTCTGTTTCACTTACTTCCGACTCGGAATTATTACTAAATCGCTTTCCAAGTTTTCGTCTCCTACACTGTGACAAAAGTCTGGGATAGCGATATTCTGTCATCTGCACACAGGTGATTCGTGTGAAGAGGTTTCCGAAGCGATTATGGCCGCACGGCGGAGTGGCAGTTGGAGCTAGACGCTTGTGACATTCCAGTTCGGAAATCGTTAGGGAAGCAATATTCCGAGATCCACAGTGCCAAGAATGTGCCGAGAGTGCCATACTTCAGGTCAACGCAGTGGCCGACTGCCTCCGTTTAACGACCGAGGGAAGGGGCGTTTTCGTGGAGTTGTCAGTGCTAACAGACCAGCAACACTGTATGAAATAACCACACACATCAGTGTGGGATATACGACGAACATACCCGTTAGGACATTGCTGCGAAATTTGGTGTTAACGGGCTATAGCAGCAGACGACCGACGCGAGTGTCTTTGCTAACATCACATCGCCTGTAGCGACCACCCCGGGTTCGTGACCATGTCGACTGGAGCCTAGACGATTGAAAAACCGTGTGGTTATCACATGAATTCCGATTTCAGTTGGTAAGAGCAGATGGCAAGGTTCGAGTGTGACGCAAACCTCACGAAGCACTGCACTAGTTGGTTGTAGCCCCATAATGTTGTGGCTGTGTTTACATGGATCACTGACAGGGAATGGTTATGTTTGACTACTTACAAGGGAACCTCCCCATCGCACCCCCCTCAGATTTAATTCTAAGTTGGCACAGTGGATAGACCTTGAAAAACTGAACACAGATCAGTCGAGAAAACAGGAAGAAGTTGCGTGGAACTATGAAAAAATAAGCAAAATATACGAACTGAGTAGTCCATGTACAACATAAGCAACATCCAGGACAAGCTGAGCTCAGGAGCGCTGTGGTCATGTGGTTAGCGTGAGCAGCTGCGGATCGACGGGTCCTTGGTTCAAGTCTTCCCTCGAGTGGAAATTTTATTTTTTTGTTTTCAGTTTGTGTCACAAAGTCTTATGTTTTCATCCCTTTTTTGGGAGTGATTATCACATCCAGAAGAAAACCTAAATCGGGAAAGGTAGAAGAATCTTTTTACCCATTCGCCAAGTGTACAAAAAAATGGCTCAAATGGCTCTGAGCACTATGGGACTCAACTGCTGAGGTCATTAGTCCCCTAGAACTTAGAACTAGTTAAACCTAACTAACCTAAGGACATCACAAACATCCATGCCCGAGGCAGGATTCGAACCTGCGACCGTAGCGGTCTTGCGGTTCCAGACTGCAGCGCCTTTAACCGCACGGCGCCAAGTGTACAAGTTAGGTGGGTCGACAACATATTCCTGTCATGTGACGCACATGCCGTCACCAGTGTCGTATAGAATATATCAGACGTGTTTTCCTGTGGAGGAATCGGTTGACCTATGACCTTGCGATCAAATGTTTTCGGTTCCCATTGAAGAGGCACGTCCATTAGTCGACTAATCGCACGGTTTTGCGGTGCGGTCGCAAAACACAGACACTGAACTTATTACAGTGAACAGAGACGTCAATGAACGAAAGGACAGATCATAACTTTACGAAAATAAAGAAAGTAAACTTATAACTCGAGGGAATACTTGAACCAATGACCTCTCGTTCCGCAGCTGCTCACGCTAACCACGAGACCACGGCGCACATTCGCTCAGATTATCCTTGATGTTGCCTATCCTGCGCATGGACTACTCAGTTTGTATATTTTGCTTATTTTTTCATAGTTCCACACAACTTCTTCCTGTTTTCTCGATTGATCTGTGTTCAGTTTTTCAAGGCCTATCCACTGCGCCAACTTATAACTAAATCTGAGGGGGCTGCGATGGGGAGGTTCTCTTGTTAGACACCATTTTCAGCCATTCATGGAGTTCACGTTCCCAGACAACGATGGAATTTTTATGGATGACAATGCGCCACGTGACTGGGCCACAGACCATTCAAGACAATTCGAGTGAATGATTTGACCACCCAGATCGCCCGCCATGTATCCCCTCAAACATTTACGGAACATTATCGAGAGGTCAGTTGTTGCACGAAATCCTGCACCGCCAAAACTTTCGCAATTATGGTCGACTATAGTGGCAGCATGCCTCAGTATTTCTGCAGGGGACTTCCAAACACGGAGCGCGTGCACGTCGAGCTTTTACACTACGCAGGACAAAAGCAGGTGTGACACGATATCAGGAAATATCCCATGACATTTGTCACTTCACTGCAGTACATTAAAACATAATTATTTCCTGTCCCCCTATCTAAGGATGAGACCTGGTTTCGCAGGAGAGAGCGGATCAGGTTATAGTTGTGGAAAGGGGCCAAAATCAGTTTTTGTCAGTTGCACAAAACATACAAACCTTATTTTCCTAAAACAATCACACATGGCCTTAGAAACATTCAAAAACAATATGGCTCAAGGACGCACGACGACCCGGAAACAATGGATCGGACCCAACCATGCAGAGGGAACATTTGCCCATTGACCATCCGACGTCTCTGCACAAGGAAGGAACCGACCCAAGTCCCGCAAGGTGATCAATTGAAGGGGCCCAGAAGCGATCGGAAGAACTAATACACATCGCCAGATGAGACGACTGACCGAACGACCAATCAACGGTCGTCGCCGCTCAAGTCTCCTTCCGTCAGACAGTGCATGTTGTGTCCCCAGCGGTCGGGCGAGTACTGGCTGTCCAGACCTCGCTGGAGCTCCATCCGCAACTGAACTCCCGACACACGACGACCCGGAAATACTAGCGGTCGCTCCAAAGATAATACGACAATGCTTTTATCGATAAGCGCTGCTGCTGCCACTCACGGGCAGGCAAGCCAGTAACTTAGTGACGCCAGTAAATCGAATAAGAAACGAGATGACAGAACCGTAAAGACAAGATGACAAGCAATAAATGGCAAAGCTCAAAGGCTTTTTGCCACACTCCAGGAGAAACTGTTCCACACCGTTCAACGGAATATATATCCCTTCAGGTGCTTCACTTTGCGTCCACTTGGTCGCGTTAAAAATTGTCTCAGGCGCATTACTTCGAAACATTACCCATCATCCACTTCCGCAGACTTAGTCACAAATAGCAAAAGTGTCGCTGGTGGAAGCGCGTACACGTTTTTCACCCCCGTACAGCGCCACTTCTTCAAAATAAAAAAAAAAGAGTCACGGAGGCTGTAAACCGACTTCTGTGCATGGGCTACGAAGTTTCGAACGCACTGTACTTTCTGGAAGAGCCACAGTAAAGGGGCCTAGGAGCCTCATGTGGCTCGCGAGCCGCGGGTTGCCGATCGTTGATCTGTGCCATCCATTGGCTCTAACTATGCGTGCAGTTCTCATATGTTTACAAATTAAACATACTTGATGTCTACTACATTTTAATCTATTGCAAACAATTTTCTTTCATTATTTTACATTATTCTGTAAAAGTATCGCATGTTTACTGAACTCCTACTATTGCTATCAGCTGGGTAGCTTCATCCGATTCTGTCAACAGACAAGATAGCAGCTTGTGATGTCTCATTATATCACAATGCTGTATCTTTCATACTGCGCAATGGAATGGTGGATAGTGTATATACGACGGCCGTTCAGAAAGTAACCTCCGGTTGATTTTAAAAAATACACCAAGTTAAATAAAAATATTTTAATATATACATCTTACGACTACATCTTTGCACTATTTTTCTACATAGTCTCCATAGCGATTGAGGCACTTATCGTATCTCTTCACAAGCTTTGAAATTTCTTCTGCATAAAAATCACCCGCTTGTGCCTGGAGCCAGCCTGTGACCGCATCTTTGAGCTCTTCGTCGTCATCAAACCGCTGTGACCCGAGCCATTTCTTCAAATGCATGAAGAGGTGATAATCACTTGGCGCCAGGTCTGGGCTGTAAGGTGGATGGTTGGTAACGTCCCACTTGAAGGACTCAAGAAGGGCCGTTGTTCTGCGAGCAGAGTGAGGACGGGCGTTATCGTGCAAAAAAACGATACCGGAAGTCAGCATACCTTACAGCCCAGACCTGGCGCCAAGTGATTATCACCTCTTCATGCATTTGAAGAAATGGCTCGGGTCACAGCGGTTTGATGACGACGAAGAGCTCAAAGATGCGGTCACAGGCTGGCTCCAGGCACAAGCGGGTGATTTTTATGCAGAAGGAATTTCAAAGCTTGTGAAGAGATACGATAAGTGCCTCAATCGCTATGGAGACTATGTAGAAAAATAGTGCAAAGATGTAGTTGTAAGATGTATATATTAAAATATTTTTATTTAACTTGGTGTATTTTTTTAAATCAACCGGAGGTTACTTTCTGAACGGCCCTCTATTTTAGCCACAATTTTTGACGTACAAGTTTTTCAAAAAGTCTTCTGTACACAGTGTTTTAGTGATGACTATGTATTATTTACATAAATTTTATTCGATTTTATCTTACAGTTTGGATTTGTAAACAGGATTGTGATAAAGCATCTTGCTCCAGTAGTCGACGTATATACGGCTTTCTATTACAACATTACGAAAGCATTAAGTTCGTCTATTTTTTGTGTTATGAATATTGGCCAATAGTCGTCTGTCTAGTTTCAGATCTGAAAATGGACATTTAACTCGTCGCAACTAGTAGTCGATGTACCCGTCCTTGTAATCCTGACAAATAAAACGTTTCCTAAAGAAGATTACAACACTATATTTAAACATCGCCCCATACAACACCTACGATGTCAGGTAATTATAAGAGAGTGCATTGTCTTGCTGTTGGGACAAGTCACAACTTTTCAACCCTGTAGTTTGTGTGGTTCAATATAGGTCAACCATCCCACATAGCACGTACTTCATGAAGAAAACTGGCCGAAATGTGATCTTTTTAGCATTAACATAGTTCTCTACCTGTAAGAAACAAATATACGCACGAAACACTACCGTACAAATTTTGAAAAGTTGAATGTTACGTTGAATGGAATATGTTTTCTCTGAGTTTTTATCTGCGTATTCCGAAAATGAAGATAAGATGTACTGACTGGCTCACATTTCCGAGATAACGGTACTGTTGGTGGTGGTGGTGGTGGTTAGTGTTTAACGTCCCATCGACAACGAGGTCATTAGAGACGGAGCGCATGCTCGGGTTAGGGAAGGATTGGGAAGGAAATCGGCCATGCCCTTTCAAAGGAACCATCCCGGCATTTGCCTAAAACGATTTAGGGAAATCACGGAAACCTAGATCAGGATGGTTCAAATGGTTCAAATGGCTCTGAGCACTATGGGACTTAACATCTGTGGTCATCAGTCCCCTAGAACTTAGAACTACTTAAACCTAACTAACCTAAGGACATCACACAACACCCAGCCATCACGAGGCAGAGAAAATCCCTGACCCCGCCGGGAATCGAACCCGGGAACCCGGGAAATCAGGATGGTTGGAGACGGGATTGAATCGTCGTCCTCCCGAATAACGGTACTGTTGCGCCGCAGAAAGATTTCATGGGCAAATGAAGAAAAGTTCTTAAAGATTTCTCTAGCCATAACTAAGCCACAATCCGAAAGATGTTGCTTCATCTTTCTCGAGCGAGAAGCCTGATTCGTTAATTCAGCGACATTAGCTCAGTGAGGAGGGTTTGTAGCGTCGATCTGACAGTTGAGTACGATGCTACAAGAATATGTCTCACACCCTTTAGATGTCCACGAGGATACCCTAGTAAAAGTAATCGACGATCTGGTTTTATATGAGTAGCTGCGATAGAGACGAGGGGTTCGGTTATCTGCTGAGTTGGACAAGTCAGCGCGATCCAAGGCTGTATGCTGTGTCCACTGCCGTTGGCACAACCATGGAGGGGATGATTTAATTGTAACACTTACATCGAATAAATATATTTCTTCCTAACGCTATTTCATGAGGGTTTAGAGTGTCACGTGGCCATCACCGCAGGTCGACGCTTTGCCATCTTGCAGTCATAAGGGTGTCAGCCCAGTCCCTTACAAACTGGAGTCGAATGTTTTCGTCGGCTGCCACCGCTGTAGTGGAACAACAGCTGCAGCAACATCGTCGTCACCATTCGGCCTTTTATCCTGGCGTAATGCACTACGGTGATTGGTGTTAGTCTTGTGCGTGACCATATCGAATCGTAGGAACATTAAAGCTTCTCTCAGAGTGTCACTTGTTCAGCCTCTGGAACTTGCTGACGTGTCATTGTCTATGGGAAATACCAGGGAAGTGTATTTAATGCCACTGAGGTGCCACTTTTGTAATACGGGATGTTACAAAAAGGTACGGCCAAACTTTTAGGAAACATTCCTCACACACAAAGAAAGAAAATATGTTATGTGGACATGTGTCCGGAAACGCTTACTTTCCATGTTAGAGCTCCTTTTATTACTTCTCTTCAAATCACATTAATCATGGAATGGAAACACACAGCAGCAGAACGTTCATTTATTACGTGATTTTTTTCCATTATAGCTTTTTGAATTTGGAAGCTCTCTTGTATATTTGGGAGATGTTTAATGTTACTGAATCTATTTTCGTGTTATTTTCATTGGTAGGGTGGTGGTTTTCCTTACTGGAAGTGTCCTGAAAATGTCGAATGTATTAACATTCTCTTTTGTGTGCCTTATACCTCATTTCAAAAGTTCTGCCTGTCTACCCGAATTATAGAGCGTTACAGCTGTGACGCTGGATATGACAAATGCCAGATGTTTGGTACATGTCAGGCAGTACTGTGTTTAGTCTGAGGAGCATATATATGAGGGCAGATTCTTTTACAGCCTGTGGCTGGTTATATGATTGATGTAATATTATGCATGTTGTGGCATTTTCCCTGTAAATCCTTAGTGAGTAGTGGCTATTTTTCTCTGTGATGGATGTAACCAGGAAATTGACTTGATCTGCTTGTTCTGTCTTTGACGTGAACTTCATGTTTTTGTGTTATGTGTTTATCTCTGCATGTAGTTATTACATTTTATTTTCTAACCCATCTATCAAACAGAAGATCTCATTTATATATATATTCACCAATGCAGTGTACTGTGTTTTTGGGGTACTAATTTCTGGAAAACTCTTCTGTAATTTTCACCATTAGTTGTTTTGTATTTTATATTGCCGTGTGAGTACATTTCACCTGTTGGTGAGGTTGTATGTGGTTGCTTTTCTGTAATTTACGACTCGTACAATAGGAGTTTTAGCTTCTGTTGGTTCCCGAGTTTTCTAGCATTTGGTTCCATATGAGCTTTTTGTCTGTCTTCATGTGTGTGTTCTGTTGAATTCACTTCCGTTTTTTATTTTTCTGTGGAATCTGTTTGTTGGGTCTGACTTTTGTTTTGTGATTTCATTCTGTGTAATGAATTCTTGTGTCCTGTTATTGTATTCTTGTTCATTGAGAAGGGCACCCGTGTTCCCTTTCTCTGCCTTCATTATGATTACGTTGTCTCAATGTAGAGTTTCTCTAAAAGTTTCAGAGTTTTAGCTTCTGTGGTTATCTCTCTTGTTTTATTTTGTTAATGTCCTGTGTCTATAAAGTTTTTAATTTCTTTTCCTACTAATTTTCTTTTTAAATATATACCCATGGGGCTTGTGTCCTTCCTCTAGTCTTGAGACAGTATGTTTTCAGATTCTATAATTAGATTTTCTAAGAAATTTTCATTTACTTTTGTGTTTACATTCTGTTTTAAACCTCTCTGCAGTAACTGTGTTTCTTCGTCCTTAAAGGTGGTCTCTGTCACGTTTATTAGGAATGGGTAGAATTGATGTGTGTGTTTCTGAATGTTTGGAGCGTTTGACTGTATTTGTTTGTCCATAAGTATCTTTAGTTTGTTATCCTGCCTTTGCTTTAACTCTTCAACTTTGTCCAGTGTATAACAGAGAAGGGTGTTATTATTTATAGTGTCAGCTAAATACAAGTATAATTCATAAATTTATAATTGAGTTTCTGTTTTGTTTGTATATAAACTTCTAATTTCACTTTCAAGCCAGCATGACTTTGCTATTTAAGCTGCATATGAACTGTACCGTGTACTGTATTTTCCTGGTACTATTTTCTGTAAAATTCTTTCTTCTGTTTTGTCATGAAGAACAATTGAAAAGGATACGAAAACAGTCCGATTCAGTAACGAGAAACATCTCGTAAACCTATAAAAGAGTTTACAAATTCAAAAAGCAGTAATAAAAAAGAAATGAATAGTAAATGACCACAAAAAATCACCCGCTTGATGCTATTTAACTAATAAAACATATTACAGAGAAAGAACAAGCCGCTAGACACCACGAAATAATATCGCAACCAGGCGAAGTCCCCACCCCATATGAGCCACCATTGTAACATAGTAAAACAATAGTTTATACACACAGTAATTAGGACATGTTAGCTCCCCTTACAAAGTCACACACACACACACACACACACACACACAAACACACACACAAACATATATATATATATATATATATATATATATATATATATATATATATATATATATATTACACACACACACACAGCAGTAGCAATCGCTCCCCCCCCCCTCCCCATACCCAAACACACGAAGTCATACAACAGCGAAACAAAACATACAAAGTAGTCAGATGACAGTGATTCTTCACTACCATAAAAAAAGACGTTTATATATTTAGCGTTAGTGAAAGTTCTGTGTGCTAAAATATAGCATAAACCGTGTGATCAAAAGTATCCGGTCACCCCCAAAAACATACGTCTTTCATACTAGGTGCATTGTGCTGCCACCTACTGCCACGTACTCCATATCAGCGACCTCAGTAGTCATCAGAGTGAGAGAGCAGGGGCACTCCGAGGAACTCACAGGCTTCGAACGTGGTCAGGTGATTGGGTGGCACTTGTGTCATACATTTGTACACGACACTTCCACACTCCTAAACATCCCTAGGTACCCTGTTTCCGATGTGATAGTGAAGTGGAAACATGGAGGGACATGTACAGCACAAAAGCGTACAGGCCGACCTTGTCTGTTGACTGACAGAGACTACCGACAGTTGAAGAGGGTTGTAATGTGTAATAGGAAGACATCTGTCCAGACCATCAAACAGGAATTCCAAACTGCATCAGGATCCACTGCAAGAACTATGACAGTTAAGCGGGAAGTGAGAAAACTCGGATTTCATGGCCGAGTGGATGATCATAAGCCAAACATCACGCCAGTAAGTCCCAACGATAACTCCCTTGGTGTAAGGAGCTTAAACATTGGACGACTGAACAGTGGAAGAACGTTGTGTGGGGTGACGAATGACGGTACACATGAGGCGATCCGATGGCAGGGTGTGGGTATGGCAGTTGCCCGGTAAACGTCATCTTCCAGCATGTGTAGTGGCAATGGTAAAATTCGGAGGCCATGGTGTTATGGTGTGGTGATGTTTTTCATGGAGGGGCTTGCACCCCTTGTTTTGCATGGCACTATCACAGTACTGCCTACATTGATGTTTTAAGCACTTTCTTGCTTCCCACTGTTGAAGAGCTTTTCGGGGATGGCGATTGCTCCTTTCAAAACAATCGAGCACCTGTTCATAATGCCACAGCCCATGGCGAAGTGGTCACACACCAGTAACATCCCTGTAACGAACTGTCCTGCACAGAGTCCTGACGTGAATCCTGTAGGACATCTTTGGGATGTCTTGGAATGCCGAGTTCGTGCCAGGCCTCACCGACCGACATCAATACCTGCAGCAATCAGTGCAGCACTCCATGAAGAATCTCCAAGAAACCTTCCATCGCCTGATTGAACGTAAGCTTGCGAGAGTGGAAGCTGTCACTGAATTCCAGCATTACCGATGGAGGGCGCCACGAACTTATAAGTCATTTTCAGCCATGTGTCCGGATACTTTTGGTCACATAGTGTATGTATCTGAAAGAACAGCAAGTATGACGTAAACAACATAAAACCATGAGTATTAGAATTAATAATTTTTGTAGTAGTAATTTGAAGCATGTGAACTGTTCATGATTACAGAAAACAAAATTGTAAGAGAAAAACACCTTATTGTTATAGTGACAACTGAAAATGCTTTAGGATACAGCAAAATGTGTACAATTTCAATAAGACGTTCATTCCAGTTGCAGAAGACGGCATTTAACTTATACAACTTGTATATCTGCACCTGCAGAAAAAAAAGAGACCGAAAACCAAAGAAGGAAACTTATAAAATGCTTTGTTTTGTGAGAAGACACATGGCGTACATTACAGACATAAATGGAGAGTTCATGGTACCTGTTAGCCTGGATAATATTGGCATGGACGAGATGAGTTTTCCAAAGGGTTTAATGACAGTCAGTTGAGATGTTACGGATGAAGATGGTAATGACAGATCAAATGATGACCAGAGCGACAGGCAAATTGTTGGTACATCTGCATTAAGCAAAAAAGTGGATTACTTACAAGGAAGTGATCAACAAGTGATGGAAGCTGTGTTGATATGATTTTAGATTTCTTTAACACAAATGGTCAGTTACCAGCGATGCCTGTTGCACAACAAGTAACAGTTCTCCAGTTTATAGGAAGTAATATCATGTGCCAGTGTATCTGCAATCAGTGATAGAGGAACTCATTTATCAACAAGTGGCAAAAGGTATAACAGAATATAGTGAGGAGACCACGGAGCGCAAACTTCCTCAGTGTTCTGAAGAAATGATGCTAGTAAGTACAGTTCCTCTTGCAATTACTGATAACTGATTGCAAAAACATTACTTACGCATATCCAATACCCAGTATTATGTAACAGTATTATGAAAAGGATAGTTGCTACTCACCATAGAGCAGAGACTCTGAATCGCAGATAAGCACAACAAAAAGAGCGTGAGAAAGTGAGCATTCAGCAAACAAGGTCTATGGCAGCTGAAGCCAGACTACCTTCAGCTGCCAGAGACTGTGGTCATGTGTGTGTGAGCTACATTTGTGAGTGTGTGTTGTTTATTTTCGATAAAGGCCTTGTTGGCAGAAATCTCACTTTCTGGCAGTCTTTTTTTGCAGCTACCTGCAACTCAGGTTTTCCGCTATACGGTGAGTAGCAACTATCCTTTTCATGATATTGTCACATTCCATCCTCGATTTACCATTGCTTGACCATACCCAGTTTTACTGAGTCACTGGGGAATCTAGACCAATGCAGATACTTTCCAACAATGGGTCTAAGAAGCAGATATCAGCAGCTACAAGTTTCAGAAGGTAGGCCAAAAACTGCCTTCTGACACCATTGGGTCTTTGGACTCCAGAATGCACCAGCTACATTCTAGAGGCTATTAGATGTGGTACTTCATGGATTAAAAGCCAAAAAATGTACAGTATACTTGAATGACATTATTAGATGTTCGAAATACATGGAACAAAATGTAAAACATTTGGAAGAAGTATTTAACAGGCTACAAACAGCATGTCTGACGCTCAGTGCAGATAAATGCCGTTTTGCATGGATAAAATGTTAACTACCTTGGGTATATAATTAGGGGGAAGGCATGAAAACCAATCCCTGATTAATATTGGCAGTCTGTGACATCGCAACTCTGCAAACATCCAAACAACTTTTCTCATTTACGGAATCATGCAATTATTATAGAAAATTCATCAAGGATTTTGTGAAAATCGCAGAACCATTAAATCGGTCTTCAAGAAAAGGTGTCAAATTTGAATGGATGACAGAATGCCACACAGCATTCCAGCTGTTGAAAAAGTTGTTGACATCAGATCCAGTACTGATTTCTCCAGATTTCGAAAAAGAATTCATCCTTTCTTTTGATGACAGTAATATGTGGTCAGGTATATTCTCAATCAAAATTTAGATGGCAAAGAACATCCAGTGGCTTACGCTTCTAGACAACTCAGTAAGAGGGAACAGAATTATTCCACAACATAAAAAGAAATGCTAGCAATCTTTTATGAATTTACTTACTTCTGCTGTTATTAATATGCTCAGAAGACCACACTTAGGTAAAATGTTTGTAGGGATTAAAGTATCCTTCTAGTAGATTGACAAGATAGGTACTCAAACTGAGTGCTTTTGGTTATGAGGCAGTCCATAAATGAGGGAAGAAGCATATGAATGCAGATATGTTGAGCAGAAGAATCAGAGTACTGCAGACACTAGGTAAGAGTGTGTGGCTTAATGGCAGAACAAAGTTGATGTAGACTGTCAGCCATTCAGACTACAGTTACAGTTTGTGCCACATGATGGCTTACTCTGCAGATGGACAAATTTCAGACTGTATGTGGTGGTTCTGATTGCACTCAGGTAGAAAGTTTAGCAACAAGTGCGACACATGTTAGAAGGTCATGTCAATCACAAACTATGGAGAAAACTGTGCGGCTGGTCCCAGCGGAGGTTCGAGTCCTGCCTTGGTGTGGGTGTGTGTGTTTGTCTTTAGTATAATTTAAGTTAAGCAGTGTGTAAGCTTAGGGACTGATGACCTTAGCAGTTAAGTCCCATAAGATTTCACACACATTTGAACATTTGATTTTTTTTTGGGGGGGGGGGGGGAAAGAGTCGCCAAAAAATACTGCTGGAAAACTAAAAGATGTGTTGTCGGATAGTATGTACTCGTAAGAAACTGATACGTCATGCACACAGAGTTGACCTTAGACACTGGAAAAGGCCATTGCAGAGATTGCCATTTGAAATGATTGGCTTGGATATTTTAGAACCATTTAACAAAACCTCTGTAGGAATTAACTATATTAACAATAATAATTCAGTTTTCTCAATGCAATGAAATGGTAGCAGTTCCAGACCAACAAGCTAACACAGTAGCAGAGCCATGGTTAATAACTGAATCTTTAAATTCGGAGTACAAGGTACCATAATAACAGATCAGGGTACAAATTTAATATCAGATCAATTGAAGAAGTAGTATCGTTCACTCTGCATTCACATGTTATGAGCAGGCCCTTTTCATCCCCAAGCAACTGGACATTCAGAGATAGTGCATAAGACTGTTTCCAAATTGTTAAGCCACTATGTCAGTAACTGACACAACGATTGGGACACATATCTAGCATTCGTAATTTCGGTGCACAAGTCTAAACGTCCACTCCAGTACCAGTCTTTCACCATACAAGCTGGTTTCTGGCAGAGAGATGTCATGTCCTTTGACACGATGAAATCCAATCTTGGAGCTGATAGTGAGTCAGTAAAAGAATTCACATAATGTTTGTGGACTGTTTGGCAAAGAGTGAAATGAGCCAACAGTAAAGCCTTAGAACGTCAGGAACAGATGGGGAAAAAGGGAGGAAACTACCAAAATACAGAGCTGGTCACTGGTTATTTTTAACAATCCCATATACACCTAAAGGTAAAACCAAGACGTTTTTAACCAGATACTGTGGGCGATACCAAGTTACTGAAATGACTTCGCCAGTAAACATTGAATTTCAACTGCTGACGAGCATGTGAGTAGGGTTACACCATGCAATAGAGCTGTTGATGCAATACCATAAGTTCCACTAGCTACTCCAGTTGTGAAAAAACAATTACAAAATTTGGAAAACAGGTTCCTAACGATGATCAAGAGAAATTCAAAATTCCTTATGCACTTGGGTCACGGAATAAGTAGCTGCGATCAAAATTTTATATGGTTTTTAGAGTTTGCTGTACATTTATAATTAAATAATGCTGTGAATTTATTGAATTTATTGGTGTATCATGTGGGTCAGTTTTCAGAAGTTTGGACTGCATATTATTGGTCAATAAGTAGGGTAATATTTAGTTTCTATTGGTTTTTTATGATACACACTTTGTCAGAAGGGAAATGGAGTTTTTAAAATGTTCCTTTCTCTTTTGTACTAACATGGACGTCGAGGAAGGTCATCATATTTCTGATAACACTTCATTTCGTCAAGAGAGGAGTACTGAATTCAGTTGAGATCCAACCTCTAAATTCTGGAATATTGTCCTCCAGATAGCCGGATGTGCTACTGACTAGCTGGATGTGCTGCAAACTAACCATCAGTGTATGTTGAGATTAACCGTCAATGTATGGGAAGCACAAAACGAGATGCGCAGATTATGGGAAGTGTTAACGGAATTATATGAGGAAACGCAAAAAAAGAGGGAGTTAGGAGAAGTACAGAATGAGTATCAAAAGCTGAGACACTCGTATGAGAAATCGAAAGTGCAACTGAATCAGGTGAAAGAAACAGCCACAGACGTTAATACACAGAAAAAGAGGATTGTTCGATTCTGAAAATAAATGACTGAAAACCGTATTAGGTATGTCAGACAGTGAAGATATACAAAATCTAAATGACACAGTTGAGCAAATACGGGTGATAGTGAATACCACCAAAACCACAGAAGAATATCATTCTACATGGCTATCAAATTTGGAACAGAATAAAATAATACGAGAGTGGTAAGAGAACAGACCAGAGAACTGGTGCAGTGTGCTATAAGTACTATGAGGAAAATAAATAACAACTTACAAAGATTTCAGAGTCGGTTAAGCGCATTACACGGGAGAATGACTGTGGCCAGCCTGTTGCGAACATTGGCAGGTTGCTTGAATGACGTGAGACTAGCAGTAGCAACACTGTAAGAAGTAGTTTACTATGCAATGCACGGCTGACTGAGATCTGCACTGTTAACTATAAAAGAGTTCATAGCAGGATTACGCCAGGTATTGAAATAATTTCCTGCAGAGCTGCAACATGTAATGAAACTTAACTGAGAACAACCTAGCACTTTTCTGTCACTTAGAAACTGATGAAGTCAGTTCGTATAGAGCAAAACTGTATGTATCCATTCAGTTTCCGATAGCGGGCGTGAACCCACGATACCGTTGTTTTATCGTTCACCCAGTTAATTTAGGAACAAACGCAGAAAGTACTATTAATCTCATAACAGAAGGAGGCCCACGTCTACATATCACTATCAGAGTTACGAGAGTGTCTGAGAGACAGCATCCACCAGAGTGATACAGCGTAGCGCACTTGCATGACAGCTACAGTTGTCCTTAGGGAAAGCAGAAGAAGCAGCGTGCTGAAGAGAAGTGTTGGCCCCACGAAGACATTTCAAGAGAGTGGAGAATGCTGGATTATTTCTCGTCGTCAACTGTTCTATCAAAGTAGACCTTCAAAACAACAGCATATTGGCAAGTGGTACAACTTGTGAAATAGCAGGAACAAAATTTCGCCTTGCAGCGACGACCATTAAGCTATCGCAGCATACTCTGCTTCGATGGGAAAAAAACGTGAGAAATGTTACTAGCCCAAAACCTAACGTTCGTCACCAACACTTTGAACCTTGACTATTATAAGCACTGGACGAACTGATAGCGCCACAAAGAAGACCAATTTCCGAAGAACAAGTTTTCCAGCATCACTATAGAGATGGACAATAGTATTACTTCACGACTGTAAGCATTACCGTTGCCAGTGCTGCCATGGTTCTATCAACAGTTTGCGCACTCTACTTTAGCCTGAAATGTAAAACCATTCACCCTCCTAAATCATCAGTGCATCAAATACCTTTCCAGTGGCTAAATAGTACTAATACGGAGTAAAAATGGGATATAAAACACGACTGTAAACATTTATTATAGCATAAGGATACAACAGAGACAATGTAGGTCTAAATAACGATACAAAGACTTTGTAAATAAGCTTTTACAAAAACATTTGAATAATAAGAAATTGTACTGTGTGTAATTGTCCACGTAACATATATGTCATGAGACTGTTCCATAGGCAAACTAAGGAAAAATTCGGGACGAATTTTTTTAAAGGGGAGGAGTATGTTGCACCATACAAAGATATCACGAATAAATGCAAGAGTTTCATATAGTTTTTCCTAGTCAGCGCTGTGTCAAGTCAAACGAGACCAGCGCGCCGTGTAGCAATCAGTGTGACAAATAAGCGGTAAGGCGTTACTGCAAATAAATTGCTTCCCACGCTCGAGAGAAAAGTCTGTATCGTTAATCCAGCAAAAATGTCACATGCACATTTCATTTCCTATCATTCTATATATCTTAACAGAAAAATAAGTTAATTGTGTTCAAAGTTTGTGTTGTCTCACCTTTTTTCACCACCAAGCAATAATCACTTCAGACGGTAGCACTATTTTCCCCCCTGTATCTTTGTTCCAGCAGCCGAAAACTAATGACAACTCTCGCCACTTCCAATGCTGATACATCTACAATTCGTTTGGAAGGATTATGTGTTATCCACTACTATCAAATCTCCGCACGGAGCAGAGGCGCGCTACATTACTCGCGCTCGAGAAACGAATCGTTGGCCGTTGCTATCATCGCAGGCCGCCTTGACGCGCTCGCTTCGAAACACAGCGATTTGCCACCCGTAACACTCAGCGATTCTTCGCCCAGAATATACAACTAACCCACCGTTTGCTCAATTAACTATGTAGGCTTATTTAACGCCGCCAATGGCGTTCACAAGCCAGTTCTCATCGTGCTACGTTTCTACGCGACAACTCGGAAGACCTACGCTAAGATGGACTGCCTGTTCGATGTTGGTTCGGCTACGCTCTGGACTCCGAATGTTATGTTGGAACTTGGACTTCAGCGTCCACTAGGTTTAGTATGTCAACGGACTTGTGATTTCCGCCGGAATTCTGCATTTCACTTGGACTTCCTGGACGTTGGTATAACCAACATCAACTTATCTAATTTTCCGAAAGTGTTAACTTACAACTCGGCGCTTGGTAACAGAATTATGTGTATCAGTGTTATGTTAATAAACCATAGAACGGTGATACATTTGTTACGTTATTCCTAGTTATGATACACTAAACCAGCAACCATCTACATTGGAAGCTCTGCTCACGCAACTTATTCATCAGCAGGACGAGAACCAGATGCTGCTACTGAACAGCCTCCTACCACTTCTTCAAAGCTTCGTGCAGACGCAAACAACACGGCGAGTGCCTACTTTTATTTCCTTTGATGAGACTTTAGAGAATTGTGAAGTTTACGAATCTAGATTACTGGAGCATTTACACGCATTCGAGGTAACTGACGTCAGCCTCGTGAAATATTAATTTTTGTCTTGGTCAAAACCTGTGATTTGCCAGCAACTGTGCAAATTGGCCCCTTTATCTAAGCCGTCAGAGCTCACCTTTTCAAATATTTGTACGTTGTTGACTAAATATTACCAGCAGCATACCATTGTTATTTCCTCCAGGATAGCAATTTACAAATGCAAGAAACAGCCAAACCAGACTCATAGAGGATGAGCAGCAGAGTTTCAAGGTTTAGAGCGAAAGGGTCATTTTTTTTGCCTCTAAATGTGAGTCCTATGCAGAAGAAACGATCTGGGACATGATCATCTGGGGTACTCCAGACAGGGATTTCCAGCACAAGACACTTCAACTTGAAGACCTGTCATCAGACAAAGTTTTGGACTTAGCACAAAGCTTCGAGCTGACCAGAGCGGCAGGAAAGTAACTGGAGTCGTGGCTCGACAAAGCAGCCGTTAATGTAAACACATTCGAGCCAGCAGCCACTGGTCGCACTAGTGGAGATTTGGACGTAGCAACTGTACAGGCGGGACGCCGTACCATTAACCATATCGTCCTCCACCCCGCTCGAGCCGATCAAACCGGTCTTGGGTACGCAAACGATTGCCGCCATGTCCGGATTGTTTTAGAAAATATTTACATGAAGACTGTCCTGGCAGAAGGGCGTATTACCAAAACTGCACTGCCAACGGCCAGTTAGCTTCTGTGTGTTGTAAGTCTCACTGGGCAAGACAGCCTTCTCCTCAACAGCCACTATAGACCATCAAGAGGCATCCAATAAGCTTTTCGTAGAAGAGAAAACTGCAGAGAAACCAGTTCAATTACAAGTTGACACTACCGCGGCCGTGAATATATTGAATTACGGTTCCTATTTTAAACTTGGAGCTCCTCCCTTCCAAGAAACAGAGAGACGTCGAATGGCGTATAATGAACATACCATCCCAGTACGTAGTCAAATCGAACTGCCAACGACATATCATAACGTCGTCCATCTCATTACTTCTGAGTCGTTACAGCGATTCCACTGAGAACCTACTTGGACTTGCCTCTTTTCAAAAATTTGGATTTTCAGTAGAGGATTCTGTGGTGTCACCGCCAGACACCACACTTGCTAGGTGGTAGCCTTTAAATCGGCCGCGGTCCGTTAGTATACGGCGGACCCTCGTGTCGCCACTGTCAGTGATAGCAGACCGAGCGCCACCACACGGCAGATCTAGAGAGACGTCCTGGCACTCGCTCCAGTTGTACAGCCGACTTTGCTGGCCACGGTTAACTGACAAGTACGCTCTCATTTGCCGAGACGATAGTTAGCATAGCCTTCAGCTACGTCATTTGCTACGACCTAGCAAGGCGCCATAGCATTTGATAATTAATATTGTGAAGCTTGTACAGTAACGAGAGATGTTCACCAATTGTGGATTAAAGTTAAGTATTACAGCAACTGCGTCAGTTTTTCTACATTCAGCCGGCCGAAGTGGCCGTGCGGTTAAAGGCGCTGCAGTCTGGAACCGCAAGACCGCTACGGTCGCAGGTTCGAATCCTGCCTCGGGCATGGATGTTTGTGATGTCCTTAGGTTAGTTAGGTTTAACTAGTTCTAAGTTCTAGGGGACTAATGACCTCAGTAGTTGAGTCCCATAGTGCTCAGAGCCATTTTTTTCTACATTCTCATTTCCTTGTAATGTTCCAGACCTCACGCCAGCCTGCGTGAGCTAAACGCGTGCCTTTCGGCTACCTCCGAGTGGCGTGGCTGTCTTGCTACGCCACAACAGATTCTGTGAATTTGGTACCCGAAGATGTTGTGTACTCGGACCTAGAGACACTTTGCCAGGATAATGAGGACCTGTTCACCCCGGAACTCGTCACCGCAAAGGATTTTGTGGTGCACAGCGCACGGCTTCGGTACTTTCGAGCCCTCGCCGTTCCGCTAGCTGTCAGAGACGAAGTAAGGGAAGAATTGGATCGTCTAACTGCAATTGTCATTCTAGAATCCATTCTTTCTAGTCAGTGGGCTAACCAATTAGTCATAGTGTGAAAGTCATCGAAGAAGATACGCCTGTGAGGCGATTTTAAGGTAACTGTCAACGCCGAATCAGGGATTGAGACATACCCAATTCCGAAGCTGGAAGACTTACTGTCAAAATTAAAAGGTGGAAACTTCTTGTCTAAAGTAGACCTAGCGGATGCACACCTTCTTCCCTCAACAGTTTCTTACACTTAGTCCGCCGCACAGGCTTCATCGTTTGAAACGCCTGATATTTGGTACAGCAAGTGCCCATGCCTTTTGCAAAGGTTTTTGGAAAAATTAGTATTCAAAGTAGATGAATGCGTTAACTATTTAGACAGCATCATTGTAACAGGGAGAACGACGGAGGAACACCTTCGCAATCTGAAATCTTCTTTCAGCGTCTTAAGGAAGGCTGGCCTAAAATGTAGAAATGTAGAGATGAGTACATCGGCCACATCATTTCAAGCTCGGGCATTTGTCCCCTGGATAAACGTGTCCAAGCCATAATAAAACCTATCAGCAACTTCTTTCCTTTCTGGAGAAGATATCGTATTATCGAATGTTTTTACCCGGAGCAGCAACACAAACCGCCCCTTGTGCCAGTCATGCAAAAAACGGGATCCTTTCCAGTGGACACCAGCTGGCGAGCGCGCCTTCCACATGTCGAAACCCCAGTTGTTGACGGCACCATGCCTCGCACGTTTCGATAGAACGAAGCAGACAGTTACTGCAATGGACTCCTCTGATACAGTCGTCGGAGCGGTCCTGGCACACAGGGAGGCCAAGGGCACTGAGCACCCTGTGGCCTATGCATCGAAAATATTAGCTGACACCCAACGCAGGTTCTCTCAAATAGAAAAAAAAGCGCTGGCTATCATCTTCGCATTAAAGAAATTCCACGTTTTCTTATGGCACCAAGTTTCACCTCGTCACAGACCATAAATCGCTGATCTCCTTATTCGGTCAAGCAGCGAAAATCCGAGACAGGACTATTCACCGCCTCCAGCGCTGGGCTTTATTTTTGAAGTGCTACCAGCATGAGATTCACTTCTGCAGCACGACTGAGCATGCCAATGCTGACGCCCTCTCCTACCTTCCATGGGACCCGATCCAGCGTTCAACAAAGAAGAAATTCTGCGAAACTTCCTGGCAAATTAAAACTGTGTGCCGGACCGAGACTCGAACTCGGGACCTTTGCCTTTCGCGGGCAAGTGCTCTACCAACTGAGCTACCGAACCACGAGTCACGCCCCGTCCTCACAGCTTTAAATCCCCCAGTACCTCGTCTCCTACCTTCACAGAAGCTCTCCTGCGAACCATTCAGAACTAGCACTCCTGGAAGAAACGATATTGCGGAGACATGGCTTAGCCACAGCCTGGGGGTTGTGCTTGGGTAGCTCAGTTGGTAGAGCACTTGCCCGCGAAAGGCAAAGGTCCCGAGTTCGAATCTCGGTCCGGGACACAGTTTTAATTTGCCAGGAAGTTTCATATCAGCGCACACTCTACAGCGTAGAGTGAAAATTTCATTCAAGAACTTCTGTGTTTTCACGTCGATGAAGAAGCAGAGGCCGCCGTAGATTCTTTTCCAATTACCAGCTCCCGGGTCGCGGAGGCAATCAGTAGCGACTAGGTAGTCCAACAAATACGGAGTCACATACTTCATTGATGGCCAAGGCTTCCGTGGCATTCGGTAAATTCTTTATGACCGCCATCAGCTCATGTTGCTCGATGGAGTAATTCTACACGTTTCCGACGAGCGACAGCCACGAGCAGTGTTTCCTTGTTCTTTCGTCAACACGTCCTGCAACTATTGAACCAAGGTCACTGGGAGGCATCCCGAACTAAACTCCAGGCTGTAAGGTTCACTTACCGACCGGGCATGAACCAAGAGATTGAACGACTCACCCAAACATGTTCATCCTGCCAAATCCAGCAATCTCTGTCTTCCTCTGCAGTTTTTACCCTCTACAACTCCCTCTAGTACCATTGAAGTTATTTCCTGATGTCTTAACAGATGTCCTATCAGCCTGTCCTCCTTTTCAGTGTTTTCCATATATTCCTTTTCCTCACCGCTTCTGCGGAGAACCTCTTCATTCCTTACCTCGTCAGTCCACCTAATTTTTGATATTCGTCTGTAGCACGACACCTCAAATGCTTCGATTATCTTCTATTCCGGCTTTTCATTACCATACAAAGCTCCGCTCCAAACATATATTTTAAGAAATTTCTTCCTGAAATTAAGGCCTATGTCTGATACTAGTGCGCTTCTCTTGGTGAAGAATGCCCTTTTTGCCACTGGTAGTCTGCTTTTTATGTCCTCCTTACTCCGTCTTCTTCACTTTCAGTGAGGACAGCAATGTCATCAGCGACTGTTTTTACTGATATCCTTTCACTTTGAATTGTAATCCCACTCTTGACTCTTTCTTTTATTTCCGTCATTGCTTCTTAGATGTATAGATTGAACAGTAAGGGCGAAGGACTGCAATCCAGTGTAAAGGCCTTTCTAATTCGAACGCTTTCTTCTTGATCTTCCAGTCCTATGGTTCCCTCTTGGTTCTTGTACATATTGTTTATTACCTGTCTCTCCCTGTATCTTATCCCTAGTTTTGGCTGAATTTCGAATATCATGCACAATCGAACGCTTCTTTCACGTAAATAAATCCTATGAAAAAGTCTTGAGTTTTCTTCATCCTTGCTTCCATTATCAGACGCAACGTAGGACTGCCTCTCTGGTGCCTTTACCATTCATAAAGTAAAACTGACAGTTGTCGTATATAACACACCATCAATTTTCTTTTCAGCTCTTCTGTATATTATTGTTATCAGCAATTTGGATGCTTGAGCTGTTAAGCTGATTGTGCGATTATTCTCTCATTTGATGGCTCTTGCTGTCTTTGGAATTTTGTGCATTATGGTTTTCCGAAAGTGTGACGGTATATTGCCAGACTCATAAATTCTGCACGCCAACGTTAGTAGTCGTTTTGTTGTCATTCCGCCCCATGATTTTAGAAATTCCTATGGTATGTTACCTACTTTTTCTGCCCTATTTGATCCTAAGTCGTCCAAAGCTCTTTTAAACTCTGATTCTAATATTGGAATTCTTATCCGTTCTTTGTTGACTCCTGTTTCTTGTTCCATTACGTAATCTGACAAGTTCTCTCCGTCATAGAGGCCTTCTATGTACTCTTTCCACCTATGTGCTCCAATGTAAAGTTTCCACCCATCCGTTCTCTCTTCTGCATTTAAGAGTGCATTTCACACTGCACACTTAATGTTACAGTCCTTGATTTTAATTTAATAGAGGTTGTTTGACTTTTCTGTATGCTGAGCCAGTCCTTCCGACAATCATTTCTTTTTCTACTCCTTCACATTTTTCGTGCAGTCATTTCTCCTTAGCTTCCCTGTTGTTTCTATTTATTTCATTCCTAATTGACTTGTATATCTGTATTACTGAATTTCCCTGAACATTTTTGTACTTCAATCTTTCGTCGATCAAGTGAAGTATTTCTTCTGTTACCCACAGTTTCTTCGCAGTTATCGTTCTCATGCCCATATTTTCTTTCCAACTTGCCCTTTTTAGAGGTATCTATTCCTCTTCAACGGAACTCCCTACTGACCTATTCATTACTGCAGTATCTATAAACTCAGACAACCTCAAGGGTTTATCTTCATCCTTGGTACTTCCGTGTCCCACTTCTATCCGCATTGATTCTTCGTGACTGGTGTTTTAAACTTCAGCTTCATCACTAGTAAATTGTGATCTGAGTCTATATCTGCTCCTGGCTACGCCTCACAATCGAATATCTGATTTCGGAATTTCTGCCTGACCATGACGTAATATAACTAGCATCTTCTGTATCTCCCGGCCATTTCCAAGTATACCTCGTCCTCTTATGATTCTTGAAAAGGCTGTTCGCTATTTCTAGCTAAAATTTGTGGAATTCAATTAGTCATTCTCCTCACTCATTCCTACTACTAAGCCCAAACTCTCCCATACCCCTTTTTTTACTCCTTCCACTACATTCTAGTCCCCCACGACTATTTTCATCTCCATTTACGTACAGAATTACCCGTTCAATCAACACATACCTTCTCTATCTCTTCATCTTTTCTATGTCCTCATCTCTTCACTTTCTGCTTGCGACGTTGGCATGTATATCTGAACTATTATTGTCGGTGTTGGTTATCTGTCGATTCTGATGAGAACAAACCTAACACTGAACTGTTCACAGCAACTCAGTCTCCGCCCTACCTTCCTATTCGTAAGGAACCCCACATCCGTTATACCATTTTCTGGTGCTGTTGATATTGCCCTATACTCGTCTGAGCAGAAGTCCCTTTCTTCTTTCCGTTTCATTTCACTGAGGCCCCCATATCTACACAGAGCCTTAGCATTTCCCTTTCCAGATTTTCTTTTCGCCCTACCACTTGGAAACTGCCGACAATCCACTTCCCGATTCCTAGATTGTTACCCTGTATATTACATTATAACATAAATGAAACTTGCAACAGGGCTGCCTACTGAAATACCGGAGGCGTACTAATGTATGTGGCTTTTTAGAGTCACTTATGTATAAATATTTATGAATTATTGAAATTAACAGGACTGTTTTTGTATAAAATTAACTCTAAAAAACGAACAGCTACATGAAATTTCTTTTATGAAACTTCTTTTACGTGGTGTCGGATCGTAACGGTCAGACTATGCTCTCGTTAAATGTAGGTGAATCTGAAGTGTTGTAAATGAATGTATTTGATAAGGCTTCATGATTACAGTATTAATACCGTAGTAGTCGTTCACATTGCTAATTTACAATCAAGCATGTATGCTTTCAATGTTGTATGTGCTCACAGGCCGGCCGGGGTGGCCGAGCGGTTCTAGGCGCTACAGTCTGGAACTGCGCGACCGCTACGGTCGCAGGTTCGAATCCTGCCTCGGGCATTGATGTGTGTGATGTCCTTAGGTTAGTTAGGTGTAAGTATTTCTAAGTTCTATGGGACTGATGACCTCAAAGTTAAGTCACATAGCACTCAGAGCCATTTGAACCATTTTTTGTGCTTACAGAAACGTAGAACAATGTTCAGCACCAGAGGTGAATCACTGCAACCTTACCTTGGCTCATCTGGGAAGCTTCTTCTGCCGCTGACGATCACTGGTGCCGCCGTGCGGCAGATGTTTGGCAACTCACGGGAAAGGGACAAGACGCTGGGTGCTATCTTGTCAGTGAAAAAAATCATTTTAGAAGATAAAAGGTAAAATCCTGCCGCATCTCAGCTGAGTAACCTCATCTTAAAAACGCTCGTGTCAAAACTCTAAAATTTCATACAAAGAGCATGTGAGTGGGGTGTGCACGGGTAGAAGTATGAACCCTGTTTTAAGCGCACAACATGAACGCCTATCTATGTAGCGATGTATTTCAGTAGCGTGGCGTCCGTTTCATTTCTAAACTCTCAGTCCTAGGGTAATTTGCACTTTGGTCTTCTCAGGAATTATCTCTACAGCAGATAGTCCAACCACAGTCTAAGTGCTTTAAATACAAAAGGTTGCTAAAGACCCACTTTCCAGAACACTGCCGATAGCACTGACCCAATACACGGTCTATCCTCAGTTAAAATAATGCTGATAACTGTTAATAGACTACCCTAGCTGATTCACAATATGTTCGTGTTTTCATGATGAAACTGTTTATTGTTCTCTTCTTTATTGATTATATCAAGTCGTATTTCTTCTCAAAACTGCGTCTTCCACTGCAATATTTCTTCTCAAAACTACGTCTTCCATTGCAATTTTTCTTCTCAAACCTACCTCTTCCACTGCAATAATTCTCTGATGACAGTTTTCTGGAAGCTTCTGACATCTCCTCGTTTCTGCGTATGCAAACAGCTTCCTCCGGTTCAGTTCTTCAATTCTCTCTTCTACAAACAATCTTCTGACTTTCACCGCCATAAAACTGCCTCTATGTCCGCGAGAGTACTACTTTCTCCAGCGATTAACGACACGTCCTCTTCCGTCCGTCATTACGTGACCCAATCCCAGCACTGACATCCTGCTTCACTTATCACTTCCTAGTTAACTCTTCACTATAGCCGTGGGTCGAACTGGAAGACACTACGTATGTTTCCTCTGCGTTTTCATATACTTATAAAACGCCTCTAATTCGACAATGCTGAATAAAGAGAGGAGCGCAAAAAAGGACCCAGCATGTATCACTACAGAAATAAGAAATTCATTCAGTAAGAATTCTCAATTGGTGCTAATGGAACAAGACGTTGGTAGGTTTCCGTGGACGTTGTGGCTTCAAAATGTACATTCCCAGCAAATCGAATAAATATAGTCAAAAATGCAACATCTTGCAGACTCTAAAACGAATTACGTATTTGTGCTGTGGTAAAAATACTGAAAGGTTTCACTTTGACATATGGAGAGAAGAAACTATCAATACCAGTACAAATTTATCTACGATTATACCAGCCAGTTTTGAACATAAATCATAACATTGCGACTGACGACTGGAACACCTCAATGGAATTTGTGGGTATTACCCTCTCAACAGAAGCAACAATTGATAACTGTAGATAAAAAATAAATAAATAAATAAAATAAAATAAAAATAAACAGATACCATTGATGACCTTGCAGCTTCTCTAGAATGAAATGATGATTTTAGCTGCAAACAGGCGTTGATATACATCATTGGGGACATGTTGAAAATGTGTGCCCCGACCGGGACTCGAACCCGGGATCTCATGCTTATATGGCGGACGCTCTATCCACCTGAGCCACCGAGGACACAGAGGATACTCCGCCTGCAGGGACTTATCCCTTGTACGCTCCCCGTGAGACCCACATTCCCATGTCCACAACACTATATTCGTAGTGCGCTTGATAGATGTTTGCCTATCACACACACCCATTCCTCGTGGCACATTAATCAGCCAAGTCCCGTACGAGATGGGACATAGCGTTTGCGTTCGCACAAGAAGGTCAATGGCCGGGTAGCCATATTTTAACTATATATGAAAGTAGTATCTGTTCCCGAAAGAACAGATGCCATTGGTGACCGAGCAGCTTCTCGAGAATGAAATGATAATTAAATCGACACCCTAGCTGCAAACAGGCGTTGATATACGTCATTGGGGACATGTTGAAAATGTGTGCTCCGACCGGGACTCGAACCCGGGATCTCCCGCTTACATACTTACTAACTATAAGCTGCCAAAATGCATGACATCTGGAAATTTTGTGTGCAATTCATGCCTGTAATTGGGCAACTGTCAGATTTTTTTTTAGAAACATGCTATTTTTGACAGGTAGAACCTTTCCTGCACGACCACAGCGTTTCTTCACATATAAATGGTATGGAATTAAAATTACATAAAACACTGCAACATATGACAGATATGCGAATGGCTCGCATTTTAAGTAACAGAACCCAGTACGTTGTCCTCGACGGCGAGTGTTCATCTGCGACAAGGGTATCTTAATGGCGGTAGGATGTCAAACGGGCCGACTTGGAGCAGGAGAGGCATCACAGGACATTTTAATTTCCACTGTATATACTTTTACAAATAAATTCATAAAACTTTGTCAGCATCACCAGGAAGGATTCAGGATTCACACTCATTACAGTGGAAGATCGAATATATGACAAAATAATTTTTTTTTTCCTTGTGAAATTTCATCATTCTTTCACTTACTAATGGCAGCATTTGTTGTTATAGGTACACTTTTCTTCATAAGTTAGAGAGATTCTTCGATGAATTTTGCACAGCATACAAACAATACTTACAGGTGTATGAAGCTCTAGAATTTATTTAATTTATGAAAAAACCAATGAGCTGTTATATTTTAAACTTCATGTTTAGAAAAAACACAATCTAGTTAATTACCTCAAATTTTACCACAGTTTTTAATAGATTTGTAAAATTCTAGAGTTTCATACACCTTTGAGTATGGTTTGTGTGCTGTGCAAAATTTATCGAAGAATCTCTCTTACTTATGAAGAAAAGTGTACCTATAGCAACAAATGCTGCCATTAGTAAGTGAAAAAAATGATGAAATTTCACATTTAAAAAAAAATTATTTTGTTATGTTTTCAAACTTTCACTGCTGTGAGTGTAAATTCTGAATCCTTCCTGGTCTTGCTGACAAAGTTTTATGAATTTATTTGTAAAAGTGAAGACAGTGGAAATTAAAATGTCCTGTGATGCCTCTCCTGCTCCAAGTCGGCCCGTTTGACGTCCTACCCCCATTAAGATACCCTTGTCGCTGATGAACACTCGCCGTCGAGGACAACGTACTGGGTTCTGTTACTTAAAACACTGTGTTAGTATGTATGAGGATTGATCTGCGAGTTCTCTCTAATATGTTACCACAGCTGCTGTAAATGAAGACTTTTAAACATATTACTTGCAGTTTATGTAATGTGTAACTTTAGCAATTCTTTAACAACTTTTTAAATTCTGGAATAAGGCAGGGTTGTTTGCTTTCACCACTGTTGTTTTTGCTGATATTAGATGGTGTCGTGAAGAAGGTAACCCGAGAGAGGAGGAGAGGTGTACAGTGGACTCTATGTGATCGCCTTGAGGACCTGGACTTTGCGGACGACATCTGCCTTCTGTCCCACACTTTTTAGGATATGAGTGAGAAGGAATTGGAAACAGAAGCTCACAGAGATTAGGATTAACAGTAAGAACAAGGATGCACTAGCCGTGAAAGAAGAGGAGATTGAACAGGTGGAGAGCTTTTGTTATCTGGGAAGTATTGTTTCCAAAAATGGAGGGCGACAGAAGACGTCGAAAGTAGGATCAAAAAGGCAAAAGGGGCCTTTGCCCAGCTGCGACCAGTTTGGACATCTTGTGAAATATTGTTGAAAGTAAAGCTTAACATCTTTGACTCGAACGTAAAATCTGTTCTCTTTTACGGGTGTGAGACGTGGAAAGTGACAGCACAAATTGAAACGAGAGTACAAACCTTCATCAATAAATGTTTGAGCAATATACTGGGAGTACGCTGGCCAAATTTTACCTCAAACCAAGAACTATGGCAACGCAACCAACAACGGAAAGCCGAAATAATCGTAAAAGAAAGTAAATGGAGATGGATTGGACACAGAGAAGAGGCCCTCAACTCATTCCAAAGCAGGCTTCAGAATGGAACCCACAAGGAGCAAGAAGGAGAGGCAGACCGAGGTCGACCTGGAGCAGGATTCTTGAAGCTGAGGTGGCAGCCGTTGGCCACTCCAGGAGTAACATCAAGAAGATGGCAACGAACAGCGTCAGATGGAGAGCTCTAATATGTGCCCTATGCTCCACAACGGAGTAAAAGGAATTAAGTCAAGTAAGTCAACTTCATGTTCATATCGTCTGATTTAAAGCTCTTGCCAATGTCTCATCTAAAATCGTTAACGTGTAACTACCAAACCACTCCTGCTTGCCTTGCTAAATTTCTGTTTTTTGACTTGAAAACACGGTTGCTACTTTAGGAGTGAATAAAACATAAGCTCTTTATTTCAAACGAGATTTACAATGACATTCCTCGACAAACATTTGACTTCATAACCTAATTCCGTCGACTTGAGCAGTAATGTATCTTAGACGTACGGCCGCGAGGTTACACAATTCCATCCAAATAATGATCAGTGGCGAATGATTATTTTTACTTATTTTCCGTCATGCTTCTCCAACCACTCTCTTCTCCTGCATATACATGAAGCTCTAGACATCTCGAAAAATTACATATAAATAGCTATTCGTCTCCAGTGGCGTGGCTTAAGTAACCTGCTTAAAATTCCACTGCAAGGTACCCGAAATCAGGCATGACTCTAGAACAGTGATTCCTTGAGCAGGTGTCCATTACCAAATCTTCCTGAGGTAGCAGTTGAAAATCAAATATTCCCCAACTCCATATGTTCTTTACTAGATTTGGAACAGATTTTTCATAGGCTTTCAGTCTTGTAAAGTAGCGTCGGAATTCAGTCTTCACATCGCTTTCCTTTATTTCGATATAATCAGTTTCGGACCAGCTGTCCATCTTCAGATCTTTACCTTATAAATGTCATTGGTTCAAATTACAAATGGTTAATATTTTAAGCTGACAAAGCTTCAATATTCTTAAGAAATTGGTTATAATAGAAATTTGTGAAACATTCCATTTGTTATAGCTACAGAGTAACCTGTCGAATACTGAACTGTAAGTTCACTGTTATAACTAACATACACTAGTCTACTGCGGCCTTGTAAATAATTTTTAAGAACACTGGTTGGTGCAACACTGTAAGGTGTACGCTTCGCCGGCGATGGGCGAGGCATGACAGAATCTCTGACCAGAGAGTAGTTTATTGTTAGTTGTTGTTTGTCGCGAGTCTGCGCGAGTCGACAGTAGAAGTCAGTCTGCGCTATTCAGCGCGAGTCGACTGTAGAAGTCAGTCTGCGCTTGTCTGCGCGAGTGTGCAGTAGTAGTCAGTCGGATACGGTAGTAGGGAGTCGGCATGCGTCGGCTGTGTGCTCTGGTCGCGACTCTGGTCAGGACTCTGGAGGATGAGTATTGTTGTAGGAGGTAAAGAAGCAGCCTTGCGAATATTTAATAATGTATGTTAATTGTAATTTAATTTGTTCAGAAAAAATGCCCCAATAATAATTTTTTTATAAAGTAACTCTTTTAAAGAAAAGTATTCATTTCAATTTAAAGAATTTTTCCACTCTTTTGAAGAAAAAGCATTCATTTCAATTTAAAGAATATTTCCTATGCATTCCTTCCAAGAATCAATATATATATATATATATATATATATATATATATATATATATATATATATATATATATATATATATATATATACGCCAGCATTGCACGAAGCTCTGTCGATAGATAAGAGCAGATATAGTTGCAGTTTTTATTGAGGTAAGAATTTTGCTTTTGTTATTCAGAATACAGGGCCGAAGGTCAGCGCTGCTGTCCTTATAAAATTTACCAGATATTATTATTTCTGTTAGGACGTTACATTTGGTTCATGGTTCATTATTTAATTAATATTATTGTGAGTTTTTGGTCAATTTTCATTCCTTGATTTTTGTGGGGATGTTACGCATGGTTCCATTCCATTATTTTTTTTTTTAATTCTGCGGGGAGGTTACAACACCTATAACGCTGAAAAGCGTCCTCTATTTGTAGAGAGTGATTTCATGTAATTCATAAGAAATGCTCCTATGTATAGCATGAAATACTGATGTGGAGTGTGTAATAGCATTCAAATTTTTTCAAAAAACTTTAGAAAACAACTATCCAAAATCTTTAAAAATATTTTTTATAATGATCCTACCAGGTTCAGAGTTCGTAGCGCTCGAAAGTGGCCTGTGTGAACCCATGTAATACAGAAAAGATGTTCCTAAATATAACAGAAGACACATCCATAGGACCATTATTATTATTAAAAACTTTAAAATAGGTTTAATATGTCCCAAAAATATCTCCTCCTCTCGTTTGTCGGTCGTAGTCCACAGAGGGCACTCTTGAGCACTACTGGCTCTTCGATCGCCAAATTTGAAAGGAGGAGAAGATATTTTGGGAGTGTTTTAAAGCTCTTTTAAAGTTTTTAGTTATAATAAATCCCCATCGACTTTTCAGTTGTTACATTTAGGTACATCTTGTATGTATGACGTTAGTCCATCGATGGTACTTTCGAGCTCTACAAACTTTACATAAAGTAGGATCCGTATAAAAATATTTTTAAAAATTTCGATAATTGTTTTATAAAGTTCTTTCAAAAGATTTTATTGCTATTAAACTCCAAATTAGTGTTTCATGCTATAAATAACAGCATTTTCTTATGAATTACATAAGAAATAGCTGACGCTTTTCAGCTCTTTAGTTGTTGCACCAATTACTTTTCGTAAAAGTTGTATATAAACCCGCAGCAGGCTGGTGTATGGCTAAGTCAAGTTTAGTTCCATATTTGACAGACTACTGTGTAACTGTAACAAATGGTATTTTGCACAAATTTGTATTACTGTTAATTTCTTAATAATCTTGAAGCTTTATAGACTTAAATTATGAACCATTTGGGTTTGAACCAGTGGTAATTATAAAATGTTTTTATATAATATATGTGACGACGGGCAGCTGGCCCTAAGCCACTCATATTGAAATAAAGTGAAGCGTTCTGGAGAATGAATTTGGAAACTTTCTTCTAAGTAACTCCACGAAGACGAATACGCCTCGTTTTGATTTCAGCTTTGTAATGAGTGTGCCGCGTTTTCATACAGCTTATATTTCCGTCACTGAGAGTGGAATACATTAAATTTTGTGCCAGCACTTTTTTTCCGTCCCTCAATAATCTGCGGCTTTCCTGTGTAACATCTGGTTCATTGTTTACTGATAAATGGGCGTGTGTTCAATTTTTTACTCCGATTTCACAATTATCTGCCGCCGAGGGCGTGCAATTTGATAGGATTATTTCAGATGATATCCGCTATCGCTCATTCCATCGGCGCTGCCTTCGCTTTTTATTGCTCGTCTCGCCAGCATTCGCACCACATTCATCAAGCTAATAGCATAAACGGGTGTTTCGAATCGAATGCGCGGCCCTGCACCCAACGTCCATTTGATACGTACACACCGACGGACACACACACACACAGTCACGCACGCACACTTAGACAGGACACAATCAATCATGTGAGTGGCAGTAATTAACAATACGCTACGTGTTTCTAACTGCACTACACAAATATTGATCGCGACAAGCTATTGGCGCTCGAGGATTAATTCACTGATGTACGATGCGAGTATCAATCATCATTATCGTCATCAGATGGGGCGAGGAGGCCAGGGGAGCGCAGCTGATTTTCTCACCGTTCGCGATCTACATACAGGCGCGCTTCTAAGCCTCGAGACTTTTGCATTCACAAAGAGGAAGCGCCTGTTTTCTATAAGTCTGAACAGTTTTTTTCCCAGTACGAAATAATCAGAAAGAAGTCGACCGATGCTCTTCCCACTCCATCGTTGTCACGTCGGTGTTGCTTTCAATCCAGCCATTGTACATTTACGTCTATAAATTGCAACTGAAAATAGAGAAAACTGTAACTATCCACATTATTTTTCGGATGTGACAGCTTCATTATCTGGTCGGTAATTCTTTTTCCGTGTAATTCCATCAAATTGCTCGATGTATTTTCATAAATTATGACGTTTAAGTTATTACCATCATTATATCAAAACTCAAAACTCGGAAGTTGATGGCCCGCTGACTCATAGTTCATTCCGACTGGCGCTAAAATTGTTACCAAATTTTCAGTTTTGACTTGACTATGGTAGTAAACTAAACGTTGTAATAAATTTCTTAATTAGCTAGTTGGCTTTCTTCGCAAAAATTCACAATATTCACAGGTTAATTATGGAATCTATTTAATTTATAGTAATCCGATGGCTGATTTAAAATTGGATCTTATATTCTTGACGTCGTGGAGCGCGCCATTGTCTTATCGATGCAGTGACGTTATCTGGTCTGTATTGCTTTTCCTCAAAACGTCCTTCATTTGCATAATCTTGCTGTGCGACGAACAAGTACGTTTGCAAAATTTTGTGTACAAGCTGCGTGCGCCTACTAAAAGCTACGTTCACCAATTTGACACGATAGCCACCGAAAAATATCACTATCAACTCTATCAGTACACCGAATAATAGACGCGAAAATTTAGAAATTTGTCCATGAATAATACAGTAAAATGATTCACTACTATGGCAATGTTTTCATTCTGCTATCAATGCCCCTGATAAACATCTACTATGACGGAGGAAACTGATAACTCAGTAATCAGGATACTTAAAATTTTCATTGTAATAGAAAAGCATTAAGGGCACAAATAAACAATATGTAGGCTCAAGGGTTACTTAATTTTCGTTGCAAATATTTCCTGCATTGTTTTACGGCTAACGTCTTTCACGCAGAGAGCATTTATTAGCTTTACAGTGACTATTTTTGCGAATGATTCAATGCCGTATTCTGCCTCTTCTTAACGTCTACTTATCGTTTCATTTCTCTACATTTGCCATTCCAAAATTCCTAAGTGACATGTTTTTCGTATTCCTAACTACAATCTTTCCATTACGCGTCTTCTTCCAGGTTCAGGGGAACTATTCCTGGTAGCCTCAGCAGATGTCACATTCATCTACATTTTCTTAAGTTAGTGGTTTCATGCTTACTATTTTCCCCACATATTCTTTCTACCATGTCTTCGTTTCACCTATCAACATAATTCTTAAGCTCTACATTTCAAATGCACTCAGTTAATCTTGTCCGATTTTCTCACTGTTCACGATTCGCTATCGCCCAATGCTTTGGTGTAAAGTTAGCGTGTTTGAAAATGTTTCAAAATTTCGTGACAGTATGTCGTATCTTTTGTTAATGAATACCTCACGCGCTTGCACTGCCGTACTGACATCATTCTTACTTTTTCAAACTTTATGTTAACGTGCTTTGTAGACAGAAGATGTTTTTACCCATTTTTGCTTTTAAGAAAAGCGTAGTTCCAGTGCTCAAATGGTTCAAATGGCTCTGAACACTATGGGAGTTAACATCTGAGGTCATCAGTCCCCTAGATCTTAGAACTACTTAAACCTAACTAAACTAAGGACTTAACACACATCCATGCCCGAGGCTGGATTCGAACCTGCGACCGTAGCGGTCGCACGGTTCCAGACTGAAAATCCTACAACCGATGGTCCGTCTTGCAAACCTGGAATCACGTGTTGCACAAGGAGGTCCTTATAACCTGCAGATGTTGTACACTTCGTTCTTCCTCGTCCACTCTTATTATTCCCTCTTTGCTCTTGTACATATTGTATATTACCCGTCACTCCCTACAGCTTACCCCCATTTTTCCCAGAATTCCGAACATCTTGCACCAATTTACATTGTCGAATGCTTTTTCCAGGTCAACAAATCCTATGAACGTGTCTTGATATTGCTTTAGTCTTGCTTCCATTATCAATGGCGACGTCAGAATAGCCTCTCTGGTGCTTTTACCTTTTCTAAGCCAAACTGATCGTCATCTAGCGCATCACCAGTTTTCTTTTTCCATTCTTCTGTATATTATTCTTGTCAGCAACTTGGATGCATGAGCTATTCAGTTGATCGGGTGATAATTCCCGCACTTGTCAGCTCTTACAGTCTTTGGAATTGTATGGATGATATTTTTCCGAAAGTCAGATGGTATGTCGCCAGACTCATTCGTTCTACACACCAACGTGAACAGTCGTTTTGTTTCCACTTCCCTCAAAGATTTTAGAAATTCTGATGAACCTTATCTATGCCTTTTGCCTTATTTGATCTTAAGCCCTCGAAAACACTTTTAAATTCGGATTCTAGCACTGGATCCCCTATCTCTTCTAAATAGACTCCTGTTTCTTCTTCTATCATATCAGACAAATCTTCCCCATCATAGACGCATTCAATGTATTCTGTCCATCCATTCCGCCCTCTTCTCTGCATTTAACAGTGGAATTCCCGTTGCACTCTTAACGTTACTACCCATGACTTTCCTGTATGCTGAGACTGTCCCTCCCACAATCATTACTTTTCCGATTTCTTCACGTTTTTCATGCAGCCATTACGTCGTAGCTACCCTACCCGTCATATTTATTTCATTCCTCAGCGACTTGTGTTTCTGAGTTTCCCGGAACATTTTTGTACTTTCTCCTTTCATCGATCAACTGAAATATTTCTTCTGTTACCCATATTTTTTTCGCTGTTACCTTCTTTGTGCCTATGTTTCTCTTTCCAACTTCTGTGATGGCCCTTTTCAGAGATTTCCATTCCTCTTCAACTGTACTGCCTACTGAATTATTGCTTATTGCAATATGTATAACCTTAGAGAACTTCAAGCGTATCTCGTCATTCCTTAGACCTTCCGTATCCCACTTCTTTGCGTATTGAGTCTTCCTGACTAATCTCTTAAACTTCAGCCTACTATTCATCACTACTACATTGTGATCTGAGTCTATATCTGCCCCTGATTACGGCTTACAATCCAGAATCTGATTTCGGGATCTCTGTCTGACCATGATGTAATCTAACTGAAATCTCCCCGTATCACCCGGCCTTTTCCAAGGTTACCTCCTCCTCTTGTGATTCTAGAACAGAGTATTCTCTGTTACTAGCTGAAATTTATTACAGAACTCAATTAGTCTTTCTACTCTCTCATTCCTTGTCCCAAGCCCATATTCTTCTGTAACCTTTTCTTCTACTCCTTCCCCTACAATTGCATTCCAGTCCCCTACGGCTATCAGATTTTCGTTTCCCTTTACTGTATTTCCCTTTCAATATCCTCATATACTTCCTCTATCTCTTCATTATCAGCTTGCAACGTCGACATATATACCCTAAGTACCGTTGGCAGTGTTGGTTTGGGGTCGATTCTGATAAGAACAATCCTGTCACTGAGCTGTTCACAGTAACACAGTCTCTGCCATACCTTTCTACTCATAACGAATCCTACCCCAGTCATACCATTTTTTGCTGCTGTTGATACTACCCTATACTCATCTGACCAGAAATCCTTGTCTTCTTTCCATTTCACTTCACTGACCACTACAATATGTAGAGTGAGCCATTGCATTTCCCTTTTCAGATTTTCTAGTTTCCCTACCACGTTCAAGCTTCTGAGATTCCACGCCCCGACTCGTAGAACGTTATCCTCTAGTTGATTACTCAATCTTTTTCTCAGGGTCACCTCCCCCTTGGCAGTCTCCTGCCGGAGATCAGAGTGGGGGACTATTCCGGAATCTTTTGAAATGGAGAGATCATAATGACATTTTTTCAATTTACAGGCCATGTGTCCTGTGGATACACGTTATGTGTCTTTAATGCAGAGGTTTCCATTGCTTTCTGCATCCTCATGCCGTTGATAATTGCTTATTCTTCCGCCTTTAGGGGCAGTTTCCCATCCCTAGGACAAGAGAGTAACCTGAACATCTGACCGCTCCTCCACCCTCTTTGACAAGGCCGGTGGCAGAATGAGGGTGTCTTCTTATGCCTCAAGTCTTCAGCCGTCATTGCTGATTATTAATCAAATTTTAAGCAGTGGCGGGTTTCGATCCCAGGACCGAGGACGTTTTGATTAATAACCCAAGACGCTATCCTTAGACCGCGAGTGCAGCTGGGCTTTATGGAAGGTAAAGATGTCAGAGAGGATGTTATGAGGTTGATAACGGAAGCAAGACTTACGAAAAATTGAGGCCCGTTCAAAGGATTTGTGTTTTTGAATGTGAAATGGAACAATATAGTCAGAATTCTGAAGAAATAAGCAGTGGGGAAAGACTGGAAAAATACAATATGTAGAAGGACCAAGATGGGACGATCAGAATGGAAGACCAAGAACGAAGTGCTAGAATTAAAAAGCTTGTAATACACTGATGCAGCGTTTTATCTCTACTGTTTCACCTCCCCATCAAGGATATAGTGATGGAAGTAAAAGAAGGTCTATGAGCGCAATTAAAATTCATGGTGACAGAAAATCAACGATAAGATTCGATGATGACATTGCTCTCATCAGTGAAAGTGAAGAACTACATTTGAATGAAATAAACAGTGTAATGAATACACACTATGGACTGAGAGAAAACCGAAGAAAGACCAAAGTAATGAGGAGTAGCGGAAATTAGATTAACAATGAACTTGACCACGAAATAGACAAGGTTAGGGAATTTTGATGTCTTGGGACAAAACTACGCATGTCGGGCGAAGCAAGGCGATTTTAAAAAACTGGCTAACACACATAAAGAGGGAATTCCTGCCCAAGAGAAGTCTGCTGGTATCGAATATCGGCCTTACTCCAAGGAAGAAATTTTTAAGAATGTCCGTTTGGAGCACAGCATTATATGGTAGAGAATCATGGACTGTGTGTAAATCTGAGAAGGAGGCAAGCGAACCGATTGAGATGAGGTGCTACAGAAATGTATTGAAAATTAGGTGGACGGATAAGAAATGAGGAGATTCTCTGTATAATCGTAAAGGACAAAAATATCTGGAAAATGTTGAAAAGAAAAAGGGATAGGATGTGAGGATATGTGTTGTAGGATCAGGGAATAGTTTTGATCGCACTTGAGGGAGTGGTAGAGGGTAAAAACTGTGGGGCAAGAGGGTATAAATTCAGCAAATGAGTGAGGACGTATGGCGCAAGGGCTGCTCTAAGGTGAAGAGATTGGCGCAAGAGAGGAATTCGTGCTGGACTGTATAAACCGATCAGAGACTGATGAAAAATAATGAAGAGATGATCTGACCTTCAGATGCTAATAGATAAGTTCAGCAACACAATACGCAAGAGACATCTGAAATACTATGACCATTTTTATTGAAAGGACGACAGTAGACTCACTAAAAGACTACCCAACATTTTTAATTCAAAGGACAGCTGGTTAGGATGATTTAAAAGACATAAGAATAACAGAAGTCGTAATAAACCGTCAAGCTTCTGGAGCACTAGCAACAAAGCACAGATTCAATAAGAAGCTTAAAAGAAGTTTGGTACGACACGGCCGAAGCACAAATAAAAAGATGGAATGTTTTCGTGAAAAGTTTTTGCAGGATAAGAACACAAAATACATCAAGCAAATGCCCAGTTTCAAAGTGCTCCTTAAGTGGGAAAAAGACAAAAAGATACACACGATAATCAAATTCGTCATAATCACCCCACAGAAGTTGAAAGAGCATAGTAGCCTATTATGATAAGGAAAAAAAGAACACTACTGCCATTACGCCTTACAAACGCTCCCAGTAACTCAATAAGTTCACTACGCAGCCACAAATATGTTGCATCATTTGTCCATTAACAAAATATCTGACAGGTGAGAATGCATTTTCTTGAATCCAGTGTAAAATAATTTATTCTGCTTTTCTATAGGTACAGTAAAGAAATACCGTTATCTTGTTATGAAATTTGTGTTGCTGTTGTAACATTGGTAGTCTCAATAGCCAATCTGTTCATTTCTGTTAAATTTAATCCAGCATACTATTTTTTAACCTGTAGATGACGAACATTCAGTAATACACCCAAACTAATCAGGTGTACGTACACACATCATCATCATCATCATCATCATCATCAATCATCATCATAGAGTGAAATAATAGCCCTGGTGGCCTCTTACGGTCATACATCTCTTGTACCATCAATCCAACGATCTCTTTCATTTGTGTATGGAACGTAATTTAGAATTTGTCGCGTCAATCTGAAACATTCCATTCTTCTAACTTGTTGAAGCCAATTTCGTCAGTGACCTTGGGAGTAATTCTTTATATTTTTCATCTAAAGCTTTTTGGGTAGGGTTCATTGGATTTATGATCTAGAATAGCTTATCTATATTTCATCTCAATGCTTGATAATCATTTTCTGTCTTAATTTCGAATGGTCTGTGGGATACTTTGCTCTTATATCAAAGTATAGATGGTGCTAAGAAATTGTAAGCTTTTCATTTTGTTCATCTATGGATTGTTAGTCTTCTAAAAATTAGATTGATAATTTTGAGTTGTGGTTATACAAGTTGTAACATCTACATGGAAGATCTACAGACGATGTGAAGCCGAATTGTTCAAAGAAATTAATTTGCTCTGTTCTTGCTCTATACAAATTTTCATCCGACGGCGTTACTTTCCGTTACTGAACTGATCATAATATAACTTGTTGCTATGACATTTTTTTAAATAAATGCAACATACCTTCAGTATTACCAAAGAAAGCATGATCGTTTGTATCTAAAAATAATAAAGAAGAAAAATTAGTGTTTAGCATCACGTTGATCACGAAATCATCAGAGACGGTGTTCAAACTCAAATAGTGGAAAAATGGGGAACTAAATAGACGAGTCCTTTTCAGAGGAACGATCCCAGCATTTTCCTTAAGCAATTTTATGGAATCTGCGAAATACCGTTATCTGGATGGCCAGGAAAGTATTCGAACCACTGTTTTTCCGAATGTGGATTGTCTGCCTACATTATGACATCCAGAGTGTTATCATCTTGAAATCAAGAATTTTTCGTTGTCCTACAACTGAACTAAAAGAAATCAAAGACTTGTCGACCAAATAATGCAGAAGAATACGAAGTGGACAAATACGTTCCACAGTAACTCGGTAGAAATCGTGCAAATTATCTACAGCGCATGTTACTGACTCAGCAGCCTATGGCAACAACACTATTGTGATTCGAGAACGAAGTGTACTGGGTGCTTGTAATAAAAATGGCGATGTTCCGAGTGCTGCAAAGCTGATGTATATATCGCAGAATGCCGATACATTGTAGGTATGTTCATTAATCGGCGTGCTCACGGAGTATGCTAAAAATAGTAGTTCCACTTTCAGCCGCCGGGTGAAAATATGGTGCTGTAAGCTGTCATAATGTGGTGTGGATGCATGGAAAGATCAAGAACGATCAAACACGTGATAACTGTGGTCCTGGCACGTTTATTAGGATATGGTCGCAATTTGCAATACGTATTCAATATGGTCTCCCGACTCAGCAACGTAACACGACATGGTCAACGGTTGCTCGCAGCGTATCCAGTGTAATCAGAGCGATATGTCGTAGTAGTCTATCCTTCAGTTTTGGAGGAGTCCGAATAGATCTGTGATAGACACGATCTTTCAGATATCTCCCCAACCAGAAGTCAGATGGATTTAGGTCAGGGGATCAGGAAGGTCTAGAGACGATGCGGTAGTTACCGAAGATTTCTAGAAACAAATCTTTCACCTGGGAAGCAGCATGTGGTGTCGCCCCATCTTGCATGAAGATAGTGGTTTGGACACAGTTGCGTCTTGCAAATCTGGAATCACGTGTTGCACAAGGAGGTCCTTATAACCTGCAGATGTCGTTGTACACCTAACAGGCCCTCGAGGTGTCATCTAATGAAAGGAAAACTGACGAAGAATGAAGGGATTTGTGAAACCGCACCACACAGTCACATAAGCTGAGCGCAGTGGATGTTTCTGCACAACATGTGGCGAAGCAGAGACCCATATGCGAAGGTTCTGGCCCTTCACCGCACCATGCAGAGTAAAACGAGCCTCTTCCATCCAAGGGGTATACACCCGCCACTTATTATCCATTACCATGTGCATCAAAAAACTTAGTGCAAAGTCACAGCTTTATCCCATCCTGTAACTTCATTTGGTGCATATTCTGGATATTTTAGGGATACCGGTGTAAAATGCGCCACAAAATATTTTTAACTGTTGACCAGGGCAGAGACAATTCCCATGAAACGGCTCGACCACTGGCTGCAGAATCTGAGGCGTCTACTACACGGACAGATGTGCTACAGCAACTTCATCAACAACTGACAAGGTACTGGCTCTCCTCTTTCTTCTTGCTGCACCACCTGATTCACATGTTTGTTCAGATTTCTCGATCGTATTCCTTAGCCCATTTATTGCCATTAGGCGTCTTTGCAGCTGTATCTGTGGGCGACATTCCCGCAGTGAAGCGTTGCTATTGTTGCCGTTTCGATAAAATAACGTCACAAGCAGCACATAATTTTTTCTCTCAATAGCCATTGCGTTTCGTACGGAACACTTCAACCGTCTTAACCCTTTACATCAACAGTCACTGTGCAAAAGAATTGAACACGAGTCGCCAAATAACAAACAGCATAGTGAAGTCAAAACCAGAAAGATTTCACACTCTTACTATTTACAGCTCCATATCTCCACCTGGTGGCAGAATGTGGAACTATTCTTTTTTCAGTGTACTCCGTGGGCACACAGATTAATGAACATACCTTCGATGTTTCGGTCCTGTGATGTATACAGCCTGAACTCCTGCACTCGAAACACATTATTTGTTTAATTTAGTCGTATGGCTAGGGACTCCCGTCTGGCAGACGGTTCGCTGGGTGCCGGTCATTCAGTTTGACGCCACTTCGGTGACCTACAGTCGATGAGGATGAAAGGATGATGATGAGGACACACAACACCCAGTCCCTGGGAGGAGAAAATTCCCCAACCCTGCCAGGAATCGAACCCGGGCCCAGAGGGTTGACAACCGTCACGCTGACCATTCAGCTACCGGGGCCGGACGCAACACATTATAAACAGCCGGTACTATCGCGAGCACCGAAATAAAACATTCCGATGGTTTCTGGAATCACCGTAATCAACTCCTTTGGGGACAGAAGACTACGTTATCAGGTAGCTTATTTCTCAGAAATGTTAATTACTAGCCGTTTTATTTGTACTGTACAGTCACACATGCAGTACTCAAAATAATGCTTGAACATCGGTATCAACCGTTAGAAGGAAAAGGTTTACACTTATATCGTAAACGAAAAGACGAATCAAATGTGTCGGTTCTTAGTTGCAAAAACAGCCACATCTGATATTTGTCGATTACAGCGCCATCTACCATGAATGGGAAACAATGGTTTCACCAAGCCGTACGTAATTTTTGACGTAGAATCTGAATATGCTGTAACATGGGAGGGTGGGGGGGGGGTGGGGGGTCCCCTTTTGATAATACGAAGTTGATCGCGTCCACACAGGAGGGGTGTGTTGTAGCACAGACGTATTATGTTCACCTAGAAAATTGTTTTTGTACGAAGCGTCATTTTCGAGGTATTTAATTGTCTCAAGTTAAAACAAGCACCATACATATGCAAGGTGAATCACCTGAAACTTGCACCGCAAATATTGCTGATTCGAAATTGCTATTAATGTGTGGTTATCACGGAATCGATTGATAGTCAGGGGCTCCTACTGTTAGCCAGTCGTACTGTTAGCACACGATCGAGCTCTATTTGTTAATAATGAAGACGAATTGCAATACTCCATTCACCATCTAAATATTACAGCAATTACTTCCAATATGTTAATCTCAACCGTGATACGTAAAGTCGTGGGAGCTCGAACAAACGAGTACTTTAGAAAAGCAAGTGCTATTGATGTGCGCCTTCCACAGAATCAGTTGGTAGTCCCTCGTATTGTTAGCCGATAAACAGATGGTAATAATACTTAGAAAGTCTATTTTTTATGCAAACATACATTTTTAAATGTAGCAATGCCTATTGAAACTAACAAACTAAAAGCAGGGTAAATTAGAATGTCTGTGGTGTTTGTTGCAGGATTCTGGTGCGGGTCTTTTACGAGATATCGTACTTTGAATAGTTTCCACACGGACACTTGTTTATGCCATTCAAGCTGCGTAGTTGCTCGGTATGATGTTGGTATGTGTTCTTGCGACTTGCTAATCAGTTAGTGTGCGACAGTCCAAGCAGTAGGTCGTGACTGGACGATGAGATTTACCAACGCAGAAGCCGACATACTCATGGATTATGGAGAGAGTAGGAAGAATGTAGTACGTTCTTGCAGCCCCACGGACGTCAACCATATCGGCAGTTACGAGGCCTGTTCAGAAAGTAAGCTCCGATTGATTGCCAAATTGAAACCACAGTGAACATCAGAAATGTTTTACTTGTAACAATTAGCTACACCTTTCAGCTACTTCTCTACGTAGTCGCCGTTCTGACTTAGACTTTTGTCATAGCGTTGTACCAACTTTCCAATAGCCTCATCATAGAAGGCAGCCGCCAGTGCTTTCCGCCAATTCTCCACGCTGGCCTACACCTCGTTGTCTGTGTCAAAATGTTGTCTTCAAAGACAGCGGTTCATGTGACCAGAGATGAAACTCAGGGGGAGACAATTGCGGACTGTATTGTGGGTAATCTCACATTTCCATTTGAAAACGATGCAGGAGCATCTTCATTGCCCCTGCAGAATGCGGCTGAGAATTGTCTTGAAGAAGAAACAGCACGACAGTTATGTAATGTTAGCTGCATAGCTTCAGGCGAAATTTCTCACCAGGCCCTCGTACTTGGCGGCAGACACTATTTTCTAGACATCTTTACGCACTCACTGCGAGCTCAGAAATGAGAAGAGCGACGTGATGCTAACTGGGGTTATACTAGAGACACTACCCAACACATCTGTGCAAAGCTTTATCGGATTTTCATAGTCGTTTCCATTTCGCGACCGATCGGAGCTTACTTTCTGAACGCCCCTCGTATTTATCAACCTCTTCAACTAGTTACGTGAAAGTGTTAGAGTAACACGTAGATTTAACAAAAGGAAACAAGTGGCGACGTAAAAAGGGAAAATTAACGTTCTTGCTGCTGTTGCAGTTCATCCGCATGTTAATTCCCGCGCAATTGCACGAGGAAGTGGCACGAGTCTGGCAAGTGTTCTATACCTTCTCCAGCGGCTTAGATTCCATCCGTATCGCGTGCCTCTCCATAAAAGAGCTGCATGGAAACCATTATGAGAATCGTAGGTATTAAGACAGGATACTCCAGATGCATCACGATTCTTGTTTAGTGGTGAAGCCACATTTACCAATCATGGTCAGCGTCCATTGAGTGTAAACGTGTGCTGTGGTATAGTGAAACATCAGCTCATATGCCCGTTTTTGATAGATGGAACATGCACGCGCACAAGTGTCGCAGCCTCTTAACAGACCATCTTCCACGGATGCTAGAGAACGTTTCTCTGCAGACTAGGTGCAACTTGTTGTACCAACATGATGGCTGTCCAGCTCATAGCGTACGAGGTACTACGTTACGTCTTCACGAATTGGACGCAGGGGACCAGTACCTTGGCCAGCCCCTTCCCCTGATTTGACGCTGGTAGACTTTGCCTGTGGAAAAAGTAGAAAGACACTGTCTACAAGGACGTACCAACTACAGCCAATGATGTGCAACGACGTATTACTTGCAACCTGCTAGGACAACTCCGCTGAAATGCTAGCACGTGTGCAGTATACCAGACTAGAAGCGTGTGCTGACGCTGCCGTTGGTAACACTGAAACATCCTGTGATAGTCATCTGTCTCGTTACTTGTCAGAATACTTATATCTAGTGTATGGACTCGCGCTCTTCTTTAATGTGTGCTACCACAGATATTGTACAAGTGTCGACGTGGAAACACCACTTACATGATAACTGACACTACTTTTAATTTGTTAATGTGAATAGGCATTGTTCCATTTAAAAAGTGTATATTTGCACAAAAAATACACTTTCTAAGTCAAGATTTTAAACATGGCAGCAACAGCAACTGTTGAAATTCTTCACGATACTTCTGATGAAGGTATATTTATATGTACCGAAACCTTGGTCAATAAATTTTAATAAATTTTTATCCTGCAACTGTTTTTGGCTGTCATCCTTTATCGTGAAGGACACTTTCTAAGTATTATTACAATCTGTTTATTGGCTAACAATACGAGACCCTGACTACCAATCGGTTCTGCGAAAACTGCACTTCAATAGCACTTGCTTTTCTAAACTATATGTTTGTTCCAAGTCCCACGACTTTACCTATCATTGATGAGACTGACGTATTAGAAGTAACTGCAATGATATTTAGATGGTGAATGGGCTATTATAATTCACCTTCATTATTAGCAAATGAAGCTCGATCGTGATATCCAGCGTGTTATAATCCAAAAGCATAATGTTCTCACGGATTCCAATTAGATTGATGTAAGCGTTAAACAGAAATGGTAATAAGGCCATATAATAGGTGTATTTACAAGGAGTTCAAAACCAGTATGACTTATTCTTATAGGAGATACACTAAGCTGAAAAAAGTCATGAGATACCCCCTACTTTCGTGTGGGACTTCCTTTTGCTCGACGTACTGCAGCAGCTCCACATGATGGACTCAACAAGTCGTCGGAATTCCTTTGCAGAAATACTGAGCCATCCTTCCTCTATAGCCGTCCATAACCGCGAAAGTGTAGCCGGTACATGATTTTGTCCACGAAATGATCTCTGGATTATGTCCCATAAATGTTCAATGGGATTCATGTCGGATGAGTGGCCAAATAATTCCCGAACTGTCCAGGATGTTCTTCTAAACAATCGCGAACAACAGTGACTCGGTCACATCCAGAAACATGAAGCACATAAATGGCTGCAAATGCTCTTCAAGTAGCCGAAAATAACCATTTCCAGTCGATGACCGGTTCAGTTGGACCAGAGGACCCATTTCCTTCCATGTAAACATAGCCCACGCCCTTATGGAGAGATCACCAGCTTGCACAGTGCCTTGTTGACAACGTGGCTTCGTGAGATCTGCGCCACTCTCGAATCCTACCTTCGGCTCTTACCAACTGCAATTGGCCCGCATCTCGTGGTCATGCGGTAGCGTTCTCGCTTCCCACGCTCGGGTTCCCGGGTTCGATTCCCGGCGGGGTCAGGGATTTTTTCTGCCTCATGATGGCTGGGTGTTGTGTGATGTCCTTAGGTTAGTTAGGTTTAAGTAGTTCTAAGTTCTAGGGGACTGATGACCATAGATGTTTAGTCCCATAGTGCTCAGAGCCATTTGAACCATTTGAGTTGAAATTGGGATTCATCTGACCAGGCTACCGTTTTCCAGTCCTCTAGGGTACAACCGATATGGCCACGAGCCCAGGAGAGAACAAAGGCACTCGCGTCAGTCGTCTGCCGCCACAAGCCATCAATGCCAAATGTCGCCGCACTGTCCTAACGGATAAGTATGTCGTATGCCCCACATTTATTTTACGCGTTGTTACTTGTCTGTTAGCACTGACAATTCTACGCAAACGCCGCTGCTCTCGGTCGGTAAGTGAATGCCGTCGGACATTGTGTTGCCATGGTGAGAGGTAATGCCTGAAATTTGTTTTTTTTTCGGCACGCTCTTGACACTGTTTGTCTCCGAGTACAGAATTCCCTAATGATTTTCGAATTGGAATGTCCCATGCGTGTAGCTCTAATTACCATTCCACGTTCAGAGCTTGCTAATTGGCCAGAAACCCTTCCACAGCTCCGCCAATGCACTGCCCTTTTATACCTTGTGGCCGGCCGCGGTGGCCGAGCGGTTCTAGGCGCTTCAGTCCGGAACCTTGCCACTGCTACGGTCGCAGGTTCGAATCCTACCTTGGGCATGTATGTGTGTGATGTCCTTAGTTAGGTGTAAGTACTTCTAAGTTCTAGGGGACTGATGACCTCGGATGTTAAGACCCATAGAGCTCAGAGCCATTTGACCCATTTTTGAACGGATGCTAGAAAACGTTTCCCTGCAGACTAGGAGCAACTTGTGGTACCAACATGATGGCTGTCCAGCCCATGGTGTACGAAGTACTACGGTACGTCTTCACGAATTGTTTCCAAATCGGTGGACTAGACACAGAGGACCTGTGTACGCGGTACTACCTGAGTCCGTATGTGTGCATATCGTTGTCCCACAGCATTGTAAATTATCGCAATGGGCAATTGTGTGAAGATACAAATCCTCGAACATACGAACTGTAGCATCAGTATCGCTTCAGTATCAATGCGAGGGCAGAACACGTTACCAAAGACATTAGCAGGTTCTCAGAATCACCGATATTTTCGTGATGAATTACCAGCGTTATTGGAGAAAGTTATCCTTGCAGAAAGACAACGGCCTTTTCTTTTTATACTCTCTCTCTCTCTCTCTCTCTCTCTCTCTCTCTCTCTCTCTCTCTCTCACACACACACACACACACACACACTACAGAGCACTGCCCCATTCTCTGTATGCGACAGTACTTCACCGTAACGCTTCTTAGGCTGTGGCTTGGTCCGTTAGCATCACCTCCCCTTTCAACGGACCTGAACCCGTTGCATTTGTGGCTATGGGGACATTTAAAGACACTGGCGTCTGACTATCCCATGCACAATGTACAGACGTTACAGGAAAATTTGAGCAATGCATGTGACACAATCCGAATGGAGTTAGGTGTGTGCGAAGGACTGCGTGATCCACTACGAAGAATGGCAGAAGGATGTATCAGGATGTGTGGTAATCACATACAGTACTGCCTATAGTGTACTTTTACGTAAAAGATACACTCCTGGAAATTGAAATAAGAACACCGTGAATTCATTGTCCCAGGAAGGAGAAACTTTATTGACCCATTCCTGGGGTCAGATACATCACATGATCACACTGACAGAACCACAGGCACATAGACACAGGCAACAGAGCATGCACAATGTCGGCACTAGTACAGTGTATATCCACCTTTCGCAGCAATGCAGGCTGCTATTCTCCCATGGAGACGATCGTAGAGATGCTGGATGTAGTCCTGTGGAACGGCTTGCCATGCCATTTCCACCTGGCGCCTCAGTTGGACCAGCGTTCGTGCTGGACGTGCAGACCGCGTGAGACGACGCTTCATCCAGTCCCAAACATGCTCAATGGGGGACAGATCCGGAGATCTTGCTGGCCAGGGTACTTGACTTACACCTTCTAGAGCACGTTGGGTGGCACGGGATACATGCGGACGTGCATTGTCCTGTTGGAACAGCAAGTTCCCTTGCCGGTCTAGGAATGGTAGAACGATGGGTTCGATGACGGTTTGGATGTACCGTGCAGTATTCAGTGTCCCCTCGACGATCATCAGTGGTGTACGGCCAGTGTAGGAGATCGCTCCCCACACCATGATGCCGGGTGTTGGCCCTGTGTGCCTCGGTCGTATGCAGTCCTGATTGTGGCGCTCACCTGCACGGCGCCAAACACGCATACGACCATCACTGGCACCAAGGCAGAAGCGACTCTCATCGCTGAAGACGATACGTCTCCATTCGTCCCTCCATTCACGCCTGTCGCGACACACTGGAGGCGGGCTGCACGATATTGGGGCGTGAGCGGAAGACGGCCTAACGGTGTGCGGGACCGTAGCCCAGCTTCATGGAGACGGTTGCGAATGGTCCTCGCCGATACCCCAGGAGCAACAGTGTCCCTAATTTCCTGGGAAGTGGCGGTGCGGTCCCCTACGGCACTGCGTAGGATCCTACGGTCTCGGCGTGCATCCGTGCGTCGCTGCGGTCCGGTCCCAGGTCGACGGGCACGTGCACCTTCCGCCGACCACTGGCGACAACATCGATGTACTGTGGAGACCTCACGCCCCACGTGTTGAGCAATTCGGCGGTACGTCCACCCGGCCTCCCGCATGCCCACTATACGCCCTCGCTCAAAGTCCGTCAACTGCACATACGGTTCACGTCCACGCTGTCGCGGCATGCTACCAGTGTTAAAGACTGCGATGGAGCTCCGTATGCCACGGCAAACTGGCTGACACTGACGGCGGCGGAGCACAAATGCTGCGCAGCTAGCGCCATTCGATGGCCAACACCGCGGGTCCTGGTGTGTCCGCTGTGCCGTGCGTGTGATCATTGCTTGTACAGCCCTCTCGGAGTGTCCGGAGCAAGTATGGTGGGTCTGACACACCGGTGTCAATGTGTTCTTTTTTCCATTTCCAGGAGTGTAGATAGGTATGAGAGGACAGATTGGCCGATATCCCACAAAGTATCGGTTTCCTGACACTATGGGAACTTTTCTTCTAGTTTTGACCAATACTGCAACGTGTAGGGTGTAATGGTCGCCTAGTCGTAGATATTGCTAACTGCTATAATCGCACTATTTCACTCCAATTTACGGAGCTTGTTAGCACTTGATGTTAGGTTGGCGCCATTAAAATGCATTGTAGTAATCGCTGCTGCTTGCTGGATCGCTGCTGTGTCTCGATGCTGATGCTGGCTCTAAATCTGGTTGTCTAGGGTTAAAAACATGAGGTCCCGTGTTTTTTATGTGCTTTTGATGATAAAGAACGAGCGAAACCAACAAATATGTAAACTTCAAATATTTATTACTCTGGTGGCCATCTTAATTCCACTGTCCACCAAAGACCATGACACAACACAAAGTAGTACTTCCTTTACATGTTCTTTGCATTGTTTATCCACCCACCTCAAACAATCACGCACAAACACGCTTTACCAAAGTGACGTTCCGACTGCGCCCTCGACCCTTCTTGCTGCTTGTATTTATAACATTGTCAAAGAACTACTAAAAAGAGATATAGTTTATAAGTCACATGTAAATCTGTTATCATAATTTGTGCAGATAAGTTATTAATTTTCTTCGAGTGACATAATTTAACATGTTATGAAAATGACAGACAGATTTGTTGACTTGACAGAATAATACTCTGTTACAAAAAGGCCGTTTTTTAGAAGTTTGTCAATTGACTTCTCTAATTTGCATAAATAAGTAAGTAACATGAATTATTAAGAATTACATTGGTTTTCGTCTAAAATAGGATTGATTACGTGAATACTGAGTGAAAACGCTCCTAGTGAACAAATAGGTTTCACTGGGTGATTTTTATTTAAGGAGATCCAAAATACCTAAGTTGTCCACTATTTTTCGTACTTCATATTAATTATTTAAGATGAACTTAGCGTTTTTACATGATGACATTTGCTGTATCAGTGATCAAGTGATACTAACTTTTGTGTGGGTCAGTTATTCAGTATAATTTAATGGGTTGACTGTTTATGGAGACATGTTATGCAATCATTGTTAACATACACAATAACTTTTCTATAATCATAAATACTCGTTAAACTGGTTGAATTTGGAGGGTATCGCATACTTCATTAAAGTAAAGCCTTTAATATGTTCCGTTACAAGGGATCGTGATACTTTCCTTAAACGCCCTGTGTGGAGTGAGAATAGCATGCCAGCATGAAACTGGAACTTCACTGTAATGCTTTTTGTTTACATTTTGGTCTAAAACATAAACTTTATTATTACTTGTATTTGTCGTTTACTTACAAAAAATGGTTCAAATGGCTCTGAGCACTATGGGACTTAACAGCTATGGTCATCAGTCCCCTAGAACTTAGAACTACTTAAACCTAACTAACCTAAGGACATCACACAACACCCAGCCATCACAAGGCAGAGAAAATCCCTGACCCCGCCGGGAATCGAACCCGGGAACCCGGGCGTGGGAAGCGAGAACGCTACCGCACGACCACGAGATGCGGGCGTTTACTTACATATTCAGTTACAATAGACAACAAAATTTAACATTTTTCGTGCTTTGGAAACGAAAAGTGAATTTTCTTATGAAATCGAGGGTCCTGAATTCAAAAATCACAATGAAAATGTTGAACTGGTTCGAGTTTAAGGTGAGTGTAAAGGGTCAGTGCTACCTAGCGTTAACGTGAAATAAACAGGACTGCACACAATGAAAGTGATAAAAACTTAACTTACCGGGATATTACAACTGGCACGTTTTTGCCTGCCGCTTGTATTGTTCATCTGTAACATCTCAGCAATCATAGACTTTCTTCAGTGGCCCTGATATCGTTTTTCCATTGTAGATGTCACTTGGTGGAAATGCTACCCTTGTTCATCGCTGGATGCTCCCCAGTTTTCAGGGAAGAAGTCTATGTGGGGGAGTAGCATACGTATTTTTAAAGGCAGATGGCGCCCTATTGCTCGGCACGATGATATAAGATGCTCCACTATGTTCTTTTAGTTCTGAGCTGAGTTCTGAGATGGCGTTTAGATGATGCGATGTTGGCTGTGAGCTGAGGCTCACTGGAAGACAATGAATCTACGGTAGAATTTGGCATACCTGCGTCGAGTTTGTCCGAGTCTTGCTCTTCGTCAGCGAACCACTGGGGTAAGTTGCGCGAGGGTTTCAAACAGGCAGTTCTTCAGAATGTGGCACAGGCACTGAAGGGATATTATGATAAGCGATAGTCCACTTCTTTTCTGGAGGTGTCCTTAATTAGAAGAATAATGCAAACATAGCAGGTTGTAGAATGATTGGTCGGCTCTCTCTGTATCACGGGGACAGAAAACGGCATGCTTTGTTCTTTTCCAAGTAGCCAGCGCCGCAAGTGCGTAGAGGGCATATTACGAAAAATGTGTGGTGCCCACTTCTTGTCCGTGTCTCCCAGTTTACAATCAAAATACAAGCATTAGGCTTTCTTTATGATTGGCGCGAAACTGATTTTTCGATTGGCAAATGTTACCTCACTGCAAACATAACAAAAATTGTCTGCACTGTTCACACATTTACGTGACATGCTTCTGGTCAGCATAGATAAAAGAAACACCACACACTCACCTAGTATGTCACCACGCTCACATTCGCAACAGCATATTCTCACTATGACCACTCCAAACGTACAAGTTGTGGTAGGCCATCTTTTGACGGGCAGAAATTACTTTTTTGGTGGTCAGGTGTCACGTCATCGCAAACAACAACATTCTGTGCACTGTCAAAACATTTTGGCGATATGTATCAAATTACTCACTTCGACTAAGGTAACAGATTTAACATGACACATTAACCAAATGTAGTATCCTCGTCGCCACTGTAGAGTCTTGCACCGCAAGGAAGCAAGGGAGAGGATGTTGTTCTGGGTGGCCAAATTCCTTTTTCTACAACACAAATGCGCACGTGGATTAATACGGTTCTTTATTTACATGGACATTTACTTAACTGGAAATAGAGCCCATGGTGCAAGCTCATCAGTAATAGTCTTCTTGCAGACAGTATTGGTAAGCTTGCTATTACAAACTTTAGTCTCACTGCTGGATAAGTACAAGTCCCGCTGTAGTCACTAATCTGGTCGCTATGTACTGTTGTAGGCTGCGACATGAACTGGGCCCACTCTGCGAATGTGCTGACGGACGTCAAACTGGATGAGTGAGTCAGTGGGGCCTCCCGGTCAGCGGCAGCGGCCTAAATACTTGCTGTCGAGAGGGCGTTGGCGGCGTGTTTCCTGTCGGTCTGTCTCTGGACTCTCTCGTGATAGCCACACTTGATCCAGCGCCTGCTAATTGATCTTCACTTCATCTTTCCCTGCCTGTGAGCGATTTTCGTGCGGTAGCGTTCTCGCTTCCCATGCCCGGGTTCCCGGGTTCGATTCCTGGCGGGGTCAGGGATTTTCTCTGCCTCGTGATGGCTGGGTGTTGTGTGATGTCCTTAGGTTAGTTAGGTTTAAGTAGTTCTACGTTCTAGGGGACTGATGACCATAGATGTTAAGTCCCATAGTGCTCAGAGCCAGAGAGCCTGCCTGTGAGCTGGCGACCGCTTACGCCAGCACACCTAATATCTCACCAGGACCACATCTGGAAATGCAAATTGTAACTGCGCAAGAACTCTAAACAACATGTTTTTGCTAGCAAAGTACTATGGTGTACAATACCATATCTAGGTAAGCTATCAGACAAACTAGCCAAAACACTGAAAGCCCAAAAATATAAAACATCAATTCATATAAGAGGTACTACAGCTAATCTCATATTAAACAGCAAAGACAAAACAGATAAACTAAGCAACAGTGGGGTCTACAAAATAACCTGCACAGACTGCAATAAAATGTACATTGGTCAAACGGGCTGGGCCATATCAACAAGGCTGACTGAACCTGGACGCAGCTGGAGATTAAATAAATCAGACTCCACCTTTGCTGAACATGTGCTCAAAGAACGACACAAATATCTAACACACGCAGAAGTGATACATATAGCCAACAAAGGCAGAAAACTCAGCCTACTACAAGCATTTGAAATTAATGAAGACTTAGCCCTAAATCCCCAGCTGGTCCTAAATGACCAATTGCAACTGAGCATATCATCACTCTTAAACTTTACACAATACAGTGAACCTGCTACTAACCACAAAGTGTCACAGTAATAAACAAATTAACACCTTGATACAATGTAATACCCTTTATGTGTTTACATTTCTAACTGTCACTGAACTGTAACAATGTAAGATTCGGTATACACTCCTGGAAATTGAAATAAGAACACCGTGAATTCATTGTCCCAGGAAGGGGAAACTTTATTGACACATTCCTGGGGTCAGATACATCACATGATCACACTGACAGAACCACAGGCACATAACACAGGCAACAGAGCATGCACAATGTCGGCACTAGTACAGTGTATATCCACCTTTCGCAGCAATGCAGGCTGCTATTCTCCCATGGAGACGATCGTAGAGATGCTGGATGTAGTCCTGTGGAACGGCTTGCCATGCCATTTCCACCTGGCGCCTCAGTTGGACCAGCGTTCGTGCTGGACGTGCAGACCGCGTGAGACGACGCTTCATCCAGTCCCAAACATGCTCAATGGGGGACAGATCCGGAGATCTTGCTGGCCAGGGTACTTGACTTACACCTTCTAGAGCACGTTGGGTGGCACGGGATACATGCGGACGTGCATTGTCCTGTTGGAACAGCAAGTTCCCTTGCCGGTCTAGGAATGGTAGAACGATGGGTTCGATGACGGTTTGGATGTACCGTGCACTATTCATTGTCCCCTCGACGATCACCAGTGGTGTACGGCCAGTGTAGGAGATCGCTCCCCACACCATGATGCTGGGTGTTGGCCCTGTGTGCCTCGGTCGTATGCAGTCCTGATTGTGGCGCTCACCTGCACGGCGCCAAACACGCATACGACCATCATTGGCACCAAGGCAGAAGCGACTCTCATCGCTGAAGACGACACGTCTCCATTCGTCCCTCCATTCACGCCTGTCCGGACACCACTGGAGGCGGGCTGCACGATGTTGGGGCGTGAGCGGAAGACGGCCTAACGGTGTGCGGGACCGTAGCCCAGCTTCATGGAGACGGTTGCGAATGGTCCTCGCCGATACCCCAGGAGCAACAGTGTCCCTAATTTGCTGGGAAGTGGCGGTGCGGTCCCCTACGGCACTGCGTAGGATCCTACGGTCTCGGCGTGCATCCGTGCGTCGCTGCGGTCCGGTCCCAGGTCGACGGGCACGTGCACCTTCCGCCGACCACTGGCGACAACATCGATGTACTGTGGAGACCTCACGCCCCACGTGTTGAGCAATTCGGCGGTACGTCCACCCGGCCTCCCGCATGCCCACTATACGCCCTCGCTCAAAGTCCGTCAACTGCACATACGGTTCACGTCCACGCTGTCGCGGCATGCTACCAGTGTGAAAGACTGCGATGGAGCTCCGTATGCCACGGCAAACTGGCTGACACTGACGGCGGCGGTGCACAAATGCTGCGCAGCTAGCGCCATTCGACGGCCAACACCGCGGTTCCTGGTGTGTCCGCTGTGCTGTGCGTGTGATCATTGCTTGTACAGCCCTCTCGCAATGTCCGGAGCAAGTATGGTGGGTCTTACACACCGGTGTCAATGTGTTCTTTTTTCCATTTCCAGGAGTGTATATTAATACACAATTTTCTAATAACAAAATGTAATCGCCAGAGAAAACATCGCTGTTGTACAACGAACAATTAAAGTACAGTGCAACTGTTCGCAACAAATACCAACAAATTGTAAATTTGTAATAATGTGTATTCTAAATGTGATTCTTGAGTTTCTCCCGGCGTATTTGATAATCAAAATATCCACGGGTGTACTGCCGGTCTACAGTGTCCAACGGGCACAATATTTCGGCGATCATACATGTCGCCATCATCAGGTGAACTGACGGACTGAGCTCCTGTGAACGTGCCGGCACGGAGATCCGTACACTATGGCTGCTCAGGTGGAACTGGGTTCGGTCGCGGCGGCGGCGGATTTAAATACCCTCCGTCAGTCCGTCAGTTCACCTGATGATGGCGACATGTATGATCGCCGAAATATTGTGCCCATTGGACACTGTAGACCGGCAGTACACCCGTGGATATTTTGATTATCAAATACGCCGGGAGAAACTCAAGAAAAACATCATACACCTTTACGGGGAGGAGATGTATCGCAGCATGAAGAAATTTGAAAAGTTGCCCCACCGTAGATGTCGTTTGCTAAGTACTCTTGCCTTTCTAAAGAGATGTCGTTCCGAGAACGTTGTTCCAAATTTTGCTAAGGTTATGCATCACATCGATTCTGCAGCTGGTAAGAGAATCAAGAAACGAGCCAGCCTCGCATTGGTACGTGAGGGAGTGCATTTCACCCGCCGGAGCCTTGAGTTTATCTCACAGGAATTACTCAAACTACATTTGCAACTGGCTAGTAATTTCACTTCTTTTTCCTGGGATTGGATTGATGGTGTCACCTGGGTTGCAGCTGATTCCGCCCATAAGAAGGCAACGGGACGTCAAACAGCCAAGTTCTCACGTCTCCTTGACAAACCATCTCTGCAGGTTCCGGGCAAGACTGTCATCAATTTGAGTGGCATGGTGTTGAGTGATGATGCGGTCTCGGTTTTGCAGAAAGGTCTCAACTTCGCTCCCACCCCCAAGTTCACTCCGGTCGCAGAAATTGTTAGTGCTGTTGAACAGGTTGCAGCTCGACTTCCGCCTGAATCAGCTGAGGAAATACGTCGTGAAACTTGTCGTGCGTTGACGAAATCCAAGCCGATGAAGTCAAATATCACGAGTAAAGAGAGGGCGGCCATTCGTGATCTGAGGGAGCGCTCTGAAATTGTTGTCTTACCGGCTGACAAAGGCAATGCTACAGTTGTTGTCTCCCACAAGGACTACACTGATAAGATGCAGAGCCTGCTAAATGACGATTCCTACCGGAAGATCAGCGTTGACCCTACAAAGAAGGTGGACAACAAGACGAGGTCGCTTCTCAAGGACGCAGAATTACCGGAGGGTGACGCTAAGAAATTGTTACCCCAAGGTCCGGTACCGCCTAGACTATATGGACTCCCGAAGGTTCACAAAGAGGGGGTACCATTACGCCCCATTGTCAGCAACATCAGGGCACCTACATATTTGTTGGCCAAATACCTGACGGGAATATTAAGTCCTTACGTGGGTAAATGCCCTCATCACATCCGTAATTCCGTGGATTTTGTTAAACGCCTTGATAGCTTCACGTTGGGTGAGTCAGATATCATGGTGAGTTTTGACGTCGTTTCCTTGTTCACGAGGGTACCCCTGCGAGAGTCACTAGAACTGATTAGTCAGAAGTTTGACGAGAAGACCACTGAACTGTTTAGGCATGTCTTGACTTCCACGTATTTTCTTTTTAGTGGAGAATACTACGAACAGACGGAGGGAGTCGCCATGGGTAGCCCACTCTCACCGGTGGTAGCGAATTTGTACATGGAGAACTTCGAGGAGGAAGCCCTGTCGTCATCCGAATGGAAACCTACTTGCTTTTTCCGTTACGTGGACGACACTTTCGTCATCTGGCCACATGGTATGGATAAACTCCTTGACTTCCTTACACATCTAAACTCCATACACCCCAACATCAAATTCACTATGGAGACTGAAACGGAGGGTAAACTACCTTTCCTTGACGTCTTGGTCAAGAGAAGGCCTGACGGCACCCTAGGTCATGGGGTGTATCGGAAGACAACGCACACTGATTTGTATTTGCACGCAGACAGCTGCCACCACCCTTCACAGAGGAATGGGGTACTTAAAACTCTAGTACATAGGGCGCGCACTATCTCTGACGCAGAGAGTCTACCCCAGGAATTGGAACATCTGAGATATGTATTTCGAAAAAATGGGTACTCAGAGTGGCAGATTCAACGTGCTCTCCGCCCAACCACTACAGCACAACCTGTGGATATGGATGAAATCACGAGGGAGGAGGTAGGCACTGCGTTTATCCCATATACAGGCGCACTCTCGGGAAAGATCGCCCGCATTTTGAAGAAACACCGGGTCGGAACGGTGTTTTGTCCTCCGAATAAAACTCGTGCACTGGTGGGGAGCGCCAAAGATGACCTCGGTTTGAGGAAGGCCGGCGTGTACCAGATTCCGTGTCAATGTGGCAAGTCGTATATTGGTCAGACGATGCGTACCGTCGAGGATCGATGCCGTGAACACCAGAGGCACACTCGACTGATGTATCCGAGCAATTCGGCGGTCGCTGAACATTGTTTGTCGGAAAATCACGCTGTGGAGTATGAACGCACGAGGATTCTGGTACAGATGTCGAGATACTGGGACAGCGTTGTTAGAGAGGCCATCGAAATTCGCACCAATGACGACCTCATAAATCGTGACTGTGGCTATAATCTTAGCAAGGCTTGGGAACCAGCGATTGGGTTAATCAAGAGTAAATCGAGCAAATGTATAGTTGTGACGACCACGGCGGACGGAGCCATCACACCGACGTCATCTCAGACGCCGTCGCAATCTGTTCCACCGCGCGACCGTGGCGCGGGGCGCGGACGGCGGAGTGAGCGCGCCGCGGGCGGAGGGTATTTAAATCCGCCGCCGCCGCGACCGAACCCAGTTCCACCTGAGCAGCCATAGTGTACGGATCTCCGTGCCGGCACGTTCACAGGAGCTCAGTCCGTCAGTTCACCTGATGATGGCGACATGTATGATCGCCGAAATATTGTGCCCGTTGGACACTGTAGACCGGCAGTACACCCGTGGATATTTTGATTGTATTCTAAATAATTATAATTGTTGCTAGAATGAAATTTTCACTCTACAGCCGAGTGCGCGCTGATATGAAACTTCCTGGCAGATTAAAACAGTGTTCCGGACCAAGACTCGAACTTGGGACCTTTGCCTTTCGCGGGCAAGTGCTCTACCAAATGAGCTACCCAACCACGAGTCACGCCCCGTCCTCACAGCTTTAATTCCGCCAGTACCTAGTCACGATTTCGAGAAAAACGTGTTTTATGTTTTGTGTTACAACTTTTGTTGTTAATTTAAACATACATCTAGTTACCGATCCCTATACCATACAGACAATCCTTCCAGACAAAAAAGGAGGTCGTCCTCCACCTCATTCGTGTCCATGGTGCTCCTGTGGGGCTCTTTGGCAGTGCCTGTCATCTGCTGCTCTGCTCGCTCGACGCACTTTTCGTCCGCTTTTGTGCAGAAGTTGCAACAGGCCGGTCCGAACTCAAGTTTGAGCACTTTCATAATTTCCTTAATGCCCGTTCGGGCGTCGCTAAAATTACATGCTAGCACGTTGGCGACGATGTCGACTACCTTTTTACCGCTGTAAATGGTTTCCGAAGCTACTTTTCCACAAATCGACTGGTAACTCGATAATGGATTTTTATCGAAACTAATACGAAAACTATAATAAAGTAATGTGAGACCTGAGTCCCCCCGGCGTATACTGTATTCAGATAACTTACGGGCGTGCAGCCGGGTGACGTCACCGACATTCGACGGTATTTCGACGAGAGAACACCCTGCAATTTACAAAGGATACCCTATCCCTTGAAAATGGCAGGGTGTCCTCCTGTAGAAACATCGGCAGTTGTCGACGGCACCTGCAAGCAGCCCCTAAGTTATTTGTACAGTAAGATAGTTACGTGGCGCAGTGGTTAGCACAGTGGACTCGCATTCGGGAGGACGACTGTTCAAAAACCCACGTCCCGTCATCCTGATTTTGTTTGTCCGTGATTTCTCCAAATCACTTGAGATGAATGTCGTGATGATTCCTTCGAACGGGCACGGCCAACATCCTTCCCAGTCGTTCCGAAATCCGATGGGACCGAAAAGTTCGCTGTTTGGTCCTTTCCTCAAAATCAACCAGTCAGCCAAAGCAGATGTCAAAGAGAAACTTTTAAGCAAAATAAAAAGACTTTGGGACATTTTCAAAGCGAACTACCCTTTTAACTGGCAGTTGAAATTAACGGATCTTGTTTCGAGTCGATTCTGTAAAATGTCCTGGAGTTTTTTCCCGTGTCAGTTCGCAATGTCTCCATGGCGTCTCGAAAATTACGTTACAGGCATTAAGTCAAGCGCCGGCACGCCAGTCAACGCTAGTTACTTAGCTTGTACTCTCTATGTAGCACTGACTTGGGATTGTCTACAGTACTGGCCATTAAGACTGCTACATAAAGAAGAAATGCAGATGATAAACGGGTATTCATTGGACAAATACATTATACTAGAACTGACATGTGATTACATTTTCACGCAAGTTGGGTGCATGGATCCTGAGAAATCAGTACCCAGAACAACCAGCTCTGGCCGTAATAACGACCTTGATACGCCTGGGCATTGTCAAACAGAGCTTGGATGGCGTGTACAAGTACAGCTGCACATGCAGCTTCATCACGATACCACAGTTCAACAAGGGTAGTGACTGGCGTATTGTGACGAGCCAGTTACTCGGCCACCATTGACCAGACGTTTTCAATTGGTGAGAGATCTGGAGAATGTGCTGGACAGGGCACCAGTCGAACATTTTCTGTACCCAGAAAGGCCCGTACAGGACCTGCAACATGCGGTCGTCCATTATCCTGCTGAAATGTAGGGTCGTAACACATCTGAAATGTAACGTCCACTGTTCAAAGTGCCGTCAATGAGAACAAGAGGTGACCGAGACGTGGAGGCAATGGCACCCTATACCATCACGCTGGGTGATACGCCAGTATGGCGATGACGAATACCCGCTTCCAATGTGCGTTCACCGCGATGTCGCCAAACACGGATGCGACCATCATGATGCTGTAAACAAAGCCTGGATTCATCGGAAAAAATGACGATTTGCCATTCGTGCACCCAGGTTCGTCGTTGAGTACACCATCTCAGGCGCTCCTGTCTGTGATGCAGCGTTAAGGGTAACCGCAGCCAAAGTCTTCGAGCTGACAGTCCATGCTGCTGCACACGTCGTCGAACTGCTCGTGCAGATGGTTGTTGTCTTGCAAACGTCCCGATCTGTTGACTCAGGGATCGAGACGTGACTGCACGATCCGTTACAGCCATGCGGATAAGATGCCTGTCATCTCGACTGCTATAGTTCAATTCTTTTATCTTGGCGGCTCGCGCATGCCCGCCTAGACGCGGGAGATTGCTGCGTTGCCAGTTGCACACGCCGCACGCGCCAAGAGAAGCAGCGCCATAGTATAGCATAGTTCGCAAGCTTACGTTTAGGGGGGAGCGCGCAGTTCATGAAGTAAAGCCACCACGGCCGCTTTAACCCTTTCGCTGCTACAAAGACGTGCTCCCTGCATTCCGCGCTGTGGGCGATTTTGTTACTGCACTGCTCGCCTGTGCAGACACATTGTGTTCCGACTGCTTTGACACTCTTTATCATTCGATTCCACAAAAACTATTTGGCTCAAAAATTAGATTTTTACCTATCTTATTGACTGATACCTTCCCCCCATAAATGACTTAATTTTGTTTCGATGTTCAACGCAGTTATTATGCAGCATTAAATATAGTAAACCATTGCACGAAATTTTGAAGAGTTTGCAGAGGTAAAGTCCATAGAGTATACTTTCCGGATGGTCGATTTTAGTTGCCACAATGTTGAGAATGAAATGTGGACAAGATACCTATATATTTCACTTAATTTAAGTACCACATAAGTGTCGTATGTAATATTGAGAAATATTCCACCTTTCGCGACTGTAACAAAAGTTTTACTTACACTGGGTACGTTTGGCTTTCTTTTAAAGCACTTCAATCAATCAAAAGGAAGTAGACAAAATACATTAAACAAAACTGTGGACTTACAAAAACATTAGGACTTGAATATACCGTCTGTCAGTGAAGTGCTCAGAGCTATGTCAAATATAATTTTGTGTGTGGCACACACAAACAGCATTTATTTGCTAAAACACTGATGAGCCAACACAAACGTTGAATATTGTGCTACCGCAGCACAAAACTACGAAAGGTGACTTGGCAATGGAGGACACAAAATACAGTCCTCTTATGATGCTTCAAAAGAGAGAAACGCGTCTGGTCTAAGTAAGTCGCTTATTACAGTTGCAGAAGAGGGATATATTTCAATACCATTGGTAAAACTGCGACTATGGAACAAAAACAAGCAATAGAACATCAATACCATACCTTTCACCGATGGAAGTGCTTTAAAATAAAGCCAAACGCGCCCTGTGTAAATAAAACTTTTATTACAGTCGCGAAAGACGGAATATTTCTCAATATTACGTACGACACCTATGTGGTACATAAATGAGATATTGTTCTACAGTAAAGATTATATGAAATTTAGGTATCTTGTCCACATTTCATTCTCAACATTGTGGCAACTAAAATCGACCATACGGAAAGTATACGCTATGGACTTTTACCTCTGCAAACTCTTCAAAATTTCGTGCAATGGTTTACTACATTTAATGCCGCACATCAAAACAAAATTAAGTCATTTATGGGGGGAAGGTATCAGTCAAGAAGACGTGTAAAAATCAAATTTTTTGGCCAAATAGTTTTTGTGAAATCGAATAAGTGTGTCAAAGCAGTGGGAACACCATGTGTCTGCACAGGCGAGAAGTGCAGTGATGACAAAATCGCGCACAGCGCGAAATGCGGGGAGCACGTGTCTGTAGCAGCGAAAAAGTTAATGAAGAGGCAATGCACTAGAAATTTCATTCAAACGAATAAAATTCGTGAAGTAAGGCACTCCAATATTGTTTTTAAATAAAGAAAATATTAAGCACCATACAAGGTTTGAACTCATAACCTTTCACTTGGCAGCCTTTTTTTTTTTTTTTTTTTTTTTTTTAAGGGAAATGTGATAGGACCTCAGCTATTTTCTGTGTAGGATGTTCGGAAATTTCCGTTACAAACTTCTTTTTTTTTGTTAAGACGCTACCCCTTTTTTTATTGTTTTTTTAATAAAGAAAGAAAATTACCTCTTCCACTTCAGGCGTTGGCCCCTATCACCCATACTACCCCCAAAAACCTATCTAGCCTATAAACAAAAACAAAGCTGGTGCCACCGCCACTTTCATCCTAAAGCTAACTAGGACGGCCGTTCGCCGCCACTTCAGGTTCCGCCAACGAACAAAAATTAAATATGCCTCTGAATTTTGAATAAAAAAATAAAATAAAAGGAGAAAGGAAAGGGTATAATACTTCATTAAATTTTATTTGTTGTTCATTTTGTTCTTTTTTTGTTCTTGTGTATTTATTTGGATTCGAACGCAGGTCTCCTGCCCACGTCTTATTTTTTTATTTATTTATTTTTTTTTATATCAATGTGCGAACAGTCACAGTTAACTAAGCCTGGAAAACTAAAACAGAATGAAGACGCCATCGAAGATATGAAACATAAATAGCATGAAAAGAAAGCTACCATGTCGTAGTGAGGCTTCCCAGCGACTGCGCCCACTGATAAGATTGTTCAGTATATGGTCGTTTGCAGTTCGTTCTGACCTCATCTGCCACTGCCTGGAACATTCCAGCTACACGGCGGCCTGTGAAAGGCACTCCATAGGTAGTTTGCGAAGCACTGTCGATATCTGGTATGCCCGGAAATAGCATGATGTCTTTCTTGCAAAGAGAGCCAGAAGTCAAGGTAATCCTTGTGTCCGTCACGACAGAGGTAATGGACTGCATGTCCACGTATCCAGGTGACAGAGTTGGTTCGAGTCTTGGGGTAAAATGTCTCATCCGGAAACAATAACGTGCGTGCAGATATATGCTCCGGCCTAACTCGCAAGAGATAAGCCAGCATCTGCCGCACTAGGTGCCAAACTGGTTCCGCCTCTCCACAGCTGAGGCGGTGCTCGTCAGAATCTACGTATTACAACCCACACAATTGGGAGATTCTGCCATGTGAATATTGTAGAGACGTTCTTGCGTCACGAGCTTCCCATTAACGACGACGTACCATTGAGAAACAACATCGGAATCAAGCATGGCATCGTGTACATTCTTCCACACCACGCGCCACCGTACGTCAGGATAGTTCGACCACATTTAGGGGGCGGCATTGCAGCATGTCATGATATAGGCGTCGAGTTGTGGCCATTTGTGGTGTCGTGAGCGCGACACTGCAATAACTTTGTTCTAAATAGAAACGTCCTATATAAAAGAGGGGCGCTGGGATGTCCTGTAGTGGCACCGGCGCTCTTAGTGAAGCAGGGCATAGCGCCGTCAGAAGCAGACTCGTGAGGCTCGTAGGACAACGGCGCAGCAGACATAAAAGTGAGCTAACATAGAGGACAATGGCCCTATCATGGACGTTAACTAGGCCGAGACCACCTTTTTCCTTGGGGAGGGTAAGAGATACGTATCTGATCTTCAGTAACATACCAGCGGTGACGAAGTATCCCAGCGCTGCCATAATGCTACGAGCCAAGGGCTTCGGAATGGGTAGCGTTTGGGCGACATGCGGTATGCGGGACGCAAGGTATACATTGGCATAATACGCCCGCTGAACGATGTTGAGGGATCGCAAGCGCTGATTTGCAATTCCGGCCCTAATTTGGTTAAGAAGGCGTCGATAACTGAGCGTCGTCGCGCGTCGCATGTCGTTCATGAAATCTAAGCCCAAGCAGCGTACAGTATCACTGAATCGTAAGGGGGCAATGTGTTCCTGCGGTAGCCCAATCCCGATGCTCGTCAACGTTGATTTGGCTACCAGAAGCTGTACCGTAGTTTTCAATCCAGTCCAAAGCCGCGGCCATATCGTCAGCTCCTCGTATGACGATCATCAAATCATCCGCATATGCGGTGCAGCGATAGATGGAGCCGCCGAACTGTATCCCAGTGAGCCTGTCTCGGAGACCACACAACAAGGGTTCTAAGGCCAATGCAAATAACAATGTTGATAATGGACATCCCTGTCGTACTGATCGGCGGATCGGCATGGGTGCCGTCAGTCTTCCATGACAAGAACTTGAGAAGTTGCACCATGTAGTAGGCGTGTCAACACTGTGATAAAGGGGTCGGGGTATTCCATGCGCCGTAGAACGGCCGTGAGGAAAGTGTGGCCCACACGGTCAAAAGCCTGGCTAAAGTCGATAGACGCGAGGGCTGACGGCAAACGTCTCACCCGTGCAAGGGAGATGAGATCTCTGTAACGACATAACGCAGTTCTGATGTTGTTGGGTCCCCCCAAGGACGTCTGATCGCCGGACAAGACGTGCAATAGTGTGCCGCGAATACGTTCCGATAGCAGCCTCGAAAAGATCTTGAAGTCGCTGTTCAATAACGTTAAGGGACGAAAGTCGCGGACATGATTCCGTCCCTTCGGCTTATGGATGGGGACAATCATACCTTCTAAGAATGGTGCAGGCAATGTTATACCCGGGGACATCAATTCCTGGCAAATTTCAATCAAACACGGTAGCAACAGTTGTTTAAAGGCTCGATATAACTCTAATGGTAACCCATCGATTCCTGGTGATTTATGGGGAGCACCTTTACCAATGGCGTCGAGCACTTCCTCTTCTGTCACTTCTCCCAGTAAAGTCTGTACCATGTCTGGTGGAACTGTACCGTGGACATGTGCTGAAACGGTGTCTACCGTCGCCATATCAGGGAGCACTGCTGAATAAAGTTGAGCGTAATGCCCATAGAAGGCTTCTGCTATATCTGCTTGTTCTACCACTCGTCGACCGTCGTCGGTTATCATGTCGGTTACCAGTGCCCTACGGCGCCTCCTGCGTTCTATGAGCACGTGGTGCATAGATGGCCTTTCTGATTGTATCATGTATGGAGCACGCGACCGTATAACAGCGCCTTGTAAATGATGGCGTGCTAAGGAGACGAGCTGCGCTTTCGCGCGATTGACTGTGATCTGCCTGTCAGGTGAGGGCTCCATAGCAAGACATTCCCGTAGGACGGTGTAATAAAAGTTTTCCGTGCTCCTCCTCCATGCCGCTGCTTCCCGGCCGTAAGCCATGAAGGTGCGTCTAAGAGCAGGCGTCGCACATTCAATCCACCAACTGCGGGTCGATCGGTAACGACCACGACGCCGTAAGGACGCGTTCCACGACTCTTCGACAGCACCTTTACATGCTGGCTCGTCCAGATGGGCGACGTTCAGTTTCCAGGGGGGCCTACTGCGCCACACACGTGCAGGTTGGAGGGCAATGGTGCAAATATAGGCTGTGTGGTCGGTGAATGCAGTGGGCCAGAGCTCTGCTCCTCTCGTCGCCGTCGAAAGGGTGCTTGTGACGTAAATCCTGTCTAACCGACTTGATGAATGGCTTGTATAATGGGTGTAACCAGGAGCTGGGCCATGGATGTGGCGCCACGTGTCAATCAGGTGGAGGTCACGCACTAGCATTTCCAATTCCGCACACGGGACGTGATGTGGCTGCTGATCAGATGGAGATAATGTACAGTTAAAATCTCCTCCGATCACCATATCGTCTATGTGGCCCATAAATAGACGCGTAATATCTTCCGAAAAAAATCGGGCCCGATCTCTCCGTCTCCCTGATCCTGAAGGGGCATATACATTGATCAGTCGTACACCGTTGACAGTTACTGCCATGGCTCTTGCACTCGGTAAGTACAGTACGTCCGTAGCCGCCAAACCGTCCCGTAGCAGAACAGCCACACCACAATCGGTAGAAGAGGCGTGGGAGATGTGGGCGGTATATCCGTAGAAGTCAGGGAAACTAGCGACACATACTTCCTGTAAGAGGTCCACGTCGATGTCCGCCGCATCAAGCATGCGTTGGAGCATTGTCAGTTTGTGTGGTGCCCTTATCGCGTTGATATTGATTGTGGCAAGGCGAAAGGTGTGCTGCCTAGCCTCTTCACCTAGGGTAGACGCCATGGCAATAAAAGCTAACCGCAAGAGATGCCGGACCCACCAAACCCGGTACAAATTATGAGTCTTTCACGCTAGGAGTGGCATCCCCAATGCCGCCCCCTCCCCTGTCACCCGTGCCCTCTTCAGGAAGTTCCTCAACATCGTCCGACCACAGTGGGTGCAACACGATGCTGTGTAGCTGATCGGCACCTAAATCTCTCTCACGTACGTCGTCTTTGGTAGAGGTAGACGGAGCGCCATCCATCGACGCGACCTGCCGCGTTTGTGGTGCAAGAAGTAACTGGGCACTCGTAGTATGGGCAAGTGAACCGTCTACACCACTTAGATCCTCAGCAGGCGCAGCATCCATGCTGTCTGATGAGGTCACCTTCTTGACCGGCCGTGTGTAGGAGGCAATCGTCAGAAGGGGTCCGCCGACGTCGCTTGCGTCGTCGGGGCGAACGTTGCTTTCGAAGGTGGACATCCGTATCCGAATGTGGGAGGCAATCCAGCGTCGTATCACCTTCCGCTAGGAAAGCCGCGGTCGGGACAATGTTCGCGTCCACGTCCATCGCGTTCTGAATGTTATGTTGCGTCTGGAGTCCGTGGGACTGTTGCTGCTGTTGTTGCTGTGGAGGGGGCGACAGATGGGTTGGCACCGAGGGTCCTTCCTCTTCCTCCCTTGGTACTTCTGGCGTCGATGGATGTGTCTGATCGCCCGTTTCGTCCTCAACTATGGTGCGCATCGTCGTCTGAGCGTACGTGAGGGGCAGGATTGTCGTCCCCGTCGGGGAAACGGAGTCTCCCACTGGTATCTGCGTAATTCTACGTTGTAAGCAGCTCGATCGAACATGGCCTTCCTGCCCACATTCAGAACAGGTACGCGGTTGACCGTCGTACATGATGATTGCCCGACAGCCACCGATGTTCAAATAGGACGGCACATGTTTCTTGAGCTCAAGTTTAATTTGGCGCACACCGTTGTAGACCTTATACGTCGAGAAAGTTTGCCACTTTTCTGCAACGTGGCTGGTAACATTGCCATATGGTCGGAAGGCGTCCTTGACAACTTCCTCTGGGACCTCGAAAGGGAGCTCAGAAACTCTTACAGTCCTTAGGCCCATGCCTGCATGATCCACCGTCACTGCACCGATATGCCCGTCAGAATGTTTGAATCGGAGAGAGTTCGAGTATTTAGAAACCACTGTCTCGCAGACCTCTGCACTGGTCATTTTAACATAAACCACGCTCGCCGTGATAGAAAAATGTATTCCGACGACAGTCGCCGGATCTAAACGTAGATCGTCGCGAATGAACTGTTCTATTTCATAGGCTCGAGGACGCGCGTGATCTGGTGGGAAAGTAACTTTGATCGTATCGTGGCGCCATGTGTGTGCCATAATCGCACTGAACTTGGAACAAATACAACTCGCGCCGCGAGAAGGTAAACACAAGCAAGCGCTCACGGTCGCGCACGGCGGGGCGCAGCGGACGTCCTCGCCCCACCGCAGCCGAAAGCAGACTGAACATCTTGACCGTTCCGCTACCTCAGCTCGTCGAACAGTGTATCTCCATAAGGACTAACACTCACGCAACTACTTATTAACACTGTTGGTATGACTATGAATTACTCACGCTTGGTCAAAGTACAATAGGAAATAAACAATTACCGCTGTTCTTTATTGCGAAAAAGCAGTTCGTGAGATTGAAACAAACACCTTTCCTTGCTATCGCCTGAATTAGGAGTCTTATTGCTTGTTTGGTTTAGTTAATTAATAGAATGTGAAGCAATTGGTATAAAGAATGCTTTTTCCAAACTTTCTATAAAAGAAAGTCTGCTATCAAGACATTGCATTTGTTCTATTACTTTATTTATGACTGAACGTTTCTAAAACTGAAGACACTCGTCCGTGCTCTGCACTGCAGTCGAGATCTGACAACGTCGTTCTCTGTTCATTGGCTGACTGTGTTTTGTGACGTCAGATGCGCAGAACGAACCTAAACTCGGCCGCCAAGATATATGACGCGCACTTTAGTGATACGAGACCGTTGGGATCCAGCACGGCGTTCCGTATCATCCTCCTGAACCCACCGATTCCATAATCTGCTACGAGTCTTTGGATCTCGACCAACGAGAGAAGCAATGTCGCGATACGATAAGCCGCAATCGCGATAGGCTACGATCGGACGTTTATCAAAGTCGGAAACGTGATGGTACGCATCACAACAACGTTTCACCAGGCAACGCCAGTCAACTGCTGCTTGTGTATGAGAAATCGGTTGGAAACTTTCCTCATGTCAGCACGTTCTAAGTATCGCCATCGGCGCCAACCTTGTGTGAATGCTCTGAAAAGCTAATCATTTGCATATCACAGCATCTTCTTCCTGTCGGTTAAATTTCGCGTCTGTAGCACGTCATCTTCATGGTGTAGCAGTTTCAATGGCCAGTAGTGTATATTGAAGGTGGTTGATTATTTTGTATGACGCCCTTTGCTTGCGTCACATCTGTGTAATTGCCAAAGATAAGTACTGTAATTTTCTTTTCGTAATAAAACTCATTAATACGACTTATTTGATTGTTTCTCTAGCGAATCGAGTATGCAGGCTTCCCAGACACTACACTACCGATCGACCCATCAGGTGTTTTATCAGTCGCAACTATCATGTATCCTAGTGTAACTTTTTGTCGCGCTGATTAACTGGAACACTCAGTAGCCTGTGTGTAGAAGACAACGTCCTTTTCTCCCCTGCCGTCCTTTGTGACTTAATCCCTGGTAAATAAGTATCGCCTGAAAACCGCGCACCAACTCACGCGGCAGGTGGAAGGCACCCGATTGCAGCAGCAGCAGCAGCAGCAGCAGCAGAACCAGGTATCGGTGGCGCTGCGGGGCAGCCAGTGTCGCGCGGCCGGCGGGCGGTCTTCAGGGGCGGCGCCCGGCCCTGGCGCTGCTGGCGATTGCTGATGGCACGTGATAATGTCTGCAGAGGCGGGCGGCGCGCGCTATCGCCGCCCCCTCAATGGCGCCATTGTGGGCCCGCGTTCAGCTGGAACGGCCGCCGCCGATACGCCACATGTTGCGGCGACCTGGCCGCCTCATTGTCCGCGCCCCTAATTTACTGGGCCCGCCCGCCCCCGCCGCCCCCGCCACCCCCGCACAGTCTTCTGGGCGGCGGCCGGCACTGCGCGCGCGCTGGCGGACGCGCTCGCCTGTCTCGCCAGATTACGGCCGGCGCTGTTGTCCTTTCCAAATTAACCCGGTCCCCGGCGCGTGCCGTGGCGCGGCGCGGCGCGGCCATCGTGTCATTTCCACGACCACCTGGTACCTGGTAGCCGGCGGCCGGTACGGGCGAGGACCAACACGCCGCAACGCACACTCCTCACACCACCCGACTTCCCTCCTCCCTCCACCGCCGCCCCCCACACCGCTTCCAATCCCGGCGCCGCCCGGCTCCGACCACGGTCAACTGCGCTGGAACAACAGCCCCGCTACCGCACTTCATTCGCTTCTTGCCACCTCGCTGCGCACATAGTGGCTGGAGATTACATAGATAGCTGTCGTACCGTAAGTTACTTGCACGTGTTCGCCGCTGTACATTCTTTACTTGAAGAAATGAACAACCGATCTCCATTCATTGAACTTTACACTGAAGTGATAAAAGTCATGGGATAGCGATATGCACATACAGGGTGTTACAAAAAGGTACGGCCAAACTTTCAGGAAACATTCCTCACATACAAAGAAAGAAAATATCTTATGTGGACATGTGTCTGGAAACGCTTACTTTCCATGTTAGAGCTCATTTTATTACTTCTCTTCAAATCACATTAATCATGGAATGGAAACACACAGCAACAGAACGTACAAGCGTGATTTCAAACACTTTGTTACAGGAAATGTTCAAAATGTCCTCCGCTAGCGAGGATACATGCATCCACCCTCTGTCGCATGGAATCCCTGATGCGCTGATGCAGCCCTGGAGAATGGCGTATTGTATCACAGCCGTCCACAATACGAGCACGAAGAGTCTCTACATTTGGTACCGGGGTTGCGTAGACAAGAGCTTTCAAATGCCCCCATAAATGAAAGTCAAGAGGGTTGAGGTCAGGAGAGCGTGGAGGCCATGCAATAGGTCCGCCTCTACCAACCCATCGGTCACCGAATCTGTTGTTGAGAAGCGTACGAACACTTCGACTGAAATGTGCAGGAGCTCCATCGTGCATGAACCACATGTTGTGTCGTACTTGTAAAGGCACATGTTCTAGCAGCACAGGTAGAGTATCCTGTAGGAAATCATGATAACGTGCTCCATTGAGCGTAGGTGGACGAAACTAAAATGAGCTCTAACATGGAAATTAAGCGTTTCCGCACACATGTCCACATAACATCTTTTCTTTATTTGTGTGTGAGGAATGTTTCCTGAAAGTTTGGCCGTACCTTTTTGTAACACCCTGTATACAGATGACGGTAGTATCGCGTAGTAGTAGTAGTCATGGTATTCTGCCTTACGCCATGTCTTGTCTGTCAGTAGCCAGTGTTTTCATTTCTGAATATTTGTCTCCTTGGATATTGTGCAGCATTTGATGTCTTCTTTTTCCTCTTCCCCTTTATCCCTCCACCATTCCTTCTATTCCTTCCTTCAATAAACAGTCCATCCTCAAACAATATCCAATCCAGTTCCGTTTTCTCTTTCTGACGCGTTTTGGCATGTTTCTTTCTTCTACTAAAATGTAGACTTTCACGGCCGGAAATGACATGCCCATTATAATTATCAGGGCTGTTATGCCGTGGTCGGTTGATGAATTCTGTGTCAATTCCCAACGTTTCGTCCCCGTCTGCGGAGGACATCTTCAAGGGGGTTTGTAGCTCCATGGAAGGTCCAACACACACCCACTGGCTTGCTACTGACTTTTTTTTCACTACCTGCTTATTTTTTTATGGCCCACCGTCTAATTTCTTATGGTGGGTCGTTTGTTGCCACTTAGCCGCTGTGACTGGGTCCGGGGTTCGGTGTGACTGAAAGTAACACCACCCCGGCTCCCGTCCCCACTCACACCGTTGCCCGTGTCCCTCCACGTGGAGGCGGGCTCTATTTGTTTACATCCATTTGATATTTTTTTTTGTGCAGCATTAGAAAAACTTATAACTAATACAAAATCAAGTGTGATATTAATAAACAAAACGAAATTAAATATTTAGAAAGAAGGAAGGAAGCAAGAGAATTGAAAAGAGATGAGATAGGTATAATATTGCCCGTCACCTGGTTGTCGGCGGCGGCCCGGGTCTTGGAATGACCCTCAAGACGCTGGCCATCGTTCACCATGCCTTTGACATCTACCATCCTAAAAACTAACTTAACTAGAAGAGATTAGGGTACGTTAAAGCTAGAAACTAAGACTAAACTTTTTTACGATATACAATAGAGAGGTAACTGATTTTGTGCTTGGCTCAAAGTTGCTAATGAAAGGGTGCTTGTGGTAAAAGTAATAAAGGTAATGACGCTAACGGTTTGTGTTGAGCCTACGAGGCTCCTAGTAGAGTACATCAGGAGCAAGCACCTCTCGGCCCCGCAGACAACACGACCTGAACGGTGATTTTCCTACTGATAGCCGCCAAATTTCGCGCCGAGGCGGGACGTCACGTGTTTTGAAAACGTCAGTGCAATCGGCCCTGTCCGCTGCCGTCGATCGCCGTTGCCATCACCCAGTAGTGGACGGATGGTTCACATCTTCTTTAACACCGGCATCCATATACCGCTTAATGTCACGCTTTCGATTGAAATTTTTAGGGCGTTTGGCGATTTCAATTGCCTCCCTGTAGAGCCTTTCGTAATATCCGCTTGTGGCCGCTAGTACTTGCGTCTCCTCGAAACGAATATGGTGGTTCCGTGACTGGAAAGCATGCTCCGCAACAGCTGATCGTTCCGTTACTCCACTTCTACAATTGCCCTTGTGCTCTTCCAAACGTTTAGAAACAGTTCTTTTAGTGGTCCCCACATAAACATCTCCACAGATGCATGGGATCCTATACACTCCTTTTGCCAATGGTTTGCGAGCGTCGTTGGCAGACTTAAGGTATTCCTGTATCTTCCTGGTGGGCTTGTAAATTACGGTAATACAAGCCCACGCCGAATTAATTAGTAAAATTATTGTAAGAAACTAGAGAGATAGTCAAACTTAACCAAATTTAATAAGCTTACTTTATGTAAGAAATAATAACAATAATATTTGTGGCACACTAGTTAAAGTATCAAATCACTTGAAATGTGTGCTGTGTTAAAATTTCTGGTTAGGTCATAAATTTCAATCATTTATCAACTGCTTAAAATCTCACCTTGGCCAACTGGTACGTATATTACCTACTGTGTCAGTAAATGTGCTTTACAATATAAGACTGCATCTTTACCAGTTTTGACTATAATGCATTAATGTCGTGTGCTTGTGTACGAACATGGCCGACACTGATTATAAATTATTCTGTACAAAAGACGGTTAATTATTAGATAGTTAATTTTTACAAATGGTTCAAATGGCTCTGAGCACTATGGGACTCAACTGCTGAGGTCATTAGTCCCCTAGAACTTAGAACTAGTTAAACCTAACTAACCTAAGGACATCACAAACATCCATGCCCGAGGCAGGATTCGAACCTGCGACCGTAGCGGTCTTGCGGTTCCAGACTGCAGCGCCTTTAACCGCACGGCCACTTCGGCCGGCAGTTAATTTTTAAACAGTTGTTAGAATAATAATTTGGGCCGTTGCTGTTTTCAGACAGAACAAAACTGTCACTTTCTTCCAATGAAAATTTGCAATTGTCTACTAATTTCAGTTACTAGAATAATTTTTTAAGATTTGTTTTGTTTTTCTTGCCTATTCTGTTCTCTGGTCTTTAGGCTGTTCTGGTAGCTTATTTCTACTTGTACTGTGTTGATGGAGGTCTTAAATAGTGTTTTATTTTGGTATATCTAAAGAGACGTAATCGAAAAAAGGGCCTTGTTTATTAAGAAAGTTTCGCTGCAGATTTCAATGCTGGGCCATCAGCGTGCGAACCATTCAACGAAACGTCATCGACATGGGCTTTCGGAGTCGAAATCCCACTCTTGTACCCTTGATGACTGCACAACACAAAACTGTTTACGCCTCGCCTGGGTCCGTAAACACTGACATTGGATTGTTGGATACTGGAAACATGTTGCCTAGTCGGACGAGTCTTGTTTCAAATTGTGTGGAGCTGATGGGCGTGTACGGGTATGGAGACAACCTCATGGATCCGTGTACCCTGCATGTCACCAGGGGACTGTTCAAGCTGGCGGAGGCTCTGTATTGGTGTGGGACGTGTGCAGTTGAAGTGATATTGGACCGCTGAAAGTCTAGATACGATTCTGACAGGCGACACGTACGTACGCATCCTATCTTATCACCTGCATCCAATCATGTCCATTGTGCATTCCGACGGATTGAGTAATTTCAGCAGGACACTGTGACACACCACACGTCCAGAATTGCTACAGAGTGGCTCCAGGAACACTCTTCTGGGTTTAAACACTTCCGCTGGCCACCAAACTCCCCAGACGTCAGGGATGCCTTGCAACGTGCTGTTCAGAAGGGATCTCCATCCCCTCATACTGTTACGGACTTTTTGACAGCCCTGCACGTTTCGTGGTGTCACTCCCCTCCAGCACTACTTCAGACCAGGTTGCGATTTGTGCTTTTACCAGCGGAGGGGGGGGGGGGGGAAATGTCTTAGGGGGTTAGTAGAATTACATATGTTACTAGCTTGGACCGTGGCGTTACGCATGGTTAAACAGCTATTTAAAAATAGATGTTAATGCTGTAACTCACTATTGACGCGTATGCACTATCAGAAAAGCCATCCCTTGTTATATCTTTAAAAGTACATTATAGGTAAAGCTCGTTTACAAAAACCTCTACATACGGGTACAGATATACGATGGGAATTCAAAAACTAGAGGCACATTTGTGGAAAGTTGTACTTATTCTGATGATAGAAAACTGAAACATATTAATAGTATCAATAGTAAGACTTATTAAAAACTTTCAGTGTTCGGCTCCACAAATTTAAATTACACTCCTGGAAATTGAAATAAGAACACCGTGAATTCATTGTCCCAGGAAGGGGAAACTTTATTGATACATTCCTGGGGTCAGATACATCACATGATCACACTGACAGAACCACAGGCACATAGACACAGGCAACAGAGCATGCACAATGTCGGCTCTAGTACAGTGTATATCCACCTTTCGCAGCAATGCAGGCTGCTATTCTCCCATGGAGACGATCGTAGAGATGCTGGATGTAGTCCTGTGGAACGGCTTGCCATGCCATTTCCACCTGGCGCCTCAGTTGGACCAGCGTTCGTGCTGGACGTGCAGACCGCGTGAGACGACGCTTCATCCAGTCCCAAACATGCTCAATGGGGGACAGATCCGGAGATCTTGCTGGCCAGGGTAGTTGACTTACACCTTCTAGAGCACGTTGGGTGGCACGGGATACATGCGGACGTGCATTGTCCTGTTGGAACAGCAAGTTCCCTTGCCGGTCTAGGAATGGTAGAACGATGGGTTCGATGACGGTTTGGATGTACCGTGCACTATTCAGTGTCCCCTCGACGATCACCAGTGGTGTACGGCCAGTGTAGGAGATCGCTCCCCACACCATGATGCCGGGTGTTGGCCCTGTGTGCCTCGGTCGTATGCAGTCCTGATTGTGGCGCTCACCTGCACGGCGCCAAACACGCATACGACCATCATTGGCACCAAGGCAGAAGCGACTCTCATCGCTGAAGACGACACGTCTCCATTCGTCCCTCCATTCACGCCTGTCGCGACACCACTGGAGGCGGGCTGCACGATGTTGGGGCGTGAGCGGAAGACGGCCTAACGGTGTGCGGGACCGTAGCCCAGCTTCATGGAGACGGTTGCGAATGGTCCTCGCCGATACCCCAGGAGCAACAGTGTCCCTAATTTGCTGGGAAGTGGCGGTGCGGTCCCCTACGGCACTGCGTAGGATCCTACGGTCTCGGCGTGCATCCGTGCGTCGCTGCGGTCCGGTCCCAGGTCGACGGGCACGTGCACCTTCCGCCGACCACTGGCGACAACATCGATGTACTGTGGAGACCTCACGCCCCACGTGTTGAGCAATTCGGCGGTACGTCCACCCGGCCTCCCGCATGCCCACTATACGCCCTCGCTCAAAGTCCGTCAACTGCACATACGGTTCACGTCCACGCTGTCGCGGCATGCTACCAGTGTTAAAGACTGCGATGGAGCTCCGTATGCCACGGCAAACTGGCTGACACTGACGGCGGCGGTGCACAAATGCTGCGCAGCTAGCACCATTCGACGGCCAACACCGCGGTTCCTGGTGTGTCCGCTGTGCCGTGCGTGTGATCATTGCTTGTACAGCCCTCTCGCAGTGTCCGGAGCAAGTATGGTGGGTCTGACACACCGGTGTCAATGTGTTCGTTTTTCCATTTCCAGGAGTGTATATGTAAAGGTTTACTCCAGTGCGTGGGAAATAAACATCTCAGGTTGGGATGCATAAACTAAAACGAGAGGAGGGGATGGTCTGATGCAGAGGTGGGGAAATCCCCCCCCCATCCCCCCCTGCAAATCGCACACTGTTCAGACCTTAGTCGAGTCCATGCCAAGTCCTGTTGCGGCACTTCTGCGTGCTCGCGTTACGCCTTTCACGATATTAGGCAAGTGTGCCTGTGCCTGTTTCTTTGCCTCTTCAGTGTATCGCTTTACAGCGAAAAAAGTACCACGGATATGATGCGCGAGTTAGGGGTGGCACTCATCAAAACAAAGATTTTTTACGTGCTGGCGAGATCTATTCACGAAATTTCTATCACCAATTTTCCCCTCCGAATGTGAAATATTGTGTTGGTGCTCACCTAAATAGGGAAAAATGGCCATGACAGTAAAATAAGAGAGACCAGAACTCGGACGAAAGGACTTAAGTGTTCGACTTTCCGATGCGCTTTTCGAGAGTGGAATGGTAGAGAAATAACTTGGAGGTGGTTCAATGAACCCTTTGCACTTAGGTGTGAAATGCGGAGTAGTCATGTAGATATAGATGCACTCTGTCATATGGTAGCACCTCTGAGGCAATGATATGTAGACAATAGCAACGCTGAGTTGGACTGACCTGCCCAGAGTCCGAGCCTGAAAGCAATGGAACAACTCTGGAATGAATCGAAACGTCGACCTCGCTCAGACCGCAGCGTCCAACCTCACTGCCATCCATGGTTTCTGCTGTTCATAGACATTCAGGCACCTATTTGAAAGTGTCTCCAGCAAAACTGAAGCCGTCATAAAGACGAAGGGTGGACGCACCCAATATTAATGTCTCTGACAGGTGTCCAGATACTTTTGGACAGATAGTGTATATACTATCAACGTCGCAAATAGAACTTTAAACAAATAAGACCAATGCTACAAGCTTGTTACCCACAACGTGTATTTTTTACTATCATATTACGTTTTTTCCGATGTTTCATCCATGCTACTGTATGTCACATATATTTCACAAATGCCAGCCGGGGTGGCCGAGCGGTTCTAGTCGCTACAGTCTGGAACCGCTCGACCGCTATGGTCGCAGGCTCGAATCCTGCCTCGGGCATGGATGTGTGTGATGTCCTTAGGTCAGTTAGCTTTAAGTAGTTATACGTTCTAGGGGACTGATGACCTCAGAAGTTAAGTCCCATATTGCTCAGAGCCATTTGAACCATATTTCATAAACATATATATTTCACATATATTTAACAAATTTCACACATATTTATACACCTATTCCATTTGCAACTGTAGCGAATGTAGCCCTGCATTTTCCTCGGAATCCCGAGGAACCTTCTAACTCAATAAAAAATGTGTAAAAAGCGTGGACCAAGTTTTAGTTTAGTTAGGACACATATTTGTACGTTTGTTATTGAGTAAGCATTTCGTCTCATTTCTTCAAAAGCACTCAGGTACCTTACTTTTTAAAAATTGTGTATGTCGCGAGAATCTGGGATTAAATAAAAAAACAACATTTATTTCACTTTACAAAAATTCCAAAAATAAATTCTTGGAAGGTTCAGTAGTACATTGTGCCTTATTCCTGATACGGAACCACCTCTTTCCACCCTCAGCCCCGCCCCTATGAATACTCTGGGTGCATTACACCTACAGCATTTTTATACATTTAATAAGTCATGTAAATATCAGCTGCGGTTGCAGTTGCTCCAGACATCCCTGAATTATGCTTCTATGTTAGCCCATTTCACCCTGACGGGAAATAAGTCTTTCTTATCACCACAGTGCTTCTTTCTAGATACTAAGTAATGTGTGTACCAAGTTTGTCTGAAATCCATTCGGTGCTTTAGGAGGAGAGCTGGAACGTACATACATAGGGTTATCTCCTAAAAGTAGTCAGGCTCATTTTCTCTGGTGTTTCGGGAGACATTTGCAACTTTACTTTTGCCACGTGTAGCTAGAGTCAGCTCATCATGTCTTTCATACGATGTCCAGCGACAGTGGAAAGCGTCGGTTTGTTTCACGTTACAAACAAACTGAATCTTTTAAAGCGGAGTTTTATGTTCCCATTCGATGGAGCGCTCCTAAATTAGTCTAGTGCAATATTATTTTTATCAATATCTATTAACAGGCACAGTAAAACAGGAAGAATAACCATCACGACAGCAGAGACAACACCACCCTGGTCCACGCTGGCTGCTACTACCAAGCAGGCAGCGCAACTGAAGAGCAGTACACGGCAAGTGCCACAACCGGATGTCCAATAAACTTTCCTCAGTGGCAGAAGGGTCGAAATAAGCGAACTCGTGTCTCGGTTTATCCGTAGATACTCGACCGTTTCTGAGAAAACGACAGTCAGAGTGTTCGATACAGTTTATACGCTATTCGCCATTAAAATTGCTACACCACGAAGACGACATGCTACAGACGCGAAATTTAATCGACAGGAAGAAAATGCTGTGATATTCAAATGATTAGCTTTTCAGAGCATTCACACAAGGTTGGTGCCGATGGCGACACCTACAACGTGCTGACATGAGAAAAGTTTCCAACCGATTTCTCTTACACAAACAGCAGTTGACCGGCGTTGCCTGGTGAAACGTTGTTGTGATGCCTCATGTAAGGAAGAGAAACGCGTACCATCACGTTTCCGACTTTGATAAAGGTCGGATTGTAGCCTATCGCAATTGAGGTTCATCGTATCGCGACATTGCTGCTCATGCTGGTCGAGATCCAATTATTGTTAGCATAATATGGAATCGGTGGGTTCAGGAGGGTAATACGGAACGCCGTGCTGGATCCCAACGGCCTCGTATCACTAGCAGTCGAGATGACAGGCATCTTATCCGCATGGATGTAACGGATCGTGCAGTCACGTCTCGATCCCTGAGTCAACAGATGGGGAAGCTTGCAAGACAACAACCATCTGCACGAATAGTTAGACGACGTTTGCAGCAGCATAGACTATCAGCTCGGAGACCATGGCTTCGGTCACCTTTGACACTGCATTACAGACGGGAGCGCCTGCGATGGTGTACTCAACGACGAACCTGGGTGCACGAATGGCAAAATGTCATTTTTTCGGATGAATCCAGGTTCTGTTTACAGCATCATGATGGTCGCATCCGTGTTTGGCGACATTGCGGTGAAGGCACATTGGAAGCGTGTATTCGTCATCGCCATACTGGCGTATCACCCAGCGTGCTGGTGTGGGGTGCCATTGGTTACACGTCTCGGTCACCTCTTGTTCACACTGACGGCACTTTGAACAGTTGACGTTACATTTCAGATGTGTTACGATTCGTGGCTCTACCCTTCATTCGATCCCTGCGAAACCTTACCTTTCAGCAGGATAATGCACGACCGCATGTTGCAGGTCCTGTACGGGCCTTTCTGGATACAGAAAATGTTCGACTGGTGCCCTGGCCAGCACATTCTCCAGATCTCTCACCAATTGAAAACGTCTGCTCAATGGCTCGTCACAATATGCTAGTCACTACTCTTGATGAACTGTGGTATCGTGTTGAAGCTGCGTGAGCAGCTGTACCTGAGGTAGTTTTTCTGGGTACTGATTTCTCGGGATCTATGCACCCAAACTGCGTGGAAATGTAATCAAATGTCAGTACTAGTATAATATATTTGTCCAAGGAATACCCGTTTATCATCTGCATTTTAATGGCCAGTAGTGTATGTCTTTTAGCTCGCTGCAATCTCAGCCGAAATGGAGGCACAGCGACTAGCTTCGCAGCCTCGCTTCCGCGTCTCGTGTTCGAAACCCGATTATTGTTCTTATTTATTTATTTTTTTTCATGTATCTATCTATGTCCACATAATATTCTTATCATGTTAGGGGTGAGACGATACTGTATTAATTTTAAAATTACAACTGTGTTTCACAATATGTGTCATACATTTATCATACAATGAATGTGTGTATGTTGTCTTAAGAGTTGCAATCTTTTTAAATTATCACATTCTCGTGTTTCATTTTTATATTTTATTCTTATCTTAACTCTTAAGGAAGATTTCATGCATTTTTGCTGGTCGATACATATCGTAGAAGCAGTTGAAACACAGAAATTCAGAACACCAGAACAGCCGCACAAGGGTAGGCTTGCCACAGTGACGTTTCTTCGTACGAATGTCACTCGGAAAGGAAATGTTTTTAACACTGTTGAAGATTGCACTCGTTGGCAATAATTTTGCAGCAAACCATACATAAGGGATCACTTTACCGAAAACTGGTGCTTGCAATTGATTATAAATAAAGATACGCTGGAGGAATTTCACCAAAAACCACTTCAAATAATTTTCTCACTCATTCCTTGTTTTTTATTTTTTTTAATTCATTCACCAGACATACAACTAGTAGACGAATTAGGACAACGTTATTTCAATATAAAATGAAAGACATTCGTGTAGTAGTCTTCTACGGACATGGGTAGATAAATGGAGAACAAAAACAAAAATAATAATGCAGTTCCGAATACGCGGCGCCACTGCTTCTACTGAATAATGTACACGCTACAACGTGCATAAAGTGTCTTGAAAATTCTGACCGTCGGGTTCTCAGAAATGATTCAGTATCTACGGATAAGCAGAGATATGTGTTCGCTATTTTGACTCCTCTTCCACTGAGCGAAGTTTCTGGAAAATCTGGTTGTGGCACTTGTCATGTTCTCCTCGTTAATCGCCACTCGACTGCTATTTATTTTTCCCGTTTTACTGTCCCTGTTAACACATAAAGAGGAAACAAATATCGGACTAGACTAATTTGAAAGCGCTCGGTCGAATAGGTACGTAAAATTCCGATTTTAAAACGTTGACCCTGGGTGTCGCATGGAAAACGTGACGAGCAGTAATTGTTTGGGCTGCAAAACGAAATTGTAAGTATCTGCCGAAATACCTGTGAAAATGCACCTGAAAACTCTTAGGAGAGACACCCGGTATGTTGAAATACATAGCTTTCAAAGTCAAATTGCTTTCCATCGCGAGAAACTTTATCTGCTTATCAGGAGCAGTTGTGAGTAACGGACTAGAAACAGGTTTTGCTGTTAGTTATCAGAGTACATTATGAGCTTTGTGTTCAATGGTCGCTCCAGATTGTCTGTAGGAGAAGTTACGAGTCATGGTGACATGGGAAGATATACTCACTGACGAGTCCCGTACCGTTTTTGCCTCCAGTTGGTTCCACAGGTGTGTGCTACAGCTATTGTCCTTCTGAGTGTACTCAGGTTTGAAACTTCCTGGCAGACTAAAACTGTGTGCCGGACCGAGACTCGAACTCGGGACGTTTGCCTTTCGCGGGCAAGTGCCCTACTATCTGAGCAACCCAAGCACGACTTACGCACCGTGCTCACAGCTTTACTTCTGCCATTACCTCGTCTCCCACCTTCCAAACTTTACAGAAGCTCTCCTGCCAGGAAGTTTCATATCAGCGCACACTCCGCTGCAGAGTGAAAATCTCATTCTGTTCTTAGGTTTAATTAAAACAGACCCAAATCGCACCACATGTTTCTCATTAAGCTCAAGCATCCTAAAGGTGCATTTACATCTGTGCACCTTGCGCCTAGTCGCCGTGCGACTGTGCTTGCCCCACATGCGAGTAGACTCACGAGCGTAAGTTTCATGTCTCTTCCTCAACATGTACGTGAGAGTGATTCCATTTGCAGCTGTCTTCACACTGCGCGCCTGGGGCAGACTACAGTATCTTTCCGGTGCGTTTACACCTGTGCGACTTTCCGTGCGGCCTAGGCGCATCCGATTATTGCAAGGTGAGGCAAGGGGGTGCATGCACCTGCGCTGACACGCATGCCTTTGATGTGCGTGCAAGGGCTGCCGTGAGCAGGAATAGGATCTCCCCACTTCACTCGAGCAACAGTTTTGCGCCTGTCAGCGGCTCTTGATTTGTTTGTCAGTTAGATAGCACCACGCCTGATAGGGCTAATGAGAAAGAAATAGAATTTGTGGACGCTCTTTTCCTCTTTCGTAATTTGTCAGTTCCGCCGATTCTAAAAACAGAATTGAGAGTAACTACTGTGTTCAAATCCTCAAAAATAAGTATATCTTGCAAACAACGAAGGCAATGCAGAACAAGTTTAAAAAAAAATGGTTCAAATGGTTCTGAGCACTATGGGACTCAACTGCTGAGGTCATTAGTCCCCTAGAACTAATTAAACCTAACTAACCTAAGGACATCACAAACATCCATACCCGAGGCAGGATTCGAACCTGCGACCGTAGCGGTCTTGCGGTTCCGGACTGCAGCGCCTTTAACCGCACGGCCACTTCGGCCGGCCCAAGTTTAAAAAAGCCTTCGTTTTTACATAACGACCATTTGAAGAAGAAAAGTGGTTCTTGAGACGATGACGTGTCGAAGCAGTCCTGATGCCTCTACGTGCCGCTTTCCTCTATTCTCGCTGGGGGAGAGACAAGGCCAGACAGAGAAACTTCAGCGATACATCGGGGAGGGAGAGAGGGAAGTTTTCATCATTGCAAAACTACATGCTTCGTGTTCACAGACACCGTACAACGTCGGAACGCCCCAGTCATATCAAAATCAAGTTTAAGATACAAGCATTCTTCTCTACGAGAGTGGCTTTAACAAGTTTGGGAAATCTCCTTGAAATAAAGGATCATTTTTGTTATGCCATCATGGTTGGTAAGCTTGATTATTACAAGGACATTCGACAAAGTACAGCGTACAGTTTATTGCCAACAGCAGTATGAACTGGTCAGTTTGCTGTTATTAAACATTTCCATTTGAAGGTTGCACTGTGGCACAAGTCAAAACACAAGTGGATGAAGTTAACACGGACTCTGCACCGTCTTTGAAGACCATTTACTTTTGGATTAGTGAATTTAAACGTGGTCGGAAAAGCATCGAAGACGAAGCGCGCTGCGGCCGTCCAACTGAGGTCACCACAAAGGAAACCACTGACAAAATCCATGATATGTTGAGGCAAGAAAAATGGTTCAAATGGCTTTAAGCACTATGGGACTTAACATGTGAGGTCATCAGTCCCCTAGAACTTAGAACTACTTAAACCTAACTAACCTAAGGACATCACACACATCCATGCCCGAGGCAGGATTCGAACCTGCGACCGTAGTAGCTGTACGGTTCCGGACTGAAGCGCCTAGGACCGCTCGGCCACAACTGCCGGCTCTTGAGGCACGACCACCGATAAAAAATACGTGAGACTGCTAAGACTATAGCCAACGCTAACGAGCAAATGCGTGATATCCTGCACAGACAATTGGATATGAAGAAGCTGTGTGTGAAGTGGGAGCTGTGATTGCTCACGTTCAAGGAGAAGCGCATCTGGCACAACATATCAACATAATGTGTTGACTTTTTGCGCCTATTTCTGATTGTTGATGAAACCTGGATCCATCCTTACACACCAGAGTGAAAACGGAAGTAAAAACAATGGACAAAGCCTGGTAAAACTGCGCCGAAGAAGGAAAAGACTATTTTGTCAGCTGGTAGCCGCTAATTTTTGGGTTTCTCAAGGAATAATCAGCATAGATTATTTGGAAAAAGACAGAACCGTAACTGGACCCTATTATGCTTCACTGTTGCGCGGGATTAGCCAAGCAGTCTAGGGCGCTGCAGTCATGGACTGTGCGGCTGGTCCCGGCGGAGGTTCGAGTCCTCCCTCGGGCATGGGTGTGTGTGTGTTTGTCCGTAGGATAATTTAGGTTAAGTGGTGTATAAGCTTAGGGGCTGATGACCTTAGCAGTTAAGTCCCATAAGATTTCACACACTTCCTCATGCTTCACTGTTGAATCGTTTGACGAAGGTTGGCACAAAAGAAGCGCTTTTTCACCAGGATAATGCACTATCCCAAACATCAGCGATAACAATGCAGAAAGTGCATGACCTAGCTTTTAATTGGTTCCTCATCCACCCCATTCAGCAGACTTATCCCCAGGTGACTTCTTCCTGTTCCGTAACTTGAAGCTTTGGCTTACTGGGAAGAAATTTCCATCAAATGAGGAAGTGATACTTGCAAACAAAGATTATTTAACAGGGTTAGACAGAACGTATTTTTCCGATGGGATCACTGGACCAAACGTGTATGCCTTGAAGGAGACTATGTCGAGAAATAAGGCAAGTTGTGTGAGAAAGTAAATCATTTTCACTTTCTTTTACTAGCCTTTTCAAACCACCCTCGTAGTGTTTGGAAGTTGAACATAAATGAGAAAGCATTCTTTCCTCTCTCTGTCTCTCTCTTACCACCCCACTCCACACACACACACACACACACACACGCACATACGTATATATACACACAAATGAGGTACTTTCACGAAAGTATAAGGAAATAACATTATACACATCAACAGCTGCGTATGTTTGAACAACAAAATTTTATTTTCATACCATTGCGTATTTTAAATCAATTGAGTTTATGTTACATACAAAGTACTGCGTTCGTATAGGCATATATTTTCATTGTAGAGTATGCATGGCCGCGAGAGCGAGGATATGGAAAGAAACATTGAATCTGTTGTCATGGAGGTAGAAGTATAAGGAAATTGGCGTGTCACAAAAGCCGTCAGCGTCGACGCCTCACAGCAACACACCGCCGCCGGGTTGGTTGCCATCTCAGCCCCTGCGAGTACGCGAAGTTCCATCTCCACAATTTGCAGCCCAACAGTGGTCCTTCGCGTACACCGGACCGAATCACAGAGGGCGTGTAAATCAGCAAGCCACGAACCTTCTGCTGCATCCGCCAGTGTCACGAGGAGCCAGTCGTGAGGAGGGGGACCTCCACCGTGCGGGTATTTAGGACCGCGCCCGCGTCGTTAACGGCTTTTATGGTGCAACCAGCCAAGAGAAGAAGTCTGCTCCGCATCCAGCGCCGCCACTTTCGCACGACGCCTTCACCGTCAAGGGACCTCAGCAACGTGCTCGCGGGCCTGTTGGTGTTGTGTATGACTCATTTGGCGAGACTATAGAAACTGTGAAGTCGTACAGATCGTGACTACGTGGTGGTCTGTTCCAATGTGATCCGCTCAAGGACTACGAGAAGTTAAACAATTGGTAGTCACACTAGTGGAGAAAGAACTCTGACTGTAGAAGCTTTCATTGTGTTGTTTCCTCAACCAGGACTAGTACTCCAAGTACTTGCGCTTAGCAGTTGACTTATTTTCCTGTGAGGAACTACTTACCAAGTTTGTTGCTTGTATGCGACGGTGAACGAAGACCATTTGTGTCGAATTCATTGTGTTCTTAAATATAGAGGATAAAATACATGTTCGTGTGTCTCTTTTGGAAGTGTTTAAAGTCCCGGATATTTCAGAATTGCAACTATCGAGCCCTGTATGTTGGACAGCAATAGTCCCAGTTTTACTATTTAAAAAAATGTGAGGAAAAGCAGCAATACAAATTCCGAGGCTTGGCTAAAACGCGAGCGCAGAAGAAATGACGACGTAGACCCTAGAAATGACGAGGCACTTACCCTTCTGCGATCAGCTAACCAAAGTTTAGCAAAGTATGATCACCTAACTTTCTCAGGATAACAGGCCTTTATTTCAGAAAAAAATTAAAATCTTAGTCTCCAGTGTCTGTCACAAATGAGAATCTAAAAAGTATTTTTCGAATTGTAAATGAAATTGGGAACTAAAGATCCAACAACTTCTGTCCTTGGATACCCAAGTGGCGTTTCTTCATCAGGCGCCAGGCAGTTCATTTGTGTTGCAGATCCAAATACTGCAGAAACTGCTCCCTGCTGTGCTTCAAAAAACTATAGAGCTTCACAGTCTTGTTGATTTGGCGATTTTAACTTTATATTAAGAAAAAAACTTTCCTCTTATCTGTAATTCATCATTCGGATTACACCGCGTTGTGAGGTCCAAAATAATATACTTTCTTGCATATTCTTGAACTGTTTACTGCAAATGTTCTGAATTTACCAACTGTTTTGTTCTTCATAGTAATCAATATTTGGTGATCTTCATTCCACCCTTAGAAGACATGTTCAAGCTGCAGCTTCGCTGGCTCACACAAAGAACACTGGCCATCCTTTCCACATAGGTGAATTTGAACTACAGCTGCAGCTGCAGCTGCACCCGCGCGAGCAACGATCACGTTAGCGAGTGCTGGCAGTGCGCCTGCAGAGTAGACATAACCTTTAAATTTAGTTAACTTTTCATGGTTGGTATTCACAGTCATACAATATTCCTTAAAAGACATAGTCGCCGTTGACTGTATGAAATATTTATTTTTACGACTGCAGTTTCGGCCTTAGGGGCATTTTCAAGTAACACCGCAAAAGTTACATTCTGTCAGAAGAAAAGACTGACATGAGTACAAAAGGCTGCATTTTGACGACGACGTGTACTAATGTCAGATAGTCTTATATTCTGACAGAATGTAACTTTTGCAGTGTTACTTGAAAATGACCCTAAGGCCGAAATTACAATCTTAATAATAAATACACTCCAGGAAATTGAAATAAGAACACCGTGAATTCATTGTCCCAGGAAGGGGAAACTTTATTGACACATTCCTGGGGTCAGATACATCACATGATCACACCGACAGAACCACAGGCACATAGACACAGGCAACAGAGCATGCACAATGTCGGCACTAGTACAGTGTATATCCACCTTTCGCAGCAATGCAGGCTGCTATTCTCCCATGGAGACGATCGTAGAGATGCTGGATGTAGTCCTGTGGAACGGCTTGCCATGCCATTTCCACCTGGCGCCTCAGTTGGACCAGCGTTCGTGCTGGACGTGCAGACCGCGTGAGACGACGCTTCATCCAGTCCCAAACATGCTCAATGGGGGACAGATCCGGAGATCTTGCTGGCCAGGGTAGTTGACTTACACCTTCTAGAGCACGTTGGGTGGCACGGGATACATGCGGACGTGCAGTGTCCTGTTGGAACAGCAAGTTCCCTTGCCGGTCTAGGAATGGTAGAACGATGGGTTCGATGACGGTTTGGATGTACCGTGCATTATTCAGTGTCCCCTCGACGATCACCAGTGGTGTACGGCCAGTGTAGGAGATCGCTCCCCACACCATGATGCCGGGTGTTGGCCCTGTGTGCCTCGGTCGTATGCAGTCCTGATTGTGGCGCTCACCTGCACGGCGCCAAACACGCATACGACCATCATTGGCACCAAGGCAGAAGCGACTCTCATCGCTGAAGACGACACGTCTCCATTCGTCCCTCCATTCACGCCTGTCGCGACACCACTGGAGGCGGGCTGCACGATGTTGGGGCGTGAGCGGAAGACGGCCTAACGGTGTGCGGGACCGTAGCCCAGCTTCATGGAGACGGTTGCGAATGGTCCTCGCCGATACCCCAGGAGCAACAGTGTCCCTAATTTGCTGGGAAGTGGCGGTGCGGTCCCCTACGGCACTGCGTAGGATCCTACGGTCTTGGCGTGCATCCGTGCGTCGCTGCGGTCCGGTCCCAGGTCGACGGGCACGTGCACCTTCCGCCGACCACTGGCGACAACATCGATGTACTGTGGAGACCTCACGCCCCACGTGTTGAGCAATTCGGCGGTACGTCCACCCGGCCTCCCGCATGCCCACTATACGCCCTCGCTCAAAGTCCGTCAACTGCACATACGGTTCACGTCCACGCTGTCGCGGCATGCTACCAGTGTTAAAGACTGCGATGGAGCTCCGTATGCCACGGCAAACTGGCTGACACTGACGGCGGCGGTGCACAAATGCTGCGCAGCTAGCGCCATTCGACGGCCAACACCGCGGTTCCTGGTGCGTCCGCTGTGCCGTGCGTGTGATCATTGCTTGTACAGCCCTCTCGCAGTGTCCGGAGCAAGTATGGTGGGTCTGACACACCGGTGTCAATGTGTTCTTTTTTCCATTTCCAGGAGTGTATTTCATACAGTCAACGGCGACTATGACGTCTCTTAAATTTAGTCTTTCATAATTTCCTCATAACCTCTATTAAGACCCTACGTAGCTATATTTTAAAATTCGCCTCTTGAGTTAAAGGTTTGTAGTAAGTGAAGTCAACAGAGACTTTCAGGCGCTTTAGAATTAGTATACGAGAGATATACAGAAAGTAACACAAATTTTCAAATAAAACGTTAACGATGCAGAAAAACCAAATTTTATCATATACATTTTAAAAGTGCACTCTGAAGCTATTTTCCTACGTTCTTGCCATTCACACTGAGGCACTTATCATACAGTACCACAAGCTTTTCAATGCCGTCTCTGTAGAAATATGCCGCCTGTGATTGCAACCACTGGTTTAAACCGGCAGGCAGTTTGCCGTCAGTATCAAAGCGTTGTGCAAAGACCCATGTTTTCATTGCTGCAAAGAGGTGGTAGCCGTTCGGCGTCAGAATTTCAAACAGCCGCTCGGGGTAGCCGCGCGGTCAGGCGCACCTTGCCGCGGTCCCCGCGGCCCCTCCCGTCGGAGGTTCGAGTACTCCCTCGGGCATGGATGTGTGCGTTGTCCTTAGCGTAAGTTAGATTAAGCAGTGCTTAAGCTTAGGGACCGATGACCTCAGCAGTTTGGTCCCATAAGACCGTGCCACAAATTTCCAAAAATTTCATGCACTAAACTTCGTGAAATTTGGGAAAAAGTTTGCGAAAGTTCGGTAACCGTGAAACGACCGTTCTCACGACTTTTGCCGTTTATGGCGGATGATCTGGCACATCCCATCCAAAACCCCGACGGTGCCCGCGGGTAGGATTGGCCGTGTGTGGACGTGTGTTGTCGTGAACGTGAATTTTGCGCTAAGTTTTCCCCGACGCTTGTTTCATAACGCCTGCCTTAACTTTGTCAACGTTTGACAATACCTGTCTCAGAATTGTTGTGCCACATTCAACGAAATCAGAGAATCAGTCCATTAGAAAACAAAAACAAAGTAATCATGATAGTTCTTCCTGACAGCGTTTACAAACACTTCCTTGGTTTACTAGGAGAATTTGTGTGTTTCCATTCCATCTACTGCCGTTTTGCTTCATATTTAACGTGATTCACTCAATTCTCATCCACAGTTACGACATGATCGATAACATTGTTACCATTTTTCTCTTAACTTTCGAAGAAGGTCAGTGCTGCAGCGAGACTCTTTTTTTATGGCCTTCCGTTAGGATTTTGGGAACCCACGTGGCATAAAAGTTGTGGTAACAAAGCCTCTCCGCCACAACTTCATGTACCAGACTCCGCGTAATTTGGATAAAATGTTGCGAAAGTTCCCTAATCGTGAAACGCCGATTTTCACAAATTTTATTGTTGTGTTTCATCACCAGTTCGTCAGCCACAAGCCTAGGCCCACCATTGCAGTCCTCATCGTGAACACTGGTATGGCCGTTTCTAGAATCGGTGCACTACTTTCTCACTCGCATTTCACTCATTATTCCTTTTCGGTACACATCAGAAAGGTGGCGATAAATTTCAATTGGTTTACAGTTTTTTGCCATCAGAAACCTAATCACAGAACGCATCTCACAAGTGGCGAGATTTTGTAGTGCAGCGTCCATTTTAACATGTCACAGAACGCATAGTAGCAGTGACACAGACCACACGCTGCCACCGCTGGCTGCGTACTGGGTGTAGGAACATTATGGTACCAAGATGGAAGCTGTAATCCCGCACACAGCCGGGGTAAACCAAAACGTCTGTTACTTTCTGGATAGCCTTCATATCAAACACTAAGATTATGCAGCGACTTTTCTTAACAGAAAAGTTGTTGCAGAAGCAACACTGCTTCACTTAAATACACTTATCTGTTCTCACAATAAAATTTACGTTAGGCAACAAAGTACTGCGCTTTGTAAAATAGTAGAAAGTTGAACAAAATTTGTCTTGATAGGCGACACGTCCGTAATTTGACGTAAAGAAATACATCTACATCTACGTGATTACTCTGCTGTTCACAATAAAGTGCCTGACAGAGGGTTAAATGAACCACCTTCATGCTGTCTCTCTACCGTTCCACTCTCGAACGGCACGCGGGAAAAACGAGCACTTGAATTTTCCTGTGCGAGTCCTGATTTCTCTTATTTTATCGTGATGATCATTTCTTCCCATGTAGGTGGGTGCCAACAGAATGTTTTCGCAATCGGAGGAAAAAACTGGTGATTGAAATTTTATGAGAAGATCCCGTCGCAACGAAAAACGCCTTTGTCTTGACGATTGCCACTCCAATTCACGTATCATGTCTGTGACACTATCTCCCCTATTTCGCGATAACACAAAACGAGCTGCCCTTCTTTGTACTTTTTCGATGTCATCCGTCAGTTCCACCTTATTCGGATCCCACACCGCACAGCAATACTCCAGAATAGGCGGACAAGCGTGGTGTAATCAGACTCTTTAGTAGACCTGTTGCACCTTCTAAGTGTTCTGCCAATGAATCGCAGTCTTTGGTTTGCTCTACCCACAATATTATCAATGTGATCGTTCCAGTTTAGGTTATTTGTAATTGTAATCCCTAAGTATTTAGTTGAATTTACAGCCTTCAGATTTGTGTGACTTATCGAGTAATCGAAATTTAGCTGATTTATTTTAGTACTCATGTGAATAACTTCACACTTTTCCTTATTCAGGGTCAATTGCCACTTTTCGCACCATACAGATATCTCATCTAAATCATTTTTCAAGTCGTTTTGATCATCTGATGACTTTACAAGACGGTAAATGACAGCATCATTTACAACCAATCTAAGACGGCTACTCAGATTGTCTTCTATGTCGTTAATATAGATCAGGAACAATAGAGGGCCTATAACACTTCCTTGGGGAACGCCGGATGTTACTTCTGTTTCACTCGATGACATTCCGTCTATTACCACGAACTGTGACCTTTCTGACAAGAAATGCCGGCCGAGGTGGCCGAGCGGTTCTAGGCGATCGCTACGGTCGCAGGTCCGAATCCTGCCACGGGCATGGATGTGTGTGATGTCCTTAGGTTAGTTAGGTTCAAGTAGTTCTAAGTTCTAGGGGACTGATGACCTCAGAAGTTAAGTCCCATAGTGCTCAGATCCATTTGAACCATTTGACAGGAAATCACTAATCCAATCGCACAACTGAGGAGATACTCCGTAGGCACGCAGTTTGGTTAGAAGACGCTTGTGAGGAACAGTCTAAAGCCTTCTGGAAATCTAAAAATACGGAATCAATTTGACATCCCCTGTCGATAGCACTTTTTACTTCATGAGTATAAAGAGCTAGTTGTGTTTCACAAGAACGATATTATCTGAAACCGTGCTTACTATGTGTCAATAAATCGTTTTCTTCGAGGAACTTCATAATGTTCGAATACAGTATGTGTTTCGAAACCCTACTGCAAATTGACGTTAGTGATATAGGCCTGTAATTCCGCGGATTACTCCTACTTCCTTTTTTGGGTATTGGTGTGACTTGAGCAATTTTCCAGTCTTTAGGTACGGATCTTTCTGTGAGCGAGTGGTTGTGTATAATTTCTAAAATGTGGAGTTATTTTATCAGCATACTCTGAGAGGAACCGGACTGGTATACAATCTGGACCGGAGGCCTTGCCTTTATTAAGTGATTTAAGCTGCTTCGTTACTCCGAGGATATCTACTTCTATGTTTCTCATCTTGGCAGCTGTTGTTGATTGGAATTCAGAAATATTTACTTTGTCTTCTTAAGGAGTTTCGGAAAATCGTGTTTAATAAGTCTACTTTAGTGGCCCTGTCATCAGTGACTTCACCGTTGTTATCGCTCAGTGAAGGTATTGGTTGTGTCTTGCCACTGGTGTGCTTTATATATGACCAGAATCTCTTTGGGTTTTCTGCCAGATTTCGAGACAGAATTTCGTCGTGGAAATTATTAAAAGCATCTCGCATTGAATACGCGCCATATTTCGAACTTCTCTGAAACTTTGCGATCTTAGGGATTTTGCATTCTTTTAAATTTGGCATGCTGTTTTCGTTGCTTCTGCAACAACGATCTGACACGTTTAGTGTACCATGGGGGATCTGTACCATCACTTAATAGGAAATACATAAAGTTTCGTTAGAAACCTGTTGCGTCAGCTGTGGTATTTCGTGGAGTGCTTTGAAGACCCAAAAGTCCTACGTTACTCCCAAGATCTGCTCTTTCTTTTCTTGATATTAATTTTGCTTCTCTAGTATTTCCACTATCAATGTCGCCAGGAGGGCAATGCAGATGTGAATGAAGCTACACATCTTCGAGGTAAATTTTAATTCAGTTTCATTGGTTTTGTAAAAATTCTGCATACAGATGGTAAAATGCCAACACTTTCACTCCTACAAACCGTGCGCTACAGACTGTAGTTGTACACAAACCACGGAGATCCTGAATGCAGTTTACCAGGAAATGGTTTCATTATGAAGGTTGATAACGAAAAGGCACCATCTGCAATGAACACATGTGGTGTTGGGTTAGTGCTTCCTGGAAGAAGGTCTTTGTCAGGGATATTTAACTTTGTATTATGTTGAAACTGCAGAGCCGTATATTTGCCGTCCAAAGCGGTATATTCCACTTCATTTCAAAATCCCACTCGACACCCTACCACTCTCCTCTAGAGTCTGGAAGCTGAAAGCAAACAAAAAAGAATCCCTGATAATCTCGCAGTTAAACGCTTTTGATAAAATAAGACAACCTGTCCTCTCTCCACACACCTATACACACGCCAATCCTGATGGAATTTGGCTGATGTATATGTGAATGAAAGTGTGTTATCCTTCCCGCAGTTCCATTTCATCTACCTCGACAGCTCTTATGTTCTGAAATAACAACATATTCGCATGTTCTTCTCAACTTTAAACGTTAAGTATCAGCTAAATTGTTTGTTTTCCAGACAAACGGTAACTGGCAGTCAACGTACCTTAATGTAGTTTTCCTGGAAACGTTTGGTATTATGTTAGATATCGATGCAGTAGGTATCTTGGATTGAAAATCAATAAATTCTCCCCAGTAGCAAGAAACCGAAGAGTCACAGATAGTCTTGGAGCTGCTGTTATAGAGTCTCAATATTTCGTAATCTCCTTAGCTGTAAATGGCCCAAAAAGATGAAATATGACCTCGAAATCACACGATGACATCGAGTAAAGTATTTAAACATCACACCACTTACCATCTTTATTTCTTCCAACGCACTCACACAAACATTACAACGCAAACAGTATTCTTAAACCATGCACCTGTGCTTATTTCTACGATTTCGTCTTTTTGATAAAATAAACAGGCTCCTGCGACAGATGGTCCTACCAACGCAGAAATCTTGTCACTCCAATAGCGTTCGTGCTTCTCTACACGTGTGAACGGTGTAACGCATGCGCACATGTTGAGAAAGACTCATGCACCTACCCCTCTCTGCTTCACAAATTTCAACCTCCAGTGCGTCCAGCGTAGCCAGAAAATTTAATTCATCAGAGCAAACACAAAATGTCAGGTACGGTAGAAGTGAATTATTCGTAACATTCCTAATATTTAATAGTCAGTTCAAGATATCGCAACAGGTTTTTCGCAAATGATAGCACACAAGAAAAAGTATTTTAGCATGTGGTTAATATGCGAAACTTACATATAATAGAAGTAACTACAAGTTTTCTTCAAACGGATCTATAACTGGTGGAAATAGTAATTTTGTGGATTTGCAACAACATAAGTGAAGAGATTACACACTTATTTTTACACCGACAAAGAGCTATTTGATAAGATACTCACCAGCCTTGTCCTCAGATGCTTGTTAAATAACAGACTATAATTTTGGATTCTGTCGCCATTAGAACTGTATTAGTATTTTTTTTAAGTTACGATTTGTAGACTCTACTATGATGTCTAAGGAGTCAAATTTTACATGGAAAAAAGAGAAATATAATTCAGAAGTAGGCACTAATGCCACTTTTCTGAAAGAAGTGAAGGTCATAAAGTCGAACGATAATAAGTCACTACTTCTTTTGCAATTTCTGTGTAGTTCTGGAAGATAAGTTATTCAACAAAGAACAGTTCCAAAGTGAAGCTAACGAAGTATTTTCACCATAAACTTCAGTACTCTGAGAAATATGAAACATTTCACAACAAATTATTTGTGTGTGTGTCCTTGATATGAGTTGTCGCAAGTAGCTCCAAAACTAATAAGCAGCGTATTTTCCCAGTCTTATTAATCTTAGAGATATACAGGCATCAACATATTTTTTTTTTCAAATGGAACTATGCTGATTTTTAGGTCTGGAATAGCAATCCTTGTTCAGACGATATAACTATTTTGTAAATTTGAAGTTGTGACTTGCATAACTGAGATGACTACATGTCCAGACGAAAATAGATTATCAATGTCTTTGAAAAACTGTATTTGAAGTGCCAGATTTCAGCCCTTCACACTGCGCAGGGATAAGCACAGAAAGTTAGTATGCAATTTTTTGTATTTTTTTTTCGTATTTCAAAGATCGTTGAGATGCGGAAAGAAAATCCTTCAGTAAGTTACGGTTCCAGCTGCTCATTAAAAAAAATACCGGTTAACAGGATTTCATGGCAATTGTAAACAAAAGTGTCGACTTATTCTCCGTACTTTTACTCTTCAGAGAGTGTCATTAGATACGATTTCTCGGCAAAAACATTTCTCTTGCTGCAATGACAAATTTTGCTTCGCCAAAAAATAGCCGAGTTTACACAACTTAATTTCAATAACATGCTGCTGCAGTTAGTGTACACTTATGTTTTTGATGCAGTTAATGAGTTGTCGACTGTCATCCCTCTTCCCGATGATATTGCTGCTGGAAAAGCATTTATTAATGTTCAGAATTTAGATGAGAAGGAATAATTTTGCTTTGCGTGGTCGCTTGTGGCTTGCGATGGAAGTTATTCAGATCATGCACGTCTTACGGATACATACGAAACAAATCATGTCAGCAGCATTATAACTTCGAAGACATCTCATTCCCCATCACAATCCCAGACCTGCCAGAATCCAAAATTCAAGTAGCGGAACCCCAATTATTTGGTTCACGTTTACATTTGGCATGGAGGAGAGAAAAGAAGAAAGTCGGGAGATGTGAAGCATAAAATAATTGTACCCCTCTAGTTTTCCAAAATAGCCGGTCAGCATCCTAAACACTTAGATTTACTGCTATACAACGAAGGTGACAAGCATTAATTCTTCTGGATCAGGAACATGTCCTGCCTATTTTCTGCTCAATTGTCGAAACATCGTGGCATGAGGCACTTTTGCCACATATACGTCATCTCATTTACTTTCTAGATGTTTAAGGGAGGCTACTGCCAGGAACTACGCCCCTTTGTTGTGTACACTGACTGTGAGTGCTTTTTTGTTTAGGTAAACAGTCTTCTGACTGGTTTGATGCTGCCCGTCACAAATTCTTTATTTATTAATTTATAAAAATCTTTTTCAAAATCACACATCGAACAAGCCCTTACTAGTTCCTGTGCCACGTTGTGAAGGTGATGCCACAGACTCTCACACTGCTTTCACAGAACAACAGTCTTGTATGCAGCCATGAATCAAGTCGTACGCTCATATAATTACAGTCGCAACAAACTTGACACATATGTAGAGAATAATCCTGCGAGATGGTTGCTCTTTGAGCTCCAAATACTTCTGCACGCTGTTGACGCTCCCTATAGCAAAAACATTTCAGTGTGTAGCTTATAGGAGAATGATGCCGTATGCAAGTGAACAGTTAAATATAATATCTGTTCTGTGCCACTGGATAGAGAAACAAAAACTTCACATACAGATCACTGTCATCTAATGCGAAAGTTTCGTGGTGCTGCTAACAATGCGTACGACTTGAAATACAAACTGCCACAAGACACACGAGTCTTCTTCCATAATTTGAGTGATATGATGCTCACTTTCTTGTCGAGCGCTTGGGTGATTGCGGGTTTCAGAATGATCATCTCAGTATCATACCTGACGTTTTAGAAAATTGCATTTCATTCTACAAGCGAATCACGTCAAGAATAGCACTCTCCACCTTGGATTCCTAACGTTTTATGCAGGCACCTCTTCATAAACTTGCTAAAACAACTCTTTAGGAGGATATGCATATCACCAGGGCCATACATATCGATGTTGCTATGTGTCAACTTGTGACGAACAAGGGGGTCTTTGCATACGAATAACAGGATTCGATGGAGGGACTCCACTAAACCACATTACCCGACAGAATCACGTTCTTCAGAAAACAAACAGGCAGTGCCATAACAAATGCAGACTATAGGGAAACGGAGAATGTTTGGCATGAGTTCAGCATCTCAGATTTGAAGGGATATTCGAAATTTTAGTTAAATATGTAAAACTGCAACCAGTCATTTTTGTTAAATATTCATTTCATTAACTGGTCGTCGGACCTTTTCAAATTCATCTTCAGATGGTGTACAGGAAGTTACGTGGCTATTTCAAGCATATTGCTGGCTGCTTACTTGCGACAGTAATAGAGACACCCAGAAATGTGTTTGAAATAGCTACGTAACTTGCTGTACACCATTTGAAGATAAACCTGATAAGGTTCTAAAACTGATTCGTTGATTGAGTTAATAACTATTTCAAAAAAGTGACTGGTTGCAGCTTTATGTATTTACATTGAACAGTGACAGGTTCTTAAACATCCATGATGGATAAGCTTAATATTCTAAATTGTTCATGGAGACAGGCGTGTGCCTGTTTGTTGACATTGCTGTGTATGCTTGAGCCCCTGGACTCTAAATCCTGCCTCCTATTGCACCATGCCATAGCTTTTGTGGGACGCGATGTTAAGAAAGACACACATATCAACATCGAACCGTTGACAGTGATATGTTGCTGTTTTCGAACGTGGTATTCGTGAGGAACTTTCCCAGTGCGCCCGAAGATATGCCAAGGCAAATAAGTCATGTTTGAGGTACGAGGTGTACAGGCCATCTCACGATTTTAGTTACATCCTGTACTTGGATGTTAATTGGACCTAAGGACATTCCATTCAACAAACCCTGTCATTTGTAGGATTCCAATGGCAATCGTAAGATGAAATCATCGGGTTGAAGGACAAGATCTAAGATGTGGCTGCTGATAATGGTGGAGGATATGTCCTGGACTCAGATCTAAAACATCCCACCGATTTGCATGACAAGCACAACAGCTTGCCACTCTGTGAGAAATGCCTTGTCCCACGAAATGTTTCTGTTCACAAGCTGATGACGACACGGGGGCATTATCATATATACGTTATACATTATACAAAACACCAGCAGTGTCTCAAGCTGGGGATACTACTACTTAGAATCACCGATGACATCTCCTTCGACCAGCGTCCCTGGTTCAAGGAGTACATTGATGTTAATACACAACAAAGAGCTTCTTCGAGATGCGATTTTGAAAAAGCTTTTTATAAATTAATGAATATTTCAGTTTTCAGTAAAACCATGGAGAATGTAGGAAACTATTGTGAAATTCATTTGGTTTACCTCTGGGATGAGTGTGATGCTGCAAAAGATTACATCGACAGGCCCAGTTTTATGTGGGTTGCAATCTTCAGTGAAGGACTAATTACTTTGGAGATGGCTAAGGTTTCAGTGGATTTCACATAATCTGTCTGCATCGGTATATGTTTTCTGGATATCTCCAACCTCCACATCTACTGACCTCACTACGAGTTTGCAGAACTGCATTTCGCTGATGTCAAGTTATATTATATGAGTACAAGCAGTTTCACCTGTTGGGTGAAATGCTGCAACCCATAGAGACAAACAGACGAAAAATTTGGTCAATAAATTTGTAGCAAAAGAGTTTCAATTAACTATGATAAACGTGTGGTGCAATAAGAAAAAGACAACATAATTGAGACTCTTCCATATGGCTTTTAATAAAAATATATTGTATATATAAAATGACAACTGTACAAGCACTAAAACATGAAGCGAAAAAATGGGCTTAAAAAGCTATTCAAAGCTGAAAAAACAGCAACTTATTATTTTATCAATAATCATAAAAATGCAGTGGCTGAAGAAGAAGTGAAGAATTATACTGTAGAAAAAGAACTTATTCAAGGCTTGCATCTTCCGTGTAAAAAATCAAAATTTAAACAGATATACAGCATGAACTCAGCGAATAAAACATGTGCAGCAGTAGTTGCTGATTATATCACAAAAGAATATCCATTTGTCTGGCAAGCTGTACCAAAATATCGAACATTATCAGAAGATTTCATGAGGGAGTTTCAAGACAGATTAGACTGGTATACTATATAATGTGAAAAAAATTGTCAGAAGATTTCATGACAGAGTTTCAGACAGATTAGAGAGGGATGGTATATCATGTAGACAAAAATTGTCCGAAACATTCATGAGGGAATTTGAAGACAGATTACACTGGAAATATATATCATTGAATCAAAAAGTATGAAAATTTCATGTGGGAATTTCAACATCGTCTTGACTGGCAGGCTGTATCATTACATCAAAGACTGTCTGAAAATATCATGTGAGAATTTCATGACAGGTTACGCTAGAAAGCTGTATAATGGAAACAAAAGTTGTCAGAAGATTTTATGAGGGAATTTCAAGACAGTTAAGACTGGGATGATATATCACATAGACAAAATGTGTCTGAAGATTTCATGAGGGAATTTCAACAACATCTTGAATAGCAAGCTGTATCATTGAATCAAACATTATCAGAAGAGTTCATGAGGGAATTTCAACGCAGATTACACTAGAAATATATATCACAGAAACAAAACCTGTCTAATAATGGAATTTCTACATAAAGTTGACTTGCTTGCAATATTGAAATATCACTGTGGATTATCAGAGTCGTTCAAACCAAAGCTGTAGAATCCATACGAAATTTTATCAACTGAACAACAACTTGAGTGTTCCATCTGTTTACATGAAGAAAAACAGCAACTGCAAATTTGTGTTGACAATATGTAATCACGTTTTTCATACAGCAGGTATTGACGAACGGTTTAAAGAGCAAATTATTTGCCCACTGTGTAGAACAGTTATTAAAAGAAACTTTAAGTGATTTTTATCGGAATTTTATCTGTTAAAAAGTGGATGCATGATTGTGGCTGCTTGACTTTTACACGCAAAAGATGATGCTTGGCGTGTGCCTGCAATGATTGTGGATACTTAACTTTTGCACACAAAAAAAGGGCTCTGATGTGTGACTTTTGCACACAAAGATTCAACACAAAACATTCAACGCCAACATTCAATGCAAAACATTCAGTGCAAAACATTCAATGCTAAACAATCAGTGCCAACATTCACTGCTAACATATGATGCAAAACATTCTATGTAAAACATTCATCGCTAACGTTCAATGCAATTAATTCGATGCCAACGTTCAATAGTAACATTCGATGCAAAACACTCAATGTAAAACATTCGATGCAAAACATTTAATGCAAAACATTCGAAGCCAACGTTCAACGCTAACATTCGATGCAAAACATTCGATCTAAACATTTTTCTTCTATTAATAAAGAGATGTTCGCAAAGTAAGATCAAAAGCTTGCGAAGCAAGCAAAAAAGGATAGAAAAAATTTGAGCAGTTGAAAGATTATTTCAAAGAGTGGAAAATTAAGCCCATAACTGAATATGAGAAGTATAAAAGAGCCAGTTATCGATAAGCTGGATGTTTTAGGCAGAGAAGTTATTGATGCGATGGAGAAAAATTGTGAGACTGAAAAACAGCTAATAGCTGGAAACTACATGAAATGTTTCCAGTAACAACCCAAGCTTGAAGTGTCATCGTTTGAAGGAAGCTTATTTGTTGATGAACCCATCACACCGAAAACATGTACAAAACTCATGCCAATGTTGCAGGAAATTTAAAGTGAAAAACGGCAGAAGATGAAGACTTTAAATGAATATTCAATGACATTTCTTGGGCCAATAGTTTCAAAATATTTAGGTTCGCACAAAGATGAAACATTTGGCCTAAGATTTGTTGGTGGAAAACACTACATGGGTGATTCTGAAATAAGTTTCAACAATAATAATATTTATGTTAATGGCAACGACTTTAAAGTCACTGAAGGCTAGATGAAACTTTTGAATCGAAATCGCTTGTCAGGTGTCGATTTTACTACTGATGATCTCAATGCATATACATCCATGATAAAAATGACTAATGCAGTATTTCACCATAACGACCCCAACGCAAATAAACCAAAGTCAAGTGTTCGTGAAAAATACAATGTCATTATTAAGCCAATATGGATGGATATTAAAAAAGAGCCTAAAATCGTTCATGATGGTATGGGATTCATTATAAAATATATAGCAAAATCAGTCGAATACGTTTGAATGAATGATGTCAGAGATTTGATATACAGATTGGTGGTGATTCATGGCGAAGGAAACTCTGGCAACAATAGCTATTACAACCAAAAATTTCACATAACAAAAATGCTCACCAGCAAATTTAACGACTTGATAATCAATAATTCAAACGGAACTCCATATTTAATAATATTTTTGAACAATTTACCACACACATTTTGGAAGTCAGAAAAAATGGAAAAGGCCTAGTCAATTGGGCACTAAATAATCTACCAGTGCCAGAAATGCATGCAAAACATACGGTTTGCGTACAGAGATCATAAAGATCTTGAACACAGACATAATGCTATTAAAAATTGTAGATGGCCACAAAAGAGAGAATTTTTGAGCAAAGATGCATCGTTAGGCGAAAGGAGAGCTGCAGCGGCAGTGACTGGTGTAATGTATGGCAAACGAAAATTAGGCCAAGGCTTAGACGACAATGGTTGGACATTATAATTTTCATGCATAATTTGCATGAAAAGTTGTGTAGGCATCCAGTGATAGTGATGCTTGACTTTTGCATGCATAGCTGTTGATGCTTGACTTTTTCACGCAAAAGATGATGATGCAATGATTGTGGTTGAAAAAGATGATGATCCAAAAGATGATGATGTAATGATTGTTAAAAAAAATTATTTTCTTTATAATAAATGAAGAGTTTTAGTGTTGATTACAACGTGACATCAAATGGCCAGCCAAAGCCAAAGCTTTCAAGATAAAGCTGTCCAATGATAAACTCAAAAATCATGGCTTTCTTGGCTCCTATCTCACAGAAACACAAGTAAAGCAAAAAACAAACAAGATTAAAAAAGGTGGCAGTTTGCTCATATCTTTATCTAAATCAGTCGTGAGAAGTTTGTTTGAATATCTTGGAAGAAAAGGTTCAGGCTTAAGTAAACATGAAGCTTTCTTTTTACCGAAGACTCTTGCAGCTTTGGGTGAAATTTGGTCACTGCCTAGTGGTGCAGCGGCAATAACGAGCGCTGTACACAAGAAGCAGAAGGAAGATGCAGAACTGGCTGAGCAAAAAGGACATAATCTACAAATGGAGAGAAAAAAGTGGGTGCAGATTTGTGTATAAAAAAAGTGAAAGAAACGATGCAAAAATGTAACCATCCGATAAGCATTTCCGACATAGAAAAATTAGGGAATGAACTGAAAATCGCACATTTTAGAGGGATTTTTATGACTGATGAGCTGCCAAAGGAAACAAAAGAATTTGAAGTAGGTATTGTTAATCTAGACACATCTGATCATGTCGGCACACACCAGATATGCTACTTCAAAAATGGCTGTGAAAAATTTGTGCTTGGTTCGTTCAGTGGTGAAATTACAAATTTGATAGTAAAAGAGTTTGGTTCTGACAATTTGTTTTACAGTGTAGAGAGGTTTCAGAATTTTGATCACTTTATATGAGGGCATTTGTGTTTTCTGCTCTTGAATCTATTTACAGATGGTTGGTCGTTTAGTAAAAGTCTTGATATAATAAATGGATATTTTTGGCAACAAAAAAGAAGAGGAATAAAGAAATGAACAGCTAATACAAGAAATTATTCAAATCCTTAAGCTGCTATGTGAAGAATTGAAGGAGAAAATTAGAGAATATCAGGATGAACTGACGTAGGAAGCAAATGAATCATTGAAGAAAAAAAGAAGAACAGCAACTAAGTGAAGGTTTGAACAAGAATCTTTGGCGCAGAAAATTAGTAAAGAATTAGATGTCTTTATCAAGAAATTTCACAAGGGACTAGACAACGTTTTTAAGGCATATACAGATAACATTGATTTTAAAGGCAGATTAATAGCGAATGTAACTGATCCAATTCATTAAAAAACGACGTAAACAAACGATATTTAGAAAAACAGTTGAAATCTCAACAACCAAGACTTGGAAAAAAATTTTTGTGTCATGTCAGGAAAAAAGAGCTACAGAAATTTTCCCTGATTATGCACACAAAGATGACCTCAGCAAATACTACAACAAAAAAGAGCTAGAGGAATTTTTCGCTGATTATGCATGCAAAGATAAGCTCAGCAAATACTACAGCAAAAAAGAGCTAGAGAGATTTTTCGCTGACTTAAAAAATGAAGTGGAATTTACGATGGTATCATGGAACATAACGATAAAGAGATAAAAAAAGTGAAAAAAAGGTTTTATGTGCTAGAGGTGAAGATGTAAAATTAATTTTATTTGTTGAAATTAGCCAATGATGGACGAAAAAAATATATAATGCTTAAGATCCAAAAAATTTACAGCTACAGTGCACCCACAGACGTTTACCACAAAAAACGTGTTAACAAGAATTAGCAGCAGTTGTGCTGCCTGTAATACCGAGAAACGCAAGTCTGTAAGAAAATGTAAATATTGGTGAAGAAATTGTCAATGAACTGCACAAACCGATGAGAAAATATTTCTCAAGAAAACCAGTCACGGCTTTTGGCATGGACAATTTGTGGCAAGCTGACTTGGTTGAGATGGATTCTGGCAAGCTAAAAAAAAAATCAAAAATCAATAAAAAATATGCGATATTTGTTGACCGTTATTGACGTGTTTTTAAAATAGGCATGTGAAATTCCTGTTAAAAACAAAATAGGTGAAAATGTGGCTAACGCTTTCAAGTATATTTAGCAAGAAAGGAATCTGAAAAATTTGCAGAAAGATAAAGGCAAAAAAGTCTACAAAAAAAAACTTCAGAGATCTGATGAAGCTTGAAAACATCAATCACTACTCGACATTTTCTGAAATTAAGGCTTCAGTTGTCGATCGATTTAACAGAACACTTAAGGAAAAAATGTGGAAGTAGTTTGCTCTTCAAGTTAATTACAAATGGATCGATTTCTTGCCCAAGTTGACTAAAACAATACTGTGCATAAAACAATAAGCATGAAACCAAAAGATGTGACTAATTCGCCTTAAAAAGTTGCTTGAGCTCAGAGTAGAAGCAATCAAGTTTATGGTTGGTGATATAGTTAGAATAAGCAAATTAAAAGGTTTATTCGAGAAAGTCTACTCAGCAAATTGGTCCACTGAAATTTTTGATGTCGTTGATGTCAGCAATACAAACCACCCACTTACAAGCTGAAGGACACAAGTGGTGAAGAAATTTGAGGCAGCTTATATAAACAGGAATTACAGAAGACAAAATATCCTGATGTTTATTTCGTAGAAAAAGTGTTAAGAAAGAAGGGCATTTAAGTGTATGTGAATTGGCATGGTTGTGAGAATTCACAAAATAGAAGCACTGTTATACTATAATTTTAATTGAATTTTTCCATTAAAAATTTAAGTAAACGTTTTGATTTTTTCTCTGTATTTGCCTGAATTTGGCTTTAGTTTCATATCAACGGTGAAAAAACCAAAATCGTCTTTCCATGCTTTGCTACAAAATTCTCTAAAATAGTTCCGCTTCATGTCACCGCCCACAAATACGTCGTATATGTGCTTTAGATTTGTGTCGTGTTGCCTAAATATGTTCAAAAAATTGAGATTGTCAAGCACAAGCTGATTTGGAATTTTTGAGTACGTTTGTGCTAGATAAAAGCAGTCAATATTTTTATGTCGACCTCTAGTAAAATATTCTCTGACTATATCTTGATTTTCAAGAATAAAATCGTCAAACACAACGACTGAATTGTACATACATTCACCTAGCGGAATAATATCGTCGATGATGTTGACAAATAATATAATTTTCACTCCCATTTTTTGGATCTTTTTATAAATCCATGATATTTCGGTTGATCTAAACTTCTTGAATAAATATATAAGTGATTAATTTTGTACCAATCCAGCCAGCCAGGTGCCAAGACATAACTGTCGATCATTAATGTTGTTTTCCACAGCCAGTTGGCCCTATTATTGCACATCGAATAGAATTGGATAAGAGTTCATCATCTTGCTTTTTCTGCTTCTGTTCATAGATTCTGACTTTTGTTCCCAATCGATTGCACCTTTGCTCGTTTTCATATTATTATAAATGGATAGAATTTTTTAGCTGACCAGAAAGCTATCAGTTTTAGAAAGAATGTGCCGATACAAAATGCATTTACAGAAGTAGGGTTGGCTGGATTTTACAAAACATATTTGACGCCAAATGTTACAAGTGAAAACAACAAACTACATGGTGCCATTAACACTTTGATTATTCCCACAGGACAGTACAGTCTAGACAATTTAGAAAAATATATTAAAAAACAACAGCCGTTCAATGCTGATAATTTAATGATAAAGCCAAACAATAACATAAACAGGGTAGGTACTGAGAGCACAAAATATAAGCTACTTTTTGATAGAGAAAATAGTATTGGCTTGGGTTGGACTTTAAGAAGCAGATTGTTGAACCAGAAGTAAAACCGGTTGCAGCAGAATTGCCAAAAATTATTCCATTCGAAAAAATTAAAGTGCTCTTCAATTTAGCTGATGCCATGTTTATCAAAGATTCTGAACATTTTCATAGTGAAACAACCATTATCGCATCATTTAAGCCAAAAATGGAACAATTGTCTGGCCACTTAAAATTTCGTTACCTAATTATATATGAGCCAAAATATCCATTATTTTTTCTATTCATGATAAGTGCAAAGTCTACAAGTCATAATCACCGATGAAAACGACTATGTGATAGGTTTCGCTGGTGCAAATGTTACTGTGCTTTTGGAAATGTTGCGATTAAAAATTTTTGGGTAATCAAGAATGAATAAAATTGAAAGTTATCAATGATAGTCTTTTCTAACAAACGAGAAGTCGAAAAATAACTTGAACTCGCCAAATAGAGATGTGGAATTAGATGTCACGGTTGGTGACGGCGGGTTTGATGGTTCAAATGGCTCTGAGCACTATGGGACTCAACATCTGAGGTCATCAGTCTCCTAGAACTTAGAACTACTTAAACCTAACTAACCTAAGGACATCACACACTTCCATCCCCAGGGCAGGATTCGAACCTACAACCGCAGCAGTCGCGCGGTTCCGGACTGAAGCGCCTAGAACCGTTTGGCCACCGCGGCCGGTGGTGGGTTTGACAGGAAAATCGAATGTAAAATTAGTCGACAATTTCCTAAGTCAATTATGGAGTCAATAATCATCAAAAAAGGAGGCCACATAATCTATAGATTAAAACATCCAGGCATATCTTCAACGGTTTTATATAATGTAACGTCATTTTTTGCCGATGACATTGGATATGAAGGCAATTTTATTAACAACGGAAAGTTGCAAAGGGAAGAAAATGAGATGTTATATACGCTTAAAATGTTGGGCTGCTTTTTTGAAGACTGCAGATAAATCATGTAGGAAGGTGATTTAACGATCACATTTGTTGGTAGTGCAAACTCTGGTGATGCGTTATATGGACGGTTTTCACAAAAAGATGGTACTGGTGAACATGGCACTCGACCACCTAAAGGTAAAGTGACAATTACAGGCATGGAAATTCGTGTGCCAATTGCTAAGTACGAGTTGAATTATGAACTGGAATTGAGAAAGAAAATATTTAAAGAGCTTAATATCACAATTTAGTGTTTTGACATTCAAACACAAGAAATTGCAGTAATATGTAGCAAAAGAAATTTTGAACTAGACACAACAAATTACTACAATTGTATGGAATTTGATATGCCATATTTTGTGTTTATGGTTTTTCAGACGAACAGGAAAGGAAACCAAGATGCTGATTCATCGTTGTATGCTCATGTTAATCTGGAAAATATTTATGTCAAGAATGGCCGAAACGAAATATTTCCTAAAGAACTGTGGAACATTAATCCGCCTGATAGTTGTTTGAAAGCATACAGTGCGTTCACAGATTTTAAGAGAATAACTGAGGCAAAAGATGACATACAAATTAGTGCATATAGTTTCATCAATTCATATCCAATTTACGTCATCAACATGAAATTGTCAGCGACTTCTAATGCGCCTATTCCTGATAACACTTTGGCATACGTCATTACGTATGGCAAGAGAAATTGACATATGGATTAAACACGCTATAATTACTGAGAATTTTTAAGTGAATTTTTTTCATTAAAAAAAGCCGCTTCGGAAGAAGCTGCTTCAGAAAAGGCGGCTGCCAAAAAGTGGCTTCAAAATAGCGGCTGCTAAAAAGTGGCTACAATATTTTCTCAGGAAATTTGTGTGGAAATATTTTTCTCTTGGATTGATCTTAAAAGCATTTTTTCTTGGATTGCTCTTAAAAGCGTTTTTTCTTGAATTGCTCATGGAAATTTTTGTCTTGGACTGCTCTTGGAAATTTTTCTCTTGGATTGCTCTTGGAAATTTGAAGAGGAAATTATGTGGAAGCATTAAGTGAAAATCAATAGAAAAATTTTCACTTGATTTTCACTTGTTTGTCTCCAAACTCCCCAACCACTGCTTGTGATACTTCACCTGTTGCTCCTAGTCCCTGTACACTGTAAATATTCTATATAAAGCAATTCCATAAGAGTTGATAAGTTGCTGTTGTGTAAATATAGTAAACAAACGTTCTATTGTGTGTGAATTCCTAAGGGACCAAAGTGCTCAGTTCATCAGTCCTAGACTTGCACACTACTTAAACTAACTTATGCTAAGAACAACATACACACCCATGCCCGAGGGAGGACTCGAACCTCTGGCGGGAGGGGCCGCACAGTCTGTGAGGTGACGCCTCAAACCGCGCGGCCACTCCGCGCGGCTATAGTAAACAGAATCATTACCTTCCTTTCTTAGTATAACATACCTCTGCTAGTTATTTATTGTGACTGATGTAGTAAATATTATATACAAAGGTAAATCACCACAGAATTTGATCAGTTGCTGTTGTACAAATAATGTATACAGAGCCATTCTCCTTATCCCATAAAATGGTGTACCTCTGTAGTCTCTTTCTGAAAGAAATGTGTTGTTACTGCTAATAAATCATAACATAACTTAATTTGTTGTATCTCTTTAATTATTTGATCGTTTCACCATTAACATTATTGTAGGTTAGTAGCAAATGTGAACAGTATTTTATAGAACATTTCTTTTTACACACACACACACACACACACACACACACACACACACACACACACACACACATATATATATATATATATATATATATATATATATATATATATATATATATATATATTTTGGTGCTGTCCAAATAATTGTTTTCTATATACCTTGAATTTCGCATGAATAGTATTGAAGCCTATAGGTGCAATTATATTCATTGGCATTGGTTCAATAATATCAGCCTCCACAGATTTTATGGTTACAGGTTCAACACCTATACGCTATGGTACAGGGAGAATAGATGACACATTGCTCTACTTCCTCCATATGTGGGAGGGGTGTACTATGAATTTCTTGAGTATCTGGTTAAGAACAACCTTGTTGTTGACCAGATACTCAACAAATACATAGTACACCCTCTTATATATGGGGCCAGTGGCAGAATCGATCTGTTGCAGTTGATAATGCATAATACAGTTGCTCCACTTTAACAATGCTTGAATTTTTCAGATATATACCCATGTGCCAGAGATTTATTCTAGCATTCTCTCATTATACATACATACTATGGAACTGTCATACCCTTGTCTGTCATCTTCCTGTGTGTATGTTCCATCATACTGCATCGACAGTACCATTCATACTATGAATACTGTTGTTTAGCACCGACACACTGTGAATTTTTTATTTTCTTAACAACTACAAAATTATTGTCACATGCCAGGCCTACATTCCCACATTTAAAGCCACCACAGTTGCATTGTACATGTTGTTGAATAACAGTACTCTTGTGGGACTTGACTGCTGTGGTTGTGCTGTGGTTTAGTCAGGTCAGGGAGACACACTGTGGACAGTGACTGTTGCTGCTGCTGTGGTTCAGGTGTGAACATCTGAGTGCCTTTGTCCAGCACTGGACCAGGTGCTTGTTGCTGATACTGCTGCTCCAGTGGCTGTGCTGCTGCATAATTGAATGACACTAGGTCAGGAACACGTCCTGTGGAAAGCTGCTGTTGGTGTGTTGCATGTAACACCTGCACGTCCTAGTCTGCAATAATAATAATACTAGATGGATTGACAGAATACATATCGATAGCTTTCTTCTTCACAACCGATTGCTGCTGTTACTGGTTGTGTTTTGTGCTAGGTAGTGATTGATGTTGCACACACAGTCAAATTCTTATGAAAAAGATGCTTGAAGGATGGGGAGCTGAACTTGCATGCAGTTGGCTGAGCAGTTGCACTGGTGAGGGGGGGGGGCTAGGTGGAGGGTTACAGATGCAGGTGGTCTTAACGACAAAAAGTGCTGATGCTGATGTCAGCATTCTTACTCAAAATGCCCAGTGACCCACTACTCATCCCAGTTACGTTTGCCCTCCTTAATGCTACGGTTTTTCACAAGGAGAGTATTTAATGACTACACTACTTCAGTGCATATAAGTCGTCACCCTCTCAATACCCTCTTCGTTGTTTGCAGTGTCAGTTGTTTTTAAAATCTCACATAAAGGAAAATTGTTCGCATACTAGGACGCATAATATGGATCTCCCCACACTACGTTCGGCACTTGTACCAAATAAGCATTACAGACTAATCCAAAGCTTCAATCTGTCAGTACCTCTTTCGTCCATCTCAGACTTTATTCTGTGGAAAAGTCTAAGGGGTGTTTCTGGGGAGTAGCTTGTAATGAACTGCCAGATGCAGGAGACGAAAATTCCGCTGTGGTACCTCAGTTGGTGGGCATGTGGTTCACAAAACAAAATGCTCTGAAACTATGTTCATATTTGGAGATGGATCGTGCCTTCCATAACATGCAGCTGTCCATCATTATCACAGCACAATACGATGAAGTGAGTCTTCGGAGCCTAATAAGGTCACCTGTACGCATGCACAGACAAATCGTTAAGCCTTTATACAAGGCACAGCGGTCGAGTCACGTGCTCAACCTCGTTCGCTCTGCCTCTACGTTAGCATATGTAAGTAGCGATCAGTGTAACATTCATGCTTCAAACGGACGTTTTACCTAAACATGCGTATATGACAGGACGTGACAGAGTGGCAAAAACGGGCAATCCTGTTTGGCCGTGCCCATAGCCATACCATGTGTTAAATTGCTGGAGTTGTTGGTGTTCCGCCGTGGACTCTTCAACGTGTCCGTAAGCACTGGTGTCAAATAAGCAACCATGAAACAAAACGTCAGAACAGTGGTCAGAAAATGATCCTGTCTGAGAGGGACTGGAGACGTGTTTCACGGCTTGTGAATCAAAATCGCTTCCAAACCCGACAGGAATTGCTGCAGGCAGTGAATGAAGGTCCATCCCAACCTATTAGAGGGAGAACGTTGCGACTGGAGCTGCATGCACCGAACATTGGAGTCGGTCACCTCGCAAGAGGCCATTGCTCACACAGACATGCAAATACGACAAAAGCAAAATTCATCTGGCTGAAAGAATATGTGACTGATTTTCTGAACACTCTCCCTTTGTATTACATCTCGACTGGTCTTCAAAATCAGCTAACTTGAACCCCATAGAAAATCAGTGGGACGTGTTAGAATAACGGGCAGAACGCCATAAAAATCCACGCAATTTGGTGGAATTGTGCGATCAAATTCTCAGCGGCTGGGTGGATATGAGGTACCTGCACAGCCTTGTGGCCTCTCTTCCCAGCCGAATCCGGCCGGTTATCAAGTCCAGAGGCAGAATTACATAGTATTAAATGATGCGGATAATGATTTCTCTAGGGGTGACTAATTTTTTTTCTTATGAGCTTATTAGGTGCACACATATCTTAAGATGAGATGACTGTTATATATACCCCATATGTCTTGTAGTATTTTGACATCGACATATTCGGATATGTCGGGGATCTACTGACTTTTTTCGCACCTTTCCACTTGAAAAGGTCTCTACAGCACCCCACCTGAACATGCCATGTAGGCCCAACGGTACTGACCGGCCGCCGTGTCATCCTCAACCCACTGGCGTCACTTGATGCAGATGTGGAGAGACATGTGGTCAGCACGCCGCTCTCCCGGCCGTATGCCAGTTTACGAGACCCGAGCTGCTACTTCTCAGTTAAATAGCTCCTCAGTTTGCCTTACACTCGAGATAGAGAAATAAATGAATAATAAAAACTTCAACCAAACGACAGCAATTATTTCATTAAATAAACACTGATGTGTATCCTAACATGAGATTTTCGTTTATTCACACAGTTAGGTACTTGCCTCAAATTCCGAGAATGTGATTAGCTCGATACTTGACGCAAAATATCGGTTAACTTCATTTACAAAGCAAACGAAATTGCTAACGAGCAATGGATACCCACATCCGACTGACGATTTATCGTATTCATTCGTTATGGATAACGTTACCAACAGCAGCGTACAAAGGAAAATCCGCGTTCACCGGGGAGCACTTCGCCACGTTTCATGACGCATGTTGTGTATTTGCACAGTAGAACACTCATACTGGAATCAAAATCTCGACAAGACGTACCAAAGGCACACTTTCGAAGTATTTACATGGTGCAGTCATTAATGTAAATAAACAGGTAACAATGATGGTACAAGAAGTGTAAAATAAATTAGGCAACTGTAATTACAACTCCTGATGCAAATAACGAAATACGAACTGACAGTTTCACATGCAGAAGAATGATGATCTACGTATGGCACACGCAGCCTGGTATCATATGAAAACCACAAGACTAAACTGTGATGACTGCCACCAAACGAACAGGGAAATTATCGTGCACTTAAAAATTCAATAAAAACTTGAATACTGCACCGTTGGAAAAATATCAATAATTTTTGCAAAATACGAGTGTGTTGAATGCAGGCGTTCAGCATCATGATTCAGCTTGTTCAGTATGTATTGCACCAGTTTGTGTGTTAAATGGAATGTATCTTTCGCTAACATACATCATGTAACGGGTATAATGGTAGATATTTCTACTGGTGACACAGATAAGTGTACTGAACAACATTACATCGGTATTTACGTCAGTTGCAGACTAATTATAATTATAGCTATTAAAGTCTTATCTTTTTAGGCTGGGTAGTACCTTCAAGTACATGTGGCAAGAGCAGACCATTAATGCTTATTTTCTCCTGGGCAGCATGTCAGGTGTTGCAATGCGGATGCGTGAACGCAAAACAGTTGGTCTATATTGACAGGCGTAGTCCACTTAGTGGTGCAGTTATGACTGTGCAGACAACATCAGGTCGTAAAGTTTGTAAAGTTGTCTGTGGGAAGACTGTTCGAGTCAGGAAAAAGAGCTATCACACTGATGCATGTACGTATTAAGGAACCATTTACAAAAAATCTGCATGTATATCTGTTACGTCCTGTATAACTACCATTGCTGAATGCGCGTTATCATTAACAGGTATCCGGTTTTACACATTGTACGTGGCAGTAGTAGACAGTTCAGATTCACGGCTGAAGAGTATTTCAGTTGTGAGAACAGGGAAGGATGATCGTTCGTCACATTCCTCGTTCAGCCGAATCAAAGTCCCGCCTCGAAAGATTGCGTTCTGCTGCTTCTCAAGATGCGATAGTCAGTTGTTATTCACTCCTCTATTGAATCAGAATCTTCTTCACCAAAGATTACAAAGCTCGAAACGCTGTCAATCAAACGTAAATTCAAATCAACTTCGAAGCAATGCTAAGCAGCAGCATAGGCAGCTCCAGCCCACAATGTATTGTATGGGTCCTGCCCTAGGACCGATGTAAAATTACTGCTCCATTATCTTCAGAACATTCCTCAGAGCTTACTGTCGATGAATCTCTAGAATCGCAACTATTAAGGATATTAATATAAATAGGAAGTACTATGCAGCTGAGGACCGATATTGCTCTTTTAGTTTCCAAAAAACAAGAGCAATATTTAATTGTTTTTTCATCAAATCAGTCAAATCGTACTTGTTTTATGACTGATTACTTTAATTTTTAGAAGCAGCTGTGTTTGAGAATACTTGAAATAGGTGCTCCCGTACATCTTATAATAAATATTTTCTGTTAATCAGAGACTGTTGTACAAAGTATAATTTTCATATCTGCGATCTACTCAGCAGATGAGAGGGTTTCTAGGTATATTTCTTCGACTACAACAATATATTATACGAGTGGTCACTCGGAACTAAGTTCCAGAGACGAAACTGAGAACTTTGAAAGTAGCTACCAGTTAACACATGAACTAGACAAAAAGTATCTTACTGGTTGGGCATATATGCGAGTTCCTTTACTGGTAAGTGCAGGGGAGCAATGCGACTCAATAAAATGTAAACAATTGTCTCGTTTAAAATTTGAGCTGCTATTTGCCTGTGGTTGAGTGAAATGCGACTTTAGCGAATATTAATGGCTGAAGTAGTAAGTGAAACACTGATTCGATGGTCGGCTCAGATTTTTAAATCTGGACATGACAGCACTCGTAATCAAGAAATAAGCAGACGACCTTCAGATGTGGTTCAGTTATAGAAGGGAAGGTATACCGAATTTTCACATTGAGAACGCCTGTGTTTTGACATGACAATCCGGTTATCGTCTTCAACGGTAAGTTTATGCTAGGAAAGTACACAATACCTGGTCGTTTACTTTGGTGTGTAACTAATGGAAAATATGACAAAATGTCCATTTTTGTACTAACAAAAAGTCATTTTCACTGTGTTTGGCATAACTTTTTCCTCGTATTTTCCATCTTTCACATTTCATCATAACGTGCGTCACAGATGATCTTAAGTTAATATATTGTCATAGGCCTTCAGATAATTTGCAAAATGAAACACATCAACAAATACTGAGTAAGCGCGTGGAAAAAGACACATACACACACAAACGTCTACTACACAGTTGAGAGTACATAAGATTGCCGTAGAGATTCTAGAAAAGCAAGGGCTGCTTTAATTCATACACTCCTGGAAATGGAAAAAAGAACACATTGACACCGGTGTGTCAGACCCACCATACTTGCTCCGGACACTGCGAGAGGGCTGTACAAGCAATGATCACACGCACGGCACAGCGGACACACCAGGAACCGCGGTGTTGGCCGTCGAATGGCGCTAGCTGCGCAGCATTTGTGCACCGCCGCCGTCAGTGTCAGCCAGTTTGCCGTGGCATACGGAGCTCCATCGCAGGCTTTAACACTGGTAGCATGCCGCGACAGCGTGGACGTGAACCGTATGAGCGAGGGCGTATAGTTGGCATGCGGGAGGCCGGGTGGACGTACCGCCGAATTGCTCAACACGTGGGGCGTGAGGTCTCCACAGTACATCGATGTTGTCGCCAGTGGTCGGCGGAAGGTGCACGTGCCCGTCGACCTGGGACCGGACCGCAGCGACGCACGGATGCACGCCAAGACCGTAGGATCCTACGCAGTGCCGTAGGGGACCGCACCGCCACTTCCCAGCAAATTAGGGACACTGTTGCCACCCAACGTGCTCTAGAAGGTGTAAGTCAACTACCCTGGCCAGCAAGATCTCCGGATCTGTCCCCCATTGAGCATGTTTGGGACTGGATGAAGCGTCGTCTCACGCGGTCTGCACGTCCAGCACGAACGCTGGTCCAACTGAGGCGCCAGGTGGAAATGGCTTGGCAAGCCGTTCCACAGGACTACATCCAGCATCTCTACGATCGTCTCCATGGGAGAATAGCAGCCTGCATTGCTGCGAAAGGTGGATATACACTGTACTAGTGCCGACATTGTGCATGCTCTGTTGCCTGTGTGTATGTGCCTGTGGTTCTGTCAGTGTGATCATGTGATGTATCTGACCCCAGGAATGTGTCAATAAAGTTTCCCCTTCCTGGGACAATGAATTCACGGTGTTCTTATTTCAATTTCCAGGAGAGTATATCGAATCAGTCTTCAGTAAGTCCAAGTCACAGATTTGTGGTTGTCGTTCAGGATAACTGTCTAATCAAGGAAGTCACGATGTAGTTCTCATTAAGAAGGATATTTTTATTGCAAAATAGCTATGAAATCACTTGACTGCATTGTTACTGATTTAAGTATATGTATTTCGGTGAACATGTCATATTGTCTTGACGCATCGCATCTAATAACATACAATCGTATCAGAATCATCTAGTCGAAAATTGTGATGAATTATTTATGATGAATTTCATTAACAAATATGTGCACTGTGATGGTACAGCTGAAAAGTCTAACTCGATGAAGAGATACCTGCATGAGGACAGCAGGTGTACACTGCATATTACTCTCACTGATAGCTTTTGTGCAATCAACACTTTCTTTCTAATTGGTGTATTAGACCAGAAAAGTATTCCGTAAGACATTACTGAGTGGAAATATACAGAATATGTCAAGAGATTGATTCGTTTGTTTACAAGACCAGCAGTTATACGAAGAGAAAAAGCAGCTGAACATAATTTTTTGATCAGCTCAGCAGCATGCTTCTTCCAGGTCAAGTTTTCGTCAATAAATACACCAAACGAATTGGAGCATTGTACCCATTGTACTGACTCCTGTTAATGAGGTACATCAACTGTTATGACTATTTGCTGCACAGAACAGAATATAGTGTATTTTATCAAAATTTTAGGCAGACAACCACTTAGTAGTTCTTTGAAGAAAATCATTAAAAATCCTTTCTGTTACGGTACTCCATTATTTGTTATTTAATATATAAATTGAAAGGTCTTTAAATTTTTACATGTCCAATTTTCTATAATTTTAGTCAGTTTTATTTCTTTATTGCGAAATTTCTTTTTGCTTCAGTTTTAATATAAATAATTTAATTTAATACATTATATCATTAATATATTATATTTAATATAATATAATAAGTAACATATTATATTTTCTCTCTAATGCGATGCACCAGCGGCCTTGCCACAGCTGTAACACTGGTGCTCGTCAGATGAGCGAAGTTAAGAGCTGTCGGGCTTGGGTAACACTTGGATGGGTGACCGTGCAAGTCAGCCGATCGCTATTGCAAGAGGGGTGCCCCCAGCTCTTGTGAGGTCAGGTGAGGAACTACTTGACTGAGAAGCGGTGGTTCCAGTTACTAAAGCTGACAGTGGCCGGGAGAGTGGTGTCCTGACCATATCCGCATCCAGTGACATCTATCGGCTGAGGATGACACGGTGGTCGGTAGGTACCGTTGAGCCTCCTGACGCCTGTTCGGACGGAGAGGGAGAGGAAAACAGGGAGAGAGAGAGATAGTGAGTATCATCTGCAAAAAGTACCATTTCTACTTGATGAATGTAACTGGAAGGTCATTCACATTTATAGCACATAGGTTACCCAAGATTGGTCCTTGTGTGGCCCCTTCGTAATTTCTTCGAAGTCACTAAAATTTTCCCCCTTACAATATTGATTCAGCTATTCAGCACAGCTTTTTGCAATTTGTTAAGTATGATTCGAACACCATCCAATACAATGTAAAGTTGCCAGTATATGTTGCATTAGTAAGCAAAAGCGTTTCAGAAAAAAAAGAAAATTGTTAACAACGGACATAAATTTGAGTGTTTGGAAGTCTTCTATGAACTATTTGTTGGAATGAAACCATGTGTGGGGGCGAAACGTGGACATGTAAAGATCAGCAGCTTTGACATGTGGTGCTACAGAATAGTGCTGGAGGTTTGGTGGGTGTAGCAGATAACTGACGAAGAAGTGCTAAATCAAACATAGGGAGAAAATAATTTTATGGTACTGGTTGGCTAAAAGAAGGGATCAATTGATGACAGCACACACGTTGGCATGAGGGACTAATCCATATAATAATGGTTGGAAGTGTGAGGGCTGACAATTGTGGAGACAGACAAAGAAATGACTACAGTAAGCAGGATAAAATGCGTCGGGGTTTCAATGTTGACGCAGTGACGAAGTAACTTGCAGAGGGCAGACTAGGAACAAGAGGTGCATTAAACCAGTCTCCGGGGTGAAGGCCAGAAAAACAACGCATAAATCATTTAGCGGAAGGTTCAGTGTAATAGAGAGACTCTTGAGAAGAGAATATAGATTTCATTCCCGGTAGTACTGTGTTGCTGGTCATTAAACTTGCAACAGCATGAAGTTACATGCAACAAATGTCAAATTGTCATGAATGTATCACATACTTGGATATTTATTTGTTAAATCTGGTTTCTTAAAGCGTTTAGAACATGGCCCATCATCAGCATGCGTTAATAAAACAGATTTAACAGCAAATTGACTCTTGTTACTAGCGACCTAAGACGGTGAAATGACGTAATCTGTCTTCTTGGATTACAGAATTGTCCAAAGAAGATGTAGCAGGAAGAGCTACACTTGCTCACAGAGAGTACTGAAATTAGTGGCCCAAGTCATAGTTCGAGAAACACCACCTAAACATCACAGAACTATCTGTGGTCTGAACTACGCCTTTCACGCACTACAGGTTAAGGGCCTCATTGGACAATCTGTGCAATCGACGCCTTGAATCATTTGAAAAGAGGCTAACCCGCAAATGCACGCTTCCAGTCATCTATTTTTCTGTTTGCAGACATGCATCTTTATGTGACGCTGCGAGAAATCACTCGGAGACTACAATGAAGCGCCAAAGAAACTGATATAGGCATGCGTTTTGAAATACAGAGCCTCGCTGGGTAGCCGCACAGTCTGAGACGCGTCTTGTCACGGTCCGCGCGACTCCCCCAGTCAGAGGTTCGAGTCCTCCCTCGGGCATGGGTGAATGTGTCGTCCTTACCTTAAGTTAGTTGAAGTTATATTAAGTAGTGTGTAAGCTTAGGGACCGATGACCTCAGCAGTTTGGTCCCATAAGACGTTACCACAAATTTCCAATTTTCCAAATACAGAGATAAGTAAACAGGGACAATGCGGCCCTGCGGTCGGCAACGCCTCTATAAGACAAGTGTCTGGCGCAGTTGTTAGATAGGTTACTGTTGCTACAATGGCAGGTTATCAAGATTTAAGTGAGTTTGAACGTGGTGTTATGGACGGCGCACAAACGATGGGACACAGCATCTCTGAGGTAGCGACGAAGTGAGGATTTTCCCGAACGACCATTTCACGACTGTACCGTGAATATCAGGAATCCGGTAAAACGTCAAATCTCCGACATTGCTGCGGTCGGGAAGAGATCCTCCAGGTACGGTACCAATATGACAGAAGTGCAACCCTTCCGCAAATTGCTCCAGATTTCAGTGCTGGGCCATCAATGAGTGTCAGCGTGCGAAACATTCAACGAAACATCACCGATGTGAGCTTTCGGAGCCGAATGCCGACTCTTGTACCCTTGATGACTGCACGACCCAAAGCCATTTACTCCTCACTTGGGCCCGTCAACACCGAAAGTGGACTGTTGATGACTGGTAACGTGTTTCCTGGTTGAACGAGTCTCGTTTCAAATTGTATGGAGCGGATGGACGTGTACGGGTATGGAACAACTTCATGAATCCATGGACGCTGCATATCAGCAGGGGACTGTTCAAGCTGGTGGAGGCTATGCAATAGAGTGGGGCGTGTGAGGTTGGAACGATATGGGACCCTGATACGTCTAGATACGATTCTGACAAGTGACATGTACGGGGTGTTTCAAAAATGACCGGTATATTTGAAACGGCAATACAAACTAAACGAGCAGCGATAGAAATACACCGTTTGTTGCAATATGCTTGGGACAACAGTACATTTTCAGGCAGACAAACTTTCGAAATTACAGTAGTTACAATTGTCAACAACAGATGGCGCTGCGGTCTGGGAAACTCTATAGTACGATATTTTCCACATATCCACCATGCGTAGCAATAATATGGCGTAGTCTCTGAATGAAATTACCCGAAACCTTTGACAACGTGTCTGGCGGAATGGCTTCACATGCAGATGAGATGTACTGCTTCAGCTGTTCAATTGTTTCTGGATTCTGGCGGTACACCTGGTCTTTCAAGTGTCCCCACAGAAAGAAGTCACAGGGGTTCATGTCTGGCGAATAGGGAGGCCAATCCACGCCGCCTCCTGTATGTTTCGGATAGCCCAAAGCAATCACACGATCATCGAAATATTCATTCAGGCAATTAAAGACGTCGGCCGTGCGATGTGGCCGGGCACCATCTTGCATAAACCACGAGGTGTTCGCAGTGTCGTCTAAGGCAGTTTGTACCGCCACAAATTCACGAAGAATGTCCAGATAGCGTGATGCAGTAATCGTTTCGGATCTGAAAAAAAGGACAGTGATTCCTTTGGAAGAAATGGCGGCCCAGACCAGTACTTTTTGAGGATGCAGGGACGATGGGACTGCAACATGGGGCTTTTCGGTTCCCCATATGCGCCAGTTCTGTTTATTGACGAAGCCGTCCAGGTAAAAATAAGCTTCGTCAGTAAACCAAATGCTGCCCACATGCATATCGCCGTCATCAATCCTGTGCACTATATCGTTAGCGAATGTCTCTCGTGCAGCAATGGTAGCGGCGCTGAGGGGTTGCCGCGTTTGAATTTTGTATGGATAGAGGTGTAAACTCTGGCGCATGAGACGATACGTGGACGTTGGCGTCATTTGGACCGCAGCTGCAACACGGCGAACGGAAACCCGAGGCCGCTGTTGGATCACCTGCTGCACTAGCTGCGCGTTGCCCTCTGTGGTTGCCGTACGCGGTCGCCCTACCTTTCCAGCACGTTCATCCGTCACGTTCCCAGTCCGTTGCAATTTTTCAAACAGATCCTTTATTGTATCGCTTTTCGGTCCTTTGGTTACATTAAACCTCCGTTGAAAACTTCGTCTTGTTGCAACAACACTGTGTTCTAGGCGGTGGAATTCAAACACCAGAAAAATCCTCTGTTCTAAGGAATAAACCATGTTGTCCACAGCACACTTGCACGTTGTGAACAGCACACGCTTACAGCAGAAAGACGACGTACAGAATGGCGCACCCACAGACTGCGTTGTCTTCTATATCTTTCACATCACCTGCAGCGCCATCTGTTGTTGAAAATTGTAACTACTGTAATTTCGAAAGTTTGTCCGCCTGAAAATGTACTGTTGTCCCAAGCATATTGCAACAAACGGTGTATTTCTATCGCTGCTCGTTTAGTTTTTATTGCCGTTTCAAATATACCGGTCATTTTTGAAACACCCTGTATGTAAGCATCCTGTCTGATCACCTGAATCCATTCATGTCCATTGTGCATTCCGCCGGAGTTGGGCAATTCCAGCAGGAAAATGAGCTCGGGGTTAGCCGAGCGGTCTAGGGCGCTGCAGTCATGGACTGCGCGGCTGGTCCCGGCGGAGGTTCTAGTCCTCCCTCGGGCATGGGTGTGTGTGTTTGTCCTTAGGATAATTGGGTTAAGTAGTGTGTAAGCTTAGGGACTGATGACCTTAGCAGTTGAGTCCCGTAAGATTTCACACACATTTGAACAGGAAAATGGAACAGCCCACTCGTCCGGAATTGCTACAGAGTGGCTCCAGGAACACTCTTGTGAGATTAAACACTTCCGCTGCCCATCAAACTCACCAGACATGAAAATTATTGAGCGCATCTGGGATGCCTCGCAACGTGCTGTTCAGAAGAGGTCTCCATCCCTTGTACTCTTATGGATTTATGGACAGCCCTGCATGTTTCATGGTGTCAGTTTCGTACAGCACTACTTGAGACATTAGTTGAGTCCATGCCACGTCGTGTTGCGGCACTTCTGGGCTCTCGCGGGGCTCTACACGATATTAGGTAGGTGTACAAGTTTCTTTGACCCTCCAGTGTAGTTGAGAAAGACCGTGTTTCACTGACAGCAACCAATGCTGTAGGAATTGAAATCAGTTGTCATCAGCAAAATGTGACACTCGTTCTCAGTCGCTGTCAGTTGGGATCTGCTAACGATCGCTGTTCTTCCATCATGTTTCATGGCGGCAAGCTCTATATAATTCCTTGTAGAACTGAAATATTGGGAAACTTTATTGATGGTGTGATCATGGGCAACTCCAAACACAATCTCTCTATTCTGCCAACTTGTCACGCCTCCACGTCGAGTGATATCACTTATTTGGTTGATGCAATCGACTGGAATATACAAACCACGTCACTGCCAAGGCTGACGTCAGCGATCGAGGGCTGCATAACCGTCTGGTACCAGTTCTATCCATCTACAGCACTTCAAAGCGACCAGTGTTCTCCAGAATGACATTTTCACTCTGCAGCGGAGTGCGCGCTGATATGAAACTTCCTGGCAGATTAAAACTGTGTGCCGGACCGAGACTCGAACTCGGGACCTTTGCCTTTCGCGGGCAAGTGCTCTACCAACTGAGGTACCCAAGCACGACTCACGCCCCGTCCTCACAGCTCTACTTCTGCCAGTACCTTGTCTCCTACCTTCCAAACTTTACAGAAGCTCTCCTGCGAACCTTGCAGAACTACCACTCCTGAAAGGAAGTTTGGAAGGTAGGAGTCAAGGTACTGGCAGAAGTGGAGCTGTGAGGACGGGACGTGAGTCGTGCTTGGGTAGCTCAGTTGGTAGAGCACTTGCCCGCGAAAGGCAAAGGTCCCGAGTTCGAGACTCGGTCCGGAACACAGTTTTAATCTGCCAGGAAGTTTCAGACCAGTGTTGTCTTTTAAAGATATGCGCCTATATTTTTCTTTTGCCTTGCTCGTACTACACGGTTCGTTCCCATTAATGCGACCACCACCTACGTTCGACATCAACGTGCAATAAGCACTTACAGTCAGTAGAGTGTACATAAAGCGTATCGGGAGGATGCAGGAAGCATTGCACTCGTTGTCGTAATGCGGAAATGGAGCAATATATCTGACGTGCAAATGGGCATGACGATTCGCTTTCAGGCCAAGGTTGGAAACATTTGCACAACAGTTGAGTCTGTGTACTATTCACGTGTCATCATGGTTAAAGTAGAGCGTGCATGGAAAAATGGCGCTATCCAAAACCAGCACCGGTTCAACTGTAGTGCACCACGGGCCATTGGGTTGGACGACGGCTGCGGAGATGTGTATGGGGGAATAACTGTTCAGCAACTGACAGCCCAGGTAAGGCGCTACCAAAATTATCTCCTCAACGGTCATTCAAGTGACCGTTGCTGCGTATGGGTTTCCGTAGCAGGTGTCTGGTTCATGCAACCATGTTTACCGCTATTCATCGGCGACGAAGGCACCACATCCCCGTCAGTACCTTCCAGAACCTCACTGACTCTCTTTCTGCACATCTCACAAGGTCTGCGCTGCGATAGGTCATTATTCAGGTTTTTGACCTGTGGTCACTTTAAGGGGAGGTTTACTATCTTTTGGTTCAAAAAATCGATTTTTTTTAAAAATTGCATTTTTGGATCAATAAAAGTGTTTAGAATCCACTTCTGAAACCGTTTTTTTGAATACGGAACGGAAATGTTTGTTATTCGCGGTTGAACAAAAACAATGCACCTGCCTGAAATCGGCCTTTTTCACGCACCAGTTTTTTCTTTCGGAGGGCGAGTTATTTTACCGGTGCTTGGGAGAAATAACACAAAATTCATATGGAAGTTTGAACGCGTGTGTTTGGAGGTTAGCCACCAAGCATTTGTATTCAGATGCGAAGACTATAGAGATTGCGACTTTTCTGGCAGTGAGCAGCTTCAACGTAGGGTATTCAGCAATTCTGATGACCATGCCAACGATGGACGTCACCCTGGGACTCTATTCGAGGCAGTTCTCCAAGCATTCGGACGACCAACGAATTCAAGCGGCCGAAAACTGCTTGTCACCGGCCGTACGAGCGGCTCTGGAGCAGTGCAAGATGGCCCAGATCGAGCAGAACGCCCTCTATGAGGAAGAGGAAGAACTAGTTTGTGCACCCGGAATAGCAGATTGAACGTAAGTTGCATAATATTGCATTTATATGTAGTCATAACTTCAAACGCGTTTTTCTCGAAATGACTTTTTTTTATGGAGCGGTATGGTAGCTTCAAATCTACTGAACCGATTGACATTATTCTTTGTTTCCGACGAAGCTAACTAAATTGTCTAGGAGTTGTACCACTGTTATTCCGATCCATCAACTACAAATATTTTTACTTGGCCGACGAACCCGAAAAATCGATTAAAAAAACCCTATTTTTTTAAAACTGCCGCCATTTTGTTTCCTATGGTCCAAATAACATAAGCGAGGTACAACTCCTAAAGAATCTTATATACTTCTCTAACGTCAACTCAATTTTGATCTCAGACAAGCCGGCTGACCTGTGACATACCACGCGTGGAGGTCTACATCGAAATTTTGTTTCGTTCCGACGGCACTTCCGGCTTTGCTCTACGATATTTCGGGTCGAAAAAATTCCAGTTTGTAGAGGAAATATCAATAAATATTTTGATCAAAATTGACATTGATATCTATAACACACCCCAAGAAAAAAATTCTCAAAGAACATTCTTTCTTCGGGCCAAAGATAGTAAACCTCCCCTTAATGTGGTCGGACAGTATATTACTGTCTTCAGTTGTTCCTGTTATCATAATTTCATTGTGTCTTCCCGCATCGAAGAAAAATTCCGAATAGTTTTATTTCAGCATATTCCATCCTTTTTCAAATACTCGAAACTTGTGCTGATATTCATGAAAGAATATAGCACATCTTTGGCTAGCACTACCTTTCTTCAGAGAGGTGGTTCGATGCATGGTCTGTAGTAAGAACTCTTGATATGCGAAGTATTGTGGAAAGAAGAAAAGTTTTGTATTATTTTAAATCATTTAGCAATTGTTATCTTATTGTCTTCACAGCGTAAAGTCGTACTCATACGGGTGATCAACCAGGAGGTAATATCGTTGGAAACCTATTCTTTAGCAATTACCTTGTACTTTTTGAGATTTTATGTCTCTTTGCTTTCATATTTCACATAACATTTTTTTCTGTTGCCATAAGCACCTTTATTAAATAATTACTCATTTCGTATGTATCTGTATCTTATTCATTTTCTAAGGCGCTGAACGTATTGTTTAATTTTATCTGTTACACCATCCAGTTCTGAAAATAAATTACATTTTCTGTCCGATGGGGTTGTTTCTTCATAGGTATGTAACTATTTTTACTTTGTATTGTGCTAGTTTTTTGTGTACTGATGCAGTTTAAGACAGTCGAGTCCTGTCTAATTCCTGTGTTGTTTGATAAAATAAAGCCAATTTAATTTTTAAGATAGTTCTGAGTAAGCTTAAGGGGACCACACCGTGGTTCAGGTCGAAAAAAATCGATTTTCGGTTTTCTTCATATTTCGATAGACTAAGGTTTTATTTAAGTACTCTGAAAAGGATTTTGCTGAAAAAAATTTTTTCGAGCATTTAAAGAGCATTTTCCTACGACGTGTGTTTATGTGCCACGCCCACTTTTGTGTCACCCACTTTTCTGCGCGTATTTTAGATCTTTATATCCCCTACATTGCACGTTAGGGATTTTTTTCTTACTCCCGAGTGTGTTGGCTATGATTTGAATGCAACTGTCGGTATTCTTTTGTTTCTGTTGTTTGTAAACAACACGCTTTCAAACACGCGGCTAGTTTTGTTCAAGTGTTATTGCGAGTAGTTGTTATAGAAAACGTGCAGGTATACTGCGGGCAGGCAATTACGAGAAATAAAGAAGATCTGGAGGCAATGAAGAGAGATGTTTGGCCCATATTCTTCCATAAGTCCTCTACTGACGATAAGCCATGTCATGGATTGTGTCCATCAGGAGAAAATTCGTAGTGCAAATACAATAGGGCTCAGGAAACTGGAGAATCTTATTCTCACCAGCATTATCTTCCTGCTGCTGTTATTACAGCAATTAAACCTATTTTCAGTGACTTTGCTCATCCTGACCTTCTAAGGAAATGTCTGCATGGGCAGACACGAAACCCAAAAGAATGTTTCAACAGCATAATTTGGAACCGCCTTCCTAAAACTGTATTTGTATGGATGCATCCAATGAAATTAGGAGTTCATGCTGTTGTTATTACATTCAGTTGTGGTAATATTGCAAAGTGTTCGGTACTGAAAAACCTGGGAATTAATCCTGGTGAAAATAGATCACTGGACTGCAACATTGCGAGAAAATGAGGATAGACGATGCAGACAGGTCTGCATCTAATATGGCCAAAAAAGCAAGACAAAAAGAAGCTGGAGGACCTGATAGAGGCGAAAGAAGGGCTATCATATGCAGCAGGACAGTTTTAATTAACTGTAAGTAACAAATTTCAAAAGTTTTTTCTTTAAAGTTAATTTCCCGCGAACTAAAATTTTCAGTACATGAAACTATCATAGATAAATGGATGAAATTTTCAGAGACTCTGCATAACATAAAAAGCCACCTCTGGTACTACATTCATTAATATTTCTCCATTATGAAGTTCACAAAAAATATTTTCTGCAGAAAAAACTTAATATTTTTTGTTAATAAATTTAAAAACGTTTTTCTTAAAAACTATGAAATGAATAAGTAGATTTTAGTACAGTTAACTCTATTAGCATCATGTAACATACAGTAAAAATATTAAGGTCCTGCATCAAATAGTTTTTTCAGAAGTGGGTCAAATACTTGCCTAAATTAACATGGGTTAGATAGGCAGGGTGTGGTCCCCTTAAGAGACGAACTGATTCCACTAAGTGAAACGTCTTCTCTTAATCGATTTGGCAAAGCCAAAAAACTCTCAGAAAGTTTGTATGTCCGTTGGCTCGAACAATGAGGTTCAAACGTATTAATAGGAGAATGAATGTTACCCCGTTTCAATTCATTCCTAACCTTAATTACTTGAGAGTACAATTAATTCCCGTTAATAGGCAAAATAGTATAAGAGTGTTGCTGGCTGAAAGACTTAGCCGTGTATACAATGAATAACTGATCTTTGACCTAGTGCAAAAACTGGTGAAAGAGGAAGGGTGATGCAAGAACTGTATGAAATAATTCAGCAACCGCACTCTGTCCAGAAAAAGAGAAAAGACCTCGATGTGCAAGTTGTATGCCCCACTTGCTAGACTGCGTTACAGCCAAATCGGTGATGGTATTGAGGATCGAGAGCGTACATTTGATTATTGGATCCCAGAAGCGGTGGATGGTTGAAGCAGTGATAGTTGCATGACAGTTTTCGATCTAAGATAACTGAAATTTATATTTCAGTAACACTTTTAGTGGAGACAGATAGTAAGCTCTGCGCATGATTTAACTTTCTATGACTGTCAGCGCTGAGCACGAAGTGTATGTTAATAAACAGGTGATCCTGTGATTTCGTGTGATTGAGCAGTCTACATTAGGAAATGTATCTTGAGATGTCCTGAGTTTCAAGATAACGGAGGTTTCTTAAAAAACTTTTGTGGCTGTAAGAGATTTGTGTTCATGAAGGGACATTTGAGATTCCTTCGTCTTTTTCTATGTAAACCTTCAAAACAGTCTTTTGGAATCACCCGTACAAAGGATTAATATACAGTGGTATATTTACAACCATTAAATTTTCTCGAATAGATCTCTGCAGCTATCAAGAACATTACAAAGTAGCAGTCATACTAACCGAATTTAAGTCAGATTTCAATAGAGTTTTAAGCAAATAAGTCTGAAAGAGTCGTACTACACTTCCGTTTCACAAAACAAACGCTTTAACAAGCAACTAAATAATGGCAGAGAAATAATTACAAAAGCCATAATGTGATAACATTACTGAGATACTGCAACTGAGTCCCTCAAATAAAAGCGCACAGTTCAAAGTTCTCTGTGAAAGGAAGAATAGCTTTATCATCGTTGAACTCGACATGACAAAAGAAGTAGCATATTCATTCCAGATCTACAAAAAAAAAAAAAAAAAGCTATTGCTGCAGAAAATAAACTCACTGAAAGTTGCTCCTACCAGCCAGCTGGAGCAGTAGCGAAAAGAACTTTCCAATTACCTACAAAAACTGGAAAGTGAATAGAGAATAACAGATGGTGAGGTTAACCTTGGAATTGTATAGGTAAAATTTCTAACAAGTAAAAAAAACTCCTGCCGGTTTATAAGAAACCTAAGATCTTACATTTTTTTAATATTGGCTCCTAATAGGTAGGTTCCTAACTTCTGTTTCTACGTCCAGAGGTACCTCTCTTTCTGACAGTAAATTTTGTACATCGCCACAGACCCCTGAGATTATTATTAGCACAATATTGATACAACAGAGACGTCAACGCAGCGCAACTTTTGGATTATGTACTGCCTGAAAATTAAGACGTTAGTAGCCCTCTTGTTGTCTAACAGTACACGGCAGTGACATTGTCATTTAACCTCTCTCCCCTGTAGATGTTCAGACTCATCCTAAAAACCTAAGTTCATGTTTGCAGAACTTCTGTAACTGAATGGAGCGGAATAAACTGGTTAATCATTAGATGTAGTTATTAGCACAATCGTCCCAGAAAAGGAAATAAGGAATGTGCGCAGAATTGTCATTATGGATTTCACGAATCAAATATTTTACATTTTTCAAGATCGATCACTTTACCTTCCAATATTACCACTACTAAAAACGTATGTAGTTACAATGAAATGAATACCCCTTGCTGCAAACGGGCGTTGATGTAAGTCAACGGGGACAGTTGAAAATGTGTGCCCCGACCGGGACTCGAACGCAAGATCTCCTACTTACATGGCAGACTCTCTATCCATCTGAACCACCGAGGACACAGAGGATAGTGCGACTGCAGGGACTTATCTCTGGCACGCCTCCCGTGAGACCCACATTCCCTACTTATTTTCCCGCACTACATTCATAGTGCCCCTGCCCATCAAACTTATTACTCGCGGCTTTACTGCCGATTCCCGTAAGAGTTCGGGCACTGTTTGTGCATTCGCACAGAAGAAGAAGATGGTCAAGTGGCCGGTGGGCCTTGACTATATATATGAAGATGGTATCTGACATGTCCGAAAGAACAGATACCATATATATATATATATATATATATATATATATATATATATATATATATATATATAAGGCTCACCGGCCATTTGGGCATCTGCTTCTGTGCGGATGCACAAACAGTGCACGAACTCTTATGGGAATCGGCAGTAAAGCCGCGAGTAATAAGTTTGATGGGCAGGGGCACTATGAATATAGTGCGGGAAAATAAGTAGGGAATGTGGGTCTCACGGGAGGCGTGCCAGAGATAAGTCCCTGCAGTCGCACTATCCTCTGTGTCCTCGGTGGTTCAGATGAGTCAGCGTGTTCGGTCAGAGGGCTGCGTGCTCTCTGTAAAAAAAGAAAAAAAAATGAGTCAAAGAATCAACGATCAACTTGATCGGATGTCTTGTGACGTCCGCCCAGACAAAACGCAATGAACACTATCGAACAAAATGAATAAAATAAATAAAAAGGAAAGGTGGATAGAACGTCTGCCATGTAAGCAGGAGACCCCGGGTTTGAGTCCCGGTCGGGGCACACATTTTCAACTGTCCCCTTTGACTTATATCAACGCCTGTATCCAGCTAAGGGTATTAATTTCATTGTAATTTCATTCTAACAAGCTGCATGGCCGCCGATGGTATCTTCATATAAAAACCTATGTCTTTTATGAACTACGTCTCTTCACAGCTTGGCAAAAATTACCAATTATTCTTCCTAAAGAATGCAAACCTCCACAGTACATTCCCCCTTTAATAAATTGAGAGAGGAACAAATGATTACAATATAAAAAAACTGAATGTTGTATTCAAGACAAAGAGCCTGACAAATTGAGAAAGTATATAACGCGCTGATCTACATTTAGCCCTTATGCAAGCAGTTATTCGGTTTGGAATTGATTGAAAGACATGTTGGATGTTGTCCTGAGTGATATTGTGCCACGTTCTCTCCGATTGGCGAGGCGGATCGTGAAAATACCGAGATGGCTGGAGGACACTGCCTGTAATACCACAAACGTCCTCGATTGGGGAGAGATTCGGCGACTTTTCTGGCCAAGGTAGGGCTTGGCAAGCAAGAAGAAAAGCGGTAGAAAACGTCGCCGTGTGCTGGCCGGCATTATCTTTGTGAAATGTAAGCCCAAAGCGGCTTGACATGATGGGCAACACTGTACTGTAATAATACCATGGGCGGAAGTTAAGTTGGTATCCCATCGCTGTCAGGGGCATCCCTAGACATGTCTTCGGCCTGGAATTTCATTGACTGGAGTGGAATTGTCTTGAGTGATAAGTTCCACTTAGGATTAAGCCCTGGTGACCATCGAAAACGGGTCTGGAGGCGCATACAGACAGCTCTGAGGCACCAACCTGCCACACAGCCCGACAACCAGGAGTCATGGTCTGGGATGCCACTTCATTTCATAGCAGACAACCTTTGGTTGTCAGCCGCGGCATCCTTACAGCACTGCTCTACGTCGACGATATTCTACGGCCCGTTTTGTTGCTCTTCATGACAAGCCATTTCAGGCTTTCATTTCAGCAAGTTAATGCTCGGTGCTTGCCAAACTTTACCTTGGCCAGCTAGGTCGTCGGATCTCTTCTCAATTGAGAACGTTTAGAGCAGGGCTTCACAACATACGTGCTCGCGGAGCAAGCTGTGAGCAGCAAGGCGCGAGCAGGGAGCAGCGCGAGCACGCTACCCCCACTACCGGACCAGAGCGGAGAGTGGGGAGAGTCACGTGGGGTACACAACAGCTGCAGCCAGTCGATGTAAATCCGCGGCCACCCGAAGGGATATCACTCACGAATTATTACTGCGGCAAATGAAACAAATAAAGGAGAATGTACACGTGCCACATAATTTTATTAGCTTAGTGTATGCCTCTACCATCTGTAGACACTGAAACTAAAGAATTCCACGACAATCCTATATTTTCAACACTTTCTTCAACACTACTTAAAATATCACCTCCGGTTGTAGTGTTCTTCATGGCTACTACATCGAGGAGCTCCTCCCTCACCTGAAGATCTCTATTAACACCTCTAATAAATATGGCAAGCTGCGCTGTTCCAGTGATATCAACACTTTCGTCCAGAGCTAGAGAATACGCCATAAAATCTTTACAGATATTTGCAAGCTGGCTCTGGACGTCGTCTGCCATGTCCTGTATGCGACGCATAATGGTCATGTTAGATAATGGCACAATCCGAAACTGTTCAACTTGAGATGGACACAAATGTTCCGCTGCAACTACCAAACATTCCTTTATTAAATCGCCATTAGTTAAGGGGCGCAGGGATTTTGCTAAAAGCAAAGCAATTTTGTAACCCACTCTGAGAGCTGCCTCAGTTGATTTTTCTTCGTCGTCCAGATCTTCTTCGGATAGCTTCCTTTTCAGTTTAATAACTTCCTGTGCACGATCTGGTCAATCACATTTTCCACGTCCGTAGTCTTTCGCGTGGTACGACATATAATGTCGCTGCAAATTAAATTTCGTAAAAGAATTCAGCGTTTTGTGACATACTAAACATTTTGCAATACCATCTTTTTCTGTAAACACATACAATTCCCCCCAATTGGGGTTGAACTCCGAAAGCATGGTTGGGGTTACACAACGGCGACTTCACATGATTCTTAACCAGCGAAGTGACTGTTAAGAGCTGATCGTAGTACTTTAAACGTACACAGTCGGCGCGATTTCAATAGGCAAGCTGCGGCCCTATTCAAACGTGCACGCGCATTTCCCCTCCCTCCCCTCCCTCCCTACTCCGCGACCTTGCACCTGCTCGCGAGCACGTGCCTGAGCAGACGCGAGTACTCGCGCTCAAAACCGGCCAGTTGTTAAGCCCTGGTTTAGAGCGTATGACCAGGGCCCTCCAACCAGCTCGGGATTTTGACAGTCTTACGCGTCAATTGTAGAGAATTTGACATCCAGCAACTCTGTCAGTCAATACCAAGCCGAATAACTGCTTGAAAAAGGCCAGGGGCGGACCAACGCGTTAATAGCTTGCTCTATTTGTAAAACTCTTTCTCTTGAATAATTCATAAATTTTTTCCGATACTGCCTTTGTTTGTACATGCACATGACATTAGCCGCCTTCCATCCCATTCGGCTAATTCCTTCGTCCTTCATGGTGCGACTTTTTATTTGTTTTCTTAGAGTATAAGCCGGCCGCTGTGGACGAGCGGTTCTAAGCACTTCAGTCTGGAACCATGCAGCTGTTACGGTCGCAGGTTCGGATCCTTCCTCGGGCATGGATGTGTGTGATGTTCTTAGGTTAGTTAGCTTTAAGTAGTTCTAAGTCTAGGGGACTGATGACCTCAGATGTTAAGTCCCATAGTGTCAGAACCATTTGAACCATCTCAGAGTGTATCTGTTAGAGGAAAGGAAATATCCCTAACAAACTATGTAGTATGTTTCATATTATCATTGATTATTATTTTTATTATGATTACAGGGTTTACTGAGTGAAAACTGGTTGTATTGGCAAATATTTACAAATATTCTGAAAATGAAGCTATGATATAACTGTCATAAATAGGGAAGGAAGCAGGGTCAGAGTTAAACGTTCTGCAGGCGACGGGGTCATATGAGAGGGAGCACAAACCTCGCTTGCTGGAGGAAGGGACGGGAAATCGGCTGTCACCTTTTCGAAGAACTATTGCATCATTCAGTTTAAAGATATAGGAAAAACAAGGAAAACCTAAAATTCGGTGCCCAGTCAGGGATTTGGACCTCGCTACTTCCGAATGGGAATCCAGTGTCTTTACGACCGTGCCACTTGTTTGGATAAAACTGTAATGCTTACGGAATATTTGTTAACATAACTCTGAATTAGTGGCCTACTGTTTCCATTTGTGTGTGTTATCTCGAACACAAAGGCAGCAGGAAACTAGAGGCACGTACCAACAGCCCGAAATCCACCCTTTCCGATGAGCGAATGTTCATCAGCTACGGTAGTGACAAGTGGAGGAAATTAGTTCTTGTGGACTACATCTGGCTAACGGAAGATACTGGAAGAGATACTGTAACACAAAGTATTAAGTTATAATACACAGAAGAGATATGTGAATAGCAACGTATTAATAGAGTGTGGAATTTATTATTAATTTGAACTAATTTCTCACGACAAAAGTCTAAAATCATGGCTTGTAATGGAAAGGAACATAAAATATCGAAAGTCGTTCTTGAGTGTCAAACTGCAGATCACGTCACACATATTAAATAGTTAAGATGTTAAGTAAGCCGTATAGAAGGCAGACAATTATTTGAAATCATTGCAACGTTTCAAACAATACGTGGGAATTAAAAGATCGTTTTCCTGCGTACAATGCACGAAAATATGGGTTGGTTTGTGTGGTGCAAATATAGCTGACGTTTCATGGTGTCTCAGATTTACAGCTTTACGGTACAGTACTGAAATTTGGGATACTAGAAAGAGTGGTTCAAATGGCTCTGAGCACTATGGGACTTAACATCTGAGGGTATCAGTCCCCTAGAACTTAGAACTACTTAAACCTAACTAACCTAAGGACATCACACACATCCATGCCCGAGGCAGGATTCGAACCTGCGACCGTAGCGGTCGCGCGGTTCCAGACTGAAGCGCCTAGAACCGCTCGGCCACACCGGCCGGCTAGAAAGACTGGTGGAAGGGGAATAAAAGCGTCGTAAATTGATTTTATTAAAGACTGTAGGCTAAGTGACAAAGAACACAGATAATATGCAAGAAGTGACCTGTGGCTGAAACAGTATGTGAGAAAATAAGTAAAATATTAAGAGACGTAACTGCAATACAAACGACCTCAGACAACGGGTTGCCGAGGTAGCGTTGCGATATCGGCCTATGGGAAATACACACGTCAAAAAATTTTTGCGTCTCCTCGGTTCCGAGAAATCCGGAACCTTTTTATTGCACATTGCATGTTGTACCACCATATAGCAAGACCTTCAGAGGTGGTGGTCCAGATTTCTGTACACACCAGTACCTCTAATACCGAGTAGCACGTCCTCTTGCATTGATGCATGCTTGTATTCGTCGTGGTATACTATCCACAACTTCATCAAGGCACTGCTGGCCCAGATTGTCCCACTCCTCAATGATGATTCGGCGTAGATCCCTCAGAGTGGTTGGTGGGTCACATCGTCCATAAACAGCCCATTTCATGTCCGGAGAACATGCTGGCCACTCTAGTCGAGCGATGTTGTTATCTTGAAGGAAATCACTCACAAGACGTGCACGATGGGGGTGTGAATTGTCGCCCATGAAGACGAATGCTTTGGCAGTATGCTGCGGATATGGTTGCACTATCGGTCGGAGGATGGCAGTCACTTATCGTACAGCCGTTACGGCGCCTTTCATGACCACTAGCGGCGTACGTCCGCTCTACATAATATCACCACAAAACGGTGGGGAACCTCCAACTTGCTGCACTTCCTGGACAGTGTGTCTAAGGCGTTCAGCCTGGCCGTGTTGCCTCCAAACACGTCTCCGACGATTGTTTGGTTGAAGGCATATGCCACACTCATCGGTGAATGGAACGTGATGTCAGTCCTGAGTGGTCCATTCGGCATGTTGTTGTACTCATCTGTACCGCGCTGCATGGTGTCGTGGTTGAAAAGATGGACCTCGCTATGGACGTCGGGCGTGAAGTTGTACATCATGCAGCCTAATGCGCACAGTTTGAGACGTAACACGACGTCCTGTGGCTACACAAAAAGCATTATTCAACATGGTGGCATTGCTGTCAGGGTTCCTCCGAGCCATAACCCATAGGTAGTGGTCATTCCACGCAGTAGTAGCACTTGGGCGGCCTGAGTGAGGCATGTCACCGACAGTTCCTGTCTCTCTGTATATCCTCCACACCTGAACAACGTCACTTTGGTGCACTCCGAGATGCGTGGACACTTCCCTTGTTGAGAGCCCTTCGTGTCACAAAGTAACAATGCGGACGCGATCGGACCGCGGTACTGACCGTCTAGGGATGGTTGAACTACAGACAACACGAGCCGTGTACCTCCTTCCTGATGGAATGACTGGAACTGATCGGCTGTCGGACCCCCTCCGTCTAATAGGCGCTGCTCATGCATGGTTGTTTACATCTTTGGGCGAGTTTAGTGACATCTCTGAACATTCAAGTGGTTCAAATGGCTAAACACTATGGGACTTAACAGCTAAGGTCATCAGTCCCCTAGACTTAGAACTACTTAAGCCTAACTAACCTAAGGACAACACACACATCCATGCCCGAGGCAGGATTCGAACCTGTCACCGTAGCAGCCGCGTGGTTCCGGACTGACGTGCCTAGAACCGCTCGGCCATCACGGCCGGCTCTGAACAGTCAATGGGGCTGTGTCTGTGATGCAATATCCACAGCCAACGTCTATATTCAGGTGTTCTGGGAACTGGGGTGACGAAAAACTTTTTTTTATATGTGTAGATGGACTGGAAGCCAAGGGAAGCGGTAAACTGATGGTGGAGAGGTAACGAAATGAGTAAAGGAAGAAAAGGAGTATAGGACAGCATGGATAGCCGCTCACGTTAGTGTGCCGTTTTCGGGGATTCGAGGAGGGACATGGAATTATATTAGCCACAGACAGAGGGGAAGACGAATTTCGTCGTGGGACGAGGGGACGGGGGACAGCCGTGGTGACAGGAATGGTATTCGACCACTCTAACATTGTTAAATCATCGACCCCGAAAATATAAGTCGTAAGACCAGTAAGAACAGGTTAAGAAAATGATGATACGAGTATGACGACGTTCACGGCAGGAAAAGAGAACATAACTTCAATTTTTTTAATATGAATTTTACTCAAGTTCGCACACGTGTTTGTGTGTTGTGTTTGTGTGTGTGTGTGTGTGTGTGTATTGGGTTTTGCATGTATACATGTATCATATTTTGAGGGATAATTTATCACTTGAATGAGCTATCAGACGTTTAAAAATTACTTTGTCCATCCACTTTGTCATTCAACGGCACCACCTCAACAGTGTTCTAATAGGCTTGTGAAAAAGTATTTCAAGTATTATAATTCACTTCTTCCAGTGATTTAATTAAAGCAGGGGGAAAAAGTAGATCTCTACAAGAGGGAATCGAATTCAAAGGAAGCGTGACGAAATCTCCTAATCAATCGACTAGAGGAATTTGAAAATACATACAGTGTGCTGACTAATGAACGAAAAAAAGGGATTTGAAATATGATCGTATGTTCGGACCAACCGGCCGGAGTAGCCGAGCGGTCCTAGGCGCTACAGTCGAACCGCGAGACCGCTACGCTCGCTGGTTCGAATCCTGCCTCGGGCATGGATGTGTGTGATGTCCTTAGGTTACTTAGGTTTAAGTAGTTCTAAGGTCTAGGGGACTGATGACATCGAAGTTAAGTCCCACAGTGCTCAGAGCCATTTTTATGTTCGGACCTTAAGAGGACTCGGGAGTTAATAACTCGTCCGGAAACCCGAAAGAGAGGATTCACGTCTAAATTATGAAGGCAGAAGCGTTGAACCTCTTGCTGTAGTCAGCAAATCCATTCTTACACTTGCCCCGCTAAAACATCTTGCACCCCATCCACACGGCCTTCCTCTCCATTTCTGTCTTCCTCACCCACAAATACACGCACACATTGGCTCTCCACTTTCCACGCCAACAGACGGAAGAGAAAAAAAAGAGTCTAGCGGCGCGCGGCGCGGCCCCGAGCAGCGATATCCGTATAGTATATAAGCAAGTTTATATCATCATTGTTCGCGGCAATCGCGGTCTTTGGGCGCGGGGGCGTTGATTACGTGGGGATCATGTTTAACACCGTTTTGATGCGCACAATGGAGCAGGGGTCTGCAGAGTAGGGCCGCCCCTCCCTCATCCCCCCTTCCCCCGCCTCCCCCCGCTACACCGCTCCCTCCAGCACTACGCTAGCCTCGAACCCGCGTCCCCCCGGTCCAGCCTCGCCTGGCCTCCCATTATCATACGACATGAATTGAGTTGACGTTACATTATGTTGCAATCCGCAACAATAACGCCGGCTCCTGGGAAACAATAAGCAAGACTACAGGCCGAGAGTGCATACAAGCAGCCGCTAACACAGGCCTCTGCGGCGAACAACGCCGTCGCCTGACTCCCGCCTGACCACAACAGCGCGGTGGAGTGGGGGCGCCGCCACTGCTGCCGCTGCTGCTCCTGCTGCCCGCCCAACAACAACAACTTGACTTACCGCTGCTCCAGCCCCAGTACTGTACCCTGCACCAAGCACAGACGACAACTGCTCGCTTACATTCTTAGCTACTTTTGAATTACTAATGAGCAACAGAGGAACACATAATGAAACTAACTATCTGCTTTTTAAAATTTATATTGCCCATCCACTTCGTGGTTCATCGATACCACCAGTACAGCGACGTAGCAGGCATGTAGTATTATTTTATGGTTTGGTAACAGCGGGGAAGCGACGTCAGAAGGTCTCTACAAGACACTGAAAATGGTTCAAATGGCTCTTAGCACTATGGGGCTTAACATCTGAGGTCATCAGTCCGCTAGAACATAACTAACCTACGGACATCACACACATCCATGCCCGAGACAGGATTCGAACCTGCGACCGTAGCAGTCGCACGGTTCCAGACTGCAGCGCCTAGAACCGCTCGGTCATCCCGGCCGGCTACAAGACACTGATTAAGTGCCATTGCCAACGCACTTCCACCATCAACAAACGATGGACATCCACTATTTCACTATCATTTGGATGAATGTGTCCCACAACAGGTAATCAGAGAAACAGTGGAAATATGCTGCGTGTTATTTCCATGTATGAGCTTCTCTCCGGTAGAGAGAAACCTGCTAATTAAAACTTCCTGACAGATTAAAATTGTTTGCCGGACCGAGACTCGAACTCGGGACCTTTTGCCTTTCGTGGGCAAGTGCTCTACCAACTGAGCTACCCAAGCACGACTCACGCCCCGCCCTCACAGCTTTACTTTTGCCAGTATCTCGTCTCCTACTTTTCAAACTTTACAGAAGCTCTCCTGCGAACCCTGCAGAACTAGCACTCCTGAAAGAAAGGATATTGCGGAGACATGGCTTAGCCACAGCCTAGGGGATGTTTCCAGAATGAGATTTTCACTCTGCAGCAGAGTGTGCGCTGATATGAAACTTCCTGGCAGATTAAAACTGCGTGCCTGACCGAGACTCGAATTCGGGACCTTTTGCCTTTCGCGGGCAAGTGCTCTACCGACTGAGCTACCCAAGCACACTCCGCTGCAGAGTGAAAATCTCATTCTGGAAACATCCCCCAGGCTGTGGCTAAGCCATGTCTCCGCAATATCCTTTCTTTCAGGAGTGCTAGTTCCGCAGGGTTCGCAGGAAAGCTTCTGTAAAGTTTGGAAGGTAGGAGACGAGATACTGGCAGAAGTAAAGCTGTGAGGGCGGGGCGTGACTCGTGCTTGGGTAGCTCAGTTGGAAGAGCACTTGCCCACGAAAGGCAAAAGATCCCGAGTTCGAGTCTCGGTCGGGCACAAAGTTTTAATCTGCCAGGAAGTTTCATATCAGCGCACACTCCGCTGCAGAGTGAAAATCTCATTCTGGAAGTAACTGCAACATGGCGGACGTGCGTTTGAGCTTTGAAGCGCGGAAGCAGATAATTACGTGGTACTGGAAGTTTGAGAATGTAGCTGCGGTTCGAAGACAGTGGAGAAGTGAGTATGGTACAGAACCATCTTGAAGGTTAATAATTACACGTCTACGAGACAAATTCGAAATTCATGGAACAGTGTGTGATGTGCATAAAGGTCGATCAGGGCGACCTCGTACAGCTACAACTGATGATTCCACAACTGCGGTCTTGGAACTGTTTCAGCGTTCGCCCAAAAATCTTCAAGGCAATCGGCACGTGAGAGTGATGTAAGTGCTAGTAGTGTGCTACGCATTCTGAAGAAAGGCAAGTTTCGTGTGTACATTACAAGGCTGGTGCAACAGCTAAGTGACGACGATCCAGATCGAAGGTATGAATTTTGTGAATGGGTTCAGGAGATGGCGAGACGTGAACCGGGATTTATGGGTAGCATAATTTGGTCGGATGAAGCCCAATTCAAACTCAATGGAACTGTCAATAGGCACAATTGTGTGTACTGGGCTGAAGATAATCCTTACATTACAGTTGAAAAGGCTGTGAATTTGCCTGGTGTAAATGTGTGGTGTGGTTTGTCTGCAAGGGGACTCATTGGGCCTTTCCGCTTTGAAGGTACTGTTACTGGAGAAACGTACCTAACAATGCTAGCTGACTCCATATTCCCTGCAATTCGTGAATTATACGGTAATGATGAGTTTTATTTCCAACAAGATGGCGCCCCGCCGCACTATGATAGGGACATACGAGCATACCTGCACCACAATGCGCCAGGCCAGTGGATAGGACGCAGGGGAGTTTCCTGTACCCTCTCCAGACCTCACGGCGCTGGATTTCTTCTTATGGGGCACAGTAAAAGATGAGGTGTACAAACGTAAACCACGTAACCTGGACACGCTTTGGAATGAGATTCAGGCGGTGTGCGCAGAAATCTCATTGGACACTTTGGTACGATGTACGGAATCAGTGGTGACTCGTACTCGGAAATGTATTGATGCTGAAGGCCACCAATTTGAACATTAATCACATTTGCAAAGTAAATTTATTGTTCCAATTGGACTTTAAGGTTTCTATTTCCAGAAATGTAACATTGTAGAACGGGAAATAAATTTTCTATGACGCTCCAAAGTGTGCATACATTTTTTTGACGCACCCTGTATAAACTGAACTTCCCTGCTCGCTTCTTTTTATATGTCCAGGCTAGTCTCAGGAACTACTAAATAGATTTTCATGCAGTTCTGGGATTCCCAGGATCGATACGTTGCCACTATACATATCGATAACAACCAAAAATCTTCGAGACTTTCGATTTCCGGGCTGCATGAAGTATCTATACTAATAACTAAGTTTGTGTGGAACTCTCAGTGCAAGAGTCCTACCAGCACTTGGTCTTTTTTTTCATATTGTTACCTGCGAATATGAAATTAATTAAAATAACGATGCATTGATGTCTTTCACTCCGAAAAATAATTGGTAGTGAAAGAGGTAAATGAAGACTGTAAATTTTTTTGCTTGGGATGTGCTTATATAGACCTTTTCGTCGTTTCTTAACTAGTCTTGGCTTTTTAATTAATTACAAGTGTTTAGCTGCATATTAAAAAAAAAGACACGTCAAACTACCAACGCAGAACGGGAAGACAATGATGTGAATGTAACTTAACAGAAAGGTATTTACTAAGCGCACAGCACCATGTGTAGGAAAATGACAATGTATTCGCGTGATATGCTTTCATTCGTTTTGGTTTCCAGATTTTAGTGTTCTTAATGGTTTGACAGACAATCGACGCACTTCAGGCGGAAAAAATGTGCAAAGATATATTGATGCCCAAAGAATAAAACTGAGGACTGACCATAAATTTAAGGGATCTATGCACGTGTCTTTACGTGTGTGCATTAAGAAACGCCAAGACATAGCAAAAAATGAACCATTAAAGAAGAGAAGAAAGTAAACGAAAATAGGAAAACCTTGAAGCCAAAACATGACAATGGGAAAAGGAAATTAAGAAGTAATAAAGAAGGTTATTGAAGAATAGATCGAATATTAACATAATGAGGAAGAGAAAAATTTTATTCTATCGTAATCTAAAACGGTAGACGAGTAAAGAGCAACAAAAAGAATTTTTAATATAAAAGAAGGTTATTGAAGAATAGATCGAATGTTAACATAATGAGGAAGAGAAAAATTGTATTCTATCGGCACCTAAAACGCTAGACGAATAGAGAGCAACAAAAAGAATTTATAATTTTTTTACACAAAATCAGCTACAGTACAGTCATCATTAGTGCTAAAAGGAATAAGGGAACATAGGAATCAGGAGGTTGAATTGATTATATAGAAATATTTAGTTTTACAGGTTGAAATTTACGAGGGGAGGGAGGGGGGAAGACGAAAATATCGTTTAGTAGTAAGTCATATAGGCCTAGAAAGCTTGCATATGCACATGTTGTGGAAACGATTTAAGTCGTCTATAGCTCAATTCTTACTGCTGCTTGCAAGCCTACACAGCCAGCCACGGCATGTGTCATGGATAGTAAATGGCGTCTCCTATACTAAAAGTCTGTTAGTTACAAGTTGCAATTTATAACACTTCCATATAAAATATAATAGTAGCAATAAAGTAAAAGATATTAAACTATGAGTCCTAATATACACGGCACTAGGGATATAGGAATCGATATTGTGATCGTCAGTACCTTAATATGTACACACTGCAATGTGTTAGCTATTCTCTGTCTCTAACAGTCCTCCCTCAAACACATCACATAATTTACTGCCTAATGTTGTCTACATGGTTGTAACTACGACGGAACGTGGACTACGCCTATCAGCGTAGACAATCCTTTTTGCGTTCAGATATCACACTTCAATATTTGACCCGCTGCCCAGGGGAAAGTAAATATTAATGACTTGCCTGTACAATGAGTACATGGAGGCACCAACCAACCTAAAAATCATTAGTCGTAATGACTATAATTATTACGTGGAAATGAAGTAAATACTGGTGTAATGCTGTTCAGTATACCACTCTCAGTCATCAAGAGAAATTCTGCGCTTTGATCCTAACACCCTGTAAACATGTAAATTTTGCATGGAATATTACTTATTCACCGTTTTTTCAGTCCAAGGCAACTGATTTAGACCGTAGGCATCTGACGCCTTATTTATGAAAAAAATATTATGGAAAATGAGGAAATGTACATTTGATAGCAGAGCTGGAAGAGAAGTAACTTCAGAATTGACGAACTAGTGTGAATCCGTCCGTAGAATACATTGTTTCGGTGTTCGTATGCGGAATCCTTTCCTTATCACCTATAATTATATGGTCAAGAAAACGATCACCATCGTGTGCGTGCCGTATCAGGAACGCCGTAGCCGAACAGACTCTAGTGGCCTTGTAATCGTCATGAAGATATTTCGGCACTGAACATGCACTAAACTAGCAGCACCCAACTCTGTTAATTGCGACGTTGCGCTAAACTGTTCGTTAAACGTGAGGAGAACAGTGTGATAATTTCAGTTTATGTTTTTATTTAGTGTGATTTGCTTTCAAAGCAAGCACTGTTTCATTAACGTATGTGTTTAGAAACAAGTTTCATCATTGCTATAAGCCTGTATGAGTACTTACTTTCTTTGTTGCTCTGTGCTTATACATTACAGTACCACTGTTACTACGTTGCACAGTATTATTTTATTTGATGTCAGATATTGTGGTACTTCTCTTTTCTCCGTAAAAGACATTTTGATAGTTAAACGTGCCATTTGAGTATCTTTATTGTATTCATAATGTTTACAGCTCTTGAACAGTCACATTCTATTTATCAGGCACTGGATGTCATTATTTCTCACTAATTCTGTGACAAATAGTTTCATTGTTACCATTATTTTCCGCGTCATTGCCCGAAAACGTGAACGATGATGAAACTGAACAATGACCACAGCTAATTAATGTTAATCCTCTAATTTAAGTAACGAGTATAGCGCTAGTTCGTCATCTGCTTTTGCAGATTGAAAGTGTAAAACTACTGAATCACTGACTCTGATACGTTTTGCTTTTCAAGAGGTAAATATGGAGCATTGTTTTAAAATGTTGTAAGCTGAGTTGAAGTTTCTTGAAATACACAAATGCGAATCTTAGATATAATTCGGAAATGCAGAATTTGTGACTCAAGTGACTTTTGGAAGCCACTTACTCTATAGATTCGTTATTTAGGACAAGGATCACAACTTGCAAGTGTGAATTCGGAAGAAGTGGCTCTATTTGTGAGAAACTTGTCGACGAACTTATAAATAGCGGAAAACAGCTTAGCGGATAGGTGCAAGAAATATTTTTAAAAAAGGCCGTGTACATATAAAGATTGTCATTTGAAACATTTGGTACCAGGAACTTCATTGATCTGCTTTTCACTTGTGTTGTTAATTGTAAAAGTTACGTGAATATGCAATGTGATGTATGAAAAGATTAAAGATTTGATTTTTTATGACACTATATATACTTAAAAATATTTATTTAAAGAAAGTAAGATTTTAGTGTAACACATTTTTAAATCAGATTGGAAAGTATAAAATAGTTTTACCTAGCCCCACACACACTGCTAACCCTATACATAAAGTTTTAAAAATTTGTGATTGTGAACTTTCAATAGTTGTGAAAATACATGTTAGATTTCTGACGAAAAACGTAGATGGCGTGCAAGTTGTTTGTTATAAATCTCACAACAATTTTCATAACTATTAAAACGTCACAATCATGAATTTTCAGAACTATCTTTATAGGGTTAGAAATCTGTATGGGTCTAGGAGAAATTTTTTACTTTTTAATGTGATTTAAAAATGTACTACATTAAAAATATATTTATATTCAAGTAGTTACTTTGAGCTTTTCAGTCTTGTGTGTGTGAAATTGATCAATGGATTTTAAACGTTTTGATGAGATTTTAAGAGAGTTATGAGCTAAATTTCTGGTTCATTTCAGTGTCTTTTCACCCGATCATATCTGAACCACAATGCTGTTATACCCAGCTGCTGATAATATATCAATCTGTCTAACGGTTATTTTTTTATAAAAAATAATAAAGAAGCAAGCAAGTAGAGACTGGCCGACTAGCCACGAGGAACAATGCTTATCCGAGTGTGAACAGGAGGACAACAATAAAACGGTCAACGGAGACAGCACGGCAAACTTTAAGGAGTAATCCCACAGCGAAAACCTAAGGCGTAGCAGAAGCTGAGACCAAACCAACGGCATATAATGAGATCTGTTACGAGATCGCAGTGAATACACAACTGAAGGCTGAGCTACGATGGGTCTAGATTTTTAGTGAGGCGTCGAGCTCTATATGACCGGCAAGATGGGCGTTGTCCTGCGGCTCAGCGAGCCTAGTGCTGCAGAGGTGATACTAGCGCTCGCAGATGTAGTAATGCGATTTAGTGGTTGTCAAGTTCCATGCGTACCATCTGGAATACATTCCAATACTACCTGCGTGCAGTCCTAAAGGATCGACTGTACACCGACCAGCGCAGCTTTGCGAAAAGTCATCAAGAAGGCGCTGACCCACGCGCCAATGGAAAGAACAGGCAGCGCCACACCTCCCGGAATACAGAATCTAGCGCCCCCTGTCAATGGCGATTTCACCAGCCGCCAATCGCTGATCGAACCCCGTTCGGTCGCAGACTTCGAGAATATCAGTACTGAGTTCTAGGAAGACGATACTCAGGCTCCATTCTGCGAGTAGTACGAGAGCCATTCGCAAAGTAAGGTCGAACTGGACGCAAACTGGAAACCGTAGTGAAAAGCTGATGAGGTTTTGCAAAGATGTGTTGGGCAGCGGCTCTCGATCGCGTCACATCGCTCTTTTCAGCTCTGAGCGTACGGTGAGCACGTAAAGACGCATAGAAAATAGTGTCTCCCGCCAAGTATGGGGGCATAGTGAGAGATTCCGCCTAATGTCATGCAGCCCACATAACTGTTATGCGTTTCCTTCTTCACGACAATTCTCGGCCGTACTTTGCAGGGGCAATGAAGACGCTACTGCAGCGTTTTCGTTGGGAAGTGTTTGATCACCAACAATACAGACCGTCATTGACTCCCCCTGAGTTTCATCTCTGCTCACATGAGCCGCTGGCTATGAAGACAACATTTTGGTAGAGACAACGAGCTGTAGAATAGCGTAAGCAGAGGCGACTGCCTTCTATGGCGAGGGTACTGGAAAGTTGGTACAGTGCTACGACAAATGTCTAACTCTGAGCGGCGACTATGTAGACAAGTGTCTGGAAGGTTTAGCTAACTGTTGAAAATAAAACATTTTTGATTTTCACAGTGGTTTCCATTTCGCGACCGATCGGACCTTACTTTCCGAATAGCCCTTCCCTCGTAATAGAAAGTAAAGTACTTGTATGCAGGAGGCATAGGAATAAGGAAGTGTTATACTATACTAATCAGCATGTGATATGTAAAGATCATTTTGGATTCTGTTACCGGCCATCGCAACTTGTCTCTTCTCTAGTTGGTGCTGACTCACGCAGCAGCCGACACACCAACCTGCTCAATACACCGGTCCTACAGCGTAGCCAAGACGTCAACCATTAACAACGCTTTTTACCCCACTCACGCCCCTATGGGAACTAGCTGGATCAGACAGATGAGAGAAGTATGTTAATATTGCATTGTCACCAATTCCCAATCTTTCAAATCTCCAATCTCACTGGAAAATTAGTTTAAATTCAGTTGCGAAATTTGTATAAAACAGACAAGAAAGTCACCCGATAAAAACGTTCAGAATGACTCTATATGTACTTAAGCTATTGCTTGTAGAATCTTATGCAACCATTAACCCAGACGAAGGGAGATAGGGCCACCTCGCTATTCCTTCACTTGAGTAATTCCTGTCTGGTGCGTCCGCACTTTGGCAATCCACACTTCTATAGACCAAAGCGATAGAAGGGGTGAGTTCAGGCAACATCTTCGAACGCCGAATTCAGTTCTAGTGCATTCAGCCTACGGTTCCTTTGACTCGAAAGTCGTAGGTATCGATCATCCTGTGCACCTGTCGAACTTGAACGGCCTGTGCGGTGTAAGTCCTTAACACTACATATCAAATGGAACCGATTCCCTATCTGCACCTCATCAGTTTGAATCTGTTACACATTTCGAGCTACCTCCCTGACTGACAAGCATTTTGCGCTAAACGTGATGATGTGGATCCAGTCATCGTCCACGACTATCCTTCGTAGTATGATAGCTGTTCAGTCCATTATTCCACAGATGCCTTTAATGTTAGCAGAATCTTCCGTCGGTTCTTGGTAGAACAACATTATAATAAATGAAAAGCACCAGCTTGCTTTTGTTCTACAATATTACTTTTATTGTTAACCGGTTTTCGGCTTACAAGGCCATCTTCATACATTTACTGAGTATTATCACCAAAGAAGTTAAAATGTTTGCAAACAACATTGGAAGAGAAGTAACACGTCCAGACTGATGTAGAAACTTGCGGTAAGTAATTTCTTTGACATTGTGGTGGTAATGCAATGAAAAACTAAAAATTGAACAGTACATAAATAACAATAGAGCAAACAGGAAAACCTTTAACAAAAAATTTTGTGTTGAGGGTTTTCCTGTTTGCTCTATTGTTATTTAAGTACTGTTCAATTTAAACTTTTTCATTGCGTTACCACGACAATGTCAAAGAAGTTACTTACCGCATGTTTCTACTTCAGTCTGGACGTGTTACTTCTCTTCCAATGTTGTTTGCAAACATTTTAACTTCTTTGGTGATAATACTCAGTAAATGTCTGAAGATGGCCTTGTAAGCCGAAAACCGGTTAACAATAAAAGTAATACTGTAGAACAAAAGCAAACTGCTATCTCTAATGTGTCCCTACTGGAGTTTCACTTTCAAATGAAATGCTTCATTCCATTCTACTACGCCTTCTATCCGTAGATAGAGTTCATGGTAACTTTGTGTATGTTGACAGAAACGTCTAGCGTGACCTCCAGAGCAGTACGAGAGCAGTCGAAATAGTAACACACTTGCACGACATATCAGGGTGACGCAAAAATTTTGTTGATGCGTGTGTTATGAAATGAAGAACCACCAATATTTGTTAGAAAAATACAGGAGCAACCTTCAGTGAAAAAATATGTCACGTTCGGAGACACATTGAAATTGCCAAATTCTTAACGCAATTTCTCGCGAAAGGCGGAAAATCCGGCTCGAGCCTAGTCTGAAAACTTTTGATTACTCACAACTTATTCACTCAATTGTATGTAATTAACGATAAAATTGGTCACTGTTTTCAACAGTTATCTTACATGTTAGGTATTTAATGTTATATGTGATTACTGGAAGAATATGCGCATAAGGTTGTACATAATTCGTGATAGCAAATACAGCTTGGTACAGTTTCCTTCTCCCGATAGTTTGCACACTGTTATAGCACCTGCACATATATTCCAGCATTTCGTTTGGATATGTTCTCCCAGCTTATTATAACTGCTCACTCCTGAACCATGCACTTATCGCCTGATCTCGGTAGTTACTAAAGTGCATTTAATACGCTCGTAACCTTGCGTTACGTTTATCAGCTGTACGGTGCCTCGAGTGCCATTTCGATACAACCAGCGTACCTGGCTAATCCACTGACACTGGTTTGTGTTTACTGGGATGCGAGAAGCTATACAAGTCATGAGTTTCTCCTTTCTTGTACGTGAATACAAGCGTGAGATTAGATTTGGCGTTACAATCTTGTTACATTTACATCTACATGGATACTCTACAAATCACATTTAAGTATCTGGCAGAGGGTTCATCGAACCACCTTCACAATTCTTTATTATTCCAATCTCGAATAGCGAACAACTATATCTTTCCGTACGAGCTCTGATTTCCATACTTTTATCATGCTGATCCTTTCTCCCTACGTACGTCGGTCTCAACAAAAAATTTTTCGCATTCGGGGGAGAAAGTTGGTGATTGGAATTTCTTGAGAAGATTTCTCCGCAACGAAAAACGCCTTTGTTTTAATGATGTCCACCCCATATCCTGCATAATTTCAGAGAGACTCTCTCCACTATTTCGCGATAATACAAAACGTGCTGCCCTTTTTTGAACTTTTTCGATGTACTCCGATAATCATATCTGGAAAGGATTCCACACCTCGCAGCAGTATTCTAAAAGAGGACGGACAACCGTAGTGTAGGCAGTCTCCTTAGTAGATCTGTTACATTTTCTAAGTGTCCTCACAATGAAACGCAGTCTATGGTTAGTCTTACCCACAATATTTTCTTTGTATTCTACATCTGCATCTACATCCATACTACGCAAGCCAACTGACGGTGTGTGGAGGAGGGTACCTTCAGTATTTCTACCGGTTCTCCCTACTATTCCAGTTTCGTATTGTTCGTGGAAAGAAAGATTGTCGGTATGCCTCTGTGTGGGCTCTAATCTCTTTGATTTTATCCTCATAGTCTCTTCGCGAGATATACGTAGGAGGGAGTAATATACTGCTTCACTCCTCGGTAAAGGTATGTTCTCGAAACTTCAACAAAAGCCCGTACCGAGCTACTGAGCGTCTCTCTTGCAGAGTCTTCCACTGGAGTTTATCTATCATCTCCGTAACGCTTTCGCGATTATTAAATGATCCTGTAACGAAGCGCGTTTCTCTCCGTTGGATCTTCTCTATCTCTTCTATCAATCCTATCTGGTACGGATCCCACACTGGTGATCAGTATTCAAGCAGTGGGCGAACAAGTGTAATGTAACCTACTTCCTTTGTTTTCGGACTGCATTTCCTTAGGATTCTTCCAATGAGTCTCAGCCTGGCATCTGCTTTACCGACGACTAATTTTATATGGTCATTCCGTTTTAAATCACTTTTCATGCCTACTCCCAGATAATTTATGGAATTACTGCATCCAGTTGCTGGTATATTGTAGCTAAATGATAAAGGAATTTTCTTTCCATGTATTCGCAGCACATCACACTTGTCTACATTGAGATTCAATTGCCATTCCCTGCACCATGCGTCAATTCGTTACAGATCCTCCTGCATTTCAGCACAATTTTCCATTGGATCAACCTCTCGATATACTACAGCATCATCCGCAAAAAGCCACAGTGAACTTTCGATGTTATCCACAAGGTCATTTATATATATTGCGAATAGCAACGGTCCTACGACACTCCCCTGCGGCACACCTGAAATCACTCTTACTTCGGAAGACTTCTCTCCATTGAGAATGACATGGTGTGTTCTGTTATCGAGGAACTCTTCAATCCAATCACACAATTGGTCTGATAGTCCATATACTCTTACTTTGTTCATTAAACGACTGTGGAGAACTGTATCAAACGCCCTGCGGAAGTCAAGAAACACGGTATCTACCTGGGAACCCGTGTCTATGGCCCTCTGAGTCTCGTGGACGAATAGCGCGAGCTGGGTTTCACACGATCGTCTTTTTGGAAACCCATGCTTATTCCTACAGAGTAGATTTCTAGTCTCCAGAAAAGTCATTGTACTCGAACATAATGCGTGTTCCAAAATTCTGCAACGTCGACGTTAGAGATATAGGTCTGTAGTTCAGCACATCTGTTCGAAGTCCCTTCTCGAAAACTGGGATGACCTGTGCCCTTTTCAAATCTTTTGAATGCTACGCTCTTCTAGAGACCTACGGTACACCGCTGCAAGAAGGGGGGCAAGTTCCTTCTCGTACTCTGTGTAAAATCGAACTGGTATCCCATCAGGTCCAGCTGCCATTCCTCTTTTGAGCGATTTTAATTGTTTCTCTATCCCTCTGTCATCTATTTCGATATCTACCATTTTGTCATCTGTGCGACAATCTAGAGAAGTGACTACAGTGCAGTCTTTCTCTATGAAACAGCTTTGGAAAAAGACTAGTGGTATTTCGGCCTTTAGTCTGTCATCCTCTGTTTCAGTACCATTTTGGTCACAGAGTGTCTGGACTTTTTGTTTTGATCCACCTATCGCTTTGAAATAAGACCAAAATTTCTTAGGATTTTCTGTAAAGTCAGTACGTAGGACATTACTTTCGAATTCGTTGAACGCCTCTCGCATAGCCCTCCTCACACTACATTTCGCTTCGTGTAATTTTTGTTTGTCTGCAAGGCTTTGGCATGTTTATGTTTGCTGTGAAGTTACCTTTGCTTCCGTAGCAGTTTTCTAACTCGGTTGTTGTACGATCTCGCTTGGCATATACTCATCTAATGCATATTGTACGATGGTTTTGAACTTTGTCCACTGATCCTCAACACTATCTGTACTTGAGGTAAAACTTTTGTGTTGAGCCGTCATGTACTCTGAAATTTGCTTTCTGTCACTTTTGCTAAACATAAAAATCTTCCAACCTTTTTTAATATTTCTTTTCACGGATGAAATCACCGATGCTGTAACCGGTTTATGATCCTTCAAATTTAAGTTGTTCGTAATTGGAATTACTAGGTATTTAGTTGAATTTACGGCCTTTAGATTTGACTGATTTATCGTGTTACCGAAGTTTAACGAATTCCTTTTAGCGCTCATTTGGATGATCTCACACTTTTCGTTACTTAGGGTCAAGTGCCAATTTTCACGCTATACAGGTATCTTTTCTAAATGGTTTTGCAATTTCTTTTGATCTTCTGATGACTTTACTAGTCGATAAACGACAGTGTCATCTGAAAACAATCTAAAACGGTGTCTCTCAAATCGTTTATATAGATAAGGAACAGCAAAGGACCTATGACTCTACCTTGGGAAGTTACTTCTGCACTATTGGTTTACGTTGCCGTGCCTCTACTAAGAAATCAAGTTAATATTACACACATTGCTTCACAGCACAAGGATAATTTTTCGACTTTTGCTGTTTGCCTTACACTTACAACCGTGGTGAAATTTAATTCTAAGTTCGTACCTTTAAGCACATTTTTATTACATGTTTACAAATCGTATTATTGATTTATTGCAGCAGTCTCTCTCTCGCGCGTGTAACCAGTAATAATGTTGCCGCTCATTTAGCATACGAGGGCTATTCGGAAAGTAAGTTGCCATCGGCCGCGAAATGGAAGCCACTGTGAAAATCAAAAATGTTTTATTTGCAACAGGAATCTACAATTTCCAGCTATTGCTCTTGATAGTCGCCGCTCCGAGTTAGACATTTGACCTAGCGTTGTGCCGCCTTTGCAGTAATCTGGTCGTAGAAGGCTACCGACTGTGCTTTCCGCCAATTCTCCACACTGGTCTACATTCACTAACTGTTCTGAAAAGACAGAGGTTTTTATGAGCAGAGATGAAACTCAGGGGCAGCCAGTTTCGGGCTTTATCGTGGATGATCAAACACTGTCCTTGCAGAGTGCGGTGGATAAATGTCATGGAGACGGAAACGTATAACAGCATGTGGGATGCATGGCAGTGGGCGAAATCTCTCACCAGGCCCCCACACGTGGCGGGAGGCGCTATTTCCCAGGCATTTTCACGGACTCACTGCGCACTCAGAACTGAAAAGAGTGACGTGAGGCGATCGACAGTTGTACTATAGACACTGCCCACCACATCTGTGCAAAACTTCATCGGAATTTCACAGTGGTAGCCATTTCGCGACCGATCGGACCGTACTTTCCGAATATCCCTCGTACTAATGAAGGGTTCATTGGTCTTATGTTACCAGTGCTGTTACACGCTACACGCTGCAATTAATTACATGTTGCATGTTTATACCATAGATTAAGCTGTGAAATAGTTGAAGCAGGTAGAATACTAATTATGTGAATCCATATCACGTAAGAGTCTCTACAGACAATGAGAGGCACCCACATGCCTTGCTCATACTGTGGCATCAAGCAGTCAGGCCTGCAAGATGAGTGGTCTGCCAAGCGAGTGGACTCATTCTTATTTATCGAGTAACATGAACTCTAGTACTCACAATTAAGTTAAAAGTTACTCTCCTGTTTGGATATTACGCAACGGAAACGCACATCTGACTATTAGTAATTTACTCAACTCTGACTGTTCACTACGCACTGGCAATACCACATTTTCTTTCTTATTTAACGGCTTTGATCAACACGTGGCCATCGCACTGAATATGAATGGCGCACACATTATAAATTCTGGGTATCATGACAACATACTATTCGACGGAAAAGGCCACCAATCTTTTTTTCCCCTATCTTATTTATTCCGATAAATTCTATAACCTAAACACACAAATTCTATAACCTACAACAATAACACATGAGACATTCCGCCCATTGGGCATGGCTTTACATTGGTGATTGTCTATCTTATGATCTCGTAATTATTTAACGCTACAGTGCACTTTCTGGACAGGATGGTGGATCTTTTGCTATATCTCACACTTCGACTCTCACACCCATCATCACGAAAATTTTCTCCAGACCGAGCGGTACAAAAAGAAACATGCATAACTCACTGCTTATGAAACTATCTTGTTACTCTCCCATGCCAACCACACATACTTAAATTTCATGAAATACATCACACTGGCAACATACAATACAAAGAATAGTCACAACGTTATAATCACATCACTTTCAGCTTTCCCACTTCAATTAGTATTTATCCCAGTTTCACACGACACTGCCCCACTTCGTAACTTTTCTTTCCTACTATGAACTCTGGAGGATATATACACGTCTTCCTGTGCAATGCAAGCAAAGTGGCGTTGCTGTATAGACGGCTGACTCACCTTGCTTCTCTCTGAGAGCATTATAGTTTGAATCAAGCGTCACACGGAAACATAACACGCAAAGTAATATTAAGAACATATTCATCACACACGCGAGTCCTCAACTGATACCATGGACGAGTACATCTCTTTATCGTTTGTCTCACACACAGATTGAGACTCACACAGTACTCACCACGTGGAAGTACTCGTCTCTAATTTCAAGTCCTGCACACGCCATTTCTTAAATATTTCCAACTTATAGTACACACGCTAGTAATTCAGCTTAACTTAAGCACTCGGAAGTATTTCAACTTATTGCTACACGTGGTTTCATTGTGACCGTTGGTCACTTCCGAAGATTACTACGATCCCCTTAATATTACCTGCCTGACATTTAATTCTCCCTACAAAAGTTCCTGAAATAGAGAAATTATTATTCCAAGCTACAATTAAGTATTTCACATGCATACCATGTCTCCACTCTTTTTTATTTACGGAGCACACCTAAGACAGGTCTTACCAACACTAGACCCAGCGGCAGAGTGCCGAAAACATGGCCGATCTCGCACCTCCGCCAAGGTGGGGGAGCACCATGCTACCGTATTGGTCAGCCACATTTCAGGCGCTCAAAGCTCAGGTAAATTTCATCTCTTTGGTCCCACTAAAGGTGACCCAAGTACCGTCTCAAAGATGATCATATATTGCACATTCACTATCTGTGGTTAGCAGACGACCATACATTCATTCATTTCGCAGATCTCACCAAACTGGATGTAGGGATTTATTTTGTGGGAGTGCACATGTGATCAATTAAATAAATAAATTGTCATTCTTTCCTACACTGGTATCCGGCTTTGGTGTATTAAGTGAAATTGAGTTATTATTACAAAAAATATGTTCTGACAAGAATAACGAAGAATGTTTTACCTATTTTCAATGTCTGGCGGTACTGTACCTTTTCAACAATAGCATGTACATTTCAAAATACACAAGCAACCGTCATTACGGCAGAATTGTAAACTGATAATGAAATTTTACGCTCTTGAATTTGAAAGATTGTGCTACAAAAGGCTGTAATACAGTACTTATGCAAGTTCGCTCCTCGAATCATTCTAAATCGTTTGGCTTGAGTGATCGACTGTGCATCGTTCTTGAATACGGTCTCGTTGTCACTTCCCTTTGAGTGGTAGAAGTGTGTAGACATGGTTCAATGTGGGGCTCTGTATTGATGACACCAGCGTCTAAGTGATATTGCTATGCTAATCGAAGTTTTTCCAACCACCAGCAACCAATCCTGTTTCATGCATTGCGAACTCGCCTATTCCATGTCAACAATCAGCACAGGGAAGACTTTGAAATTCATCAGCATAAGAATTAGACCAAAGCTTCCTCGTCAAGTCTCAACCTACAGTGTACAGAGGGTGGACAAAGACACGGAAACACCAAAAGCACAACACGTTACCAAGACTAATAAAATGTAAGAAAACCTTGGCATTCAAAACAGATTCTAGTCGTCTCGAAATGGATAAATACAGGTTCTCCATGGTTTTCAAGGAAATCTTATGGCATTCTTTCTGCAAAATACTGGCCAATCCAGGTAACGCTTATGGAGTTGGATAGCGATCATCCACCTTACTCTCCAAAGAAGACCACAAAGGTCTACTTTGATCTGGTGACTGTGGTGACGAGGGGAGACGCGAAAATTCATCGTCATACTTACAAACCAACTCCTGGACGTTGCGGGCTGTGTCAAGAGGACCCTGTCGTCTTCGAACTCAGCTACACTGTTGGGGAACAACACTGTACCATGGGATGGACTGATCAGCCAGAATGGTCACATAATCCTTGGCAGTAACGAGGCCTTGCAGAGTAACAACGGTATTCACGGAATACCAAGATATCACTGTCCAAATCATCATGTTTCACTCTTGAGACGTAAATTCCGCTAGGAGTTGGAAACAATGTGAAACATGACTCATACGATCAAATATTCTTCCACTGCTCCATGGGCCAGGTTTTATGGCTTCGATATCACGTTTCCCTGTCACGGGCATTTGTATCACTGATGAATGGTTTTGGAATTCCATCTCACTCAGAAATGCCCTACTTATGAAGCTGCCTTCGCACTGTTTTGGCGCTGACAGGTTCGTGACATTCAGTTATGGAATAACTTTTGCGTCTGTCGTACTTTTGCTTCTCGTTACAATCTTTCTCAATGATCGTCTGTCACGATCACTCGCCACGCATTTTCGGCCACGTTGTGACTTGCGGATAATGTTTCTCGCTACCCATACATGCGATATAAATCTTCTGCACGGTGTCTCTTCAAACATCAAACACTTTGCCTCTCTTGGTAACGGCAGATTCCACCAAACGACCTCCAACAACTTACCCACGTTCGAAATTACTTATCTTCGACATAATCCACTCACAACTAGACAGGACACTGATCCAACCACGACCGAATTGCGACGTTTTGAGGACAATGCACAGGTGCAGTTCGTGGTCAAATACAACATCGCAAACTGCTGGCTCGTCTAGAATCTGTACTTACTTTCAAACATGCATTTTTGGCGGTGTCTCCATATTTTTGTACAACCCCTGCATGTTGTTTTAAAAACTGAAATGTGCTTCTATAGGAAAGGGGATAGCGTTTCCACCTTACATGTAGTTACAACACCTGCGCTCATAGGCACAATAACGGTGGACGCTATTTAAATATTCGCAGGAGCAGAGACCTCTACTCCCTCCTTCTGTTCTAACCATATCACACTTCCTCCATGTCCCCTTCCCTGTCGCTTCTCACTCCCTTTTTCTTTCAAATTTCCCCCACAGCCACCCCTATCTCATCACCACTTCTTAACAGTCATCAGACCTCATCACTACGACTCTCCTATTTCTCTCCATATCCTTTGTTTTCATGAACAATATACCATCGCATGTCTTTTCCCATTTTATTGAAAATATACAGTGCCCCGTTTTTAGTGGTCAGTGTCTCTTCTGTGTTGTTCATTGTTTTTCGAGTGTTGTTAATGTGATTTTAACTGTGCTGTATGTCCATATTTTATCGCTGTTGTTAAAGTATTCGTGAAGATAGCATTATTTCTTACAGACACTTATTAACGTCACATTAATAAAAATTAAATTCGTGGTACACATGTCTCCTTCTTTGTGTTATTTAATTATATCTGGCCGGCCGGAGTGGCCGAGCGGTTCTAGGCGCTTCAGCCTGGAACCGCGAGACCGCTACGGTCGCAGGTTCGACTCCTGCCTCAGGCATGGGTGTGTGTGATGTCCGTAGGTTAGTTGGGTTTAAGTAGTTCTAAGTTCTAGGGGACTGATGACCTCAGATGTTAAGTCTCATAGTGCTCAGAGCCATTTGAACCATTTTTTATGAATAATATCTACTGGCAGAAGAGTAGGTTGATTGTACCACTGATTGCTCCCCCCCCCCTCCTCCTCCGCCTCCCCCGTTCTCCCGAGTCCACATGGGGCGAGGAGGGATGAAATAACAGCAAAGGAAAAGAAGAAACCTATAAGCATAATAGACATACTTTTGTAAAATACTTGGTAATGCTAAAAGAGAGAAACTGTACAATCGTGCAACCAATATAGGAAAAATGACAATTGGAGGCAGCACTAAATAATTTAAACGATTATTGCAGACAAGGGAAACTCCAGCATTGGTTGTGTAAATCGGGATCCTTTTTTAAATAATTAGTTTAATCTTACCTGCTAGTTACCATGTTCTTCACGATAAGCACCTGTCTTTGAAGTTATATTTTGTGCAAGACTGTGTAGGTTCACTGGACTTAGTCTTGTACCGAAGATGATCACTTTGCGATCTAAATCGATATGCAATAATAATACACTAGTGGCCATTAAAATTGCTACACCAAGAAGAAATGCAGATGATAAACGGGTATTCATTGGACAAATATATTACACTATAACTGACATGTAATTACATTTTCACGCAATTTGGGTGAAATCAGTACCCAGAACAACCACCTTTGGCCGTAATAACAGCCTTGATACGCCTGGGCATTGAGTCAAACAGAGCTTGGATGGCGTGTACAGGTACAGCTGCCCATGCAGCTTCAACACGATACGACAGGTCATCAAGAGTAGTGACTGGCGTATTGTGACGAGCCAATTGCTCGGCCACCATTGACCAGACGTTTTCAGTTGGTGAGAGATCTGGAGAATGTGCTGGCCAGGGCAGCAGTCGAACATTTTCTGAATCCAGAAAGGCCCGTACAGGATCTGCAACATGCGGTCGTGCATTATCCTGCAGAAATGTAGGGTTTCACAGGGATCAAATGAAAGGTAGAGCCACGGGTAACACATCTAAAATGTAAAATCCACTGTTCAAAGTGCCGTCAATGCGAAGAAGAGGTGACCGAGACGTGTAACCAATGGCACCACATACCGTGACGCCGGAGGATACGCCAGTATGGCGATGACGAATACACGCTTCCAACGTTCGTTCACCGCGATATCGCCAAACACGGATGCGACCGTCATGATGCTGTAAACAGAACCTGGATTCATCCGAAAAAATGACGTTTTGCCATTCGTGCACCCAGGTTCGTCGTTGAGTACACCGTCGCAGGTGCTCCTGTCTGTGATGCAGCGTCAAGCGTAACCGCAGCCATGGTCTCCGAGCTGATAGTCCATGCTGCTGCAAACGTCGTCGAACTGTTCGTGCAGATGGTTGTTGTCTTGCAAACGTCTCCATCTGTTGACTCAGGGATCGAGACATGGCTGCACGATCCGTTACAGCCATGCGGATAAGATGCCTGTCATCTCGACTGCTAGTGACACGAGGCCGTTTGGATCCAGCACGGCGTACCGCATTACCCTCCTGAACCCACCGATTCCACATTCTGCTAACAGTCATTGGATCTCGACCAACGCGAGCAGCAATGCCGCAATACGATAAACCGCAATCGCGATAGGCCACAATCCGACCTTTATCAAAGTCGGAAACGAGATGGTACGCATTTCTTCTCCTTTCACGAGGCATCACATCAACGTTTCACCAGGCAACGCCGGTCAACTGCTGTTTGTGTATGAGAAATCGGTTGGAAACTTTCCTCATGTGAGCACGTTGTCGGTGTCGCCACCGGCGCCAACCTTGTGTGAATGCTCTGAAAAGCTAATCATTTGCGTATCATCTCATCTTCTTCCTGTCGGTTAAATTTCGCGTCTGTGGCACGTCATCTTCGTGGTGTAGCAATTTTAATGGCCAGTAGTGTAATAAAACAGTTTAGAATTTCTACAACCAATGCTGGAATTTCCCTTGTTTGCAGTACTTATTTTGTGGTCATGCTGCACAAACTTCCTAATGGAATCCGATCTCACTTTAAGCAATTCATCACCGCTGCAAACCTCATCTGACTGAAGGTTGTTGATAGAAGTCTGACGTGCAAATGTTACGGTATGCACTGCCAGGTGATCTGAGCACCTGTTACTGTGTGTGTGTGTGTGTGGGAGAGAGAGAGAGAGAGAGAGAGGGCGGCGTATTTCGGGCTCGGCCACGCAGTGGTTCGCCGTAATGGCTGCTCGGCGGCAGGCAATAGCACGCGCGGCCAAGCGCCGAGAATGCCGCCCCACGACCAGAATGCCCGCCGCTGGGCGCTGGTGCCGCAGAACGCAATTTGTGGGTCCCACGTATCGGCGTGGCTCTGCCGGTGTCGGCGTGCAGTCCCAGCCTCCCCACCCCACCCTCTCCACTTATACTCCTCACCGCCAGGTCTCCGGACGTAAAAGATTTTATAAGCCCCACTTGTGACTGCTGCTGTCTCAGGCGAAGCGCATATTCCGCGGAAACGTCTCTCGTAAAAGACCTGTTGTGTCTGTATGCCGTTTCGACATTACGTTTACGCGGTAGAGATGGTAAGTGGCTTAACCACCCTGAGCTTTCGAGCAGTTGTCTGAGACACGTATGCTTTCAGCACCTGCATTCGTAATGGGAACGCCGCTGAGGCTCTGGTGGGCACCAGACAAGGCGGGGGGGAGGGAGCGGGGAGGGTTCAGTGAGGACCGACCGAGCGCGGGGTCGCCAAGGTGTCGAACGAGCATCGAGTCACGCTGTGAACAGCAAATATTCGCCGTTCAGAACTCCACAGAATGGAAAGTGATTTGGCTCTAGCAGTTAGCTTAGCTGGTGCTGACGTGTGAAACTACGTCAGGGGAAGAAGAAAAAACTAACAAGAAGACAGTGCATGGCATCAGTTGAAGAAAGATTCTTAACTTATTGTCTAAGCTTCACTGTAAAGTTTAATTTACTTTTTTGTGCATTTTAGAATCTCAGCTGAAACGTGTACTTTTGATGTACAACGTTACTGGCAGGTATATCAACATGTTGTTGTTGTGGTCTTCAGTCCTGAGATTGTTTTGATGCAGCTCTCCACGCTACTCTATCCTGTGAAAGCTTCTTCATCTCCCAGTACCTACTGCAACCTACATCCTTCTGAATCTGTTTAGTATATTTATCTCTTGGTCTCCCTCTACGATTTTTACCCTCCACGCTGCCCTCCAGTACTAAACTGGTGATCCCTTGATGCCTCAGAATATGTCCTACCAACTGATCCCTTCTTCTAGTCCAGTCGTGCCGTAAACTCCTCTTCTCTCCAATTCTATTCAACAGCTCCTCATTAGTTAAGTGTTCTACCCATCTAATCTTCAGCATTCTTCTGTAGCACCACATTTCGAAAGCTTCTATTCTCTTCTTGTCCAAACTATTTATCCTCCACATTTCACTTCCATACATGGCTACACTCCATACAAATACTTTCAGAAACGACTTCCTGACAAATCTATACAAATTAACAAATTTCTCTTCTTCAGAAACGTTTTCCTTGTCATTGGTTCAAAAATGGTTCAAATGGCTCTGAGCACTATGGGACTCAACTGCTGTGGTCATAAGTCCCCTAGAACTTACAACTACTTAAACCTAACTAACCTAAGGACAGCACACAACACCCAGCCATCACGAGGCAGAGAAAATCCCTGACCCCGCCGGGAATCGAACCCGGGAACCCGGGCGTGGGAAGCTAGAACGCTACCGCACGACCACGAGATGCGGGCCTTGTCATTGGCAGTCTACATTTTATATCCTCTCTACTTCGACCATCATCAGATATTTTGCTCCCCAAATAGCAAAACTCCTTTATTACTTTAAGTGTCTCATTTCCTAATCTAATTCCCTCAGCATCACCCGACTTAATTCGACTACTTTCCATTTTCCTCGTTTTGCTTTTGTTGATGTTCATCTTATATCCTTCTTTCAAGACACTGTCCACTCCGTTCAACTGCTCTTCCAGGCCCTTTGTTGTCTCTGATAGAATTACAATGTCATCGGCGAACCTCAAAGTTTTTATTTCTTCTCCATGGATTTAAATACTTACTCCGAATTTTTCTTTTGTTTCCTTTACTGCTTGCTCAATATACAGATTGAATAACATCGCGGAGAGGCTACAACCCTGTCTCATTCCCTTCCCAACCACTGCTTCCGTTTCATGTCCCTCGACTATTATAACTGCCACCTGGTTTCTGTACATATTGTAAATAGCCTTTCGCTCCCTGTATTTTACCCCTGCCACCTTTAGAATTTGAAAGAGAGTATTCCAGTCAATATTGTCAAAAGCTTTCTGTAAGTCTACAAATGCTAGAAACGTAGGTTTGCCTTTCCTTAATCTATCTTCTAAGATAAGTCGTAGGGTCAGTATTGCCTCATGTGTTCCAACATTTGTACAGAATCCAAACTGATCTTCCCCAAGGTCCTCTTCTACCAGTTTTTCCATTCGTCTGTAAAGAATTCGCGTTAGTATTTTTCAGCTGTGACTTATTAAACTGATAGTTCGTTAATTTTCACATCTGTCAACACCCGCATTCTTTGGGATTGTAATTATTATGTTCTTCATGAAGTCTGAGGGTATTTCGCCTGTCTCATACATCTAGCTCACCAGATGGTAGAGTTTTGTCATGACTGGCTCTCCCAAGGCTGTAAATAGTTCTAAAGGAATGTTGCCTACTCCCGGGGCCTTGTTTCGACTTAGGTCTTTTATGTCAACATAACAATGTCAACATAACAATCTGGAAAATCCCAAAATTTCTGCAGACTCTCTAATGAAGAGTAATAAGTGAAAGTACGAGGAACTTGGACATATTTTTTATTAAAGGTTGATTAAAACACTTTTTTTTAATTTTTTTGTAATGTGTTTAGAACAAGTAATCGCCTGGAGGAGAGGCGACAGCACTTCGGTTCTCGATGCATATCTGTCTGGAGTAGAACAAGGAGCACCCGAGGCCACATACTATACACCGGTTACGTGTAGCTGTAAGAATTTATAGGTAATAAAATTTGTCATTCATATCAAAAGATGATGAACAATAATTTCAGATATTAGAGAAGGTGCTAGTGAAAGAAAGTATTCGATGAAATACTATTAAAGATTAATTTAATAACACAGTTTGTTGCATAAATGAACTGATTACGTTGTCACGACAGTGAATATAATCACAAAAGGTTGATAATCGATTGGTCACCCAAGTAGGCTTGTGAGTGGAGCCCATGTGTGGCTGGCGTTGACGAGTACGTCTAGACGATTATTGGCCCAGCTGGACTGGCACGGAAGACCGGCATGGTGCGCGCAAAAATGGCCGGCGAACATCGGTGCGTAACGAGCAGCCGTCAACTAGTCTGCTGAATTCGGTGAGCATTCTCTTGGCGGTGGTCGAATACTCCGCTTAACGAGTCAAGCACAGCTGTAATGGCAAATTATTGTTTAATTCCAAATGCCAGTTGCAGAAACATTATTAACAGCTTAATAAAACAAGCCCAGCAGACTAGAAATGACAGTTTCTATCTGAGTGAGGAGAAAATTCCAAATAATTAACAAATGTAAACAGCTTTAAGTTCCTTCTCCATATTCACAGTACACTATGTACCGCTCTTTCCTCCATTCATATGACTGTTTTTCGTTTATTGCCTACAATAGACTCGATACACTATAAGAGGAAACTTATCCTTTCCAGAAAGGAAAGAAATATCTGCAATGGGTATGCACCTTCCCGCTAGAGCCTCAAAAGACACTTCTAGAACTGTGTTCTAGTGGTCGTCTTTCCGAAGACTAATTTGATGTCGCTTTCCATTCTAGTTTATGCTGTACAAGCCTTATCATTTCTGCATAGCTCCTTGTAATCCCCCAAAGTATGTCATGAAGCTTCTCTGCTTCGTTTTTACCTTTGGAAGCAACACCTAAGTTGTCTCTCCTCTCTTACTCTGTTTACCTGCTTTCTTGTATAAATATACTTTATCAAAAACCTCAATCTGCATAAAGATTTTAGCGTGTTGTCATGACGGTACAGATTCTGTAACAGCAATTTCTGTAATATGGGTGTACTTTCTGACTCCATCTACTAATACTGGGAGAGTTGACACAGATTTTTTCTTACTCCGCGAGAGTTAATTATTTACGGAAATATTATTCCCATTTAACTAAAATTTTCTTTCAGTTTTAACACGGTAATATTACGCACGATAACACTTTCGGACTAAGTCTTATCTTTGTCAATAACGTAGAAACCATTCAGAGATAGAGTAACTCAGTAGTCAGAGATCACCTTATTACGACATTCATTTAATCTGGGATTTTTTTTGGGATTGATTGTCTTTGCTTTTCCCTATGTCGGCTAGCCTTGTTAATTAAATCGGACTGCGTTTTGTTAGTTTTCCATTTCCCTAAAAATCATAATTAAATAAATGGCAAGAATTTATCTTATCTTAATACGTGAAATATCTTTTTTCTATTCTTTTGTGCATGTCTCTGACTTTATACATCTAAAGTTTTCTTTGTTCTTCCGGAGAAGTAATTACTTCTTCTTTTATTTTGTTATTCTTTAAGAACACTAAATAAAATAAAACTAACGAAATGAAAAGGCCAATTTCTTGGCTTACTACTGTAAGATAATAATTTACTTTTTCTTTTCTCTGAGTACATCCACTTCAACTGAGTTCCACAGTTTTAATTCCATATCCTAATCTTCGCCTTTATTAAAAAAATAGATTGTTACCACTGTCACTTTGCCCTAGAAATTGAAACATTTTCAAACAACGCTCAACCACTTCAGGCGATAACGCCTTACAACTCGTATATGCTACATCAGTAAGTGGAAACTTGATTCAGCCCTTGAAATAAATAGATAATAACGATGTTCTTTTTCATTTATTGGTTCCATACGACCACGTAATAACATGCGTATTTCTATTATTAAAAATTTGAGTATTTGAAGTAGGCACTAAGCAACTGAAACCATCCGGTAACACGATAATAGCCCCAGATTCACAACCAGTCAGGCACTTGAGCATTCAGAGCTTAAACATTTCTATACTTCCAGAATCCAGTAACAGAAACCACTGTCTGTAGACAAGGCTCTGCCCAGGTCAAACTTCTTCTAACAGGAAACAGATCCACTATTCTTCCGACCGAAACACTTTTCCACACGAAGGACTATTTAAAAAATTTGGGTCGTTATTCGCTATAGGATCAGTCACTCACGTCTTAACGTTTTCTCAATCTTTATTCAATTCAACGTACCTACCCCACATATGCTAATAATAGTCGAAATTTATTAAGTGAACCGAAAACCCTTTTCTTGGATCTGCGTTAACGTTACATCCTACTGAGCTCCATTGCGATAAAACAGCTAACTTCTCTGACACGACGTTATGAGACTTTATGAAGCCGATACATCAATCCGGTCAGTTCCCCATCATATCGCTAACACCTTTCAAACCCATTCTGAACCAGCTTCTGGATCATCAAAGGCGACAAATCAAGATAGTTATTAATCAATTAATAATAGTAGTATTGAAGGCGTTGGCTGTCGTTTGGTAGCGTTGTGGCCAGCTTCCTGCAGCAGGTGGCCATTAACAGCCATAGACCATCAGCACGTCTTGCTCTCATCAGCATCTGCATTATCGCAGCTACTCCCTTCTTTGTATTTATATACAACATGATTATGAAAATTTACACACTACATGAAAAAGACCTAAAAATGACAAGGTTATCTTATCGATAACAACAAAATTAATATAGTTTTTCCTTGCCATTTATCTGTATCGAAGGTGATACGACTATTATTCTCGCCATGACATATACACAAATTTGCAAACTAAATCCATTTGAACCTATTTACTGCAGTCAAGCCTTGGACTCCCTTTGTAACGTTTACCTCTCATACTAATCTCCATTACCGACCTGACTCTACCTTGATGCCTGAGGATGTGTATTTTCAACTGACCCTTTATTTTAGTTAAGTTGTTGCAACAAGTTTCTTTTCCCATCTCTCGTGAGATTTATAATTTCCTTCTATCTTATAGCTTCTTTCAGATCTGTTATTATGATATTGTGTACATTTTTAATCATTTATTGCTTCTTAAGGATATTGTGTAATTTATGTGACTTAGTTTCTTTCACGTTTTATATACATCAAGGTATAAAAATGTATATTAGTCATGCCAAAGTAATTTTCTAATTGAGAGATCTGGTAATTAGGAAAGTGATGAATTTTTCTTCACTTTTCTTGAGGTAACTTTTCTTAAGCAAAACTGACTATTGGTGGCAACGTTTGCTTGAACAATAAATATGTATGGATGATTCTGCCTTGAACAAAAATCAGTTTCTTGTTTATTCTCATTACACGTACATGTTTTGGTGATGTACTATCGCTGTAACTATTTTTCCTATTGTTTTACTGTCGTCAATAAGTAAATTCTAGATGAGAATTCAAAACAGAAGAAATTTTGGTCATCATATACAAAAAAATTAATGAAAATGTATACCCTGCCAACATATTTTGTTGTTCATTTTGTTATCTCTCTTCTACAGTGCACAGTGTAGTTTCCACCTACAACTAATTACTAGTGTGTTCTGTATAGAGCAAAACCTGAAGGTCTTAAATGAAAATGCTTATGGTTGGATTATTTGTCACTTGCAAAGGGTCGTTAAAGATTGGCCTTCTCAATTTTCTTCATACTTATGATCTGGAGATCCATGCCCAGACATCCTTTTCTAAAAAACATCATGTGTAAAACATTCATTGTTGATTAATGATTTTATCAGTACCTTTGTCTGTGGCATAAAAATAGTATAATCATTAGACTGTTAGTCGAAATTGCACAAGTAGTACACTTATTATATATTTATTAATAAAGAAACTTCTCGTTGTTCTCATTTTTGCTACTTCTCATTACTTTTGTCTTTCTCCAGTTTACTCTCAATCCATATTCTATACTCATTGAACTTCATTCCATTCAACAGATGGTATAGTTCTTCTTCACTTTCAACAAGGATAGTGTTATCATCAGCGGATCTTATCATTGATATCATTTCACCCAGAATTTTAATCCTCTCTTGAACCTTCTGTTTATTTCCCTCATTGTCTCTTCAATGTAGAGATCAAACAGTAGGGGCGAAAGACTGCATCTCTGTCTTAAACACTTTTTAATCTGAGCACTTCGTTCTTGGTCTTCCAGTTTTGTTGCTCCTTCTTGGTTCTTGTACATATTGTATATTATCTGTCCTTACGAGTGGCTTACTTCTATTTTTCTCAGATTTCGAACATATGGCACCATTCCACATTGTTGAACACTTTTTCTAATACCGGATCTCCTATGTTTTCCTTACTGACACCAGTTTCTTCTTCCATCAAGTTATTAGGCAAGTTATCCTCCACATAAGAGACTTAATTGTACTTTTTCCACCTACACTCTATGTACGACAGTGGAATTCCCATTTCATTCTTAATGTTGCCACCCTTACTTTTAATTTCTCTGACTTGTGAATTGGTTTGACTTTTCTGTGTGGTGAGTCAGTCCTTTCGATTATAATTTCTTGTTAGATATCTTCACACTTTTCCTATAAGTGTGAGAGAGCTGTAAAGAGCAGTTCCATAAGGCCCCCGAAGTAGAAATGTTATTCATTTTACTCATTCTACTTACATGTTACATCTGCTATCAGTACTGTTATTCTAATCATGTTAACAATAAACCAGAAAGCAAATGACAAATATAACGTGTGTAGTAGTGACTACGTTAGAAGTATCAAATAAATAGTAACGGTAAAACAGATAGCATTAAGTAAATGAAAATTAACCTAGATTCCAGTAGTATCACATGAGCCCAGTAAGGAATCTTTTGCTATTCTCAGTAACATTTTAACAATTCTGTTAGTGAGAGTACTGATGTTGTAAATATTACTAATGGTGATGATATTACTGTCTGTAATTGTACACCTGGACACACTTCATTGTAAACTTGAACAGTGTAATATGCACATATTTACGTTGTAGCTGTATATGGAGTGGGTTGTTCTTTTGATATAGCTGTTTGCTGAATTCCGTTTAACGTCAGTATTTTGATACAATCATGGAATATCACAGACTGGGTGTTTCTTTCCTTCAACAGACGTAAATGAACAATAATATTCAACTGAAGACTGTATGTATTACTTCTGAAATCTCGAATTGACTATAGAGTCTCTAGAATGCAGATCATACGCAGTATGGTATAATAAAAACAAACAATGGGATAATATATAATATACCTTTTATAGTGGAATGTATAGTGCTACTGAAGTGTTGTTTAGTATGTACGTGAAGCTTACTAAGCCGTTATCACATTGGCACGACTGGGGAAGTAGGGACTTGTTGTCTGCTAGCTCCTTGCTTCTTCTCCCTGTCTATTATCCGTTTTGGGATCCAAGCCATCATATTTACTCGTAGTCCTCTCCATATGTCATCTCTGGCGACTTTTCAGTCCACATAGTGTAAAGCACTAAGCCTCGATTTTCTCATATCTGATCTGTTATCCTAAGTTGTTGATAACATTTCGGTACCCTGTGACAGCGTTTCGGAGCCAGACTGAGCTACCGTTGCTGCAGTCTAGTTTTCGGGCAACAGGCAATGGGAAGTCCTTGAACTCTGTCAGTAGGTATCGTGATACTGCCTACGTTTGGCTTTCTAATTGCTTGCCAAGTTCATTCACAAAGACGAAACTCTCGAGTGGGTTGTTGATGGTTTTTTGCGACTCCGTAACGTTGTACATACCACTTGTGGATTCTAATTGCATTTGATCTTTGTATATTCTGTACGTCTGCGAAAGGAATACGTATGAGAAGGCAAACAAAGAAATGAAGGGTTTGAACACGTGGGTGCTTCCACATGTTGGTTTAAGAAATGTGTACAGTTCAGCCCACAACGAAAATTTGTGCGGAGTGGAAGTCATATCGCTATAACACGGAGAAGTCCTTCCTGAAAACAACCAGTTACCTGTTTGACTGCAGACCGTTCCTCTTACCACTCTGAAGTCTAGGCCATCTGTTTGGTCGCAGGAAACGCCAATCCTTAGGAATGGACTGCGACGGGGTGCAAGAAGTACACTAGAGTGACGATTAGGTAATAGCGACCCAATGGCAATCTGGCATTCCTAGAAGGAACTTTTCCAAGGCGCTGAGCACGCAGCAGGTAAACATAGAAATTTCCGACTGCAACAAGTCTCAAGGTAACTTCGTTAGGTTGATGAATAAAGTGGCACCCATTGACTTGCTGCAAGCCAAGAGTGTCTGTTGGCACATCCCACTGGATTGACAGCGTGCCATGGACGAACTAATGAGAGTCTACCATGAAAATATATGAACAAAGTAGAACAGTTTGTGGCCGAGTTCCGTTTGCTTGGAGGCTTCGGGAAGAACACTTAGCACACAGAGTCTATCTCTGTTCGAGTCTTGGAGCCTCATTAGCGGCTGCTGTTCTGAGATGGTAGCCTTCCCAGTGTCTGTCATTGGGAGTCGGTCCTCATTGTGCAGCTCAGGGCCTCGCGTGTATCATGATGGTTCAACATTCGTCGCACCTTTCTGAGGATGCAACAGAAACGCAGCATTGTTGCTGTGTTGCTCTCTACACAGCTCTCATCACTACTGACAGCTTGTATTCGACTGGTTCTCCTTTTTGTAAGTCTCGTCGAGTCGTAGCTCAGACCTCGTAATGCCATATAAGATACAAAGTGATCTGGGAAATTATTGCTCACTGAGTAGCAGAGCAATATTTATATTTCTCAGTCAGCCACTTGATAGTAACTATGTTTTCTTGTGTTTTATGGACATTTATTATTATGTGTTACGAGCAGTAGTTACGAATCTTTCATTATAACTTTGGAGATTGAAGTTACGTTTTTATATTATTGTTTGTTTGGGAATACATGTCTGCAGTCGTGGTGAACACTGCAAATACGTACCTGCGCCTCAACACCACAGCACTCCACTGGAGGATCCAATACGAAGTGGCACAGCCCACCTTCACTTCATCGGTGACACACTGATGTGCAAATCATGACAATGAAAGTTGTTGTTGTTGTTGTGGTCTTCAGTCCTGAGACTGGTTTGATGCAGCTGTAAGGTGTCAGGCAAATCCAACACCTTCCATGAAAACCCTGACATGATAAGCGAATCCAGTATTATGTCACATAGCTCCGAATAAATCGTGACATTAAATTAACCAAAGTAATACGAGTAACGAGTGAGCAAATGGAATACCACAGACTAACACAAGAATGCCTAAATGCATGTCGTACCTTCCCACCGTGAGACAGACGCAGTTCCGAGGGGAGAAACGAGAAAAGAAGCCGAGAGCAGAACCATGTTAAGCTGGAAGACCCTACGATAAGGGACGGACACCCACGTCGCCAGCTAACCGCTAGGACCACCCACCAGCCCATGTTAAAAGCTAGAGCCCTCCAGAAGAACAGTATAGATCTTACGATAACACAAAAAGGGCCACCCCAGACGCAAGTTTTAGCGTGAGACTTTTTCGCGTCTCTGCTACGTCAGGACCACCCCCCAGCCCATGTTAAAAGATAGAGCCCTCCAGAAGAACAGTATAGATCTTACGAAAACACTAAAAGGACCACACCAGCTGCAAGTTTTAGCGTGACACTTTTTCGTGTCTCTGTTACATTGCAAACTTCAAAAACATTGCCCCACCATGAAAAGTATAACGTTTCTCATTGGATAGACAGAATTTTTGTAGGCGGAGCTTAAGGTTAACATTGAGACCCTGATTGGTCAGATGAAAACATAGCCAGATAGTTTTTTTAAACGAACTTCGGTAAATTGTAGTAAGGAGAAGTTAGGAGAGAGTTGCTTCCGAGACGGCGAGGTGAGCAGAGCTGTGCTGCCCGCCACCCCCTGACGAACACCGACAAGGTAATGAACGCACGCGATGCCACATAACAGCATATAAAGCTTCACTCAGAACTGCAGAAGTCTCATCATTTACACCCCCTTTTTTGCGAAATACTAGTGTCGGTCGTCAATTAAAGCTCATGGTGTTCACATTTGCCACTTGAAGTAAAAATCTGAAACGCGATGATTTTTCTGTTATATAGTTATTGAGAAGCCACATCAGCCACTGTAATTTACGACAATTTAGATAAGTAATTAAAGATAATTGATGGTCACTGTAGACCATTCTGATAGTTTTCACTCTTGTCAAACTTAATTTAAACCTAGATTATAGATGTGATATGGCATAGGTCATCCTTCGAACCAATGTAGAACTTGGAAACCCACTCAGGGAATATTCGTTCACATTTTTGTTGAACGCAGTTGGTTTTTATCACCCTGTATTAAAACATTTCCTTTTATCAATAGTGCAATTTATAAACAATGTTTTGTGAGTAGAATAAAATTTCCAATGGTAAACTAACTGTTTTTTCGACGTTATTTTACCAGCTAACTATAAATAGCAAAGCCTTGAACCCCTTCCACTAAATTTAGTTAGTATTAAGATTCTTTTACAGGGAGTACAGTGGAGCTGAGGCTGAAATCATTAAGTATTTGGTTATATCATCGCTAGTCTCACTGAACTCTTCTGAACTCTACATGTCATGTGTGGTCTGGCGTCTCCTTACCAGCAACAGGTCCCAGGTTCAAACTAGTCAATTCCCTAAAAAACACGGTCAGAGCGTCGTTGCGCGAAAGTGGTAGGGAGACACGATATAGAACAAACAGACACCACGCAGAATGTTAGACAGCTCTCCATTCAACTCTATCCTGTGCAAGCTTCTTCATCTCCCAGTAACCTACATCCTTCTGAATCTGCTTAGTGTATTCATCCCTTGGTCTCCCTCTACGATTTTTACCCTCCAGTGTGCCCTCCAATCCTAATTTGGTGATCCCTTGATGCTTCAGAATATGCCCTACCAACCGATCCCTTATTCTAGTCAAGTTGTGCCACTAACTACTCTTCTCCCCAATTCTATTCAATATCTCCTCATTAGTTATGTGATCTACCCATCTAATCTTCAGCATTATTCTGTACCACCACATTTCACAAGCTTCTATTCTTTTCTTGTCCAAACTATTTTACGCCCTTGTTTCACTTCCATACATGGTTACACTTCATACAAATACTTTCATAAACGACTTCCTGCCAATTAAATATATACTTGATGTTATCAAATTTCTCTTCTTCCTACCATTGCCAGTCTACATTTTATATCCTCTCTACTTCGACCATCATCTGTTATTTTGTTCCCCGAATAGCACAACTCCTTTACTACTTTAAGTGTCTCATTTCCTAATCTAATTCCCTCAGCATCACCCAACTTAATTCGACTACATTCCATTATCCTCGTTTTACTTTTGTTGATGTTCATCTTATATCCTCCTTTCAAGACACTGTCCATTCCGTTCAACTGTTCTTCCAAGTCCTTTCCTGTCTCTGTCATCGGCGAACTTCAAAGTTTTTATTTCTTCTCCATGGTTTTTAATACCTACTCCGAATTTTTCTTTTGTTTCCTTTGCCGCTTGCTCAATGTACAGATTGAATAACATCGAAGATAGGTTACAATCCTGTCTCACTGCCTCCCCAACCACTGCTTCCCTTTCATGCCCTTCGACTCTTATAACTGCCATCTGGTTTCTGTACATATTGTAAATAGCCTTTCGCTCCCTGTATTTTACCCCTGCCACCTTCAGAATTTGAAAGAGATTATTACAGTCAACATTGGCAAAACTTTCTCGAAGTCTACAAATGCTAGAAACGTAGGTTTGCCTTTATCTATCTTCTAAGATAAGTCGAAGGGTCAGTATTGCCTCACGAGTTCCAACATTTCTACGGAATCCAAACTGATCTTCCCCGAGGTCGGCTTCTACCAGTTTTTCCGTTCGTCTGTAAAGAATACGCGTTAGTTTTTTGCAGCTGTGACTTATTGAACTGATAGTTCGGTAATTATCACACTGTCAACACCTGCTTTCTTTTGGATTGGAAATATTATATTCTTCTTGAAGTCTGAGGGTATTTCACCTGTCTCATACATCTTGCTCACCAGATGATAGATTTTGTCAGGACTGGCACTCCCAAGCCTTTCAGTAGTTCTAATGGAATGTTGTCTCCTCCCGGGGCCTTGTTTCGACTCAGGTCTTTCAGTGCTCTGTCAAACTCCTCACGCAGTATCATATCTACCATTTCATCTTCATCTCCATCCTCTTCCATTTCCATAATATTGTCCTCAAGTATATCGGCCTTGTATAGACCCTCTATATACTCCTTCCACCTTTCTGCTTTCCCTTCTTTGCTTAGAACTGGGTTTCCATCTCTTTCTCCAAAGGTCTCTTTAATTTTCCTGTAAGCAGTAACTATCTTACTCCTAGTGAGATAAGCCTCTACATCCTTACATTTGTCCTCTAGCCATCCCTGCTTAGCCATTTTGCTTTTCCTGTCGATCTCATTTTTGAGACGTTTGTATTCCTTTTTGCCTGCTTCATTTACTGCATCTTTATTTTTTCTCCTTTCATCAATTAAATTCAATATTTATTCTGTTACCCAAGGATTTCTACTAGCCCTCGTCTTTTTACCTACTTGATCCTCTGCTGCCTTCACTACTCCATCCCTAAAAGCTGCCCATTCTTCTTCTACTTTGTCTTTCCCCCATTCCTGTCAAATGTTCCGTTATGCTCTCCCTGAAACTCCATACAACCTCTGGTTTAGTCAGTTTATCCAGGTCCCATCTCCTTACATTCCCACCTTTTTGCAGTATCTCCAGTTTTAATCAACAGTTCATAACCAATCGATTATGGTCAGGGTCAACTTCTGCCCCTGGAAATTTCCTACAAGTTTAAACCTGATCCTAAATCTCTGTCTTACCATTATATAATCTATCTGATACCTTCTCACATCTCCAGACTTCTTCCATGTATACAAACTTCTTTCATGATTCCTGAACCAAGTGTTAGCTATGATTAAGTAATGCTCTGTACAAAATTATATACCAGACGGCTTCCTCTTTCATTCCTTACCCCAAATCCATAATCACCTACTACGTTTCCTTCTCTTCCTTTTCCTACTATCGAGTTCCAGTCACGCATGACTATTAAATTTCCGTCTCCCTTCACTAGCTGAATAATTTCTTATATCTCATCATACATTTCTTAAGTTTCTTCACCGTTTGTAGAGCTAGTTGGCATATAAACCTGTACTACTGCAGTAGGCGTGGGCTTCATGTCTATCGTGGCCGCAATAATACGTTCACTGTGCTGTTTGTACTAGCTTAGCCGCACTCCTATTTTTTTATTCATTATTAAACCTACTCCTGCATTACCCCTATTTGATTTTGTATTTATAAGCCTGTATTCACCTGACCGAAAGTCTTGTTCCCTCTGCCACCGAACTTGACTAATTCCCACTATACCTAACTTTAATCTATCCATTTCCCTTTTTCAATTTTCTAACCAACCTGCCCGTTTAAGGGATCTGACATTCCACGCTCCGATCCGTTGAACGCCATTCTTTCTCCTGATAACGACGTCGTCTCGAGTAGTCGCCGCCCAGAGATCCGAATGGGGGACTATTTTACCTCCGGAATATTTTACCCAAGAGGACGCCATCATCATTTAACGATACAGTAAAGCTGCATGACATCGGGAGAAATTACGGCTGTTGTTTCCACTTGCTTTCAGCCGTTCGCAGTACTAGCACAGCAAAGCCGATTTGGTTAGTGTTACAAGGCCAGATCAATCATCCCGACTGTTGCCCCTGCAACTACTGAAAAGGCTGCTGCCCCTCTTCAGGAACCACACGTTTGTCTGGCCTCTCAACAGACACCCCTCCGTTGTGGTTGCACCCACGGTACGGCTATCTGTATCGCTGAGGCACGCAAGCCTCCCCACCAACGGGAAGGTCCATGGTTCAGGGGGGGGGGGGAGGATGAAAGTAACTTTACATTTACATCAATACTCAGCAAACATAGCAGGAACTGCTACAGTATAGTGCAGACGGTAACTGACAGAAATATCGTATGAGATGAAGAGAAACTACTCTTTTATTCAAATACAATAATTACACTGATGTGACCGTGGTTTATGACGGTCCACTGAACACACAAAAGACGGAAGATTGTCCTTTATAGGGTGTGTGATGACCACAGACGGCAATGCATGTCCTGCAAAGTGCTCCCATCCTGGGCACATTGTTCATAAACAGTTCTTGCGAGAGGGCGTTCCATCCGCCACCAGCGCGGTTGCCCACTGCTGGATTGTCGTTGGTGCTTGTCGACTCCTAAGAGACGTCTCTGCAACGCAGATGGGATTTAAGTCTGGGGGCATGGACAGGTTCGTCCATTCGCCAAACATCCTCTCGTTCCAAGAGCTCCATCACATGCACTGTTCCATGCAGTCGTGCACTGTCGTCCATAAAAAGGTAATTAACGTCGGATGCACCCAGAAGACATACATGGGGAAGGACTACATTGTTACAATAACGTTGACTGGTGAGTGTAAATTGTTGAAATGGAAATGGAAATGAGTGTTTGGCGTCTTTGGCCGGGAGGGTCCTTACGGGGCAGGTCCGGCCGCCATGGTGCAGGTCTTATTACATTCGACGCCAGATTGGGCGACCTGTGCGCCGGATGGGGATGAAGTGGTGATGAAGACAACACAACACCCAGTCTCCGAGCGGAGAAAATCCCCGACCCAGCCGGGAATCGAACCCGGGCCCATAGGCCGGCAATTCGTTACGCTGACAACTCAGCTATTGGGGCTGACATTGTTAAAATATTTGGAGGTCAGTGCGGCCATGCAACATCACACCACAATATCTGGACCACCAAAACGATTTTGTTCGACTATGTTGCTGGGTGCATTACGCATTTCCATCTGTCGCCATATGAGGATACGCACAGAACCACTATGAGAGCGCAACCCCACTTCCTGCCTTTCCAATTCCTAGGTTCTTTACATCATCGCAAACGTTGCCGCCGATGTGAGGACGTCAACGTACTGGGCAAAGAGACTGCTCTCATATAGTCGCCACTGTGCATTGTGAGATGGTATGCCCCGCAGTCCTGTTGAATGTGGTTGCAATTGCACCCGCTGTTTGACGCGCGCCCCTTCTTGCCCGTTACCCAATGTGGCGGTCATCAGCTGCTGTAGTCGACCACATCCTCACCTTCATGCAAGAGTGCCTGTGGTTCGAAACGCTCCCCAGGCATGTGAAACGACACTGGGGTAAACTCGTCACACTTCGTCTTTCTTTCAGTTTCCCGATCACTCTTTCCCGTGTAAACTCATCGAGGTGTTTTCTCCGGTCCTTGTTGTAATTAATAATACCACCACAGTGCACCGTAACTGCTCACTGATTCACACACACACACACACACACACACATACACACACACACACACACACACAACACACACAACACACACAGTGCCTCGTGTAGCGGGACCAGCCCAATTTGGCGCTGTGGTCACGCTGACTTCACGCCATGTGACGTCCAATTTTCTGTCCACGGCTCGGACACCTCTGGCAACAAGCTTCCGCACTTATATTCATTTGCGCCGATTAGTTAATATATTATGTTACTTTATCTAGCTCGGCCCTAATTTTGGCCGGCCGCGGTGGTCTCGCGGTTCTAGGCGCGCAGTCCGGAACCGTGCGACTGCTACGGTCGCAGGTTCGAATCCTGCCTCGGGCATGAATGTGTGTGATGTCCTTAGGTTAGTTAGGTTTAAGTAGTTCTAAGTTCTAGGGGACTGATGACCCCAGCAGTTGAGTCCCATAGTGCTCAGAGCCATTTGAACCATTTTGAACCCTAATTTTGGACAGCACTGCAATTTATACTTTATGACTACCTTGCACACATGTACTCAGGAATGTTAATGATTCGTTGTACTTCCAGATCTCTTTCCTAACATTCATTCCTTCAGGACTGAATGGACACTGCAGCACGTTACAGTTGACTTGTAGCAACGAGCATGGAGCAAATTTCAATGAGTTATTTGCACCCTTTTAGCAAGAACAAACCTTTGTGGAACTATATGACCTATAAATTAAACACATAACAACATATTAACTAAAAATATGACAGTAGTTTCCAAAACTTGTCGTCTACTAATTATAATTTCATCCAGCCGAGTCTAGATACTTCAGAGATTACACTGGTGCAAAAAATCGTAGGATACCTCCTAGTCCGTGTCAGGCTCCCATTTGCCGGGTAGTGCAGCAAGTCGAGTTGGCTCGGACTCTATAAGTCGTTGGAAATCCCCCGCAAAAATACAGAGCCATGTTGCCTCTATAGCCATCCATAATTGCGTAAGTGTTGCAGATGCAGGATTTTGAGCACGAACTGACATCTCGATTATGTCCCGTTAATTTACGATGAGATTCGAGTCCGACGATATGGGTGACCAAATCTTTCACTCAAACAGCATGTTCTGACATGACATCCATCCTAATTCCATTGTTGTTTTGAAACACGAAATCCATGAATGTCTGAAATGGTCTCCAAGTAGCAACAATTCCCAATCAATTATCGCTTCGTTCGACCAGATGACCCAGTTCATTCCATGTAAACACATGCAACACTATTATGGAACCGCCACCAGCTCGCACAATGTCTTGTTGACAATACACGAACCCTACCAGCCGGCCGTTGTGGCCGAGCGGTTCTAGGCGCCTCAGTCTGGAACCGCGTGACCGCTAAGGTCGCAGGTTCGAATTCTGCCTCGTGCATGGATGTGTGTGATGTCCTTAGGTCAGTTTGGTTTAAGTACTTCTAAGTCTAGGGGACTGATGACCTCAGATGTTGTCCCATAGTGCTTAGAGACATTTGAACCATTTTTGAACCCTACCATCAGGCCTTACCAACTGAAACCGGTTCTCATCTGACCACGCCACGGTTTTCCAATCGTCTAAGGTCCAACTGATATGGTCACGAGCCCCGGAGAGCCGCTGCAGGTGATGATGTGCTGTTACCAAAGGGTCTCCCATCGGTAATCTGCTGTCATAGCCCATTAACACCCAAGTTCGGCACATTGTCCTAACTGGTACGTTCGTCGTATACCTCCTAAATTGATTTCTGCAGTTATTTCACGCAGTGCTGCTTGTCTGTTAGCACTGACAACTCTACACAAACGCCTCTGCTCTCGGTCGTTAAGTTAAGGTCGTCGGCCACTCCATTGGCAGTGGTGATAGGTACTGCCTGAAGTCTGGTATTATACATCTACATCTACATCTTCATACATACTCCGCAATCCACCATACGGCGCATGGCTGAGGGTACGTCGTACCACAACTAGCATCTTCTCTTCCTGTTCCACTCCCAAACAGAACGAGGGGAAAATGACTGCCTATATGCCTCTGTACGAGCCCTAATCTCTCTTATCTTATCTTTGTGGTATTTCCGCGAAATGTAAGTTGGCGGCAGTAAAATTGTACCGCAGTCAGCCTCAAATGCTGGTTCTCTAAATTTCCTCAGTAGCGATTCACGAAAAGAACGCCTTGTTTCCTCTAGACACCCCCACCTGAGTTCCTGAAGCATTTCCGTAACACTCGCGTGATGATCAAACCTACCAGTAACAAATCTAGCAGCCCACCTCTGAATTACTTCTATGTCCTCCTTCAATCCGACCTGACAGGGGTCCCAAAAGCTCGAGCAATACTCAAGAATAGGTCGTATTAGTGTTTTGTACGCGGTCTCCTTTACAGATGAACCACATCTTCCCAAAATTCTACCAATGAACCGAAGACGACTATCCGCCCTCCCCACAACTGCCATTGCATGCTTGTCCCGCTTCATATCGCTCTGCAATGTTACGCCCAAATATTTAATCGACGTGACTGTATCAAGCGCTACACTACTAATGGAGTATTCAAACATTACGGGATTCTTTTTCCTATTCATCTGCATTAATTTACATTTACCTATACCTACAGTTAGCTGCTATTCTTTACACCAGTCACAAATCCTGTCCAAGTCATCTTGTATCCTCCTACAGTCACTCAACGACGATACCTTCCCGTACACCACAGCATCATCAGCAAACAGCCACACATTGCTATCCACCCTATACAAAAGATCATTTATGTAGATCGAAAACAACGGCGGACCTACCACACTTTCCTGGGGCACTCCAGATGACACCCTCACCTCCGATGAACACTCACCATCGAGGACAACGTATTGGGTTCTGTTACTTAAGAAATCTTCGAGCCACTCACATACTTGGGAACCAATCCCATAGGTTCGTACCTTAGTTAAGAGTCTGCAATGGGGCACCGAGTGAAACGCTTTCCGGAAGTCAAGGAATATGGCATCCGTCTGATAGCCTTCATCCATGGTTCGCAAGATATCGTGTGAAAAAAGGGCGAGTTGCGTTTCGAAGGAGCGATGCTTTCTGAAGCCGTGCTGATGAATGGACAGCAACTTATCTGTCTGAAGGAAATTCATTATATTGGAACTGAGAATATGTTCGAGAATCCAGCAACAAAGCGATGTTAAGGATATTAGTCTGTAATTTTGAGGATCCGTCCTTCTACCCTTCTTATATACAGGCTTCACCTGCGCATTTTCCCAGTCGCTCGGGACTTTACGTTGGGCAATGCTCTTGATTCTGTGGATATCGGAATATTGAATTTCCTAACGATTCCCCATACGTGTAGCTCCAGCTACCACTCCGCATTCAAACCCTGTTAATTCTCGTCTAGCCGCCGTAATAACGTCTAAAACCTTTTCACGTGAATCACCTGAGTACAAACGACAGGACCGCCAATGCACCGCCCTTTTATACGAGGGCTGTCCAGAAAGTCAGTTCCGATCGGTCGCGAAATGGGAACAACTATGAAAATCCGATAAAGCTTTGCAAAGATGTGTTGGGCAGTGTCTCTAGTATGACCCTAGGTAGAATTATGTCGCTCTTTTCATTCCTGAGCTCACAGTGAGCGTGTAAAGATGTCTAGAAAATCGTGTCTCCCGCCAAGTACGAGGGCATGGCGAGAAATTTCCCCTGAAGCTATGCAGACAACATTACATAACTGTCGTGCGGTTTCTTCTTCAAGACAATTCTCAGCAGCATTCTGCAGGGGCAATGAAGATGTTCCTGCTTCCTTTCAATTGGAAATGTTTGGTTACCCACAATACAGCCCGTAATTGTCTCCCACTCAGTTTCATCTCTGCTCAAACGAGCCGCTGGCTATGAAGAGAACATTCTGGCACAGACAACGAGCTTTAGGCCAGCGTAGAGAATTGGCGGAAAGCACTGGCGGCTGCCTTCTATGATGAGGGTATTGGAAAGTTGGTACAACGCTACGACAAATGTCTAAGTCAGAACGGCGACTACGTAGAGAAGTAGTTGGAAGTGTAGCTGTTACAAATAAAACATTTCTGATTTTCACTGTGGTTTTCATTTCGCGATCAATCGAAACTTACTTTCTGGACAGACCTCTTACCCCCTACCATCTTCTGTATATATGCACAGCTACCCCTTGGAATAATTTCATCTCACCGAGTAATCCGATGTACGGATTAACTGCAGCTCTCTCTTCAAGAAGTCTGGAGCGCATGCATACCGTGCATTCTGCCGAGATGACGTATACGGGGAGTCAATAGCTCGTCGGCCAAGTAGGGAGGGCCGTGCGGGTGGCACCGAGGGGCCGCAGCGCGCATCTGCATCTGTCTGGCTGCGAAGGACGGCCGCTGACAGATGGCGACCGCCGCAAAGCGGGCCGACCGCAGGGCACGGAGAGCAATCAGAGACGCGGTCAGGGGCCGCCGGCCAGGGAGCAGGAGGTGGGCAGCGATATTACAGCCGAGGGGCGGCCGTCTCATACGTGCGGTCGCGCGCCGCCACTGACGCACGCGCCCACCGGCTCTCGGCGTTACGTCACTGGGGCGAGCGCGAAAGTACACAGCAGCACTGCGTGGTCCTGACTCGTAGGAGCACAGGAGATTAGAGCCCACACAGAGCCATACCGACAATCTTTCTTCCCACGAACAATACGAGATGGGAATAGGAGGGAGAACCGATAGAGGTACTCAAAGTACCCTCCGCCACACACCGTCAGGTGGCTTGCGGAGTTTGGATGTAGATGTAGATGTAGACTGTGCTTCTTGCCAAGAGCAGGCAATGCCTCATCATTGGTAAGTTCAACTGAATGGATGTCGTCTTGGGTCGGTAAAAGAATATAATGACATTTGGCCCAAATGATTTACCTACAATACACAAAAGAATTTGACTAAACGACTTCAGCCCGTCTGATCGGTAAATGAGTTTATTGATAATTTCAAAAAGACATTCCTGGGGCAGGACAGCTGCTCTGATTAGTCATTGTATGAGGAACAGAGTGGTGGAATGCGTGTAGGCGAAAAGACTAGCGAACTATATCCCATGAAAAAGGACATTTATTAACACGAGGTACCCTCTCCTCGAATTTTAGCAGCCACTTTGTAAGTAGGCTGTTTAGGTTTTTATATTGGCAACGCCGTGTAGCGCTCTGTATGAAAATCATTGGCTGTGCTGTGTGCAGTCTGTGGCTGGTTGGCATTGTTGAAAAATTCTCTATTGTAGTGTTGGGCAGTTGGCTGTTAACAGCGCGTAGCGTTGCGCAGTTGGAGGTGAGCAGCCAGCAGTGGTGGATGTGGGGAGTGAGATGGCGGAGTTTTGAGAGCGGATGATCTGGGCAGAGACAGTAAATTTGTAAGACTGGATGTCATGAACTGATATATATATATATATATATATATATATATATATATATATATATATATATATATATTGAACATTATTAAGGTAAATACATTGTTTGTTCTCTATCGAAATCTTTCATTTGCTAACTATGCCTATCAGTAGTTAGTGCCTTCAGTAGTTAGAATCTTTTATTCACCTGGCAGTATTGGCGCTCGCTGTACTGCAGTAGTTCGAGTAACGAAGGTTTTTGTGAGGTAAGAATTCATGAAAGGTATAGGTTATTGTTAGTCAGGGCCATTCTTTTGTAGGGATTACTGAAAGTCGGATTGCGTTGCGCTAAAAATATTGTGTGTCACTTTAGTGAATGTCTGAGTACGTTCAGTTTTGCTCAGATGTTTGAAAATCAAATAACGGAAGATGTTTATCAGCACAATCATTCATTAATTTTCTAAGGGGACGTTACAACTTCACAGCTTAATACTGTGCTTCCTCAAAGGAGTTGATTTCTGAACAACCTACCAAGACATTATTATGTCATCAAAGGATCATGTCATTGGGAGGATGGGACACAGTTTCTCTTGTGAATGCATTAAAACTCAAACACTTGTAACAATTGGGAAAGGAGGTCACTAGAAGATAAGTACGCCAAGCAAAGAAAATCCTAATAATTCGTAAGAACTGCGAGAGCTTGCAGGCAAACTTGGCTTATGACTGTTCATTCCACTCAAGATAATTTGCAGAGCAGAATGGAGAGATCCGCGTTCAAAGTCTGTTAATTGCTGTCGTGTGGCCATAATCATATAGGGAACCTTGTCACGTGATTAACCGGAGCACGCAGACAGCTCTGGCGATGCACTGCACTTTTGTACCGCGTGTACGCCATGCTACCGCCATATATACAGGGTGAGTCACCTAACGTTACCGCTGGATATATTTCGTAAACCACATCAAATACTGACGAACCGATTCCACAGACCGAACGTGAGGAGAGGGTCTAGTGTAATTGTTTAATACAAAGCATACAAAAATGCACGGAGGTATGTTTTTTAACACAAACCTTCGTTTTTTAAATGGAACCACGTTAGTTTTGTTAGCACATCTGAACATATAAACAAATACGTTATCAGTGCCTTCAAAGTAGTCACCAGCATTGTGTATAACCCGTTGCCAGTGATGTGGAAGACGCAGGATACTCTTATCAGTGCCAGTTGTGTTGACAGTTCGAGCGGCGTGGTCTATTCAAATGTTCAAATATGTGTGAATTCCTCAGGAACCAAACTGCTGAGGTCATCGGTCCCTAGACTTACACACTACTTGAACTAACTTATTCTGAGAACAACACACACACACACACACACACACACACACACACACACACACACACACACACGCCGACACACACACACATACACACACACACACTCAAACACACGCACACACACACACACATGCCTGAGGGAGGACTCGAACCTCCGGCGTGAGGGGCCGCGCGCTCCGCGACATGACGCCTCAAACCGCAGGGCCACCCCGCGCGGCCGCGGTCTATTGCCAGACGAATTTATGGCAGTTCCTAAGCGAATGCCGTGAAGTGTTTCCTTCAGTTTAGAAATCGAGTTGAACTTACGAGGGCTTAAGTCAGGGGAGTGCAGCAGGTGGTATAGCACTTGGCAGCCCCATCAGTCAAACAAATCGGTAACAGCTTGCACTGTACGTGCTTGAACATTGTCCTGCCAAATGATGGTCAGGTCCCGCAGAAAGTGTCATCACTCTTGTCTCTATGCTGTTCATTTTTGGAACACAACCTACGACCGGCTTAGAGACAGAAGTGATGACACTTTCTGCAGGACCTGACCATCATTTTGCAGGACAATGCTCAAGCACGTGCCGTGCAAGCTCTTACTGATTTGTTTGAGTGATGGGGCTGCTAAGTGCTATACCACGTACTGCATTCTTCTGACGTAAGATCTCGTGAGTTCAACTCGATTTCTAAAGTGAAGGAAACACTTCACGGCATTCGCTTCAGAACTGCTACAAATTCGTCGAGCAACAGACCGCGCAGCTCGAACTGTCAACACAACTGGCGCTGCTAAGAGTATCCTACGACTTCCATATTGCTGGCAACGGGTTATACACAATGCTGATGACTACTCTGAAGGTCAATAAAAATTTGAAACACGTATCTACTTTGTACGTGCTGGAAATAAATAGTTGCCACTATTAAAATTCCAACCCTCGTATGCGTAGCGTTATCCCAATGACCCCAGCGTATGTTGCGACCTTCGTTGGGGTACGATGAAGTTTTTATGGATAAGAACAGAGGAAAGTTGACTACAAAATTCTCAATGAATCGGATTTTCAGTCCTGTGTTAAAATACTAGTTTATGATGCAATAGTATTAATTACAGGCAGTATGAAAGTTGCGTGTGTTTTGATGAAATTTTTTTGGAAAAGTAGCTGTTGTACTTACCTTGTACACATCAGATATATGAAATAAAACTCGGATACATTTTTGAAGAAAAGATGAGCGTCATACTACACCAAACTCAGAAATATTTCAGTACCCTTTGTCTGAAATCGGCGTTGGTAAATTGTAATCTAGAATTCAGCCCGGTAAGGTTAACGAATACTTGGACCGAGTCGCTGAGTCTCGATACCTATATACTTCGAGAGAACAGAGGCTCAGAGAGAGCTATACTGAATTTTAGAATAACTTGTGTAGTGGTTTTGTAGTACAATTTCGTGCTCCAGGGGTCATCCATTACGCAAGATAGAAGGCCAAAAACAATATTTATTTGTTGAGAATGTTTACATTCTGTGATGAATTTGAATGGTCACCAAAAGCAGATAATACATTTCGTGATATTTATATTTGTCTTATAGCTGTATACGTCAAAGAATAGTTCACGGCTCTTAGGAAGTCAAGGCACCATATCTGGATGTCAATATTTTTTCAAAACTTTATAAATATCATGTTTTACATCGTCACATTTCTCGTTTGGCATCACAAAAACTAAAAAAAAAAATCTTGTTCCTCCAAATTGATCGCCTTTGAAACTAATTTTTGATCTGAATGAAAAATGAATATGGTCAATGTAGTGAATTCATCAAACTTAGTTCTTAAAGAAGCTTAAATAGGAATTAATTAAACCGCAGAAATTGCCAGTAATGGGATTTGACAGCTTGTTTCTAACCAAGTAAGAGTATTTTACTGCAGATTTGGATTAAGTGACGAGTCCCTTATGACAGATCATATGCAATGGCGTGATATGAAACATTCGTCAACTTTGTATATCAAACTATTGATCTGGAACTTGCAAAAGATCTGGTTAAGGGTATCGTCACCATCACTAAAGGCTACAATAAACATTTTTTGAGAAGATAATGTGATTTTCTCATCATATTAGCCCCACAAACATTGTACATCATAGAGTCTGTGTTGTATTATTAAAGTTAACACAACAGTGTTATTAATTTCAAAGCAATCAAATTATTTGTTAATGAGCTGCTTTTGAACTTTGTTCTTTTTTCTTGTTTTGAGAGAAGAAAAGAAAAATGACTTCTACGCAATTTTTCGGCTATTTAATGTATGGGCTAAAAGCCACACCTTCCTCTCGTCCTACTTAGTTCAAATTATGATCAGCTCTTTAATCAGACTGGTGGGTTGCTAAAAGAAAAAAATCCAGCTTGAAAAATAAGTGTCCCTAATGCAGTAGATATGTTGAAATGCCGATAAGCGACAGTAATACAGTTCTGCATCAGACAGACTTTAGAATTTATGACCGAAACATCATATACCATGAGAATGATTACACTTATTATTGCCTGTAACCGATAATATACTACATATGAACTGATTCGTTGTCAAATGTGGCTTATAAAAAATGTTTCGAATAGCTACATTACATCTGAAGCAAAAATTCAGACACTGTCATTTACAGCACCAAATAATTAAACCACGCTGTGGGAAGTCTTTCTCGAAATAATAGTTTTGAAGCAAATTCATTGTGCCATGCGCGTTTTTAAATGCGGCGAACGTTACATTTTAGCCACCATTTACTAATTATTTATTCAGTGATTCTTAATTATTACGAGTAATTGACATTTGAATGTGGAGATATCACTAAATATCGGACAGGAACGCTTTTGCATTATGCTTTCATACAGAAACGTATTTGTGAAATTTAATAAACAGTAATTATTAGATAAACGATATTACATGACGCGTGCGAACTCGATCCGAAATGAGCGCATTTCCCGACAAATTTTTGGCACTGATTATTGGCGCCGCGGAAGAGAGAATAGCGAGTTGTAACAACAGCGGATATGAACGCAATGACTACGAAGCCTGTCAGCCGCAAATAACGTGCTTATAGCGCCGCTATTGTTACGACGCCGAGTAATTGCATTCGGCTGCCATTTCGGGAAACATTCGCATTAGAACTAAAATCTCTCTCATTAACGTCACTGGTCGATTTGAAACACCTGCCGTATAACCAAATGCCGCAGGAACAGAATGTAGACTCTTTGCCTGCGAAAACCGTAATTCTGTACCACACACACAACTGAGGGCGCTGCCAATCTCTGCTAGTTATCGGAGTGACTGCCGTCCCAGAACCCAGTGTGTTTGGCTTCATCTCGCATCTGGCTGCACGGTACTGGTGCAAGAAGTGTGTCAGAACTCTCAATTACATTGATTAAATATTACACTGAGTATCGAAAACAACACAGCCAATTCTTTGCATTGTGTAAGATTGGAATTAAATAAGCACTCAGATATCGATAGTAACAATCTGACGGCGAAACATGGGAGCGCGATCCTAAGCATTGTTGTGAGACGAGGTTTGTCTGCGAGAGTAAAATTTCGGTAATGTTGGTCGAGAGCTCGGAGACAGAAGACGTGTCATGCTGTCCTCACGTTGGGTGATGGCAGATGTTAACACAGTCAAGATCTGATTTAATTTATACGGAGAGGAGAGATTTAGATGGCTTAACTAAGCTTGAAGATGGAATTCAAGGTAAAATTCGCAAGTACAGCGTAAAGCGCAAATTCAGGTTTTGGCTCGTGATTGTTAGTCCGAGTTTGCAATAATCCCATGTTTTGATTGTCATTCAAAGAAGCCTCCTTACCCTCCAAATAATAATAATTATTCTCCACGTCAAATTCATAAATATGCTGTGGTTATTAAATGTTAATGTCACTTTGAAATTGAAATAATTTGTTAATATGGCACTCAGCCATTACTGATACGTGTAAGGTCATTGTCAGGCATTTCGCCATTATTACAATACCGGCCATTAAAATTGCTACACCAAGAAGAAATGCAAATGATAAACGGGTATTCATTGGACAAATATATTACACTAGAACTGAGATGTGATTACATTTGGACGCAATTTAGGTGCATAGATCCTGAGAAATCAGTACCCAGAACAACCACCTCTGGCCGTAATAACGGCCTTGATACGCCTGGGCATTGAGTCAAACAGAGCTTGGATGGCGTGTACAGGTACAGCTGCCCGTGCAGCTTCAACACGATATCACAGTTCATCAAGGGTAGTGACTGGCGTATTGTTACGAGCCAGTTGCTCGGCCACCATTGCCCAGACGTTTTCAATTGGTGAGAGATCTGGAGAATGTGATTGCCAGGGCAGCAGTCGAACATTTTGTGTATCCAGAAAGGCCCGTACAGGACCTGCAACATGCGGTCGTGCATTATCCTGCTGAAATGTAGGATTTAGCAGGGATCGAATGAAGGGTAGAGCCACCGGTCGTAACGCATCTGAAATGTAATGTCCACTGTTCAAAGTGCCGTCAATGCGAGCAAGAGGTGACCGAGACATGTAACCAATGGCACCCCCTACCATCACGCCGGGTGATACGCCAGTACGACTATGACGAATACACGCTTCCAATGTGCGTTCACCGTGATGTCGCCAAACACGGATGCGACCATCATGATGCTGTAAACAAACCTGGGTTCATCCAAAAAAATTACTTTTGCCATTCGTGCACCCAGGTTCGTCGTTGAGTTCACCATCGGAGCCGCTCCTGTCTGTGATGCAGCGTCAAGGGTAACCGCAGCCAGGGTCTCCGAGCTGATAGTCCATGCTGCTGCAAACGTCGTCGAACTGTTCGTGCAGATGATTGTTGTCTTGCAAACGTCCCCGTCTGTTGACTCAGGGATCAAGACGTGGCTGCACGATCCGTTACAGCCATGGGGATAAGATGCCTGTCATCTCGACTGCTAATGATTCGAGGCCATTGGGATCCAGCACGGCGTTCCGTATTACCCTCCCGAACCCACTGATTCCATATTCTGCTAACAGTCATTGGATCTCGACCAACGCGAGCAGCAATGTCACGATGCGATAAACCGCAATCGCGATAGGCTACATACAATCCGACCTTTATCGAAGTCGGAAACGTGATGGTATGCATTTCTGCTTCTTACACGAGGCATCACAACAACGTTTCACCGGGAAACGCCGGTGAACTGCTGTTTATGTATGAGAAATAGGATGGAAACTTTCCTCATGTCAGCACGTTGTAGGTATCGCCACCGGCGCCAACCTTGTGTGATTGCTCTGAAAAGCTAATCATTTGCATATAACAGCATCTTCTTCCTGTCGGTTAAATTTCGCGTCTGTAGCACATCTTCTTCGTGGTGTAGCAAGTTTAATGGCCAGTAGTGTAATACTTGATAATCTATTATTGGTCATGATGATTTCTGAAGTTTATAAATAGACTTAATTTATGAAACCCATCTTACAAGATATTTAGTAGTTAACAGAACCCAAGCAAATTTCTTTTTATTAAATTCATTCTTAGTAACAATAATGTTTAGCCGCTGCTGCTCCATGCTGCTGCGAATGGCTGTAAACCGCTTGGAAAATGACAGTCATCTAAAGAGGTGAGTCAAAACTTCGGGTCAAAACGGAGACACTGACACACCACATGTCATGTACTGTAATCCAGTAAATTCCGTTGCAACATCATATTATGTATCACTTGTAAATTCTATTTCAAATACGTAGTCAGATAGCTTGTCCAAATGGTAGTTTTGAGTTTTTCATGTAACGATCTGTTGAGGGCTTAAATGACAGTCAAACTGACACACATGCAACACCACACAGTGTTATGCGGGTTAGATTCCGATTACTGATAGCTCAGGTTGCTTATAAGAGTCCATTTTCACAGACGAACATAGTCTATGTTTGTTGTAGGTAAATTACATCTTTGTTGTAGGTACGTTTCACGGGGCAGAAGACATGTGTCAGGTATTCATGGATCATTCAAAGATCGGTAGAAAGCAGCACTCGACAGACATTTAATCACTAGCTTCAGACTGAAAGTTCTATGTTTCTTTAGCCATAATTTTGCCATATGGAAAGATGGTTATGTTGATGTAAGCGTCTCTCATTATACAGAGTGTTTCAGAAGTAATGGTCAATAATTCACAATGGAAAGTACAGGTCAAAAGTAGCTAAAAAGCTCCATTAAACAAAGCAACCGTTGTCGAGACGCAACACATTTTCTGTTGCGGTTCATCAGTGTCTAGGAACACGTGGCCTCTCTAAACGGTAAAGTAGGTGTTCGAAATGTTGTCCGTGCGTCAGGATGTAACACTGAACTCGTCTCTGAAATGAGACGCGAATCTTCTCAGGCAGTTTTGGGGAATTCTGTAAACGCCAGAAGGCTGCTTCAATCCGAAAGTATAATTCTTCAAAAGAGTTGACCTCGGTAACGTAGACCAGGTTTTTGACATGACACCACACACAGAAATCCATGAGATTTAAAACCGGAAACCTTTATGGCCATGGCATAGCCTCGTCTCACTTATCCAATATTGGTAATACATCCGAGTTAGAAGCCGGCGCACTCGTTAATGAAAATATGCTGGAGCACCGTCACTCACGAACATGTTCAGGCGTTGGTTCATTGGAGCACCATCATGTACAGTTGTGGACAAAACGAGCGAGACCTCTCGCCTTTTCGTTATGCTGATCCGCACACCTTTAAAGTCTGCTACACAGCATAACTGGCAAGGCGATAAAGTGCTACCAACATACTATACACAGGCGTGAAATTGACAAACCATCCGAACTTTGTCAGACTGTTTCGAATCATGTGTAAGACTATATTAATGCTGATTAGTATGTTAAACACAACACGTAAATATAAGATATAAATGAAAGAAAAAACGCTAATTAGTATGAACTGTACAAATAAAAATCGAGATAACGTAACTGCTTTAGTAAGACAAAGTACGAATTAGCAAAATATTATGCGCATTCGGCCGCGAAACGGTCTGTGTCAATGTTCAGACCAGTCATACTCGTTTACCATTGCCGACCTACCATGAAAGTGTGCAAATTTAGCAATGCGTGAAGATTCATATCGAAATTCAGTTAAAAATCACTCAGTGCCACACGTAAGTCAATTCAATTATTGACAGAAGCGGAAAAAGTAGGCCGTAACAAATATGAAATTCTACAAGAGTTTCATATTGACATCCACAGGGCTCCGGTACAGGATAAAGGTAGCAATAAAGCGTATTGGGGGAGCGAGAATTTCTTAAAATTGCTTTACTGATAGTCTATCTGCCTCCAGCGAGATTAGAACCCAAAACAAACCAGACCCCCCATTGCTAGCTAGGTTAAGAAACACTTCGGCTAATGAACGTTTTCTGGCTGTGGCGAGTCTAATGGAGAATTCGAGACATTGTAGAATACGTTTGGCAGCTACGTAGCCGTCTTTTTCCTGGGATGGTGCAGAATTATCCTACTAAATTTACTCGGTAATAACAGTATTTTGTTATTTCGATAAACATCCCGAATGATTATCACATAATCGGTGACATAAAGGTAGAAATTTCTTGTTTTTGAGTCCAGAAAGCTCTAAATAACAGAAACTGCAGATCATTTTGCCATTTTCATTGCAAAATTGCCGGCTTATTTACGTCTGGGGTAATAATAGAGGGCTGTTTGCTTGGGTTGTCTGCTAACGTAGTGAAAGGTGTTTGCTATTGATAGGGAGGTCTGGTTTGTTTTGGGTTCTAATCTCGATGGAGGCAGATAGACTATCAGTAAAGCAATTTCAAGCAATTCTCGCGCCCCCAATACTCTTTATTGCTACCTTTATTCTGTACCGGAGCCCTGTGGATGTCAATATGAAACTCTTGTAGAATTTCATATTTGTTACTGCCTACTTTTTCCGCTTCTGTCAATAATTGAATTGACTTAAGTGTGGCACTGAGTGATTTTTAATTGAATTTCGATACCAATCTTCACGCATTGCTAAATTTGCACACTTTCATGGTAGGTCAGCAATGGTAATCGAGTATGACTGGTCTGAACATTGACACAGACCGTTTCGCGGCCGAATGCGCATAATATTTTGCTAATTCGTAACGATCTGGGGTACTTTGTCTTACTAAAGCGGTTACGTTATCTCGATAGGCTGAAATTCATTTTTATTAGTACAGTTCATACTAATTAGGGTTTCTTCTTTCATTTATATCTTATATTTACGTGTTGTGTTTAACATACTAATCAGCATTAATATAGTCTTACACATGATTCGAAACAGTCTGACAAAGTTCGGATAGACTGTCAGTTTCACGCCTGTGCATAGTATGTTGGTAGCACTTCATCACCTTGCCTGTTATGCTGTGTAGCAGACTTTAAAGGTGTGCGGATCAGCATAACGAAAAGGCGAGGGCTCTCCCTCGTTTTGTCCACGACTGTACATATAGATCTGGAAGTACAATCCGCAGAAACTCTATATACTGCTGTCCGGTTACTCTCTGTGGTAGGAAGTTTGGTCGAATTATGTGGTCTCCAAGCAGTCCTGCCCAGACGTTCAACGAATAACGCTGCTAATGTCGTTATACGTGTGTTGCAGTAGGATTGACATCTGCTCAAATGTGACAGTAGTTAAAATTACCGTCACGGTAAATCCAGCCCCATCCGTGAACAGAATACTGCTCTCAAACAAGGGATTCGTGGTACAGTGTTTCTGAACCCATTGGCAGCGTTTTTGTCTTGGAAAGAAGTCTACATTGTTGAGGGCTTGCACTCGCTGGAGATGATATGGACAGAGTACTTGCCGACTTAAAATCCACCACACACTGCTGTGACTCAGGACACGCTCTTGGGTAGCAAATCCTCCTTACTGAAGTACTCGGACGTTCGTGTACAATACGTAACACCCTTTCTTCAGCATCGGGTGTTATAGCGCTGGGTCGACCTTCTCGTACGTGGTGTTCGAGACTCCCGGGTTCTCTAAGGCACTGGTGTAACCGGCTAAAAGTACGCCTGTCGGGCTGCCTGCGGAGAGCAAAAGCTTCTTCTAAAAAATGGGTCTGAGCACTACGGGACATAACTGCTGAGGTCATCAGTCCCCTAGAACTTAGAACTACTTAAACCTAACTAACCTAAGGACAGCACACACATCCATGCCCGAGGCAGGACTCGAACCTGCGACCGTAGCGGTCGCTTGGTTCCAGACTGTAGCGCCTAGAACCGCTTGGCCACTACGGTCGGCAACCCTGTATCGGTACTTTTTTATTATATGTGACCGCGTTATGTGTACATGGCGCGATACGAAATAGTGTGCATTTGTATGTCCACCGATGTCCAAGCGCACAACACAGTTTGTGTCAGTCATTCACCTGTCGACGGTACATAAGCCGCAACTGTTCGCTGTACACATTGCAATAGATTGTACCTGGAAGTGATAGTTACGTACTTAGCAAGAGGAGTTCGGAATAACGCGTCACATGCTTGAAAATACCGTCACATATATTCTGAAAAACTGTTCAGTGAAATATAACCAATTGCTCTTTACATCTGATAAAGTTCAATCACACGCATGTGGCTAGAACTAACACTTGGTTGTTGGTTTCTGTACCAGTGGATCTGTGTCACGTTTTTTAAAGACTGAGAGAAAAGTGGTCTATCAGCTGCCTCAATACTCATACTGACTTCCTCATCAAAAATTTTGGCATGCGAAGATATTCGCACTCTTTTAACATGGAACGTTCTGAAGCCTTTTACCTCGTCTTTCTTCGTAGTTAAGCCTCCATGTTCAGATTTTCCCTCTCACTGCCACTGACTGTAATACAGTATATGTCTTTCTCCCACTGTCCCCTTTTTTCTCCCAGTGGCCGGCCGCTGTGGCGTAGCGGTTCTAGGCGCTTCAGTTTGGAACCGCGCGACTGCTACGGTCGCAGGTTTGAATCCTGCCTCGGGCATGGATGTGTGTGTGATGTCCTTAGGTTAGCTAGGTTTAAGTAGTTCTAAGTCTAAGGGGCCCGATGACCTCAGATGTTAAGTCCCATAGTGCTTAGAACCATTTGAACCATCTACCATTGATTTACAGTGTATCCCATAGCCATTGTCTCCTCTCTCAATTATAATGCCTCGTTTTGTCTTTCTTTTCCACTGCGACTGTCTAAGCATACCTCGGAAGCTCAAAAATTCTGGGGGATCCCATTTATTTTTCCGTATATCCACATTTTTAAAATTTAGGTCCAAAATATGACCTCCTCTACACTTACGTATTGCAGTTCTCCAGCTTGGGAGAGTCCAGATCACCAAGCCTATGATTTCCACCCACCTGTATTTTCCATTTCCATTGTCTCCTCTCTTTTGCTCTAACTGCTTCTACCTTCATCCATCTCTCTTTCTCTTTTACATGCACTGCCTTTCACTGACCATCAATATCTCCTCTCTCTTTGACTTGCACTGTTATTGTATTCAACCACCTCTCTTTCTCTTTCACTGCCACCTACTCTCTTCCACACTCTTTTTCTTCAACTGGCATTGACTCTCTGCTACTCTCTTTCAGCGCATAAAAAGCGCGAGTATGTTCGCATGCCAATATTTTTGCTGACGAAAGAGAATTGGGACTGAGGCGGCTGTTTCCCCACTTTTCTGCCAGAGGCTTTTAAACAGGAATATTGCCACGCGGGGCCTCTTGTCACGGTCTGCGCGGCTTCCCCATCGTAGGTTCGAGTCCTCCCTCGGGCATGGGTGTGTATATCGTCCTTAGCATAAGTTAGTTTAAGGTAGATTAAGTATTGTGTAGGCTTAGGGACCGATGACCTCCGCGGTTTGATCCCATAAGACCTTACCACAAATTTCCAAATTTCCAACCGAACATTCTCACCTTTTTTGTACTGAGACAGCAGCATTTTTCTACTGCTTTCCTCCTTTTCCCTTCTACAGCAGGATGTGCTGTTCGTATAAAACGAATTCTGTTGGTCAATAAACTTTTGACAGTTTATTTATATACATCGATACATTTATATACATTGACACAAACAACAAATAAATAAGCACAATATAAGGTTAACATAAAATCTTTTGCTTTACACTTTTTCTCATTGTCCTTTATTAACCGAAAACGCCCGGAATTTGATTTCTATCTTAACAGAGAACAAATGTTATTAGAAATATCTAATTGAATTTGCAATCTTTCCAGTTTTAAGTGATTTTTTGGCAGTCATTTTACGTTATTTTCAGGCATGTTAGAACTCTTTTTAGCCCATGGAAAGTGTTCCTCGTAGTGTTTATTAATACTAGAAAATGAATTATTATACAGATATTCGTGACTGTATCAGTAAAAGAGGTCAGTGGCATTGCTAAACAGTTGAAAGCTTAATGTAAAATTTCTAAACTCGTTTTTGTATTTGTTGAAACTCGTGTTTGTAAATGTGTGGAGTTGGTACCTGAAAAATGTGAAGGACTTTTATGGTGTAAACTTGTTGAAAATCGTAATGGGAAGTAGGACAGTCCCGTTCACAGTACTTCTTTGGGCTTGTTCCTATAGGCGTGAAGTCAGCACGTCATACAGTTTTACAGGTAAAAAAATGCTGACTAAAACCATAGTAGATTCCATAGTGACTTCAAAACGCTTGAGGTGATCGTAGAAGCCTTGCCATGTGTTCACTTCGTCATCTAAAATTACATTTACGCCTCAGACCGGATATTACGGCTTATTTTACATGCGTAAGTAAGGCAACTTTGAACCTTTGAATCTCGGTAACGAACACTGATATCGCAAAAAGTTTCGAAGCTCCCCGTGAATATTATCTTCATATGGTAAAGATTTCGGCGGTCTGCCATGAACAAAAATTATAGAAGTGACCGTCCCTACAATTAGTGATTTTCGTAACCAAATAGCATAGCTTTTTGCCATTTTCTCAGGAATCGCCCACGAACAAGTAGTATTTCTGTAAGCCGCCAAGATTCATCCTGAGCCACATCGTAATGCAAAAGGATCACCTGATTGCTCAATTTGCCTGGGCTGGAGCAAGTGTGTAATGTTTAAATTGTGACCCTGTACTGTGGGATAGCTGCAGTATGCGTGTCCTTCTGATACGTATACAATTGATAACTAGGCCAAGGGCTGTTCAAAACACTTGACCCCTTATCTCTGTGATCAATGGAATCCGAGATATGTTCCGCTGAAAAACTGAATTTTTGCGTGCGGATTTTTGAGCACATTGGTACCGTGCACTATCGTTCACTGATAGACTGGTAAATTCAGCATATTTTTGAGACACCTAGTACTGCAGTAAAGCTTACAGTTGCTGCGGTCGCACTGTCGGTAAACATGATTGTACACAAAAGAATCACAGCTCTGTTTAGTAATGCCACTAATTTCTGTTACTGATACAGTCACGAATATCTGTAAAATAATTCATTTTCGAGTGTTAATAAACACTACGAGCAACACTTTCCATTTGTTAGCGAGTAGTTTCGTCAGATTCTTCACAATATTCAAATCACATTGCAGCGAAGTATTAGTAGAATCGTTATCATTTACGCCATAACGAGCCGCACGGATAGTCGCGCGTGTTAAGGGACCATCAAACGTTCAATAATTTGGTTAAACCGTCCATATACTGACCATCTGAGGTCACCTAATGACATACTGTCGATACGAGAAATATTGACGAGCAATATGGATGGCCCTCGAAGTATTCTCAGTATTGTCAATACATACTGTAAGTGTGAGTTCAAGTACTCATGGTTTAACGGTATTCTCCATTCAGATGTTCACAGAGCCTCATGAACCAGCCACATGCACTGTTCATGTTTTCAGTTCGCCTTTGTGCATATCATATCTTGGCTTCATTTATTCAAGTAGTCTTTTAACACAAAACCATTTTAATAAGTCTGCACAACGGAATAGTTTTATATACCACTTTAGGACGGTCAGCGGAGGATTGTCTATGACACTGCTTACTTTAATAATTTGAAAATATAGTGTAAGTAGGCGAATTACATACCAGTTTCGAAAAACGCTTCCACTTCGAACAATGTGCCACATATCTTCAATGCCTAGAAAGAGGCCTGCGAAAAGCTCCGGGTGGTCAAAAAGTCAGTATAAATTTGAAAACTGAATAAATCACGGAATAATGTAGATAGAGAAGTAAAAATTGACACACATGCTTGGAATGATACGGGGTTTTATTAGAACTTAAAAAATACAAAAGTTCAAAAAGTGTATGACCGATGGCGCTTCATCTGAACAGAATAGCAGTAATTAGCATAACAAAGTAAGACAAAGCAAAGATGATGTTCTTTACAGGAAATGCTCAATATGTCCACCATCATTCCTCAACAGTAGCTGTAGTCGAGGAATAATGTGGTGAACAGCACTGTAAAGCATGTCCGGAGTTATGGTGAGGCATTGGCATCGGATGTTGTCTTTCAGCATCCCTAGAGATGTCGGTCGATCACGATACACTTGCGACTTCAGGTAACCCCAAAGCCAATAATCGCACGGACTGAGGTCTGGGTACCTGGGAAGTCAAGCATGACGGAAGTGGCGGCTGAGCACACGATCATCACCAAACGACGCACGCAAGAGATCTTTCACGCGTCTAGCAATATGGGGTAGTTCTAATAAAACCCCGTGTCACTCCAAGCATGTGTGTCAATTTTTACCTCTCTATCTACATTATGCCGTGGTTTATTACGTTTTCAAATTTATACTGACTTTTTGATCACCCGGTATGTCAGTTTCACCAAATTTTTATAACACGTAAATAACGTTTTGCGTTAATTACCTGAATGTAGACTTGCCAGGAAGATACGTTGCTACACAGATTTCAGTAAAATTTTTCTAATTGTTTTTGCTGATGTTACACAACTAAACTCTAAGCAAATGTTCAAATTTTCAAATGTATGTGCATTCCTAAGGGACCAAACTGCTTAGGTCATCGGTCCCGAGACTTACGCACTACTTTAACTTATGCTAAGAACAACACACACACCCATGACCGAGGGAGGACTCGAACCTCCGGCGGGAGGAAAACTTTCAGCATTCGAATGACGTGCCTGTCGCCAGAAATCTCGAAGTTATCCCTAATCTCTCATGACAGCGATTTGTCCCTCATTAAAATATTTTCTGCTCTATTTTATTATTACGTATCGAGATCAATAATCTGTCATACTTTGCAGGAATGATCAGAAATACTTTATGAAATCTTTCGGTAACGTGAATCTGAGTTCAGTTAGTAAATTAACACGCAACAAGTCGATCCTCTTTTCCAGCCGTATTACGACCAGTTCCCTCTCTCTGTTATTTTCTGTCGGAACAGCTAATACCCGGGTGACTACTCGTTATCGTTACCGCTCTCCGGCACGCGGGCAGCCAGGGAGGCCGTCTGCTGTGCCCGCTGCGTGGGTGGCAAGATGGTCCGCAACAAGTATAGTACGGTTTGTCGTGTAAGTAATTTCTAACATACTTAGCATAAACACTTACAAAGAAAAATGAATTACTCGCATTTCTTAAACTGGAAATTCCTCTCTTCATTGTTCAAGCATTTCTGGCGCCTGCTTAGAACTGCTCATTACGCTCTGAAATTTCCTCTGAGAAATGGCAACAATTTTCTTTTAGCTTCATCTAAAATGTGTAGATTTGTTTTGTACGGGTTTTCTTTTAATCTAAGGCCGTAAAATCGGGGTAACGCAGAGAGTGCAAGCTGTAGGTTTTGTGTACTACTTCGTACACAACGGCAAGAAGAAGTGGGCTGCAGAATGGTGCTGTAGCTGTCGTCGTACGTAAGCTGGACAGGAGCGGAAATGATTAGCGAACACAGAAATACAGAAAATAGAAGTTTTACTTATAGCTTTCTCCAAGCTTGCAAAGAAAATTTACGAAGGAACTAACAGCAATAAAATCCGGTTATTACAAGAAGCAACTAAAATGCGTATTGTAGTCTGAGGCTCCCACTAATAAGGCATGAGTGAACTGTCGAAGGCTGACTAAGACTGAAGACTGTCGATGAAAGTGACTCAGACTGGGCTGGGTAGCTAGCGCCGTCCATCCTATATCGCGGCGGCAATGGGGGCATCTCCGATGCTGAATGCGTTGCTCAGCAGGCTAGCACCATTGGATCCACCAGCCCCCCGTATCATCGCTGTCGGCGTCTGTCGGAAATGCGAGTTTCCGTCGCCAACTGTGAGACACTGGTGAGGGTGATATGGCTCTATGATCCGACAATTACTGATAACTCTACCTTGAAATACGTGGGATGGCCGAGCGGTACTAGGCTCTACAGTCTGTAACCGCACGACCGCTACGGTCGCAGGTTCGAATCCTGCCTCGGGCATGGGTGTGTGTGATGCCCTTAGGTTAGTTAGGTTTAAGTAGTTCTAAGTTGTAGGGGACTGATGACCTCAGAAATTAAGTCCCATAGTGCTCAGAGCCATTTGAACCGTTTTTTTAAACACGTCATGAATTTCCTGTAATGAGAATTTGGCTGTATGTGCCATCACAGAGTCCTGCTGAAAACTTGTGAAGCGCATTGTCTCTCAGCAAATTAGCCAAAAAAAGGCCGCAAATTTTTTCCATTTATCTCTCGCTGTTAATTGCATCCTGCAAAAAAAATGGGGCCTATTATTCTCTCACCGCAAACAGTGCACCACGCTCCTATTTTTTGATCATGCAGGGATACCTTGTGTATCACGTTAGGCTTTTCAGAACTCCAGTAACGCCTGGAAGTAATGTATTCACTTAGTTGGAACCATGATTTGTCCATAAAGAAAAATGAGAGTCAATTTCTCTGTCATTCAGCCCATTCAAAATCTATCACAAAACTGCTTCCTTTTGGGTCACCCAGGTTAAGTTCTTGCACTGCATTTTTTTTTTCACTGGTTTGATGCGGCCCGCCACGAATTACTCTCCTGTGCTAACCTCTTCATCTCAGATAGCACTTGCAACCTCAATCCTCAGTTATTTGCTGGATGTATTCCAATGTGTATCTTCTTCCATAGTTTTTGCCCTGTGCAGCTCCCTCTAGTACCATGGAAGTCATTCCTTCATGTCTTAAGAGATATCCTATCATCCTGTCCCTTCTCCTTAACAGTGTTTTCCACATATTCCTTTCCTCTCCGATTCTGCGCAGAACCTCCTCATTCCTTACCTTATCAGTCCAATTAATTTTCAACATTCGTCTGTAGCACCACATCTCAAATTCTTCGATTCTCTTCTGTTCCGGTTTTCCCACAGTCCATGTTTCACTACCGTACAATGTTGTAGTCCAGACGTACATTCTCAAAAATTCTTCCTCAGTTTAAGGCCGATATTTGATATTAGTAGATTTATCTTAGACAGGAATGCTCTTTTTGCCATGCTGCTTTTAATGTCCTCCTTGCTCCGTCCTACATTGGTTATTTTACTGCCTAGGTAGCAGAATTCCTTAACTTCATCTACTTCGTGAATGTCAATCCTGATGTTAAGTTTCTCGCTGTTCTCATTTCTACTACTTCTCATTGCATTCGTGTTTCTTCGATTTACTCTCAATCCATACTGTGTACTCATTAGACTGTTTATTCCGTTCAGCAGATCATTTAATTCTCCTTCACTTTCACTCAGGATAGCAATGTCATCAGCGAATCGTATCATTGATATCCTTTCACCTTGTATTTTTATTCCACTTCTGAACCTTTCCTTTATTTCCATCATTGCTTCCTCGATGTACAGATTGAAGAGTAGGGGCGAAAGGCTACAGCCTTGTCTTACACCCTTTTTAATACGAGCACTTGTTATTGGTCGTCCACTCTTGTTATTCCCTCTTGGCTGTTGTACGTATTGTGCATGACCCGTCTCTGCCTATAGCTTACCCCTATTTTTTCGGAATTTCCAACATCTTGCATCATTTCACATTGTCGAACGCTTTTTCCAGGTCTCAGAAAGATTGCAACACTTTCGCCGATTCTGTCAGCGCAACACGTCGCCAACCGGCGGCGCCGAATGCGGGCAAAGAATGACTCACATATTCGGACTTGCAGGCAGACGTGGGTCCGCCCAGTGGGCGCCATCACCCGGCTTCTTCATTAAGTAAGGGTGGGGTACTTTCCAAGCTGGTTCTAGCCGTCTCTCGCGGGCCTTCTCTAAGCAGGTAACTTGCTTTTTTCCTGTGTCGATCCTGAGGTGGAATGACAGTACGCTTGCACACTTTTGCGTGTGGCCATCCTACCCAACGGGATAGGACATAATGGCCGCATTGCTAAAAACTAAATCAGCTGAGAAAACCAGTTTTCACTTTGCAAAATACAGTGAGAGTAAAAAATGTTTTAAAGAATTGTTGTCATTTCTACCGAGAAAAAGTAAAGTGATACAAAAAATGTTAGCCTCAGTTATCGCACAAATAGTAATTTTCGTTTTTTTCGAGTAGCTTTGCACTGTTCGTGGTCTCTTGACCTCAAGTTCAGCGGAGAAAATCTTTTTCTGGAAACCAACAATCCTCCCTTTCCCGGACTTTCTAGTCTCATTAAGATTTTGAGTCGGATTATTCCTCTCGGCCATTTCAAATGTTGCGCATCTACCGAGCCTTAACTGTCTTGTTTCCAGCAACAGCAGGTATGACTGGACTGAAACCCTCCAGATACCATCTTACTGTCAGTAGAATCTTGATTTTTCTTCAGACCTCTTCTTTTCTGCATATAGATTTTTCTTCAAAACACTTCTCTTTTGTATATTACTTGGAATCGATAGGCGGTTGCAGTAGTTTTTAAAGCCATACTGTCCTTGACTACCTGCATAGCACTCTACATCAGTGTCACATGGATGCCATGATGGACTCCCTCGTTTGGGCTTGTATGTTTACACCATAAATGTACGGAAAATATAACTTATTTTTATTACTTGACAATACTTATTATTTATTATAATCGGGTAATTATTGTATTTTATATTATTATTATTACTAATCATTTGTCATCAGTCTACTGACTGGTTTGATGCGGCCCGCCACGAATTCCTTTCCTGTGCTAACTTCTTCATCTCGGAGTAGCACTTGCAACCTACGTCCTCAATTATTTGCTTGACGTATTCCAATCTCTGTCTTCCTCTACAGTTTTTGCCCTCTACAGCTCCCTCTAGTACCATGGAAGTCATTCCCTCATGTCTTAGCAGATGTCCTATAATCCTGTCCCTTCTCCTTATCAGTGTTTTCCACATATTCCTTTCCTTTCCGATTCTGTGTAGAACCTCCTCATTCCTTACCTTATTAGTCCACCTAATTTTCAACATTCGTCTATAGCACCACATCTCAAATGCTTCGATTCTCTTCTGTTCCGGTTTTCCCACAGTCCATGTTTCACTGTCATACAATGCTGTACTCCAGACGTACATCCTCAGAAATTTCTTCCTCAAATTAAGGCCGGTATTTGATATTAGTTGACTTCTCTTGGCCAGAAATGCCTTTTTTGCAATAGCGAGTCTGCTTTTGATGTCCTCCTTACTCCGTCCGTCATTGGTTATTTTACTGCCTAGGTAGCAGAATTCCTTAACTTCATTGACTTCGTGACCATCAATCATGATGTTAAGTTTCTCGCTGTTCTCATTTCTACTACTTCTCATTACCTTCGTCTTTCTCCGATTTACTCTCAAACCATACTGTGTACTCATTAGACTGTTCATTCCGTTCAGCAGATCATTTAATTCTCCTTCACTATCACTCAGGATAGCAATGTCATCAGCGAATCGTATCATTGATATCCTTTCACCTTGTATTTTTATTCCACTCCTGAACCTTTCTTTTATTTCCATCATTGCTTCCTCGATGTACAGATTGAAGAGTAGGGGCGAAAGGCTACAGCCTTGTCTTACACCCTTCTTAATACGAGCACTTCGTTCTTGATCGTCCACTCTTATTATTCCCTTTTGGTTGTTGTACATATTGTATATGATCCGTCTCTCCCTATAGCTTACCCCTACTTTTTTCAGAATCTCGAACAGCTTGCACCACTTTGTCTTGATTTTTCTTTAGCCTTGCTTCCATTATTAGCCATAACGTCAGAATTGCCTCTCTCGTCCCTTTACTTTTCCTAAAGCCAAACTGATCGTCACCTCGCGCATTCTCAGTTTTCTTTTCCATTCTTCTGTATATTATTCTTGTAAGCAGCTTCGATGCATGAGCTGTTAAGCTGATTGTGCGATAATTCTCGCACTTGTCGGCTCTTGCCGTCTTCGGAATTGTGTGGATGATGCTTTTCCGAAAGTCAGATGGTATATCGCCAGACTCATATATTCTACACACCAACATGAATAGTCGTTTTGTTGCCACTTCCCCCAATGATTTTAGAAATTCTGATGGAATGTTATCTATCCCTTCTGCCTTATTTGACCGTAAGTCCTCCAAAGCTCTTTTAAATTCCGATTCTAATACTGGATCCCCTGTCTCTTCTAAATCGACTCCTGTTTCTTCTTCTATCACATCAGACAAATCTTCACCCTCATAGATGCTTTCAATGTATTCTTTCCACCTATCTGCTCTCTCCTCTGCATTTAACAGTGGAATTCCCGTTGCACTCTTAATGTTACCACCGTTGCTTTTAATGTCACCAAAGGTTGTTTTGACTTTCCTGTACGCTGAGTCTGTCCTTCCGACAATCATATCTTTTTCGATGTCTTCACATTTTTCCTGCAGCCATTTCGTCTCAGCTTCCCTGCACTTCCTATTTATTTCATTCCTCAGCGACTTGTATTTCTGTATTCCTGATTTTCCCGGAACATGTTTGTACTTCCTCCTTTCGTCAATCAACTGAAGTATTTCTTCTGTTACCCATGGTTTCTTCGCAGCTACCTTCTTTGTACCTATGTTTTCCTTCCCTACTTCTGTGATGGCCCTTTTTAGAGATGTCCATTCCTCTTCAACTTTACTGCCTACTGCGCTATTCCTTATTGCTGTATCTATAGCGTTAGAGAACTTCAAACGTATCTCGTCGTTTCTTAGTACTTGTGATCTGAGTCTATATCTGCTCCTGGGTACGCCTTACAGTCCAGTATCTGATTTCGGAATCTCTGTCTGACCATGATGTAATCTAATTGAAATCTTCCCGTATCTCCCGACCTTTTCCAAGTATACCTCCTCCTCTTGTGATTCTTGAACGGGGTATTCGCTATTACTAGCTAAAACTTGTTACAGAACTCAATTAGTCTTTCTCCTCTTTCATTCCTTTTTATTTTCAGCGTTTCTTCACAGAAATAACAGTAGAAGCAGAAGAAGGAAGAAATTGGCTCATCGTGAGTATACTGGCCACTGGCTGACCATTGAACCCGCCTGGACGCCATACATAAAAATAGTGCCTGGCGATGGTCTACGGTAAAGTATACATCGACAGGAGAATTGGTCGCTAAGTAACCACTCTTTCAACACAGTTTTTTTGGAAAAATCTAACTAGTATAAGTTTACATTAATTACATGGCATGAGAACTTCAGACCTGCGTCTCTCAAAACCTCCTTCAAATAATTGTGCGTAAGCTGGGAGGGGGAAGGGGGGGGGGGGCGGGCCAGGGATTTCGAGTGACACCAATACTCTGTCTCCACAAGATTTCAGCACTGCAGAGACTCACAAGTTCGAGTAGCCATTATACCTGCACGGGCCGTTATACCTGCACCTCTCATAAAGGGGCAATATTTGTGTAGTATCGCCCAAAAGTCGTGGCACCTCGCATCGATACCACAGAAGACAACCATGTCTCGCTAGATGCTGCATCGCGCAGGCGAAGTCAAACCCTCTCTCCAAGCTTCGCAGCGCGATCGCATCGAGACGCCCATATACAGCCGAGTGGAGCAACGCTCGAGCCCCAGTTCGTAATCTACGATTAAGGCTCCAGCATCGTCTTAGATAGGGCACAAGTCTGTTTGTCTTCGCTGAACTCAAAATGTGAGTTTTATGTCTATGTAATCCGAGTGAACAGTCTTGTGAAACTGCCTGAATCCAATGACGCTTTAATATTCCAGACAGTCGTAAACACTGAGAACATTCCCGTGGTAATGGATTACATAAAGTAAATGTTCATATCTAATTTGTAATAAAGTGAACTAATATTTTACATGTTCTACTTTACACTCGTTCTCCTGTCGCAGAAAGTAAAGAACCACCGTCGTTCAAAATGGTTCAAATGGCTCTGAGCACTATGGGACTTAACATCTGTAGTCATCAGTCCCCTAGAACTTAGAACTACTTAAACCTAACTAACCTAAGGACATCACACACATCCATGCCCGAGGCAGGATTTGAACCTGCGACCGTAGCAGTCGCGCGGTTCTTGACTGAGCGCCTAGAACCGCTAGAACACCGTGGCCGGCAACCACCGTCGTACTGACCATGGTATTTGCATCAGGTACAGCAATTAGCACGTTTGCTGATTAACAAACGTAGTATTTCAATAGTTCGTGTTTCATTCTGAATGAATCTGTACTTCCGTTCCTACTCTCCTCCCACTTTCTCAAAAATTACGTGACTCAGTTTCCATTCTCCCCTTGCAGTCCCACTACTGAGTACACTTCTCCACTTTCGAGAACAATATAAGATTGCCTGAAATTTCCTGTGTCTTTTCATACTAATCATTTTAACATGTATTTATTAAATCAATTGTTATTGATTCATATTTTCGCTTTTGGTGTCGTTTATATTGTCAAGATATTGGCTCGAGGGCGTGTCCGGACCAGCGAGCTAAAAGCACCCAGCCTCGCTTCACACTTCTCGCCCCACCACGTGTCACAGCGGGAGAAGGGGCCAGAGGGGATCCGTGAATGCGCCACATTTAAACGGCAGTGCAGTCGCACTGCTTACGATTTGGTTTTATATTTCACATTTATCAACATCATAGATCACAAACAACACAAATCTTCAGTGATATTTAATTATTTTTGGCGCGCTGAAGACATTATATAATTTCTGTCTGGTACAAACTGTCGTCATGGTGGCAGACACAGACAATTTCATAGAATTTTGCACTCGAGCTGCCACGTAATCGTGCTTTATTTACTTTCATAATAGAAAAAAGGTCCTTCACACAGTATGTCACTCGAAATATTATAGCACTTTCGCAACCTCATAGAGACTTTGGAAAGTCTACCTGAGGATAGCAATGCAGGCATCCTGCATAGTTTTATCGTAAAAAGATTTGTCATTAAAACTGGAAGTTCCTTGCAGATCAATCAAATACATCCGAACATGGGACCGGGGCGCTATCAATTTAAACGGCAAACTGTCTTCCGGAAAAAAAAGTAAGATTGACAGTGTCCTCAAAACCTTTATAAAACTATCCTTGTAATTCTTTCAAGGCGACAATGAATTCTTCAGACGTCACTTTTACCTTAACGCCAGTTAGCTTAGGAAATTGGATTTTTAAATGCATCCCTATAAAATCAGAAAAAACTTAGCTTGCATTGTTTTATCGTGGGAAGTGTGCAGTCAAGTCCACTTAAAGTGCGAGATCTGTAATTCATTCCGGACGTTCTAATTTTTGTTCCTGCACTCCTTTTTCCTTTATAAATTCAACAATAGCCGATTTTAGATCGAAAAATCGTCGCAAATATGACCTAAATATTGAAATTGACACTGGCGACCACGAAGGGAAAGAGATGAATACAGCCACGTACCTCTATTGTTGAGCAGCGTCGTCGTGAAGATCGTCGCCTCCATCTAAATTATCCATACAAAATTGTAGTATTTACAGGTAATCACGATGGAACATCATGCGTTCTTAGAAATGGTAAGTTCACAGAGGTACATGCATCACATTGGAACAACCGAAATAAAATGTTCAAACGTACCTACGTTCTGTATTTTAATATAAAAAAACCTACCTGTTACCAACCGTCTAAAATTGTGAGCCATATGTTTGTGACTATTACAGCGCCATCTATCACAAGGTGAAAAAAAGTGGTCCAGCTAATACATTCATATTTCTTTACGTACTACACGAATATGTAACAAAAAATGGGTGTTACTATTTAAAAAAACGCAGTTGATATCCGTTTGACCTATTACAGCGCCATCTAGTGGGCCAACCATAGCGCCATCTGGTTTCCCCCTTCAAGCTAGACGAGTTTCGTTCTTTGTAGTTTTCTCGTTTGATGCTTATTTCGTGAGATATTTGGCCCGGTCACTATCAGTGGATCACCCTGTATAGAACTGCTAAATTTGGAGTACTGTAAAGCCGCGTGTTCTGGACGAAGAGCCATCGCATTCGCCGTAAATGACTATGGTGCGGATTCACAAGCATCTTTATTCTCGTTCCGTTCGTCTTTGAACAGCGCCTGTCAGGTGTATCATGACATCAGCACGTTATCGAGACTTCGTTGTACATCATGTGATTCCTGCTTTGGAAGAACGCAACTGCTTGGAAATCATTGTTTTCATGCAAAATGTGGCATCACTTTACGTCGATCGCCTAGTGAAAGATCTATGTATGCAAACTTCTACGGACGTGTTGTCTCGAGAGGTTTTCTAAATGCATGGCCTGCAAGACCACATGATGTGAATCCACGTGGCTTTTGGCTCCGGGGAGATTTAAAAGAACTGGTTTACTAGGAATTCGTTCGGCCTCTACCTCATCTGAAGGCCAGTATACAGGAACATGTTGCTCAGATTCCACCGAAACTGCTGCGAGCAACTGTTGATGCGATCGTTTTACGGATGCAACATCTCGTCGATGTCTCAGTGCTCATATTGAAATACTGTGTAAGCGACGGTTAATAATAAAATCAACAGTACACCTTTCTCTCTTATTTGACCAGTTCTGTCCACGTTATTAACCCATTACATGTCATAGCATTTCTGTATGTCTATCTTGCATTCACAGCGCCAAGTTGGCACTTGGTGACCAAAATTGGAACTGGCTGTTGATATACTTTCCGGGATGTGAGGTCGTGGTCCAAGAACTTTTCTGCTCCTTACGTTTCACCCAGAACTGCGCTGGGCTTCCTCAGAGGCGCTGCTCCGCTGAGTCTTGCCGCGTCTGAGGAAGTCCAGCGCAGTTCTGGACGAAACGTAAGGAGCAGAAAAGTTCTTGGACCACGACCTCACATCCCGGAAAGCATATCAACAGCCATGTCACCCGGTCGTGAAAGCCTTCATTCTACAAAATTGGAACTAATTGTTTTTCCAGCACAAATCGGTTCAGCATTAACGCATTACAATATCTACCAAGATTCACTACCATAAATAATTACAGTCCGCATTGGTTCTCTGCGACTAGCTACACTTCAGTTATAATCATCCGGTGTCAGTGAACAGAATTCTGCCATCTGCCCTAATTACAACTGAGACTACGTGATCATCCCGTTTCATATTCCTAATTGTTACTCGAAATGTTGTTGTGACGTGAGTTATTCATTGCTATTGTTGTCATAGTATTCTACGCTTTTGTGTTTTCTGAAGCGCATAATTTGGTATCTCTGAACATTTGAAGCACGTTCCCGACTATGCACCACATTGAAAACTTATCAAGATATGTCTGGATATTTCTGATGTTTTCTTTCAGATGTTACTTCATCTCGACAAACATTTTTTTATGCTATCTATAACGCGTTAAGTTTCCGAGTTATTTTTACTTCAGAAAAAAGTGGTACAGCGTATGCTGCGAGTTTTTAAAATATCTGTTTTGCTGTACCAATGATGCAGCGAAAACTTTTGCATGGATGCGGGTAAAAACATTTACTGAACAGTTTGAGCATCTGACGCAAGCTTACGAGGATAAGGCTCCAGGTCGAATTCAGAAGTAATCGCCAGTCAATTGAAGGTAACCGGAGAAGAGGAAGGCGCTCATATTCAGAAAATAAGGGATCCAGTATTTGGCAAACATTGCCTGTCAGAGAACTGGTGAAAGAGCCTGAAATATCAGCTAGATGCTTCATGAGATTTTAAACGAAAAACTGTGTGTCGACGTTTGTTCCTCATTTGTTGACCGAAGAATAAAAAACAGCAGGAACCGTATAAGCAAGCTCATGATGACGTGACTTTGAGGCAAAGGATCGTCACAGAAAATCAATGTTGGTTTAATTGCTACGGCACTGGAATAAAAGTTTGTTTATGACAGTCATTTAGCAAAAAATGGCTCTGAGCAGTATGCGACTTAACTTCTGAGGTCATCAGTCACCTAGAACTTAGAACTAATTAAACCTAACTAACCTAAGGACATCACACACATCCATGCCCGGGGCAGGATTCGAACCTGCGACCATAGTAGTCGCTCGGTTCCAGACTGTAGCGCCTAGAACCACACGGCCACTCCGGCCGGCCATTTAGCAAAGTATGTCCGTGCCCAAATAAGCACAATATTAGCAATGCAGTGTCAAAGAGATGTTAACAGCTGTTTTATGTCAGTGTAATTCAATTGTGCGTTTCGATTCATTTTGCATCGTGGACAAACAATCAATCATCACAAAAGGACTACAGTATTCAGGAGACATCTCATGCTTCCTGAGTCATGGTAGAACGCTACTCATGCAGGTTTGTGAGTTCTGCATTTTATCCCGAATATCAGATGGCTGTCCTCTCAAGGCTACCCCGCTCCTTTGACCTCACTCGACGCCAGTCATTTTTTTCCAAAATTGAACTTAGTCCTGAAAGAAGGGCGTTTCGATTACAATCACTGCACTTCTGAAAATTGCTCGTAGGCACTGCAGAACACTCAAAAAGAAGATTTCAGGATTACACAGGAAATAGAAAATAAACCTGTGACACGTGTATACTTATAGGACGAGACAGCTACGAATAAGACGGGGCCTAGATGTCAAAAACTTCCTTTATTACTTGAAGATACTCTGTTATCTAACATTCCCTACTTGATAATTTCTCATTGGGAGACATCGTTTATCAGGAACTTTATAGTAATATGAACACTGCCAATAAAAACAGTGAATTCCGAGATCGAATAAAGGACCAATAATTCTAGAAATGTTTGTCTTCGAACAAGATTTCATATGCATGTAAGATAATTAATTGCGTGCAAGACTGACAGTCTGTACACTGAACAATCTGTTTATCAGAATATTTATACACATGTGCATGCTTGATGATGAACTATAAGTGGAACAGAATAGAGGTATCTGAATGAATTATTATTAGAAAAATAATGATTGCAATACGAACTATAGGTGACTGGAAAACGAGACGTAACGAGGAGATCTTGAAAATATGAAGAAAAAATTTGAACGTCGAATAATAACAATGATAATTTTGTGTGGGTCGAAGAGCTGGTACAAGTGTTTTAATTACATAACATTTCGGTGACTTCCATGCCTTAACCTACTCCAGTAGTTCTACTGGGGAAAATGACCTACATTTGACACGAAATTCGAATCCGATGTCGTTTCTGGAAATCATTCGCATCATTGAGAAGTGACGGCTGAGGGTGAAAAGCAGACTGAAAATTCCGTGGTCCCGCCGGGATTCGATCCTGCGACCTTTCGATGTCCTGGCACGCGCTTTGCCGCTAAACCCTCTGGCCCAGCTGTTTAACAATAACAAATGACAAATTGTAAAACAATGTCAAGGTCACATCTCAATAGTGGTAAGTAGTGATCCATTGTAAAAATTTACGAGTAGGTGGTCTTCAGGTACACTACTGGCCATTAAAATTGCTACACCAAGAAGAAATGCAGATGATAAACGGGTATTCATTGGACAAATATATTACACTAGAAATGACATGTGATTACATTTTCACGCAATTTGGGTGCATAGATCCTGAGAAATCAGAACCCAGAACAACTACCTCTGGCCGTAATGACGGCCTTAATACGCCTGGGCATTAAGTCAAACAGACCTTGGATGGCGTGTTCAGGTACAGCTGCCCATGGAGCTTCAACACGATACCACAGTTCATCAAGGGTAGTGACGCGTATTGTGACGAGCCAGTTGCTAGGCCACCATTGACCAGACGTTTTCGGTTGGTGAGATATCTGGAGGATGTGCTGACCAGGGCAGCAGTAGAACATTTTGTGTATCCAGAAAGGCCCGTACAGGACCTGCAACATGCGGTCGTGCATTATCCTGCTGAAATGTAGAGTTTCGCAGGGATCGAATGAAGGGTAGAGCCACGGGTCGTAACACATCTGAAATGTAACGTCCACTGTTCAGAGTGCCGTCAATGCGAACAAGAGCTGACCGAGCTGTGTAACCAATGGCACCTCATACCATCACACCGGGTGATACGCCAGTATGGCGATGACGAATACACGCTTCGAATGTGCGTTCACCGCGATGTCGCCAAACACGGATGCGACCATCATGATGCTGTAAACAGAACCTGGATTCATCCGAAAAAATTACTTTTGCCATTCGTGCACCCAGGTTCGTCGTTGAGTACACCATCGCAGGAGCTCCTGTCTGCGACGCAGCCTCAAGGGTAACCGCAGCCATGGTCTCCGAGCTGATAGTCCGTGCTGCTGCAAACGTCGTCGAACTGTTCGTGCAGGTGGTGGTTGTCTTGCAAACGTCCCCATCTGTTGACTCAGGGATCGAGATGTGGCTGCACGATCATTTACAGCCATGCGGATAAGATGCCTGTCATCTCGACTGCTAGTGATAATAGGCCGTTGGGATCCAGCACGGCGTTCCGTATTACCCTCCTGAACCCACCGATTCCACATACTGCTAACAGTCATTGGATCTCGACCAACGCGAGCAGCAACGTCGCGATACGATAAACCGCAATCGCGATAGGCTACAATCCGACCTTTATTAAAGTCGGAAATGTGATGGTACGCATTTCTCCTCCTTACACGAGGCATCACAATAACGTTTCACCAGGGGACACCCTGGACAACTGCTGTTTGTGTATGAGAAATCGGTTGGAAGCTTTCCTCATCTCAGCACGTTGTAGGTGTCGCCAACTGCGCCAGCCTTGTGTGAATGCTCTGAGAAACTAATCATTTGCATATAACAGCATCTTCTCCCTGTCGGTTAAATTTTGCGTCTGTAGCACGTCATCTTCGTGGTGTAGCAATTTTAATGGCCAGTAGTGTAGTTCTATTGTTTCGACGATCTTCCACGCCTGTGTTGGACGCAGTCAGTTGCAGGGCCGACCGTGCTATGATTCAGTGTGGGGGACACTTATGCAGACGGAGCAGGAGCCAGTGAGGACGTGCAGTGGCTGTCAGAGTCGGCGAACTCTGTGAGGCAAGGGTGATAGATGGCGGCGGATGTGCAGTGTCACCGCGGCGCAGCTGCCGCAGTCAGGTGGGGAAGGGAAGGAACTCTATGGCGAGTCCTTCCCACCGAGCTCCCACACGTAATTACACCCAACAGTCGTCCTCTTCTACAATGGCGAAAAGCCAATTCATCCCCCTGTAAAAAGTTCCTTTCATGCAAACTCAGCGTCGCGCTGTCTGCAGGACCGCGGCTTCCTGGGGCTGCGCGGCAAAGGGGCTGATGTGCCCTTCATGTGCACACAGAACTGTGTAGCTAATGTAGCCGAAAGGTATATCCTAGCAGCAAATGCAACGCTGATGCCGTGTTGCTTGACTTCTTAAGGCATTCGATACAGTTCCCCCACTGTTGTTTAGTGAACAAAAGATGGACTTAATGAGTATCGGACCAAAGTTTTGACTGTGATTCAGGACTTCTTACTAGATGGAACGCAAGACATCATTCTTACGGGAAGAATTCGTAATTTTTAAACGTAATTTTGTGAGTATACAGATCCGCTTTAACCCTCTACGGACGATACCAACTCGTTTGTAACGCTTACGCCGGTCGGGGTGGCCGAGCGGTTATAGGCGCTACAGTCTGGAACCGAGCAACCGGTACGGTCACAGGATCGAATCCTGCCTCGGGCGTGGATGTGTGTGATAGGTTAGTTAGGTTTAAGTAGTTCTAAGTTCAAGGGGACTGACGACCACAGCAGTTAAATCCCATAGTGCTCAGAGCCATTTGAACCATTTGTAACGCTTACAATACAAAGCAGTATCTGCATAGCGAGAAGCATTTTCATGCAGTCACCGTGCGCAGCAGATTCGTAACGCTTCAGACTTCAAGTGTAGGAAGTCACGCTGCACTGTGAGAACATCCTCAGCTACTTCAACAGTTGCATCTTGAGAGTTCTGTGTAGCATGAGCGGGTGTATTTCAACTGTTGATATTTATGCTGCAACTTTAAATAAGCATTACGGGAGAAAGGTAATTTTGAAATATATCTGGCTAAAAACTGATTATGAAAGATATTACTCCTAGTGTTTGTGAGCATATAATGAGTGGTCCATTGATCGTGACCGGGCCAAATATCTCACGAAATAAGCCCCAAACGAAAAAACTACAAAGAACGAAACTTGTATAGCTTGAAGGGGGAAACCAGATAGCGCTATGGTTGGCCCGCTAGATGGCGCTGTAATAGGTCAAACGGATATCAACTGCGTTTTTTAAAATAGGAATCCCCATTTTTTGTTACATATTCGTGTAGTACGTAAAGAAATATGAATGTTTTAGTTGGACCACATTTTTCGCTTTGTGATAGATGGCGCTGTAATAGTCACAAACATATGGCTCACAATTTTAGACGGTTGGTAACAGGTAGGTTTTTAAAATTAAAATACAGAACGTAGGTACGTTTGAACATTTTATTTCGGTTGTTCCAATGTGATACATGTACCTTTGTGAACTTATCATTTCTGAGAACGCATGCTGTTGCAGGGTGATTTCCTGTAAATACCACATTAATGCAATAAATGCTCAAAATGATGTCCGTCAACCTCAATGCATTTGGCAATACGTGCAACGATATTCCTCTCAACAGCGAGTAGTTCGCCTTCCGTAATGTTCGCACATGCATTGACAATGCGCTGACGCATGTTGTCAGGAAGGGACCGATGACCATCGCAGTCTGGTCCCTTTCATCCCACAAACCAACCAACCAACCATGTTGTCAGGCGTTGTCGGTGGATCACGATAGCAAATATCCTTCAACTTTCCTCACAGCAAGAAAACCGGGGACGTCAGATACGGTGAACGTGCAGACCATGGTGTGATGCTTCGACGACCAATCCATCTGTCATGAAATATGCTATTCAATACCCCTTCAACGGCACGCGAGCTATGGGCCGGATATCCATGTTGGAATTACATCGCCATTCTTTCATGCAGTGAAATATCTTGTAGTAACATCGGTAGAACATTACGTAGGAAATCAGCATACATTGCACCATTTAGATTGCCATTGATAAAATGGGCGCCAATTATCCTTCCTCCCATACTGCCGCACCATACATTAACCCGCCAAGGTCGCTGATGTTCCGCTTGTCGCAGCCATCGTGGATTTTCCGTTGCCCAATACTGTATATTATGCCGGTTTACGTTACCGCTGTTGGTGAATGACGCTTCGTCGCTAAATAGAACGCTAGTAAATCATCTGTCATCGTCCCGTAATTTCTCTTGTGCCCAGTGGCAGAACTGTTCAGGACGTTCAAAAGTCGTCGCCATGCAATTCCTGGTGCATAGAAATATGGTACGGGTGCAAACGATGTTGATGTAGCATTCTCAACACCGACGTTTTTGAGATTCCCGTTTCTCGCGCAATTTGTCTGCTACTGATGTGCGGATTAGCCGCGACAACAGCAGCTAAACACCTATTTGTGCATCATTATTTGTTGCAGTTCGTGGTTAACGTTTCACATGTGGCTAAACACTTCCCGTTTCCTTAAATAACGTAAGTGTCTGGTGAGCGGTCCAGATACTTGAATGATGTCGTCCAGGATACCGAGCAGCATACATAGCACACGCCCGTTGGGCATTTTGATCACAGTAGCCATACATCAACACGATATCGACCTTTTTCGCAATTGGTAAACGGTCCATTTTAACACGAGTAATGTATCACGAAGCAAATACCGTCCGCACTGGCGGAATGTTACGTGATACCACGTACTTATACGTTTGTGACTATTACAGCGCCATCTATCACAAAGTGAAAAAAGTGGTCCAACTAAAACATTCATATTTCTTTACGTACTATACGAATATGTAATAAAAATGGGCCGGCCGCTGGTGGCCGAGCGGTTCTGGCGCTACAGTCTGGAACCGCGCGACCGCAACGGTCGCAGGTTCGAATCCTGCCTCGGGCATGGATGTGTGTGTTGTCCTTAGGTTAGTTAGATTTAAGTAGTTCTAAGTTCTAGGGGACTTATGACCTCAGCAGTTAAGTCCCATAGTGCTCAGAGCCATTTGAACCATTTTTTAATAAAAATGGGGATTCCTATTTTAAAAAACGCAGTTGATATCCGTTTGAACTATGGCAGCGCCATCTAGGGGGCCAACCATAGCGCCATCTGGTTTTCCTCTTCAAGCTAGACGAGTTTCGTTCTTTGTAGTTTTTTTCGTTTGATGCTTATTTGGCCCGGTCACCATGAATGGACCACCCTGTATATTAAACATTAAAAATTTTTAAACTTGTGCATTCACAAGCAAAATGATCTTTTTTTGTGAAGACAATGAATCTCGCAGAATTTTATGGAGAGAAGAGGAGTGTTGTCGCTCGTGAGGCTGGTGGAGAGACTATTGCACGAGGCCCTCCTCAACTGATACCACTAAGTACGTTGACCGGTGCTATAGAAGAAAGCTGAAGATTAGATGGGTAGATCACGTAACTAATGAGGAGGTACCGAAGAGAACGGGGAGAAGAGAAATTTGTGGTACAATCTGACTAGAAGAAGGATCGGTTGGTAGAACACATTCTGAGGCATCTAGGGGTCACCAATTTAGTACTGGAGGGAAGCGTGGGGGGGGGGGGAGGTAAAAATCATAGAGGGAGACCAAGAGATGACTACAGTAAGCAGATTCAGAAGGATGTAGGTTGCAGTAGTTACTTGGAGACGAATATGCTTGCACAGGACAGACTAGCAAGGAGAGCTGCATCAAATCACTCTTTGAAGACCACAACAACAAGATGAACCGATTCGATAAGAAGGCCAAAGAAAGTCCACCAAATAGTGTTCCCTACAATTAGTTTTTGGGAGGAGTACGTCATTGAGATTCACTGACTGCATTATACAGAATCAACAACAGTAGGGACTGTCTAGCCACATATAAGCGGAGACTACTTGGTCAGTTCAAAGCTGAAATAGCAGATGCCCTGTGCAATATGAACAACAACATAATTGGAAGAAAGTGGGAAAGACCTTTTTCAGATGTAGACACTAAATACGCAAAATGAAGAAAATGAGGCTTGGATCAAACCAATTCCCCAAAAGGTTGTTTACCAGGGTGCTGGACATTGGCCAATTGTGGCTGAATAAGGAAGTAGATGCAAGATGCCAAACAGCAAAAGAAGTCCATCAATTATTTGCCAAAAGTGTAATTTTAATTTGTGCATTGAAAAGAAAAGGAACCGTTTTGTGGACTTTCATAAAAAATGAAAACTATGAGAATCAAAAGTTTCAAATTCTTAAATATTTCCAAATGTCAAAAAAGTATTTGCTTCATAATTATGCCCATTAATGGTTAACAGTGGGTTGAAGAGTGTCCCCTTGTTCTGCTTCCTTTTAATTCAGCGCTCAAGCCCGACACGCGCTTTTCTTCCGTTCTCGCGCTAATTTATCGTAATCTACAAGACACCCTTACTCTGATGGGCTCATTTAGTATCGCTGGGCAGTCTCGCATTATTTGTCTAGGATAGCTCACAGTCTTTGCCCTGCGAGAGCCAATTAGAGACCATGTTGCTAAATTAGGATCTCAGACGTGTTTACACAGGAGGGTACTCTTAGGCCGGCTTTGGCGTGTTGTGGACGTTTCAGTCACATTTTGCGGACTGGTGACGCAAAACAGCAGTTTCAGTGCGCTGTTTCAAACATTTGTCTGAGGTCGCTGTATGTTTTCGAGTTAATCAATGCATTTCACGTTCATCATATTCGCTTCTTGCAGATCGTGTTACATTTGAATAATATATGCAGTGTGTATTTGTTTACATTTTGATGAAAATCCAGTTTCCTTTGAAGTGAGATCAGAACAACGTGGCCACATACATAGGGAATAATCACACCTTGGAATACAATTACTCTGTCTCAACTAAAGATATAAAGAGCAGTTTTATTACATTATTTCCTGGCGACGGGGTATACTGACATAATTGATGATTTTTTGCGGTACTTCAAACCAGTTTCCATTATACATGCATACAGAATTTCTGAGTGTTAGAATATCTTTCTAGCACAATTTGGCGTATTTTCCTTACATTAACTCCAAGTAATAGAGTTTTAACTTTAAAATTCCATGAAAGTATATTCCAAGCTGAGGCGGATAACATAATATTGTCTTCAAAACACGTCTTGCGAAATGACCAGGCCGAAAAAAGGAGAGGAATTCGAAGCCTTTTTCCCGCGTACGTGTCGCGAATGAAATGGGGTAGGCCGGCCGAAGTGGCCGTGCGGTTAAAGGCGCTGCAGTCTGGAACCGCAAGACCGCTACGGTCGCAGGTTCGAATCCTGCCTCGGGCATGGATGTTTGTGATGTCCTTAGGTTAGTTAGGTTTAACTAGTTCTAAGTTCTAGGGGACTAATAACCTCAGCAGTTGAGTCCCATAGTGCTCAGAGCCATTTTTTTGAAATGGGGTAGGCGAAAAGTGTAGTGGTACGAGAAGTACTTTCAGGCTTGATGAGATTTGATATGGATTTCACACTCAGTACATTGTTTGCTTATGTCTCTTCTTACAATACGAAATTAAGCATGTACTTGTGCCGTGTTGAGCGGCATGTTTGTCTTGCCCGCAGCCATGGAGTCATACAGCGCCGTTGTAATAAAAGTACAGCTACTCACAGAGATGCAGTGTGTGCTATAATTCTCGTATGGCAGCGAAGCTTCTTAGATATGCGAACTCGTTAATGTAGAAACAATTTGCGCTGGAAAAAAGTAGTTACTATTTCGGCCATCAGGTACAAATATGACACTGTATAACATCTCGAAGATGTCGTCGCCGGCCGCGGTGGTCTCGCGGTTCTAGGCGCGCAGTCCGGAACCGTGCGACTGCTACGGTCGCAGGTTCGAATCCTGCCTCGGGCATGGATGTGTGTGATGTCCTTAGGTTAGTTAGGTTTAAGTAGTTCTAAGTTCTAGGGGACTAATGACCACAGCAGTTGAGTCCCATAGTGCTCAGAGCCATTTGAACCATTTTTTTGAAGATGTCGTCGGCACTCATATTGAACGAACTTTGTGAGCGGCACTGTATAATCAAATCAACGTTGTGCCTTTCTCACTTGTTTAACCTTGTTTAACCAACAATATATTTCATGTTTCCTCAATAACATAAACTGGTGTATTATACAGTACCAGTTTCCCCTTAGCATACCGACTCATTCACTGTGTAGAGGTACAGTTCCCACACTACCATTTGATCAGTTAATATACATAACTACATTCATTTATCATATTAATTCACATCCTCCCCTTCATTCTCACTAATAAATAAACATATTAAATTAACAATAATTAATAACAGATGTAATATTCAGAGACGATAAAATTTAGTTTCCAAAACATATAGTTTTGACTGCTTATGATTTAAAAACCTGTATGAAGCTGACATCAGTTGGCTATGGCTGTAATTGTTAGAAACTGCTCGAACACAAGAGCACATCCATTGCGATAGAAACGTGACTCATCTAGGGCTGAAGCTATTTGCTATCGTTAAATTACTGTAGGTGTGATGCGAATTTTTAATAATTACTCTAAATCGCATCTATTTCAAAATTCTGAAAACTAATAAAATACATTATGCTAAGTTAAAATGTGGCAGTAGAATGAAGGCTTTCACGTCCGGGTGACATGGCTGTTGATATACTTCCCGGGATGTGAGGTCGTGGTCCAAGAACTTTTCTGCTCCTTACGTTTCGTCCAGAACTGCGCTGGACTTCCTCAGAGGCGCTGCTCCGCTGAGTCTTGCCGACTGACTGGTCGGGTGTCTGAGAGCGACTTATATATTGTGAGAAAGGGGGGCGTGGTTCAGGTGACACGTGATGAGCAGTGATAATCCATAGCAAAGATAAGGTTGACTATCGATTACCACCTTGTCAAAGATAAAAATTGTTAGCAATTTTGTAGAGCCACTGATAATCCATAGCAAAGATAAGGTTGACTATCGATTACCACCTTGTCCAAGATAAAAATTGTTAGCAATTTTGTAAAGCCACTGTCCATATATCGCTAAGTTTCATAGCCTCCTCTTTCCTAATGAAATTAGCGTGATGTTTATAAATTTCGATAGCTTCTCTATATAGCCGTGGATAGTAATTTAACGTTGTAGATAAAACTTCGGTATCCGAAAACTTCACTTGGTGGTTGCCTGGTGTCACCTGAACCACGCCCCCCTTTCTCACAATATATAAGTCGCTCTCAGACACCCGACCAGTCAGTCGGCAAGACTCAGCGGAGCAGCGCCTCTGAGGAAGTCCAGCGCAGTTCTGGACGAAACGTAAGGAGCAGAAAAGTTCTTGTACCACGACCTCACATCCCGGAAAGTATATCAACAGCCTAAAATGTGGCAGTTCTAAAACTAACTTAGACTATAGTTTTACAAAACCTCATTTTTGTTCAACATTCATTATAAAATCAAGTTATATACAAGCTCTGTTTCCAACAACAAATTTACTTCTATTTTCAGAACACTTAAAATTATTTAAACTATCCATCCCCACCGTATATTGGCACTGCAGTTGTGTCCTACACTTCGAATTATTATCTTAGATTGTTTTTCTCATATTGGTCTGTCAAAATTTTCCAAAAAGTCTTAAATCTAGCACAAATAACTTTTTGCAAGATTCACTTCATAAATTAGTTACCAACTGTTTTACCAGTTTTTTCCCAAAGCTTATATACAGTCACATATATTTTAGCGGGTCCACAATGCCTTTCACGTTGTTTACTATAAAACAGTATATTACATCGAAAATCATGAACTAATTTACAAAATTCTTCGTATCATTTTCTTTCATTCTAACTCTCTCACACTTAAAGATCAGGTATGTTATGTCAGTATTAGGATATTTATTCTGTATTCTCTGTGAAACATCTGTTGAACACCTTATGTCAGGCCACCATATAATTCTAAAGTTAACTCCATTATTAGTTTCCATAGACTAATTACTTCATTTTATTGGTCACATACAGTAAAATTACATAACTACTTCAAAATCTTTTATCAATTTTCCATCACGACAATGTATCCCTCTGTGGTTAGTTACCTTTCTCTCATTAGTTTGCATATGCGAATTAGTTTCTGTTATTAGTCACGTATGGTAAGTTTTACATCAATATTCCAAAACTTATTAATCATGATTCTTCACAACACACTTTTTCACAATTAGTTACCTTATTCCATTATTAATTATTTTTCTTATAAACGGTATTTCGCCCTGTTCAGGTCACTACTTCAATATATTTTGCCTGTTTTTCAACACAAAAACACACCCTTCTACAACAAGTGGCCTTATTCCATCATTTTTTTTTTTACTTTCTTCATAAACAATATCTGACAATCTTTACATCACTATTTCAAAATCCACTTCCAATTTTTCAACACAATGTTTTACACAACAAGTCACCTTATTTCATTACTAAAATTTTTTTCATCAGTTACATTCTTTATTTATTTATATTGTCCAAAATCCGGTTACTATTTTCTCTCTCAGTTTCATTACACTTTCACAAGCGCTAAATTCAACACAAAAACACCCATTAATATTTCTTCTTTTCCCCTGATAGCGAAGATGATTAAAGATAATAGATACAGTTCAGAATGACTGAAGAGGAAGAATGACAATATGAAAGGAAAATTAAGTAATATTGTCAATAACTCAAGTGCTTAGTGACCATCACTCACCTACTGTTACAAAGAGTGCAATGACCTCAGAGGTCATTAACTCCTAGTCCATATTCTTTGTGTATATATCTCTTTACGTCAATAATATTTCATATAACGAACAGCTTTCCTGATTTTCAATATTCCAAGCTAATCAAAAATAGCTGGAAATTCCACCAGATTAGACAATACAGGGATTGTTCCACACATCAACTCACGTGGAACAAAGACAGTTGCTTCATGCTTAATGTTGTTAACTACTTCCTCAAAGTATCCTAAATAATGTGACCATGCAGCATGTTTTCCATTGCAATATGTTCGACACAATCCACTCTTTCATAATTCGCTCACACATATTACCTTGGAAAAAATCTTGCTGAAATTTTGATATGTTCAATATTTCTACTTTCCATACATTCTTTAAACACTTTCAAGACAAACTGCGGAACATTGTCTAATAATGTTGCTTTTGTACACCCATTGTAACAAAGTAATTTTCTGTAGCTTGTTCACCAGTACCTTCACATCTGATTTTTTTTAACAAGGCACAATTTAACATGTTTTGTAAATTCGTCTGCCAGCACAAAAACATTTTCACATCCCTCTCTAGATATGGGTAACGGCCAAAAAAGATTGGCAGCGACTAAGTCAAGTTTGTTTTGTGGCTCTACAATATACGTTTGGCTTCATAGTATTTGATTACTGGCTCCAACATTTTGCATTTGCCACGCATTTGTACTCTTATTTTGTAGACATTGTCACGTGTTGTTAAACATGACCTTTTCGCTAAGCTTTGTTATACATTTCCTTGCTCCATAGTGCCCAAACTTTTTGTGTATATAGTTAGCAAAAAAATAAATACATCCATATGTTGCTCAGAAAAATAAATTTTACATTGGCTTTCACTTTCCTTTCTCCTTCTGAACAAGATTCCTCTGAATAATATTTAGCAACTTTTAGATATGCAGGATCGCCTAATTCACATCGAACTAACATAGGATTAATAGCCTGATTTTTCTCCCGCCATAATCCCTTGCTGATCCTTTTAAGTTGACCTTCCTCATCTATTTCAACCACTGTAGAAAATACGTGTACTTCTTCCAATTCAACAACGAGTCTTTATTTTCACCACTTGCTTCTACACTCCTAGATAAAGCATCTCCAACTACATTTTCTGACCCTTTGATGAATTTAATCTCCATATCATAGTGTTGTAAATATAAAGTCCACCTTTGTTATTCTTGGGTCCTTGAGTTTACATGTTTGTAGGAACGCCAATGCCCTGTGATCACTATAGACGACCACTTTGCGTCTCAACAAATGAATACCTCCCACAAAAAAGGTTGTATATCACATTTTTGGCAAAACTGAGTTTTCACTAGAATAAAATGGTACATCACATGAGAAATCCTACCATAGCAATATATTTCTTCCTTTCTGTTTACAAGTTGAGCTTTTTGTAGTTGTGAAGTTGACCATCCTGGAAAGACGTCGTATATAATTGGAAACGGCAGGTGTGGTCAATGTAAGTTTCACTTCAAAGGATAATGTATCTTTAAATAAAAGCGTAGAAAGGAAAATAACTCGATGAAACTGGAAGCCGAATGTCTAAAAAAAAGTCGGAGGAACAGTGCCAAATCTTATATTTCCGCAGCTACAAAAACATGGCTGAAGAAACTGCATCTAATGTGAAAGTGCAGGAACGTTATATATCATTATAACTTAAAAATTATACATTACAATAATATGTTTGGTGCCAACGTTGGTTTCGGAAGAACAACAACGGGACAATCACACTCTATGCAACTAACTTGTTTTGCAGTAGAGCAAAAGTTAATTGGTTAATTGTTTCAAGGCATAGCATTTTGCCCTGGGACTGTAAGTCTGCATTAATCGGAAAAAGAATAATAACTTATGTCATGATTATGTATGAATGGATTTATGAAATATGTGAATCTTGTTTAAGTACACATTTCATTATAAACGAAATGAGCCGGAACTGCTTTGTTGCTGTCAATGTTCCTGCAGGAATAAGGAAGTGTGATCCAAACTTGAAAATTATTAGTTACACGCTTGAGCATCAAAGCAGAAGAAAGGAAATCAAGATAACATCTCTATACCCGTTATGAGACTTCCTACATCTCAATTTATTGGCATAAGGTTCATCGAAGGACTTTTACACAACTTCTCTACCGTTACACGCTCTAATGGCGAAAGGGAAAAAGGAACACTTAAATATTTTCGTGCGAGCTCTGATTTCTCTTATTTTATAAAAATGATCATTTTTCCCTATATAGATGGGTGTCAGGAAAATATTCTCGCAGTCGAAACAGAAAGTTGGAGATTCAAATTTCGTGAAAAGTTCTCGCCGGAATGGAAACGCCAATGACTGTCAACCCAATTCACGTATCATATTCGTACCACTCGCTCCCATACCTCCTCGTAACCCAGAACGAGTTATCCTGCTCTGAACTTTGGCAGTGTCTCCGTCAATCCTAAATTCCTTTGTTGTATAAAGAGATTCTTGCTCTACTGACAGAGAAAATGCGAGACTTGCTGGATATGTGTAAATATCTTGATGTACGCTGCAGCGAATTTTATGTGTACTCAACTTCTGAGCGAGCAGTTCAGTTTATTTTTCCTCTCTTTAATTTCTCCTTTGTGACTGTTTTTCTGTATAAGTAGTTCTTTTTTTAATTTGGAGGTTAAATAAATAAACTATATTATTTCAATGTGGCAGGTAATATATTCCGTTAATACTTTCCAATATTTTTGCCATTTAAGAGAAAATTATATTTTCTTGATTCACCGTGTTATTCCATAATGTACAGTGTAGGGAAGCAGCCTACTCACACTGTAGTAAATTCACATCAGTTTCCATTGTGTGCCAGTCAGTTTGCTGTAACTAGCTCTGACGTCATAAATGTTGCGCAATACCTTAAAAATCAAGCAAATGACCTAAAACGTTTATAGCATGTCAGAAATAATACTAAATTAATGTGTGTTAAATATCAGTTCGATAAGTTAAGCCATTTCCGTAATTTGGACGTTTTTCTGCAAAAATAATTGGCGCAACAGAAAAGAGCTAGAGACTTCAAAATTTATATTTAGATTCAGCTTTCATAATGATTTAATAAAAACTGTACTTTGGATTTCACAAATTAAGATTTTAGTGGAAATTCATGATTTTGTGGTTTTCGTCTCAATACTGAAGGAAGCAAGATAGATTAAGTAGGTTAGTAATTAAGGCTAGGATGTTTAGATTTAAATAGGTTGGAGGTCCGCTATGACTATGAAGATGTGTGAAGTTTCTTTTGAATACCTATAAAATTCTAGCAATAGCGGATCTCAAAAGGGACAGTTCAGAGCTCATCTGCTGCGTGCAGTGCAATTAAATTAATTCTCTCGCCCACAATACTTAACTTAGCCACGTCAAAATTTTATTATCAATACTTACCTGCGTGCTGAATGCACATTTAAATTAAGAGCTTAATCGGCCATCAGCAAGAGAAGCTATGATTTATTATGTGACTTGAAGTGGTGCGTTACTAGCACAGCGGCTAGTCGGGACAGCCGATTTGATCAGGCGTTCCCTTAGCCGTCCGCACCGCGGATTTATATATAAGAGCGCTGCGCGAAGAAGGAAGGCCCCAGTTCTCTCCAGACGCTGAATGACACGCCACCTGTGTCGGCAGTCGCGTCGCGCCGGTATCACTGCTACTAACAGCCTCGGATGCCGTATTCAGTTACTCTTTATGCGCGTAACCATGAAATCATTTCAAGTGATTTTCATTTTCTAGCTTCAGTTTGCGTATTGTCGTATTTTCACGTGCCGTCGCGGGACAGACATTCTACCAATTATTTAGCGTGGCGTTTGATGAAATACTCTCATCAAATTATGGCGAGCATTCTTATTAACATCTAATTCGGACCTTTATAGTTGCATCAGCGCATTAGACTCTGAACTGCTCTGTTAGTAGGTTGAAAGGATATTTGTATTTTACCAGTGAATTTCAGAATATACTCAACTATTTTGAAAAATCGTGTTTGATTATAAATTCCGGACAATCTCCTGATTCCTCAGAGCTACAAGCTGCAGCTATAATAGATTTCTCAGGTGAAGTGGGCACTAGGAACTCTTTTTACAAGCTTCACGTTTTATTAAAATCGCTTTCTGGGGGCTAACACGTAAATATAGAGCCAGTGTTGAGAACGGCGAAAGACAGCTTTAACAACATGCTAAAAACCAGAAACGGATTCAGCATTGCAAACTTTTATACAGCAACTACAATATTTCCCAATTCTTACTCGCCGCCCCACATATGGTGCATCGGCCGGGAAATCAACTAATGAAAGTGATTTTTAACTATTCGGACTCGCGAGTGAAATGCGACATGCAGCTGAGTAATAGAACAGTGAAAGTGTTACGTGTGAATGTGGGCGACGCAATTGGATTAACAACGCTTCTGGATTGACGGAGCTGGCACTGAGTCTAGCGGTGCTGCCGGCATCGCGAGTAGCCAGTTTCGCCGCACCGCAGTCGGAGCCGCAGCAGCCGGAGCCGCGCATGTAGTTACGGGCCACGCGAACACACAACAGCCGTCGGAGTGCCGTCTGCAGTTCAACGTGCCACGTCGCATCAGTAATCCTGGTACGCCGCGCCGACAACGTCGTGCAGAAGGAACTAAGTTAAGTGAAAAGCTGTTAAAAATTTTACTAACCTGCACTAAAAGACTGTCGGCGATGGAACCGCCAAAAGAAACCGAGTTTAAACTTAAATTAGAACCTATGTCTGGTGAGGGAACTGTAAATTCAGACAACGATTCAAGTGTAAATATGCATGAAAGTAATAATATTAAAGTGAAATATGAAGTATTGTCTCCTGACAGTAATGTGGGAAGGGGCAATGATTCAATAATAGAGACCCCTGTAGTAAAGAAGAAAGTAGAAATTGTAAATTTATTGGATGATAGTTTCTCTGATGAATTAAAAATGAAACAGTCATCAGAGATAGTAGAATTTAAACAGGAGAAGTTAGATATGACTGATCAGTCAGTTGTTTCATTTAGTTTTGATGATTCTGGTATTGGAACTAGTTTTTCGTCACCTGAGTGTGATAAAAAGTCAGCTAGTAGGCAACCAAAAGATGCTGGGGCTGTTGATTTAAATGTTATATTACGAGCAATAGCTGCCAGCAATGCTGAATTAAAGTCTGAAATAAGTGAACAGGTCAAAAGCAGTAATGCAGAAATGTCAGTCAGTAATGCTAGAATGACAGCTGAATTAAAATCTGATATAATTGAGGTAAATAACAGGATTGTGACCAGTCAAACTAATTTTAATAAACGATTGGAGGTAATGGACGATACCTTCAAGGCTGGTTGCAATAAGTTGAAAGAAGATCTAGATAGTTTAAATTATAAAATTGATTACAATCATGAGGATATTAAGAAAAAGGTTGCTCAGCAATTTTCTGAAATGTATAAAACAGTAAAATCCGAAGTTGCTGAGGTTCGCAAGGACTTCCAAATGGAAGATGCGAAGCTGGAGCACAAGTTAACAGAAAAGATCGAGGCAGAATCTGAACTGTGCTCAGATAGATTTAAAGATGTTAATATAAAGGTAAACATATGTCAAGCTGACATGGATGCAATCAAAACTGATACTACTCATATTGTACAAAGAGCAGATAATGTGGAAATGAAAGTAGAAAATATAAGTACTAACATTGCTAACATTGAGAGTAAAGTAGCTTCAGTAACTTCTGGTAATGGTAGTATACAACAAGTTGTAGCTGCAAACGCCGCTTTTATCGGGTGTCGGCAGTTCTTGCGGTTCGATCCAGATAAAAATATCCACCCGCTAGATTTCTGGAACGATTTTGAAGATGTGATTCCACCAACTTGGTCTGAACGAGAGAAAATCTCATTTATTAAAAGCCATTTAGCAAGTGACGCCATGCGTTGGTCAGCTGATGTTATGTTAAAGTGTAAAACATTAGCGGAGTTTAAAACAGCTTTCATTAATGAGTATTGGTCTAGTAACAAGCAAAATGAAGTGTTGAGAGAATTTTGGAGTGGAAAACGCTTCAATGCAGGCAAGGAATCCATTAAAGAGTTTGCTAGGTCATGGATTTCACGTTTGTCACATTTGGACGAAAAGCTAAAACCTGAAATGATTATACTAGGTCTTGAAGCCAAACTGCCATGGTTTTGGCAAACTAGAATTATATCTGCCCCTAGAGATAATCTGGATCGTTTAATTGAATATTTGGAACGTGTAGAACGTGTTGCTGCCAATGAGGAGCAAGCACGTAATAACAGAAATGCTAATAACAATAATAGTAATTTTAGGAACGAACAAAATGGCAATGTAAACATCAGAACAGTAGGTGTTCGCCATCCTAAGAGAGGTAGGAATTGGGGAAATAATTATCAGAACCAACAATGGCATCCGAATGACAGTAATTTTGTTCCAAACAGAAATATGCGTGTAAACAACAGTACGGAAAGTAATGCTATGCCAGTTAACTATAATGAAAATAAAGGAAACAGCAGTAGGCCGAGGCAGGAAAACTAGTTCCCGTCTATGAGGACACTGGCGCTCACCAGGCGGTTACTTTTCCTAAGCCAGTAGTTTAGGGAATTGGTAAGACAGATCAGAATACTCAAACTGAACATGTAGATGAAGAGTCGGTATCACCTAAGGATACAACAGAAATATTAGATCACTCGCAGTATTTGATAGATACCGTGTTAGAGACGCTTTCTAAGTGGGAAGAGAAAGAGAAGGCGCAGCTGTTTAACGATAGGGAAGAGCTACAAAATATCGAATTGTCAGGTGAAGAAGCAGAAGAAATTCATGCTTATATTTACGATGAAGATGATGTGCTCTTATCTAAAGTGCCTGTGCAGGATGTTGATAATGTACTAATAGATTTAGGACAGGAGATAAGTGAGAATGTAGAGGGTAGGCTGTTGGGGGTCGATGAACCCGGTAGCTGTGACCAGTTGTCACTAGAGAAGGAAACCGACGATAATGGTGAAAGTTGTTTAGCTGTAACTAGTGTTATGCCCGGTCTGGAGGCGCAGAATAGCTCAGACTAAATTTGGGTCATGTTCAGCAAACTAAATGTAATGAAGTCGTGCGGTGTTTCGATTTAAAATTAATAGACCGACTGGAAAAGGCAGCTGAAAATGTAATTCAGGAAACCCCTACACACTGTGACCTAAATGTAATGAAGATAGATGTCGATCACTTTAGTGGGAGACGAATCCAAAAGGAACTACTAGATGAATTTGAGGAACCACCTGTACAACCTAGAATAAGCCACCCTATAATAATAGTGAATATATTGGGTATCAATGTACGTTGTCTCTTAGACAGTGGAAGTGAAGTGAGTGCGATATCTCAGTCCTTCTTTGATGCATTACCTGGTAAAGAGAAGCTTACAGTAATGAGAGGATCAGGACTAAGAATAATTGGTGCTACTGGCAAGGTGTCAAAAACAGTAAAGCAAGAAGCTTTACTGCCCTTTAACATTAATGGTAATTTAATTGATCATCCATGTTTAATTGTAAACAATCTCAGTATTGAGGTTTTAATTGGCATAGATTTCTTGTCAAAATATCAGAGTGTTGTTGACTTTGAAAGAAGCCAGTTAAAAATGGTCTTGCCAATAACCGGAGTAATTATAGTACCCTTTAGTGATAAACATGTAGTAACTGATGATGAAACTTGGGAGCTGCCTATACGAGTTCTGAAAAATAGGAGGTATTGGGACGAGGATGTTAATCTTAGTACAAGTAAGCTAAACACAGAAGAAGAAGAAGGAGCAATTATTGTGGACAAAATAGAAGCTAAATTGCAGGAAATCGATAAGATTTCAGACGATCAAAAGGAAGAGCTGAGACAGGTTCTAAAAAGGCATCATAAGGTATTTTCAGATCGACCTGGCATAGTCAAAGGGTATGAATGTCAGTTAAAGGTGAAACCCGGCCAAGTGTTTTTCAGGAAGCCATACCAAATACATGTAGCTAGGAAGGAGGCAGTTCGAAAGGAAATACAGAGAATGCTGGAGTGGGGTGTAATTGAAAAAGCGGTCAGTGAGTACAATAATCCTCTTGTAGTTGTACCAAAAAGAGACGGGAGTGTCAGATTGGTCTTGGACGCTCGTTGGTTGAATGAAATAGTGGTTAGGGAAAGTGATAGACCGCAGAACATGGACGAATTATTGCAAAAATTCCGGGGAGTAAAATTCTTAACTTCTATGGACATCACGTGTGGATATTGGAATTTGCCACTGGCAGAAAGTTCAAGGAAGTACACAGCTTTCTTGTACGAAGGAGTTTGTTACCAATACCGTGTGGCACCTTTCGGACTTAATATCTCTGTTTGTGCCTTCGTACGTGTGATGTGCCATGTTCTAGGACCAGCCTTAAGTAATAAAATAACAGTCTACGTGGATGATCTGTTAATAGCAACTCCTACCTGGGAAGAACACATAGCTTTATTAGAGGAAGTGTTAGAGGCTATTGAGAAAGGTGGCATGAAACTAAAGATTGAAAAGACAGAGTGCGTTAAAGAGGAAATAGGTTTCTTGGGATATAGGATAAGTGGAAAAGGTATTCTGCCTGACCCAGGAAAGCTAGCAGTCATTGAAAAATTTGAGGCTCCCAGAAACAAGAAGCAGTTGAGATCGATGTTCGGTCTGTTCGGCTTCTATAGGCGTTTTGTTAGTGATCAGGCTTTTAATGCTCCCTGTCTTCACCTCCTGCTGAAAAAGAATACCCCTTGGGTTTGGACAGCAGAATGTCAACAGGCGTTCGAGGTGCTTAAACAATCTTTAATTAATAGTCCAATTTTGCATCATCCTGATTTTGAAAAACCATTCTGCATGTCTGTTGATGCTAGTGGCTATGGTATAGCTGTGGAGATATTCCAAGTCGAAATAGAGAACGAACAAGAAGTGCACAAGACTATAGCTTTCGCAAGTCGGTCTTTACAGGCAGCAGAGAGAAATTATGGCATCTCAGAACTGGAAGCATTAGCAATTGTATTTGGGGTACAAAAGTTTGAACAGTATCTATTAGGTCACAAGATAATTGTTTACAGTGACCATAAGGCGTTGACCTTTTTAAAGACCTGTAAGTTGAGGAACTCTCGGTTGGTAAGATGGTCATTGTATCTCCAGCAGTTTGACCTTGAGGTTAGATATATTCAAGGGAAAGACAATCTAGTAGCTGATGGGTTATCTAGAAGTGCGGAGCTCTGTGATGACGCGGGAATTACAGCAACAGACCTTAATGAAGTTCGAATGTTTGCATTGCACGAAGTAAAGGAAGAAAGTGCATTAAAGAAAGTGATTAAGAACTTGAGACGTGAGCAGAATGCAGATGACCAACTGAAATTAGTGAAGAGCTATTTAGGAAATGCGAACTATCCTAAGGTTTCGCAATACTATTGTTTGCATAAAGGTATTTTGTTTAGAAGGAGAAAGGTAGGTGTTTCTGAGTGGAAGCTGTGCTTTCCCTCACAACATGTAGACTTACTAATCGACTACGTACACCTGAGGTATGGTCACTACGGTGCAAAGAAGTGCATTGCAAAATTACAAGAGAGGGTTGTGTTTGACAACATGTACCGCCGGGTGGCCAAGCGCCTAGCATCTTGTGTAGTGTGCCAGAAAGTCCGTGCTGCTAACATCAGAATACAAGGAGATATGCATTCAGTAGAGCCAACTGAAACCCTAGAATTACTGGCCTGTGATTTGTTTGGCCCTCTTCCTGTTTCGAGAGGTGGTTGCACCCATGTTTTTGTTGTTGTGGATGGATTCAGTAAATATGTTAAGCTATACCCAATTAAAAGAGCAAATGCAAAAACATTAGTTGAAAAGTTGGAAAAAGATTTCTTCGTGAATGTTGGCGTTCCGAAGAATTTGCTGTCAGACAATGGCCTCAATTTACTTCTGATAGATTTAAAGAATGTCTAGCTAAAGCCGGAGTGAAACATCTGAAAATATCTGCGTATTTCCCCCAAGGAAATATGAGTGAACGTATTATGAGGGAATTGAATCGGCTTTGCAGAACTTATTGTGCTCGGAAACACTCAAGTTGGGCAGAGCACATTAAGTATTTTGAGAATGTAATTAACAACTTAAGACATGATGCCACTGGTTTTGCACCTTGCGAATTGATGTTTGGCCAAGAACCGCACAATGTAATTGCAGATATGGTAGAATTCCCTATTCTAACGCAAATATCCACAGACGAGAAGAAACTAAAGGCTAGGGCAAATATAAGAAAAAGAGCGTTGGAAAGGAAGAAACGTCATGACGCAAAAGCTGTACCTACTAGTTTTGAAATAGGTCAGTTAGTCCTTGTCAAAACCAAGGAAAAATCAAAGAAAGTAAATGCAGAAACAAAGAAATTCATGTTCGTATACCAAGGACCTTTCAGGATTATAGGAAAACCACATGCCAATGCATATAGGCTAGAGTACCCTAAAAGTAAGAAACCATTAGGTCTCAGGAACGTGATCGACCTAAAGAAATTCATAGGTAGTGAATGAATGCTGTAGGGAGGAGGTTGTTCTGTAACCTCTACACAGTGTGGCAGCTGTGCAGTCCCAGCTGTGTGAGATCTTCTTTCCCTTTTCAGGTCTCACTCAATCTTCATCTTTTCTGTCCACAACCATTTCGACTTCTTCTGTCCAACAAATTAAATTTTCCGTTATGACTATTAAGCCAGCATTCAACGAATGAATGCTGTAGGGAGGAGGTTGTTCTGTAACCTCTACACAGTGTGGCAGCTGTGCAGTCCCAGCTGTGTGAGATCTTCTTTCCCTTTCAGGTCTCACTCATTCTTCATCTTTCCTGTCCACAAAAAAAAAACAATTTCGGCTTTTTCTTTCCAAATACTAAAATTATCCGTTATGGTTATCAAACCAATAATAAACAAAACAGCATTCAGTGAATGAATGCTGTAGGGAGGAGGTTGTTCTGTAACCTCTACACAGTGTGGCAGCTGTGCAGTCCCAGCTGTGTGAGATCTTCTTTCCCTTTCAGGTCTCACTCATTCTTCATCTTTCCTATCTACAAAAATTTCGACCTCTTCTTTAAAACAAAATTTTCTGTTATGGCTATCAAGCCATGAATTATGTAACCATTCTATCCACCGATTAGTGAAACAAAATACCTGATATGACGAACCTAATAGTGACAAACAATAGAGAAGTATGACGTAAATTAAGATACAAATGTATTTGAGTAACAATTATGTATAGAAGCTTGGTAATATTGTAAGTACAAGTGTTGTTTTATTGGAAATGGTCCCATAATAGTAATTTAAAAGGAAGTACAAATTCATGTACAAGCAGTATCTGAAGTGGTAGTGAAACCTAGTGTATGCATTAGAGCTAACTAATTAATAGTAAGAGAGAGTGCTTAGTGTCATGAAAAATATGCAGATAAGTTGTAAGGGTGAACTCACCTTGTGTAGCAAGGAAAGGCAGTGTAATAGAATTGAGCAGTGTTTGTGGTTGAGACGTGAAGGACACGTCCCTGAAGTATTTATAAAGTTGGAGCTGGCCATTATTTTGGGTGTAGTGTGTGAAAGGATACACCTACACGTATTGGGGTTATGAGTTGGAGGCGTGAATGCGACCATAGGTACCCTTATGTTAGATGAGACAGAGAAGCTCATGGTGTCCTATAGGTTTAAGGAAATTAGCATTACGCTCGTCCATGATTACTTGATGCACTTTAGTGGTAGGTCTGAGAGAGACTACCTGTGGTTTCAGCGTCCGATCGAGTGGAAATGGATTGCCACGTGAGCAAACTAATCAGCTGCAATACACTATGCATATGAAATAAATGTGCTATCCTATGCTTTAAATATTAATAGAGTGAGTGTTAAATAAGTATATACACTAGCAAAGTAAATAAGTAACATAATGGCAGACGTAAAACATTATTTTAGCTCAGCATAAATACACTTCAAAGTAAGTACCCAATTGCAGATGTGGAACTGACACAACAGCAGAGGACCAATAAGTAGATTTAGTAATCAACTAAACGTAGTGTGTTTTGAACACTCACAACTGTACTATTACCAAAAGTTACTCACATGTACTAAGAAGCTGAGAAAACAACCACTAATCATACCCATACTATCTCTAAGATTAAGGTAATCAAAGATGAGTCAGCTAAGTGAATAAAATACAAAGGTGTCAGTGAATGTACCGAGCATTGGTTCAGTGTTCCGGCCCAGAAATAATAAATTCAAATTAAATATGATTTATAATTGTATGCCTTGTTGTTGTTGTTGTGGTCTTCAGTCCTGAGACTGGTTTGATGCAGCTCTCCATGCTACTCTATCCTGTGCAAGCTTCTTCATCTCCCAGTACCTACTGCAACCTACATCCTTCTGAATCTGTTTAGTGTATTCATCTCTTGGTCTCCCTCTACGATTTTTACCCTCCACGCTGCCCTCCAATGCTAAATTTGTGATCCCTTGATGCCTCAAAACATGTCCTACCAACCGATCCCTTCTTCTAGTCAAGTTGTGCCACAAACTTCTCTTCTCCCCACTCCTATTCAGTACCTCCTCATTAATTACGTGATCTACCCACCTTATCTTCAGCATTCTTCTGTAGCACCACATTTCGAAAGCTTCTATTCTCTTCTTGTCCAAACTAGTTATCGTCCATGTTTCACTTCCATACATGGCTACACTCCATACAAATACTTTCAGAAACGACTTCCTGACACTTAAATCTATACTTGATGTTAACAAATTTCTCTTCTTCAGAAACGATTTCCTTGCCATTGCCAGTCTACATTTTGTATCCTCTCTACTTCGACCATCATCAGTTATTTTACTCCCTAAATAGCAAAACTCCTTTACTACTTTAAGTGTCTCATTTCCTAACCTAATTCCCTCAGCATCACCCGACTTAATTTGACTACATTCCATTATCCTCGTTTTGCTTTTGTTGATGTTCATCTTATATCCTCCTTTCAAGACACTGTCCATTCCGTTCAACTGCTCTTCCAAGTCCTTTGCTGTCTCTGACAGAATTACAATGTCATCGGCGAACCTCAAAGTTTTTACTTCTTCTCCATGGATTTTAATACCTACTCCGAATTTTTCTTTTGTTTCCTTTACTGCTTGCTCAATATACAGATTGAATAACATCGGGGAGAGGCTACAACCCTGTCTCACACCTTTCCCAACCACTGCTTCCCTTTCATGCCCCTCGACTCTTATAACTGCCATCTGGTTTCTGTACAAATTGTAAATAGCCTTTCGCTCCCTATATTTTACCCCTGCCACCTTCAGAATTTGAAAGAGAGTATTCCAGTTAACATTGTCAAAAGCTTTCTCTAAGTCAACAAATGCTAGAAACGTAGGTTTGCCTTTTCTTAATCTAGCTTCTAAGATAAGTCGTAAGGTCAGTATTGCCTCACGTGTTCCAACATTTCTACGGAATCCAAACTGATCTTCCCCGAGGTCGGCTTCTACCAGTTTTTCCATTCGTCTGTAAAGTATTCGCGTTAGTATTTTGCAGCTGTGACTTATTAAACTGATAGTCCGGTAATTTTCACATCTGTCAACACCTGCTTTCTTTGGGATTGGAATTATTATATTCTTCTTGAAGTCTGAGGGTATTTCGCCTGTCTCATACATCGTGCTCACCAGATGGTAGAGTTTTGTCATGACTGGCTCTCCCGAGGCCATCAGTAGTTCTAATGGAATGTTGTCTACCCCCGGGGCCTTGTTTCGACTCAGGTCTTTCAGTGCTCTGTCAAACTCTTCACGCAGTATCTTATCTCCCATTTCGTCTTCATCTACATCCTCTTCCATTTCCATAATATTGTCCTCAAGTACATCGCCCTTGTATAAACCCTCTATATACTCCTTCCACCTTTCTGCCTTCCCTTCTTTGCTTAGAACTGGGTTGCCATCTGAGCTCTTGATATTCATACAAATGATTCTCTTCTCTCCAAAGGTCTCTTTAATTTTCCTGTAGGCAGTATCTATCTTACCCCTAGTGAGACAAGTCTCTATATCCTTACATTTGTCCTCTAGCCATCCCTGCTTAGCCATTTTGCACTTCCTGTCGATCTCATTTTTGAGACGCTTGTATTCCTTTTTGCCTGCTTCATTTACTGCATTTTTATATTTTCTCCTTTCATCAATTAAATTCAATATTTCTTCTGTTACCCAAAGATTTCTATTAGCCCTCGTCTTTTTACCTACTTGATCCTCTGCTGCCTTCACTACTTCATCCCTCAGAGCTACCCATTCTTCTTCTACTGTATTTCTTTCCCCCATTCCTGTCAATTGTTCCCTTATGCTCTCCCTGAAACTCTCTACAACCTCTGGTTCTTTCAGTTTATCCAGGTCCCATCTCCTTAAATTCCCACCTTTTTGCAGTTTCTTCAGTTTCAATCTGCAGTTCATAACCAATAGATTGTGGTCAGAATCCACATCTGCCCCAGGAAATGTCTTACAATTTAAAACCTGGTTCCTAAATCTCTGTCTTACCATTATATAATCTATCTGATACCTTTTAGTATCTCCAGGATTCTTCCAGGTATACAACCTTCTTTTATGATTCTTGAACCAAGTGTTAGCTATGATTAAGTTGTGCTCTGTGCAAAATTCTACAAGGCGGCTTCCTCTTTCATTCCTTCCCCCCAATCCATATTCACCTACTATGTTTCCTTCTCTCCCTTTTCCTACTGACGAAGTCCAGTCACCCATGACTATTAAATTTTCGTCTCCCTTCACTACCTGAATAATTTCTTTTATCTCGTCATACATTTCATCAATTTCTTCGTCATCTGCAGAGCTAGTTGGCATATAAACTTGAACTACTGTAGTAGGCATGGGCTTTGTGTCTATCTTGGCCACAATAATGCGTTCACTATGCTGTTTGTAGTAGCTAACCCGCACTCCTATTTTTTTATTCATTATTAAACCTACTCCTGCATTACCCCTATTTGATTTTGTATTTATAACCCTGTAATCACCTGACCAAAAGTCTTGTTCCTCCTGACACCGAACTTCACTAATTCCCACTATATCTAATTTTAACCTATCCATTTCCCTTTTTAAATTTTCTAACCTACCTGCCCGATTAAGGGATCTGACATTCCACGCTCCGATCCGTAGAACGCCAGTTTTCTTTCTCCTGATAACGACGTCCTCCTGAGTAGTCCCCGCCCGGAGATCCGAATGGGGGACTATTTTACCTCCGGAATATTTTACCCAAGAGGACGCCATCATCATTTAATCATACAGTAGAGCTGCATGTCCTCGGGAAAAATTACGGCTGTAGTTTCCCCTTGCTTTCAACCGTTCGCAGTACCAGCACAGCAAGGCCGTTTTCGTTAATGTTACAAGGCCAGATCAGTCAGTCATCCAGACTGTTGCCCCTGCAACTACTGAAAAGGCTGCTGCCCCTCTTCAGGAACCACATGTTTGTCTGGCCTCTCAACAGATACCCCTCCGTTGTGGTTGCACCTACGGTACGGCCATCTGTATCACTGAGGCACGCAAGCCTCCCCACCAACGGCAAGGTCCATGGTTCATGGGGGGATTGTATGCCTTAGGAGCATAAATTTTCTCTAGTACGTGACTAACGGCGTTTTGGGCCATTTGTTTTCCGATTTTATGACAATTAAGTAACCACGAGAGCAATACTGAAAAAGTTCTGTTAACTTTGTTCCAGCAAAAATTGAAAGCTAAAATGTATATATCCCCATTTCATTGTGACCCACCCTTAGATATTAAGTGAACAGAGTCTGAGGCACTCTTTTTGTTTGTTCTACAGGACAAACCAGATAATGGCAGCCTGGTAGCTGCGTGAAAGCGTGGAGTGACTTGGACACAACTCACAGTGACCCCTCCCCTTTCCCCATGTAATTTAGAGTGATCGAGAAGGACGCACACCATAGCAACTTCCCCTCCTCTACCCTTGTGAATGGAAGTGTAGGACGCCAGCCAAAGCGGCTACAACCACGTGTGTAAAAATCATTTGTGAAAATTTTCTTTCATGTTTAGAAAAAACTGCTAAGAAATAATCATCTGTTTATGTATCATGTCATTTTCTTTGAATTTGTGTATGTAAAAATGTATTTAATGTATTTAATGGATCTAAGATTTTCATAATTTTTCAATTTGTATGTGTTTATTTGTCTAAGGCAATATGTATGCCAAAAGATTTCATTGACTTTGCTTAAAATTTTGAGTAATGACATTGTTTAAAAGGCAGTGAACATGCCCACAATTTAAATAATTAATGTAGGTAATCAGTTTTCTTTTAATGTTTCTACATGTTTACATTTCAATTTTGATTTTTCATAGGGAGTTAAACTGTACTCTTGCTTCCCTTTTTGTAATTAAATTTTTTTTTCATTCATTAACAGTCATAAACAAAAAATTTAAGTAGAGGGTGATGTAGGGAAGCAGCCTACTCACACTGTAGTAAATTCACATCAGTTTCCATTGTGTGCCAGTCAGTCTGCTGTAACTAGCTCTGACGTCATAAATGTTGCGCAATACCTTAAAAATCAAGCAAATGACCTAAAACTTTTATAGCTTGTCAGAAATAATACTAAATTAATGTGTGTTAAATATCAGTTCGATAAGTTAAGCCATTTCCGTAATTTGGACGTTTTTCTGCAAAAATAATTGGCGCAACAGAAAAGAGCTAGAGACTTCAAAATTTATATTTAGATTCAGCTTTCATAATGATTTAATAAAAACTGTACTTTGGATTTCACAAATTAAGATTTTAGTGGAAATTCATGATTTTGTGGTTTTCGTCTCAATACTGAAAGAAGCAAGATAGATTAAGTAGGTTAGTAATTAAGGCTAGGATGTTTAGATTTAAATAGGTTGGAGGTCCGCTATGACTATGAAGATGTGTGAAGTTTCTTTTGAATACCTATAAAATTCTAGCAATAGCGGATCTCAAAAGGGACAGTTCAGAGCTCATCTGCTGCGTGCAGTGCAATTAAATTAATTCTCTCGCCCACAATACTTAACTTAGCCACGTCAAAATTTTATTATCAATACTTACCTGCGTGCTGAATGCACATTTAAATTAAGAGCTTAATCGGCCATCAGCAAGAGAAGCTATGATTTATTATGTGACTTGAAGTGGTGCGTTACTAGCACAGCGGCTAGTCGGGACAGCCGATTTGATCAGGCGTTCCCTTAGCCGTCTGCACCGCGGATTTATATATAAGAGCGCTGCGCGAAGAAGGAAGGCCCCAGTTCTCTCCAGACGCTGAATGACACGCCACCTGTGTCGGCAGTCGCGTCGCGCCGGTATCACTGCTACTAACAGCCTCGGATGCCGTATTCAGTTACTCTTTATGCGCGTAACCATGAAATCATTTCAAGTGATTTTCATTTTCTAGCTTCAGTTTGCGTATTGTCGTATTTTCACGTGCCGTCGCGGGACAGACATTCTACCAATTATTTAGCGTGGCGTTTGATGAAATACTCTCATCAAATTATGGCGAGCATTCTTATTAACATCTAATTCGGACCTTTATAGTTGCATCAGCGCATTAGACTCTGAACTGCTCTGTTAGTAGGTTGAAAGGATATTTGTATTTTACCAGTGAATTTCAGAATATACTCAACTATTTTGAAAAATCGTGTTTGATTATAAATTCCGGACAATCTCCTGATTCCTCAGAGCTACAAGCTGCAGCTATAATAGATTTCTCAGGTGAAGTGGGCACTAGGAACTCTTTTTACAAGCTTCACGTTTTATTAAAATCGCTTTCTGGGGGCTAACACGTAAATATAGAGCCAGTGTTGAGAACGGCGAAAGACAGCTTTAACAACATGCTAAAAACCAGAAACGGATTCAACATTGCAAACTTTTATACAGCAACTACAATATTTCCCAATTCTTACTGGCCGCCCCACAACAGGATGAGGCAGAAGTCTGGATACATCCCTATAAAGGACAAACGGTGTGAAGAACCATCATGGTGTCTGGTATGGGGTGTCTGTAAGTGGGGGCACAACTTGTACGAGTTATGGTGACAGCGGCAGCCATCTTACAATCCGCCATGTTGGCTTCTGTTACGTATTTCGAATGGAAAAGGAGTCATGTGGTACATGGTTTTCAGTTGACTCTTTTCACAGAAGTACGCATGTGAAATCTGTTTTACGCTATCTTTATTTGTGCAGAAGTGATGACCTGCTAAAGTTAGAAATTGCATGAATGTGATCAATTTTATTTATTGTTGCAGGTGATTCACAATGGCACTTACACAGCAGGAACGCATTGAAATTATGTTAATGAGTGGCGGACAAAGTACCAGAGTCATTGCTGCTGACTTTAGTGGCCGGCATCCTAAGAGAAATGACATTTCACATACAACAGTATCCAAGTTTTTAGACAAATTTAGTGCAACAGGTTCTGTGGCGGACACGATCAGCCGTCGACGAGGAGACGCGATTCAGTCTTCAGTGGCTTCCCAGGTGTCTAGGAGATTGTGTCGACATGCTAAGTAATGAAAATCTGGGAAGATGGTAAAATCTGGATGTTGGTCCTTCCAGTTGAAATCTCCGCCGATAATTATGTGCTCATATCAATTTCAGTGCTCTAGTAGTAGGTCTATGCCGGAAGGTGCATAGACATTCACTACTATGATCCCGTGCACTATAAGTGTTAGGCCTGCTGCTGGGTGGAATGAAGTGACGTCTTCTACTGCAATGCTGTCGGGTGCGAAAATCGCTTCTCTACTATCTACGTTGGCGGCGGTAGTGACGTATGCAGTACAACCGTAAAAATCGGACCAAATCTCCGTCTGTAGCTTTCGGAACAGGGCAATGTTTAAGTCCGCTGGTCGTAACTTTTCACGTAACAACTGAAGTTTCATGCACGAACGGATGATATTTAAATTGATGCTGACAATTCTATACGCCTGTTGGGGCAGCACGCTGCCGTGAGCTCTCATATCGGGAAGAACGAATGTAGTAGCGTCTTAAGCGTTGTCGGTCTCCTTGGTTCACCGGGACGGCTTGTGGCATTTCTTCGTCTGGTGAAGGTTCAGGAACAACGTCATCCGCCCACAAAACGGGGCAGCCAGGTTGGATCGGGGCTGATACACGAAGAGCCGTTGTTATCAGGGTGCCCATGCTGCGGCTTGGGAAACGTTGCCGTTGGGGTCTTCGGGACGTTGCCGTGTTCCGGAGTCACTCAGCAAATTGTCCTGCCCGTGATGAGGGTGAGTACCGGCAACTGCGCATGTCACCTCCTTCTGGGAATCATCTACTGGGCACGTGTCTGATTCCTCCTGGAAGCACGACTCCTACTCTGACGCCGATGTCATCTTCCTCTTCTTGTGTCGTTTTGGTAATTGTGCAGACAACGTCGTAGGTAGGGCGACTATAGCTTTGTGTAGTCATGTTGGGTACTAATAAACCGCTTCAGCTGTATTTAATCCTTTGTTTTTGGATCACTACCGGTTTCGTGGAACTAAAAGCCACGTCTTCAGGTGAACATATAACTCTCTAATATAACATAATACACACATCAAAAAATTTCTTGCATCACCCCGGTTCCCAGAACTCCTCAAGATAGACGTTGACTGTGGATATTTTATCGCAGACACAGTCCCTTTGACCCGCACAAAGATGTAAACAACCATACATAAGCAGCACCTATTAGTCGGAGGGGGTTCGACAGCCGATCAGTTCCAGTCATTCCATCAGGAAGGAGGTACACGGCTCATGTTGTCTGTAGTTCAAGCATGCCTAAACGGTTAATACCGCGGTTCGATCGCGTACGCATTGTTACCTTGTGCCAGGAAGGGCTCTCAGCAAGGGAAGAGTCCAGGTGTCTTGGAGTGAACCAAAGCGATGTTGTTCAGACATGGAGGAGATTCAGAGAGACAGGAACTGTCGATAACATGCCTCGCTTATGCCGCCCAAGGGCTACCACTGCAGAGGACGACCGCTACCTTTGAATTATGGCTTGAGGAACATGACAGAAACGCCACCATTTTCAATAATGCTTTTTGTGCAGCCACAGGACGTCGTGTTACGACTCAAAGTGTGCGCAATAGGCTGCAAGATGCCCAACTTCTCTCCCTACATCCATGACGAGGTCTGTATTTGCAACGACGACACCATGCAGCTCGGTACAGATGGGCCCAACAACATGCCGAATGGACCGGTCATGGTTGGCATCACGTTCTCTTCACTGATGAGTGTTGCATATGCCTTCAACCAGACAATCGTCGCAGACGTGTTTGGAGGCAACCCGGTCAGGCACTGTCCAGCGAGTGCAGCAAGGTTGAGGCTCCCTGCTGTTTTGGGGTGCATTATGTGGGGCCCACGTACGCCCCTGCTGGTGGTAATGTAAGGCGCCGTAACGACAGTACAATACTTGAATGCCACCCTCTGACCGATAGTGCAACAATATCGGCTGCATATTGGCAAGGCATGCGTCTTCATGGACGACAATTCGTCTTGTGAATGACTTCCGTCAGGACAATGACATCGCTCGACTAGAGTGACCAACATGTTCTCCAGACATGAACCCTATCGAACATGACTGGGTTAGAGTGAAAACGGCTGATTATGGACGATGTGACCCACCAACCACTCTGATGAGTCTACGCCGAATCGCCATTGAGGAGTGGGACTATCTGGACCAACAGTGCCTTGATGAACTTGTGGATAGTATGCCACGACGAATACAGGCATGCATAAATGCAAGAGACGTGATACTGAGTATTAGAGGTACCGGTGTGTGCAGCAATCTGGACCAACACCTCTGAAGGTCTCGCTGTATGGTGGTACAACATGCAATGTGTCGTTTTCATGAGCAATAAAAAGGACGGAAGTGATGTTTATGTTGATCGCTATTCCAATTTTCTGTACAGATTCCGGAACTCTCGGAACTGAGGTGATGCAAAACTTTTTTTGATGTGTGTGTATAACGCTCTAATGTTTTAGTTATATGTTCACAGGAAGACGTGGCCGCTAGTGCCACGAAACCGGTAGTGATCCAATAGCAGAGGACTAAATTTAGTTGAAGCGGTTTATAATTACTGGAGATAACTTTATTTGTGCGGATGTGGTTCAGAGTCGTTTTGTAGTGTTGCGGAATAGTAAAGAGTTGGAAACGTGGAATATTGTCAAAGTTTCGTTGCCTATGCCGAGAGCCAGAGGCAGTAGGTTAGCCAAGAGGTAAGAGGATTCCACATATATCGGAATGTGTCGTCACGCAGGGGCAGTGGCCTGGTTACACACAACAGGCGAGAGAGAATTGCTTAGCACGCGAGTTTGTGTTAGACGGAGACTTTCGTAGAGTGCAAGACAGAGGTATAGCGTCAGCTGTAGTGCATTTCATAATTTCGCGTAAGTCTGCCGTAACAACACGTAACTCTGTCACAAGAACACCTAAGGGGCGAGTACGACAGATAAATCAGCAGTGTAAGTGGAACGAATGCGTTCATTACAAACGAGCATGACGTCAGGACGTCGCTCGTGCTTCCTTTAAATACGCCAGCTTTGATACCAACAAGGCACTTGGAGTTAGAATTGCAGTTAGATGTGTACTGGTCGCTGCGTAGCGCTCAGCTCGGTGATCGACATGTTACTCTTTACTAAGGAGATGTTGCAGTAAGGGCGGCCCATCCAGCAGCAGACGTGAGGGGACAGTACCAGCTCTGGTCCTCTCTGCTGCCGCTGTCAATCATCAACCCAGGATTAGCAGACATCGCGGCAGACTCGCTCGCCGCCAATGCTGACCACATCAGTGAGCCGTCGCCGAGATCGTGCGGGGCCTAGGCCCTGTGCATCCGCCGTCACAACCGGGTGAGTCGATGACGCTGGGGGATTGCAGCCCGTTCCGCCCGTCCACCGCTGACGAGCCACCATGAAGAGCAGGGGAAGACGGGGTGGGATAGAGTACACTCCGCACTACGAGAACGCTTCTCGTGCCGACAGTGCCGGGACTCCAACCCAGAGCCTCCTGTCCGCCGCCGAGCCGGCCGGCCAGCCGGGCGCCACCTGCCACGCGCGGCCGAAGTAAGGGCATTCCACTGCTACGTCACAGCACGCGGCGCTGCGCTAGCAAGACTGGTGCGGCTCGGAGCTGGTGCCATCGCTCCGAGTCAGAAAGGACGTTGATATCACCAAGCTCAGCCAGCCTGTGTTACGCGGGCCACATTGTACTCGGCGGGAATAAAGGTGTCATTAATTAATAACGTTTCTTTGGCGTTTCTGACGCGTCCACAGTCATTTCCTAGCATCCTGTCAACTGGAGAGGTCACCGCTCGGCTTCCAGTCCACCGTAGGCGACCGGGACCACCGGGGCGCCTACAGTAGGACGGGATGGGATCGCGACCTTCAGAAACGAAGGCGGCAATAGGCAGAACCATGGCATCTCCTTCACGTCTGTCAAGATCTTCATCCGGCATCGGGATCTCCGAGGGAGGGACGGTCGCCGTTGTAGACGGTCAGCCTCGTCCTGTCTCTGCAGGCTGTGAAAGATCGTGTGGAAGTTTCTGTACAGGCATCTGAAGGTTATCGAGTCTCAGTGCCTCGGCGTGGGTATGTAGAATGGATATCATAGTCGGAAGGGGAGAAGCTACATCGGTTCGTAGCTGCATAATTCTGCGTTGGAAGCATTCATTACTCACATGTCTTTCTTTACCACATGTACACTCCTGGAAATGGAAAAAAGAACACATTGACACCGGTGTGTCAGACCCACCATACTTGCTCCGGACACTGCGAGAGGGCTGTACAAGCAATGATCACACGCACGGCACAGCGGACACACCAGGAACCGCGGTGTTGGCCGTCGAATGGCGCTAGTTGCGCAGCATTTGTGCACCGCCGCCGTCAGTGTCAGCCAGTTTGCCGTGGCATACGGAGCTCCATCGCAGTCTTTAACACTGGTAGCATGCCGCGACAGCGTGGACGTGAACCGTATGTGCAGTTGACGGACTTTGAGCGAGGGCGTATAGTGGGCATGCGGGAGGCCGGGTGGACGTACCGCCGAATTGCTCAACACGTGGGGCGTGAGGTCTCCACAGTACATCGATGTTGTCGACAGTGGTCGGCGGAAGGTGCACGTGCCCGTCGACCTGGGTCCGGACCGCAGCGACGCACGGATGCACGCCAAGACCGTAGGATCCTACGCAGTGCCGTCGGGGACCGCACCGCCACTTCCCAGCAAATTAGGGACACTGTTGCTCCTGGGGTATCGGCGAGGACAATTCGCAACCGTCTCCATGAAGCTAGCTACGGTCCCGCACACCGTTAGGCCGTCCTCCGCTCACGCCCCAACATCGTGCAGCCCGCCTCCAGTGGTGTCGCGACAGGCGTGAATGGAGGGAGGAATGGAGACGTGTCGTCTTCAGCGATGAGAGTCGCTTCTGCCTTGGTGCCAATGATGGTCGTATGCGTGTTTGGCGCCGTGCAGGTGAGCGCCACAATCAGGACTGCATACGACCGAGGCACACAGGGCCAACACCCGGCATCATGGTGTGGGGAGCGATCTCCTACACTGGCCGTACACCACTGGTGATCGTCGAGGGGACACTGAATAGTGCACGGTACATCCAAACCGTCATCGAACCCATCGTTCTACCATTCTTAGACCGGCAAGGGAACTTGCTGTTCCAACAGGACAATGCACGTCCGCATGTATCCCGTGCCACCCAACGTGCTCTAGAAGGTGTAACTACCCTGGCCAGCAAGATCTCCGGATCTGTCCCCCATTGAGCATGTTTGGGACTGGATGGAGCGTCGTCTCACGCGGTCTGCACGTCCAGCACGAACGCTGGTCCAACTGAGGCGCCAGGTGGAAATGGCATGGCAAGCCGTTCCACAGGACTACATCCAGCATCTCTACGATCGTCTCCATGGGAGAATAGCAGCCTGCATTGCTGCGAAAGGTGGATATACACTGTACTAGTGCCGACATTGTGCATGCTCTGTTGCCTGTGTCTATGTGCTTGTGGTTCTGTCAGTGTGATCATGTGATGTATCTGACCCCAGGAATGTGTCAATAAAGTTTCCCCTTCCTGGGACAATGAATTCACGGTGTTCTTATTTCAGTTTCCAGGAGTGTATAATAGGTCTTTGGCTGCCTATCGTATATGACTATGGCCCTGCAACCGCCAATGGAGAGGTTGGACGGGACATGTTTCATTAGCGGATTTAACGCACTCCGTTCAAAACTGGGTATGTAGCGAAGTGTGCCCATTTCTCTGCTACATGCCCCAGTACTGTTCCGTAAGGGCGCAGTGCCGCCAGCGCGTGTTCTGCCGGCATTTCGAACGGAATTTCGAAGGTACGAATCGTGCATAATCCCAGGCCGATGCAGGCGTCAGAATGCTGGAATTTGAGACCATCTTTTGTCCGTTCTGTGATCTTGTCGCAAGCTTCGTCGTTTGTCAATCTGAGGTAAACCACGCTACTAGCGATGGGCAGGTGTGTTCCTATCGTATCTTCACGGGGGATTTTCACTTCGTCACGTAGGAACTGATGACCGGCGAATGATCTTGATCGTGCATATTCGCTCGAAAACGTGCGTCTCAATGCGGATTTACCATAACATTGACCATCTGTCGTTGATCGTAACAAGCGCAATAAACGCAGTGAAGTGAACAAGCGCGAGGCACTCTGCGGCGAGGAAGCTCACGGTTTCGAGTCTCGGTCCGGCAAACACTTTTAATCTGTCAGGAAGTTTCCTTTGGACAGTGAAAAATTCGTTCTGGCATTAACCTGTTACGAACCTAGCAGCATATCTCTCGATTCTTTCAGTCTCAGCCGGCCGCGGTGGTCTCGCGGTTCTAGGCGCGCAGTCCGGAACCGTGCGACTGCTACGGTCGCAGGTTCGAATCCTGCCTCGGGCATGGATGTGTGTGATGTCCTTAGGTTAGTTAGGTTTAAGTAGTTCTAAGTTCTAGGGGACTGATGACCACAGCAGTTGAGTCCCATAGTGCTCAGAGCCATTTTTTTCAGTCTCAACTGTCGCACCAAATTGATACACATTCCAAAGACTGAAGCAGTAATCTAGAACTGGTAGCACTAGCATCTTGTAGTTAGCTCCCTTTACGTTTGCAGAAATTTTCCTGATCTCTCGCATCAATAGCAGTACTGTTTAAATTGTTTTTCATTTCCATACGTTCATCCAATACGATAATTTTCTGTAGTCAACAGCATGTTCAGCGTACAGTGTAATAATGTTGCCAATATTAATTAATGAATAGTTAACGTATATTAATATCATTCGAGAGTCCTGTTATGCTTTCTTGGACCACACCCGTTGTTATTTTCGTTTCTGCTGTACATTTACCGTTCAGTGTTACGCACTTATTGGTCGGAAACGCAAGAAAATAAACTTACTGTTATGAATGATACGGAACACTTCGCTGCTTCCCTATGATTTATTAATAATACTTCCCGATCTCTTACGAAAAAATAAACTTTCTGTGAGAGCACTCTTCGTTTTACAGTTCATCCCATATAGCACTTCATCAGGTACAATTTTAATTAACAAAACCGGCGTAATAATCTGATTATGAAGGTGGAGATTTTGACGTTGGAGGATCTTTAGCTAAAACTCAATAGAAAAACAGTAAAGTCTTCGCATCGGGTCATGCTTACTGCTTCAAGAGTATGTTCCGTTCTGACACCGACAATACTGTTCGAAGCCTTTGTTCTCTACTGTGCATACGAAGCCGATAAACCCTTGACAATACAATGGAACATATCGGCCGGCTTTAGTCAATGTGGCCCATGTACCGTGTACTGGAATCCCTAGAATTATGTTGCAGCTGTGCAGAATTTATTGCAGTCGTTCCTGTATTACGGGAAGAGCAGTTTGAGCTCCAGGATTACACTGTGGGCACTCTGTTTAAAGAGTGAGGCCAGGCCACTTTTATAGATGTGTGCCAAAGTTGTTCTGACGTCAACGTATGTCCCATGACATTTCATCAGCCAAGCTGTTTCCCTGCTGCTGATGCTGTGGAGAGTGTCACTCTGTAATTCAGAAACATGTGTCTTAAACAATTGTCGTCGAAATGTATATTAATCGGAAATAACTGTACATTCTTTGTTAGGAAAACATTTCATAACACTTTCATTCCAGTCTGCCTTATCAATTAAGTAGACTGTGATTACTTTACTTAATAAATACGAAAACGCAATGATTCCGAAATACTTCAGCCGAAACAAAATGTAGAAGTGTGTAACTAAACACGAGAATTGTAATTTATTATCCTTAATAGTAAACACAGAATTAAGAAATCTTGACTGTAGTCCGCTTTCAGTACATCCGAATATTTCAAAATGGTTCAAATGGCTCTAAGCACTATGGGACTTAACATCTGAGGTCATCATTCCTCCGAGTCAGAACTACATAAACCTAACTAACCTAAGGGCATCACACACATCCATGCCCGAGGCAGGATCCGAACCTGCGACCGTAGCAGCAGCGCGGTTCTGGACTGAAGCATCTAGAACCGCTCGGCCCCAGCGGCCGGCTCCGAATATTTGGTAGAATGTATAATCAGTATTCGTATTTAAGTGAATTTAATTAATTGAACTGCCAAAAATATGGTCGCCATTCCTAAAACTGGACTACATGCATATGAACCAATTCGTTATTATTATAATTCGATTCTCGGAACAGTTACACTCGTACTAATAACACCTGTCAGAAACACATGTGCCAAAAACATTTCACGTATGTTGGTTGGTTGGTTATCTTTGGGGAAGAGACCAAACAGCGAGGTCATCGCTCTCATAGGATTAAGGAAGGAAGTTGGCCATGCCCTTTCAAAGGAACCATCCCGGTATTTGCCTGGAGCGATATATGGAAATCACGGAAAAACCTAAATCAAGAAGGCCGGACGCGGAGTTGAACCGTCGTCCTCCCGAATGCGAGTCCAGTGTGCAAACCACTGCGCCACCGCGCACGCTTTCACGTAGGTGATGGATAAATATACTTACGACAGCCTTCAGAACCATAAATTTAGAAACACTTAATGTGATGATAAACATAATGCTGAATAAATCGCCAATTGCTGTTTGTAATAAGTTAATGATGACACTGTGTGAGCACTCTGTAACTCTTCTTGTTATATATTCTTTCAAATGAAACTTTTTATTCATCAAACTATCACACTTTAGTAGTCACCAACTGAGATATTAGTATTTTTTTCATAAAAACACAAAGAAGGAATACAAAGATTAGTATAACTAGATTAAGCACAGAATTAATGATTGTCATCAAAACAATAGGAAGGTGTTGGGAGTTGTACTTTTCTAACTCTTCATGTAACCTTTACCTTCAAAACTTCTGTAATTAGCGCTATTATTCATGTTTTGAACAACGAGTAATTTACTTAGAAACTACACTCCTGGAAATGGAAAAAAGAACACATTGACACCGGTGTGTCAGACCCACCATACTTGCTCCGGACACTGCGAGAGGGCTGTACAAGCAATGATCACACGCACGGCACAGCGGACACACCAGGAACCGCGGTGTTGGCCGTCGGATGGCGCTAGCTGCGCAGCATTTGTGCACCGCCGCCGTCAGTGTCAGCCAGTTTGCCGTGGCATACGGAGCTCCACCGCAGTCTTTAACACTGGTAGCATGCCGCGACAGCGTGGACGTGAACCGTATGTGCAGTTGACGGACTTTGAGCGAGGGCGTATAGTGGGCATGCGGGAGGCCGGGTGGACGTACCGCCGAATTGCTCAACACGTGGGGCGTGAGGTCTCCACAGTACATCGATGTTGTCGCCAGTGGTCGGCGGAAGGTGCACGTGCCCGTCGACCTGGGACCGGACCGCAGCGACGCACGGATGCACGCCAAGACCGTAGGATCCTACGCAGTGCCGTAGGGGACCGCACCGCCACTTCCCAGCAAATTAGGGACACTGTTGCTCCTGGGGTATCGGCGAGGACCATTCGCAACCGTCTCCATGAAGCTGGGCTACGGTCCCGCACACCGTTAGGCCGTCTTCCGCTCACGCCCCAACATCGTGCAGCCCGCCTCCAGTGGTGTCGCGACAGGCGTGAATGGAGGGACGAATGGAGACGTGTCGTCTTCAGCGATGAGAGTCGCTTCTGCCTTGGTGCCAATGATGGTCGTATGCGTGTTTGGCGCCGTGCAGGTGAGCGCCACAATCAGGACTGCATACGACCGAGGCACACAGGGCCAACACCCGGCATCATGGTGTGGGGAGCGATCTCCTACACTGGCCGTACACCACTGGTGATCGTCGAGGGGACACTGAATAGTGCACGGTACATCCAAACCGTCATCGAACCCATCGTTCTACCATTCCTAGACCGGCAAGGGAACTTGCTGTTCCAACAGGACAATGCACGTCCGCATGTATCCCGTGCCACCCAACGTGCTCTAGAAGGTGTAAGTCAACTACCCTGGCCAGCAAGATCTCCGGATCTGTCCCCCATTGAGCATGTTTGGGACTGGATGAAGCGTCGTCTCACGCGGTCTGCACGTCCAGCACGAACGCTGGTCCAACTGAGGCGCCAGGTGGAAATGGCATGGCAAGCCGTTCCACAGGACTACATCCAGCATCTCTACGATCGTCTCGATGGGAGAATAGCAGCCTGCATTGCTGCGAAAGGTGGATATACACTGTACTAGTGCCGACATTGTGCATGCTCTGTTGCCTGTGTCTATGTGCCTGTGGTTCTGTCAGTGTGATCATGTGTTGTGTCTGACCCCAGGAATGTGTCAATAAAGTTTCCCCTTCCTGGGACAATGAATTCACGGTGTTCTTATTTCCATTTTCCAGGAGTGTATATGAACTTTAAAATTGAGAAAATGTTCTTTCTGAACATTTATCACTTAAACGAGCATAGCATGATACTCATAATACAGGACAGATGGATTAGTATCCTGTTCGAGGTAACAATGACTTGTGAAAGTAAATAAATGTAAACGTCGTGTTACTAGGGCCTCCCGTCGCGTAGACCATTCGCCGGGTGCAAGTCTTTCGATTTGACGCCACTTCGGCGACTTGCGCGTCGATGGGGATGAGATGATGATGATTAGGACAACATAACACCCAGTCCCTGAGCGGAGAAAATCTCCTATCCAGTCGGGAATCGAACCCGGGCCCTTAGGATCGACATTCTGTCGCGCTGACCACTCAGCTACCGGGGACGGACCATTGTGAAAGTGAACACCAGTCAATAAGGTACTTTTCATTCAAAATTATATTGTTTGTGAACATATTGCAAAACAATGGCAAGCCTTGTACACAACTCTTAATCCGTAGTGATTTAATCTTATAATTTTACTAATGCAGAAGGGAAGTAGTAGCAGGGCAACTACAATGTTCCATACTTCCACAGTGTAATAGTTCGATCTCCGATGATTGCGTATCTAATAGTTGCTTTTGCCCAGAGATCACTACCACTAGGCAGCACTTTCCCGCGTAGATGTCTTTGTGAGCCATACCAGGCAGACAGTATACTGTGCCCCTTGTACATTACAGCGCGATTCCCAACCACAAGAACTTGGTGCTTTCCTGTATGTCCCACCAGCGACATTGGATTTTGTATCAGCTTCTCGTAAGTCCACCACTTATTTCCTTCGACTGCCACAAGTCGACTCCTCCAAAGCCAGAGAGCTGATCTACCACTCAGACTATTTCAGCCTAAGTCCCTGACAGTGTCAATGCACCTACTAAGAAATTTACACAAAATATTGTTTTCACATAATATTGCAGACACAAACGTTTCCACAGTTTATATACAGTTCACAGACTCAGACTACGCATGGGCAGTTGGGATCGACATATTCCGTCCTGGTGGGATAACACCCGAAAGCAGCCAGAAGTTGTTTAGTCAGACCCAATATTTTAAACGTCTTCAACAGTCGTGACCCACGACCACTTGCGAGTAAACACATTCAGTCGTTCAGTAGGCTTCTTGAACAAAAGGGCTTTCCATAATGTCGCGTGATTTGCACGAAACATGCCACGGGGTGTTTATGTACGACTTGCAATGTCCACACGCGATATCTCCTAGAATAAATCACTTAAAAAGCTAAAAATTTCACAAAATACTCAACACTGAAGTCGCTTTTCACCATATACAAGAAAACCGATCAAACGCGCATATTTCTTCATTTTGGTACAAATTTGATCAGCTTGATTTTACATAGGTGTTTATCAGAAGACGGCTCTCGAGCGACTATGTCGACTCATCGATCTGAGGCACAAAGCCCTAATCAAACAGGTTAGGATGTTAAGCAACCAATCAGATCATCTCGAGCACTTCTCTATTCGCGCTATTTCTAATGTCAGCAGATCAGATTGCCACAAGTAATTTAGACTAGAAATTTCATAATTCCGAAAATAAATACAAATTAGTGAAAACAAAATGTGATTCCTTTCCACAAAATAACTAATAAATTTAATACTCCGTGCCCCTTCTGCCTACCTTTTACAAAACGAAGCTCACTCGGACACACGTCACATATTCCCTGCCACACAACAAATTTCTCGCGCATACATTTACGTAGTTTTACTAAAATATCACATTCTCACCTCACGTATGTACTCCATTCATTCTATCAGTCTCTCCAAAACATTCACGCAATCAACACACCATGAAATAATAATTTTCCAAAGTATTTTTAGTTATGTCAGAAATCCGTTGTAAAGAAAGTAAAGAAAATTCCAGGAAACTTGATTATGTGAACCTATCCTCTTGGCTGTAGTTTCAATTTATACTATAGATGAACACATTACAGTCCCTAATTCAAGTTTCACAATGACAGCACGGTTATTACGTATTTTAGGTAAAAATTTATATCTCCAAATGTATTGAAGTTATTGATTTGAAATTTTAGCAGTATGGTTGTGTTATCCATAGAATTTGGTACATTAACTTCTTCAGATCCATAGAGAGTGTGTGTAACGTATTGCACTCAGCATTTGTCAACTACACCGCTCGTCCGGCCCAGCAGCTGCGCTTTCAATGCAAGATGACGACTCGTGATACTTTGCTACGTTACAAACTGCTTTGCACTGTCACAAAGTGATCCTTTTTATAAGTGGCAATCAAGTGAAAACGAGACAGATGGAAAAGGTAAGTAGAGCGTTTGTTATTTTAGAAGTAATCGCCATAATTTTATATATATATATATATATATATATATATATATATATATATATACTCCTGGAAATGGAAAAAAGAACACATTGACACCGGTGTGTCAGACCCACCATACTTGCTCCGGACACTGCTAGAGGGCTGTACAAGCAATGATCACACGCACGGCACAGCGGACACACCAGGAACCGCGGTGTTGGCCGTCGAATGGCGCTAGCTGCGCAGCATTTGTGCACCGCCGCCGTCAGTGTCAGCCAGTTTGCCGTGGCATACGGAGCTCCATCGCAGTCTTTAACACTGGTAGCATGCCGCGACAGCGTGGACGTGAACCGTATGTGCAGTTGACGGACTTTGAGCGAGGGCGTATAGTGGGCATGCGGGAGGCCGGGTGGACGTACCGCCGAATTGCTCAACACGTGGGGCGTGAGGTCTCCACAGTACATCGATGTTGTCGCCAGTGGTCGGCGGAAGGTGCACGTGCCCGTCGACCTGGGACCGGACCGCAGCGACGCACGGATGCACGCCAAGACCGTAGGATCCTACGCAGTGCCGTAGGGGACCGCACCGCCACTTCCCAGCAAATTAGGGACACTGTTGCTCCTGGGGTATCGGCGAGGACCATTCGCAACCGTCTCCATGAAGCTGGGCTACGGTCCCGCACACCGTTAGGCCGTCTTCCGCTCACGCCCCAACATCGTGCAGCCCGCCTCCAGTGGTGTCGCGACAGGCGTGAATGGAGGGACGAATGGAGACGTGTCGTCTTCAGCGATGAGAGTCGCTTCTGCCTTGATGCCAATGATGGTCGTATGCGTGTTTGGCGCCGTGCAGGTGAGCGCCACAATCAGGACTGCATACGACCGAGGCACACAGGGCCAACACCCGGCATCATGGTGTGGGGAGCGAACTCCTACACTGGCCGTACACCACTGGTGATCGTCGAGGGGACACTGAATAGTGCACGGTACATCCAAACCTTCATCGAACCCATCGTTCTACCATTCCTAGACCGGCAAGGGAACTTGCTGTTCCAACAGGACAATGCACGGCCGCATGTATCCCGTGCCACCCAACGTGCTCTAGAAGGTGTAAGTAAACTACCCCGGCCAGCAAGATCTCCGGATCTGTCCTCCATTGAGCATGTTTGGGACTGGATGAAGCGTCGTCTCACGCGGTTTGCACGTCCAGCACGAACGCTGGTCCAACTGAGGCGCCAGGTGGAAATGGCATGGCAAGCCGTTCCACAGGACTACATCCAGCATCTCTACGATCGTCTCGATGGGAGAATAGCAGCCTGCATTGCTGCGAAAGGTGGATATACACTGTACTAGTGCCGACATTGTACATGCTCTGTTGCCTGTGTCTGTGTGGCTGTGGTTCTGTCAATGTGATCATGTGATGTATCTGACCCCAGGAATGTGTCAATAAAGTTTCCCCTTCCTGGGACAATGAATTCACGGTGTTCTTATTTCAATTTCCAGGAGTGTATATTATTACTGTACTGCAGCGGGGAAAAGCCTGAAGATGATCTGAGGAAAGGGTCGAAACCGGTTGCTAACGAATAAAAATTTAAAAACGCGATCGAGACTGTTTTTATTTGATTTTTTATAAACAGTTTACTTCCATGTTTTCCATCCGTCTAGTTTTCGTTTCACTGCCACTTACATGAACCACTTTTTCTCTTAAATGGCATTCCGTCAGCTGTCGATGGCGTGATTCCGTTAGAGACCACAAGGCCTGGGAGAGGAAAATGCAGTTGCTGCAGCTGCTGCTTAGGGTTCACAAACAAGTCGATGCGAAGAAATAAAAGTGATACCACGTTTCAAAGCAAAGGGGGCCTAGTTTGCATTAGCTAATTACACTAGCGCGGCCCGCACACAAAGTCAGATCGGGAGAAAGAGAAACTCATCTCATTCCGGCGGCGGAGGGCTGTCCGTCCGCAGAGGGGTGCACTGGGAGTCGCCTAGCGCTGAGCCAGCGCTGTCAAACCATGATTTATGTTTCTGCATTTTTAATGCGCCCGCCGTCTCTTTTCATCGCCTCCTCCGCCTTATCCGTTCTATAAAATTTGCACGCCGATGCTGAGTGACACTCGAATAATCCCGAGTGCGTGTTTCATTATTTTGCCATTCTTCACGCACCCTATCCCTGCCGCGGCGGCGGCGGCCGTAACCCCCGCATATTATGCAGAGTGCGTCCGCGTCCCCATTCTGAATGCAATTTTAAGCTCCGTGCGCCCGCAGTCAGTGTATGCTGCGAGATCGCCTGCGGCGGTTATGAAAGGGAGGAAGGAGGTCCGAACCCTCTCCACAAAGCGACGGCTGATTTCCGTAAACGCCGTTGTCGCGGCAGCAGATGGCTTGCGCGATCTTTATAATGCGTTCCGCTGTTTGCAGTCGCTGCGTTTGTTCATCAGTGTGCGCAGGTGTCAGTGCTGAGCAAATGTGACACGTCTGCAGCACTAATGACGCGTTATGTATTGTGACGTATCTCGGTAAAAGCCAACAAGCAGCTGAGTCTCCAGGGAACAGCATACACAAGAAAGCGTCATTGCTGAAAGTTGCAGAGATTGCTATAGCATTCTCTGATGGGTAAGCGCTTCTTCTACGAAACAGCAATAGGGGTAAATTTTCACATTCATAGTCCCTGTGTTATAGAAGGACATTCACGAAGTCAGTTTACGAGAGTGACTGTATAAGACTGTCAAAATAAGCAATACGCAACTTTTTTAAACAAAAAAAGATTGCTTCACGTTATTTGCATCTCGCAAGATTCCATTTCTACCCTTTTATTCTTTCAAAATAGTTGAAAATAATAGTGATATGAGAAAATTTGCGGAGCGTTATGAATGGTTTATTCAAAACAAATCTGCACTCAGGTACTAAAGGGGCCACCACACGTTCAAAACCTGTTGACAATTCTACTTTTTCAAATCTTCAATGTATTGAAGCGGCCACATGCTATCAATAACGCTGATAAAATCTGTCAGTTGACCAGGCGATTTTACAAGGTTAAGATGTCGAACACCCAAAAGAAAGCGTGTGTTACAGCTGCATTAGATACAGCTTACAAGCAACAGAAAATAACGGTAAAGATGAAATGGTTCCGAGAATGATTTAAAAAAAAAAGGAAAAAAAAGAAGCGACTGATCACATGTTAATTTACTGACTGAAGTCCGAATGACGGAGCCGTAACAGTTCATAAATTATTTTCCGAAGAGCCCTGCACCGTACATCAACTTATTAGCGCTGATACGAGATAAAAACAGAGAAGCAAATTACGTTAATGAGAGAGGCAATCCGCCGTCGACAAGAGATTACAAGTAAGTTAGAGATTTCTGGCGACAGTTTAGTTGTGTAATATCAGCTCGCACAAGTGGTAAAATTCTGTGGAAACCTCTGAAGCAATTGTATCTGGCTGGTAAGGACCTGTTTGGGCAATTAACGTAAAACAGTTTTTTTACACTTTGTGATAATTCCGTGATACTGGCGTGTATTTTGCAGACCTCTTAAAAGTCATTGCAGATATATGACATATTTTTCGAAATGGGAGCGATTTTCCAAACTGCTATGTAATACACTAATATGTACTATATTTCCAAATCAATGAAGTAAGCAATCTCATAGGGAATCGCCCGTTAACCACCCTAAAGTAGTATATACAATGATTACCCTTGGACAGGCCCTATTAAAATTCTTTTGTGTTAACACCCCTTAAAAACTGAATCTGAGATATGATGGCGTATCGAAAAATAAACAGCGTACACTAATACCGCATGGCTGTTTCCTGAAGCTGTGTCAATATCTGAATACAGGGTGATTCAAAAAGAATACCACAACTTTAGGAATTTAAAACTCTGCAACGACAAAAGGCAGGGCTAAGCACTATCTGTCGGCGAATTAAGGGAGCTATAAAGTTTCATTTAGTTGTACATTTGTTCGCTTGAGGCGCTGTTGACTAGGCGTCAGCGTCAGTTGATGCTAAGATGGCGACCGCTCAACAGAAAGCTTTTTGTCTTATTGAGTACGGCAGAAGTGAATCGACGACAGTTGTTCAGCGTGCATTTCGAACGAAGTATGGTGTTAAACCTCCTGATAGGTGGTGTATTAAACGTTGGTATAAACAGTTTACAGAGAATGGGTGTCTGTGCAAAGGGAAAAGTTCTGGACGGCCGAGAACGAGTGATGAAAATGTAGCACGCATCCAGCAAGCATTTGTTCGCAGCCCAGGAAAATCGACTCGCAGAGCTAGCAGAGAGCTGCAAATTCCACAATCAACTGTATGGAGAGTCCTACGAAAAAGGTTAGTTATGAAACCTTATCGTCAACTACCCGAGGCGATGGATCGGCCGCCAGGCAGCCCGTGACAGAGCACTTCATCACTGGCCTCCAAGAAGCCCTGATCTTACCCCCTGCGATTTTTTCTTATGGGGGTATGTTAAGGATATGGTGTTTCGGCCACCTCTCCTAGCCACCATTGATGATTTGAAACGAGAAATAACAGCAGCTATCCAAACTGTTACGCCTGATATGCTACAGAGAGTGTGGAATGAGTTGGAGTATCGGGTTGATATTGCTCGTGTGTCTGGAGGGGGCCATATTGAACATCTCTGAACTTGTTTTTGAGTGAAAAAAAACCTTTTTAAATACTCTTTGTAATGATGTATAACAGAAGGTTATATTATGTTTCTTTCATTAAATACACATTTTTAAAATTGTGGTATTCTTTTTGAATCACCCTGTATTGTTAAACCCTTAATACTTGACCTCATCCGTTCAGTATGTATTGGCAGTACTGTGAATATTTTGAGGTCCATCAGCATTGCTCGTCAGTATTCCTAGTATTGACGATATGTCAACACGCGTCCTCAGATGGTCAATTTAGTGGCAGTTTGACATTATGATTGAACATGTCACGGTCCCTCAAGTAATGCCGACCTCAGTGATCGAGCGGTTCTAGGCGTTCCAGTCCGGAACCGCGCGACCGCTACGGTCGCAGGATCGAATCCTGCCTCGGGCATGGATGTGTGTGATGTCCTTAGGTTAGTTAGATTTAAGTAGTTCTAAGTTCTAGGGGACTGATGACCTTAGCTGTTAAGTCCCACAGTGCTCAGAGCCATTTGAACCTTAAGTAATTTGTAAAAGCGCCATGGGAAAGAAAACCACCGTCACGGTCGAAAATGCGCCAATGGTATGGAAATTTCACACCGACAAGCGGCTGGCATGGCAAGCATCGTTCTCGCCCGTCGAAGGTAAACGAAGATGACGCATGGCATATACGAGCTACTTCATGGTGTTCATCACACAAGTCTCTTCGGAGGGCCTCGCAAATCGTTTGGGCGAACGTCCTGTCGTACAAAGACGTAAGTAAAGAAGAAGAACGTGGAATATCGTACACTGTGGTTAGGGAAACAGACTTTGTGGGGCAGCCAGATGGGCTTTTACGGTAATCTAATTCAAAATTTCATTTTTTATCTTAAAATAAGGCTTAATCGGCACTGTACACACAAACAAGTCATATGTAGGGACTTCACAAAATACGAGGGTAATCCCAAAAGTAAGGTCTCCTATTTTTTTATAAGTACATACACCTGTTTATTCCTACAATGGTTTACATCAGTTTACAGCTTGAACATTTAGCTATTTTTCTACATAATCAATATTTCTCTCGCTGCATTTTTGGAGACGCAATGGCAGTTTTTATATGCCCATGGCATACCAGCTCGCCGCCATGCTGTTCAGAAAGTTTTGAACCTCCCTTTTTCACCTCGTCGTCGGAGCTGAATCGCTTGGACCACAATTAACTCTGACAGGTACTGTGAGACTCTGAAAAAACTCAAACGGGCAAGTCAGAACCGGAGAAGAGGAATGTTCAGCAAGGGCGTACACATTCTCCATGACAACGCTCGCCCACACATCGCTCGGCACACCGTTACTCTCCTGCAACAGTTTCAGTGGAACATAATCGCCCACCCACCCTATAGTCCTGACTTGGCTCTCATTGACTACCACCTGTTCCCTAGGTTAAAAGAACATTTGGCCAGAAAGCGAGTCAGCTCCGACGACGAGGTGAAAGAAGAGGTTAATAACTTTCTGAACAGCATGGCGGCGAGCTGGTATGACATGGGCATATAAAAACTACCACAGCGTCTACAAAAATGCATCGACAGAAATGGTGATTATGTCGAAAAATAGCTAAATGTTCAAGCTGTAAACTGATGTAAACCATTGTAGAAATAAAGAGGTCTATGTACTTATAAAAAAAGGAGAGTTTACTTTTGAGATTACCCTCGTAAGTGACGTGTGTCGAGTTCATGCTCCTGGTTTCCTGATTACACAGCTCTGCTGTGGTATGGATAACGGGCGCATCACAGCGTTTGTGTGAAATGCCTTACTAGCTGGAAAAGTACTCAAAACTTAAAGTATGCGTGACGCTACGATTCTTGTGGGGAAAACATCTGACTTTGACACAGATTCACAGTGAAATACTGGCGGAATTAGGAGGAAAAACAAAGTCGCGTCCGTACGTGTTGAAACGATGCCACCAAATTGACCATGGTCGCAAAAATGTGCTTGACGCTGATCCACCATACAGTCCAGACCTTGCACCATGCGATGTCCAGCATTTCTGTAAAATGAAACACCATCTGAGGGGAAAGATATTTTTAGGCGATGAGGACTTTCACAAAGCGGTTCTCATGGAGCGAATTTATATCGTCTACGAATTGAACGGTTGGACGTCGTTTACAAAGACCTGGTGACTATGTAGGAAAGTGTCACGTATTTATGTCATTATGAAATATAGTGCAGAATTCAGCAACAGGTAGTTGGCTTGCCATCATAATGTTTAACTTATTTTTAAATTCCCATCGTATTAACGGCATTTATCGTTATAGCGTGGTTCATCACTCCAAATCACTCGTTTCCAGTTATGCACCACTTAGTGGCGTCGCCCTTTACACCGTCTCGAGCGTCGCTTGACGCTGGCTGCAGAAATGTTTGACATGCGAGAAGCTGCTCGACCATCACTGCGCACAGTAATTGCGCTACTTGGACTGCTAGTAGCACTTTGTAGCTTACAGTTACATCACCAACAGTCGGCTTGGGTAGCTCTGCAAGGGCTCAAATGTCCCTGATGGATTTGTTACTCAGGTGACATTCAACTACTAGTCCACATTCGAAGCCACTGAGCTGACAACACAGTAACCCCCCCTTCCCCCCCTTCCTCCGTTTATACCGGAGGGCCCGTCTCTCGGGACGGTTGGTAGTAATTCCCGCATTACGTAGCTATGTCCGGATACATTTGATCTGAAAGTGTACATTATTTTACGCATATGCTCATTTGCCCATGTTTTGATGGAACTGACATGTGTTTCATTATAGCCCTTTGGACAATACCGTTCACAAAAGCTTTCGATCCACGAATGTCAAGAAAGAAACACATTGAGAAACTTAGGTATCCGCACAGGAAAAGCTGCCTTGAGTATTTTGACGGCAGAAGGAAAATTAGACGGCTGCGTGCTAAAAAGCAATGGCCCCGAATTTTTTATACTTACTCTCTTAAATTTTTTTGAATAAAACAAACGCTATTAAGATTCTACATGTTCAAGTAGTAAAGGGTACGGCAGTCTTTCGCAGATGATGTTTATTGAATGTATAGATTTCGATCACTGCGTGGCTGTTATCAGTGTTGCTAAACATGTGAAGGACCAATTACAATAACGTAACCTTACTGAATGTACAGCTGCATAAGCGTTAAATGTGAGCCACTTCTAAAATTAATATCAGTGGATGTACGAGGTGTGGCTAGAAAAAACCGGACTAGTACTGGTGAAACAATAAAACGAATGCAATAAGGTTGAAAGTCGCGTGGCCTGTCACGTGACTCTCGCTCCGCCTACTGCTCGAGTTTCATCTGCCTCCTGCACTCAGTCTGCCCGTGGCGTCTGTTTTAAGTAGTTGACGTTTTGTCTGTGCGTCGGAAAATGTTGAGTGTACAGAAAGAACAGCGTGTTAACATCAAATTTTGTTTCAAACTAGGAAAATCTGCAAGTGAAACGTTTGTAATGTTACAACAAGTGTACGGCGATGATTGTTTATCGCGAACACAAGTGTTTGAGTGGTTTAAACGATTTAAAGATGGCCGCGAAGACACCAGTGATGACACTCGCACTGGCAGACCATTGTCAGCAAAAACTGATGCAAACATTGAAAAAATCGGTGAACTTGTTCGACAAGATCGCCGTTTAACAATCAGAGCAGTGTCTGAGTTAACAGGAGTTGACAAGGAAAGTGTCGAACAAGTTTACCGATTTTTTCAATGTTTGCATCAGTTTTTGCTGACAATGGTCTGCCAGTGCGAGTGTCATCACTGGTGTCTTCGCGGCCATCTTTAAATCGATTAAACCACTCAAACACTTGTGTTCGCGATAAACAATCATCGCCGTACACTTGTTGTAACATTACAAACGTTTCACTTGCAGATTTTCCTAGTTTGAAACAAAATTTGATGTTAACACGCTGTTCTTTCTGCACACTCAACATTTTCCGACGCACAGACAAAACGTCAACTACTTAAAACAGACGCCACGGGCAGACTGAGTGCAGGAGGCAGATGAAACTCGAGCAGTAGGCGGAGCGAGAGTCACGTGACAGGCCACGCGACTTTCAGCCTTATTGCATTCGTTTTATTGTTTCACCAGTACTAGTCCGGTTTTTTTCTAGCCACACCTCGTATGAACCACTTCTAAAATTAATATCAGTGGATGTAACTTGAAACATTAAAAATACTTTATGTTCTCAACTGGGTATTCACGTCAGACTTTTAGTTCGCACTAAGGCCGCTGTTTACAATTACGACGCAGCTGGCTCTACTGTACAGCGGCCTCCTTGCATGTGTTATGCACTTACAACAAGCACTAACTTCATTTTACAATTCGTATGTTTTATCACTTTATTTATTATTTCATACTTTTAAAAGTTTTGTACATAAAAGAAATGAGGTGGTTGCAAGTGAAACCAGTGACTGACGTTTACAAAATGGTTCAAATGGCTCTGAGCACTATGGGGCTTAACATCTGAGGTCATCAGTCCCCTAGAATGAGATTTTCACTCTGCAGCGGAGTGTGCGCTGCTATGAAACTTCCTGGCACATTAAAACTGTGTGCCCGACCGAGACTCGAACTCGTAACCTTTGCCTTTCGCGGGCAAGTGCTCTGCCATCTGAGCTACCGAAGCACGACACACGCCCCGTACTCACAGCTTTACTTCTGCCAGTCTCTCGTCTCCTACCTTCCAAACTTTACAGAAGCTCTCCTGCGAAACTTGCAGAACTAGCACTCCTGAAAGAAAGGATATTGCGGAGCTGATATGAAACTTCCTGGCAGATTAAAACTGTGTGCCCGACCGAGACTCGAACTCGGGACCTTTGCCTTTCGCACGAGAGCTTCTGTAAAGTTTGGAAGGTAGGAGACGAGATACTGGCAGAAGTAAAGCTGTGAGTACCGGGCGTGAGTCGTGCTTCGGTAGCTCAGATGGCAGTCTGCTTTCGGCTGCGATGGGGCGAGGACGTCCGTTGCGCCCCGCCGTGCGCGACCGTGAGCGCTTGCTTGTGTTTACCTTCTCGCGGCGCGAGTTGTATTTGTTCCAAGTTCAGTGCGATTATGGCACACATATGGCGCCACGATACGATCAAAATTACTTTCCAAACAGATCACGCGCGTCCTCGAGCCTATGAAATAGAACAGTTCATACGCGACGATCTACGTTTAGATCCGGCGACTGTCGTCGGAATACATTTTTCTATAACGGCGAGCGTGGTTTATGTTAAAATGACCAGTGCAGAGGTCTGCGCAACAGTGGTTTCTAAATAGTCGAATTCTCTCCGATTCAAACATTCTGACGGGCATATCGGTGAGGTGCCGGTGGATCATGCAGGCATGGGCCTAAGGACTGTAAGGGTTTTTGAGCTCCCCTTCGAGGTCCCAGAGGAAGCTGTCAAGGACGCCTTCCGACCATATGGCAATGTTATCAGCCACGTTGCAGAAAAGTGGCAAACTTTCTCGACGTATAAGTTCTACAATGGTGTGCGCCAAATTAAACTTGAGCTCAAGAAACATGTGCCGTCCTATTTGAACATCGGTGGCTGTCGTGCAATCATGTACGACGGTCAACCGCGTACCTGTTCCGGATGTGGGCAGGAAGGCCATGTTCGATCGAGCTGCTTACAACGTAGAATTACGCAGATACCAGTGGGAGACTCCGTTTCCCCGACGGGGACGACAATCCTGCCCCTCACGTACGCCCAGACGACGATGCGCACCATAGTTGAGGACGAAACGGGCGATCAGACACATCCATCGACGCCAGAAGTACCAAGGGAGGAAGAGGAAGGACCCTCGGAGCCTACCCATATGTCGCCCCCTCCACAGTAACAACAGCAGCAACAGTCCCACGGACTCCAGACGCAACATAACATTCAGAACGCGATGGACGTGGACGCGAACATTGTCCCGACCGCGGCTTTCCTAGCGGAAGGTGATACGACGCTGGATTGCCTCCCACATTCGGATACGGATGTCCACGTTCGAAAGCAACGTTCGCCTCGACGTCGCAAGCGACGTCGGCGGACCCCTTCTGACGATTGCCTCCTACACACGGCCAGTCAAGAAGGTGACATCTCATCAGACAGCATGGATGCTGCGCCTGCTGAGGATCTAAGTGGTGTAGACGGTTCACTTGCCCATACTACGAATGCCCAGTTACTTCTTGCACCACAAACGCGGCAGGTCGCGTCGATGGATGGCGCTCCGTCTACCTCTACCAAAGACGACGTACGTGAGAGAGATTTAGATGCCGATCAGCTACACAGCATCGTGTTGCACCCACTGTGGTCGGACGATGTTGAGGAACTTCCTGAAGAGGGCGCGTGTGACAGGGGAGGGGGCGGCATTGGGGATGCCACTCCTAGCGTGAAAGACCCGTAATTTGTAACGGGTTTGGTGGATCCGGCATCTCTTGCGGTTAGCTTTTATTCCCATGGCGTCTACCCTAGGTGAAGAGGCTAGGCAGCACACCTTTCGCCTTGCCACAATCAATACAACGCGATAAGGGCACCACACAAACTGACAATTCTACAACGCATGCTTGATGCGGCGGACATCGACGTGGCCCTCTTACAGGAAGTATGTGTCGCTAGTTTCCCTGACTTCTACGGATGGCTCTGAGCACTATGGGACTTAACTTCTAAGGTCATCAGTCCCCTAGAACTTAGAACTACTTAAACCTAACTAAGCTAAGGACATCACACACATCCATGCCCGAGGCAGGATTCGAACCTGCGACCGTAGCGGTCACGCGGTTCCAGACTGGAGCGCCACAACGGCCGGCTGACTTCTACGGATATACCGCCCACATCTCCCACGCCTCTTCTACCGATTGTGGTGTGACTGTTCTGCTACGGGACGGTTTGGCGGCTACGGACGTACTGTACTTACCGAGTGCAAGAGCCATGGCACTAACTGTCAACGGTGTACGACTCATCAATGTATATGCCCCTTCAGGATCAGGGAGACGGAGAGATCGGGCCCGCTTTTTTTCGGAAGATATTACGCGTCTATTTATGGGCCGCATAGACGATATGGTGATCGGAGGAGATTTTAACTGTACATTGTCTCCATCTGATCAGCAGCCACATCACGTCCCGTGTGCTGAATTGGAAACGCTAGTGCGTGACCTCCACCTGATTGACACGTGGCGCCACATCCATGGCCCAGCTCCTGGTTACACCCATTATACAAGCCATTCATCAGGTCGGTTGGACAGGATTTACGTCACAAGCACCCTTTCGACGGCGACGAGAGGAGCAGAGCTCTGGCCCATTGCATTCACCGACCACACAGCCTATATTTGCACCATTGCCCTCCAACCTGCACGTGTGTGGCGCAGTAGGCCCCCTTGGAAAGTGAACGTCGCCCATCTGGACGAGCCGGCATGTAAAGGTGCTGTCGAAGAGTCGTGGAACGCGTCCTTACGGCGTCGTGGACGTTACCGATCGACCCTCAGTTGGTGGATTGAATGTGCGACGCCTGCTCTTAGACGCACCTTCATGGCTTACGGCCGGGAAGCAGCGGCATGGAGGAGGAGCACGGAAAACTTTTATTACACCGTCCTACGGGAATGTCTTGCTATGGAGCCCTCACCTGACAGGCAGATCACAGTCAATCGCGCGAAAGCGCAGCTCGTCTCCTTAGCACGCCATCATTTACAAGGCGCTGTTATACGGTCGCGTGCTCCAGACATGATACAATCAGAAAGGCCATTTATGCACCACGTGCTCATAGAACGCAGGAGGCGCCGTAGGGCACTGGTAACCGACATGATAACCGACGACGGTCGACATGTGGTAGAACAAGCAGATATAGCAGAAGCCTTCTATGGGCATTACGCTCAACTTTATTCAGCAGTGCTCCCTGGTATGGCGACGGTAGACACCGTTTCAGCATATGTCCACGGTACAGTTCCACCAGACATGGTACCGACTTTACTGGGAGAAGTGACAGAAGAGGAAGTGCTCGACGCCATTGGTAAAGGTGCTGCCCATAAATCACCAGGAATCGATGGGTTACCATTAGAGTTCTATCGAGCCTTTAAACAACTGTTGCTACCGTGTTTGATTGAAATTTGCCAGGAATTGATGTCCCCGGGTATAACATTGCCTGCACCATTCTTGGAAGGTCTGATTGTCCCCATCCATAAGCCGAAGGGACGGAATCATGTCCGCGACTATCGTCCCTTAACGTTATTGAACAGCGACTTCAAGATCTTTTCGAGGCTGCTATCAGAACGTATTCGCGGCACACTATTGCACGTCTTGTCCGGCGATCAGACGTCCTTGGGGGGGGGGGGGGGGGGGACCCAACAACATCAGAACTGCGTTATGTCGTTACAGAGATCTCATCTCCCTTGCACGGGTGGGACGTTTGCCGGCAGCCCTCGCGTCTATCGACTTTAGCTAGGCTTTTGACCGTGCGGGCCACACTTTCCTCACAGCCGTTCTACGGCGCATGGAATACCCCGACCCCTTTATCACAGTGTTGACACGCCTACTACATGGTGCTACTTCTCGAGTTCTTGTCAATGGAAGACTGACGGCACCCATGCCGATCCGCCGATCAGTACGACAGGGATGTCCATTATCAACATTGTTATTTGCATTGGCCTTAGAACCTTTGTTGTGTGGTCTCCGAGACAGGCTCACTGGGATACAGTTCGGCGGCTCCATCTATCGTTGCACCGCATATGCGGATGATTTGAAGATCGTCATACGTGGAGCTGACGACATGGCCGCGGCTTTGGACTGGATTGCAACCTACGGTACAGCTTCTGGTAGCCAAATCAACGTTGACAAGTCCGTCGCCTTGAGCATCGGGATTGGGCTACCGCAGGAACACATTGCCCCCTTACGCTTCAGTGATACTATACGCTGCTTGGGCTTAGATTTCATGAACGACATGCGACACGCGACGACGCTCAATTATCGACGCCTTCTTAACCAAATTAGGGCCGGAACTGCAAATCAGCGCTTGCGATCCCTCAACATCGTTCAGCGGGCGTATTATGCCAATGTATACCTTGCGTCCCGCATACCGCATGTCGCCCAAACGCTACCCATTCCGAAGCCCTTGGCTCGTAGCATTATGGCAGCGCTGGGATACTTCGTCACCGCTGATATGTTACTGAAGATCAGATACGTATCTCTTACCCTCCCCAAGGAAAAAGGTGGTCTAGGCCTAGTTAACGTCCATGATAGGGCCATTGCCCTCTATGTTAGCTCACATTTATGTCTGCTGCGCCGTTGTCCTACGAACCTCACGAGTCTGCTTCTGACGGCGCTACGACCTGCTTCACTAAGAGCGCCGGTGCCACTACAGGACATCCCAGCGCCCCTCTTTTATATAGGACGTTTCTATTTAGAACAAAGTTAATGCAGTGTCGCGCTCACTACACCACAAATGGTCACAACTCGACGCCTATATCATGACATGCTGCAACGCCGCCCCCTAAATGTGGTCGAACTAAAATATCCTGACGTACGGTGGCGCGTGGTGTGGAAGAATGTACACGATGCCATGCTTGATTCCGATGTTGTTTCTCAATGGTACGTAGTCGTTAATGGGAAGCTCGTGACGCAAGAACGTCTCTACAATATTCACATGGCAGAATCTCCCAATTGTGTGGGTTGTAATACATTAGATTCTGACGAGCACCGCCTCAGCTGTGGAGAGGCGGAACCGGTTTGGCACCTAGTGCGGCAGATGCTGGCTTATCTCTTGCGAGTTAGGCCGGAGCATATATCTGCATGCACGTTATTGTTTCCGGATGAGACATTTTACCCCAAGACTCGAACCAGCTCTGTCACCTGGATACGTGGACATGCAGTCCATTACCTCTGTCGTGACGGACACAAGAATTTCCTTGACTTCTGGCTCTATCTGCAAGAAAGACATCATGCTATTTCCGGGCATACCAGATATCGACAGTGCTTCGCAAACTACCTATGGAGTGCCTTTCACAGCCCGCCGTGTAGCTGGAATGTTCCAGACAGTGGCAGATGAGGTCAGAACGAACTGCAAACGACCATATATTGAACAATCTTATCAGTGGGCGCAGTCGCTGGGAAGCCTCACTACGACGTGGTAGCTTTCTTTTCATGTTATTTATGTTTCATATCTTCGATGGCGTCTTCATTCTGTTTTAGTTTTCCAGGCTTGATTAACTATGACTGTTCGCACATTGATAAAAAAATGTGGGAAGGAGACCTGCGTTCGAATCCAAATAAATACGCAAGAACAAAATGAACAACAAATAAAATATAATAAAGTATTATACCCTTTCCTTTCTCCTTTTATTTTATTTTTTTATACAAAGTTCAGAGGCATATTTAATTTTTGTTCGTTGGCGGAACCTGAAGTGGTGGCGAACGGCCGTCCTAGTTAGCTTTAGGATGAAAGTGGCGGTGGCACTAGCTTTGTTTTTGTTTTTAGGCTAGATAGGTTTTTGGGGGTAGTATGGGTGATAGGGGCCAACGCCTGAAGTGGAAGAGGTAATTTTCTTTCTATATTAAAAAAAAAAAAAAAAAAAAAAAAAAAAAAGATGGCAGAGCACTTGCCCGCGAAAGGCAAAGGTCCCGAGTTCGAGTCTCGGTCGGGCACACAGTTTTAATCTGCCAGGAAGTTTCAGTCTCCTAGAACTTAGAAATACTTAAACCTAACGACATCACAAACATCCATGCCCGAGGCAGGATGCGAACCCGCGACCGTATCGGTCGCGCTGTTCCCGACTTACGCGCCTAGAATTGCTCGGCCACAGCGGCCGGCGACTTATGTTTACATCTTGGTAACAGTGTGAACTAACCAGTGGCGTCAGTTACTGCTCAACGTGGTTTGAAACATACGATACATTGTGTTAAGATCCCTAAGTTAATAAAGTTTTCATTAAGACTGTGCTACATACTAAGTATTAAAGGAATTGGAACAGACAAGAGTGGTGCTACAAGTCATCGTAATATCAGCAAATGTCGAACGTCCAGGAATATTTCTGTTTTAAAATATCCATTCTTATAAGTTTCGAAAACAAATCCTTCATAATTTAAACAGTTTGGTGTTAAAACTAATAAACTGTCAACTACATCATGTAATTACGTGAAAACTATGTTACATTAGTCTCCAGAAACTTTGTACTATTATGCGATCTATCAGGTTACTCATCATAACTAGGTCTCTCAGGTCAATGCATCTATGGAATAAAACGTGACGATTCCAGATCCTGATTCTTCATGTCTGCACATTTGTTTCTGTCCTACATCTACATCTACGTCGATACTCCGCAATCCATCGTACGGTGCGTGGCGGAGGGTACTCTGTACCATTACGTGACATTTCATTTCCTGGCCCATTCGCAAATACAGCGAGGGAAAACAACTGTCTATATGCTTCCGTATGACCCATAAATTCTCGTATTTTATTTTCGTGGTCCTTATGCGCAATGTATGTTATAGGCAACAGAATCGTTCTGCAGTCATCTTCAAATGCAAAATGGTTCAAATGGCTCTGAGCACTAAGGGACTCAACTGCGGAGGTCATTAGTCCCCTAGAACTGAGAACTAGTTAAACCTAACTAACCTAAGGACATCACAAACATCCATGCCCGAGGCAGGATTCGAACCTGCGACCGTAGCGGTCCTGCGGTTCCAGACTGCAGCGCCTTTAACCGCACGGCCACTTCGGCCGGCTCTTCAAATGCAGGTTCTCTAAATTTTCTTAATACCGTTTCTAGAAAAGAACGTCGCCTTCCATCCAGGAATTCCCTATTGAGTTCCAGAGGCATGTCCGTAACACTTACGTGTTGCTCGAAACTACCAGTAACAAATCTAGCAGCCCGCCTCTGAATTGCTTCAATGTCTTCCTTTAACCCGACGTGATACGGATCCCAAACATTCGAGTATTCCTCAAGAACAGCTCGTACTAGCTTCCTATATGCGGTCTCCTTTACAGATGAACCAAACTTTCCTCGATTTCTCCCAATAAACAGAGGTCGACCATTCGCCTTTTTTTTTTTTACTACTACCCTTACATTTACGTTCCATTTCACATAGCTTAGCAACATTACGCCCAGATATTTATATGACGTTGCTGTGTCAGTCAGGACACTTAATGCCGCATACAAACATTACGAATTGTTTTTTCTATTTATCTGAATTAATTTATATTTTTATACATTTAGAGCTAGCTGTCATTTATCACAGCAACTAGAAATTTTCTCTAAGTCATCCAACAGTCACTCAGCTTCTACACTTTACCTTACACGACAACATCATCAGCAAAGAACCAGACATTGCTGACCGCCCTGTCCGCCAAATCATTTATGATTGTAGTGGATAACAGCGGGCCTCACTTCCCTGGAGGATTCCTGACCATACACTAGTCTCTGATGAACACTCGACATAGAGGGCAACATACTGGGTTCTGTAACTTAAGAAGTCTTCGAGCCACTCACATATCCGTGAACCTATTCCACATTCTCGTACCTTCTTTAACAGCCTGCAATGAGACTCCGAGTCTAACGCGTTCGGGAAATCTAGAAATATGAAATCTGCCTGTACCCTTAATCCATACTTTTCAATATACTGGGTGACCGGTATATTTGAAACGGCAGTAAAAACTAAACGAGCAGCGATAGAAATACACCGTTTGTTGCAATATGCTTGGGACAACAGTACATTTTCAGGCAGACAAACTTTCGAAATTACAGTAGTTACAATTTTCAACAACAGATGGCGCTGCAAGTGATGTGAAAGATATAGAAGACAACGCAGTCTGTGGGTGCGCCATTCTGTACGTCGTCTTTCTGCTGTAAGCGTGTGCTGTTCACAACGTGCAAGTGTGCTGTAGACAACATGGTTTATTCCTTAGAACAGAGGATTTTTCTGGTGTTGGAATTCCACCGCCTAGAACACAGTGTTGTTGCAGCAAGACGAAGTTTTCAACGGAGGTTTAATGTAACCAAAGGACCGAAAAGCGATACAATAAAGGATCTGTTTGAAAAATTTCAACGGACTGGGAACGTGACGGATGAACGTGCTGGAAAGGTAGGGCGACCGCGTACGGCAACCACAGAGGGCAACGCGCAGCTAGTGCAGCAGGTGATCCAACAGCGGCCTCGGGTTTCCGTTCGCCGTGTTGCAGCTGCGGTCCAAATGACGCCAACGTCCACGTATCGTCTCATGCGCCAGGGTTTACACCTCTATCCATACAAAATTCAAACGCGGCAACCCCTCAGCGCCGCTACCATTGCTGCACGAGAGACATTCGCTAACGATATAGTGCACAGGGTTGATGACGGCGATATGCATGTGGGCAGCATTTGGTTTACTGAGGAAGCTTATTTTTACCTGGACGGCTTCGTCAATAAACAGAACTGGCGCATATGGGGAACCGAAAAGCCCCATGTTGCAGTCCCATCGTCCCTGCATCCTCAAAAAGTACTGGTCTTGGCCGCCATTTCTTCAAAAGGAATCATTGGCCCATTTTTCAGATCCGAAACGATTACTGCATCACGCTATCTGGACATTCTTCGTGAATTTGTGGCGGTACAAACTGCCTTAGACGATACTGCGAACACCTCGTGGTTTATGCAAGATGGTGCCCGGCCACATCGCACGGCCGACGTCTTTAATTTCCTGAATGAATATTTCGATGATCGTGTGATTGCTTTGGGCTATCCGAAACATACAGGAGGCGGCGTGGATTGGCCTCCCTATTCGCCAGACATGAACCCCTGTGACTTCTTTCTGTGGGGACACTTGAAAGACCAGGTGTACCGCCAGAATCCAGAAACAATTGAACAGCTGAAGCAGTACATCTCATCTGCATGTGAAGCCATTCCGCCAGACACGTTGTCAAAGGCTTCGGGTAATTTCATTCAGAGACTACGCCATATTATTGCTACGCATGGTGGATATGTGGAAAATATCGTACTATAGAGTTTCCCAGACCGCAGCGCCATCTGTTGTTGAAAATTGTAACTACTGTAATTTCGAAAGTTTGTCTGCCTGAAAATGTACTGTTGTCCCAAGCATATTGCAACAAACGGTGTATTTCTATCGCTGCTCGTTTAGTTTTTATTGCCGTTTCAAATATACCGGTCATTTTTGAAACACCCTGTATCATGTGACAAAAGGGCAAGCTGAGTTTCGCACGAGCCATGCTTTCTGAAACCACGCTGATTCGTAGACATAAGTTTCGCTCTGTCAAGAACAATTATTACATTTATTATATTCGAACTGAGAATATGTTCAAGGATTCTGTAGCAAACGGATGTTATGGATATTAGTCTGTAATTTTGCGGGTGCATTCTTTTACCCTTTTTATATACAGGAGTCACCTTCTCTTTTTTCCAGTTGCTAGGGACTTTGGGCTGGGCGAGAGTTTAGCGATAAATGCAAGCTAAGTATGGGAACAATGGTGTAGAGCACTCTTTGAAAAACCGAATAGGACTTGGCTGATGAACACGTTTCTCCCAACGAGAGGCCAGTTTGTTGGTAAAGTCACTGTAGAATGTCTGTGTTTGTTGATGGAGCCACAACCTTACCTCTGCTTGTACCGCTTCATAACTACCAATATTAAGTCTTCGAAGATGTTCTTGAAGCTTCGGAGACAGAGGGAAATCGTGTGGGCCCAAGTCGCGACTGCACGGAGGATGATCGATGGCAGTTGAACACAAGGCGTCGGCCTGTTGCAGACGTCACAGCACTCGTGTGTGGTTTGGCATCGCCATAATGAAGGAGAAAGTGCTGCAGGCACGGAAGAACTCTTCTAATTCGAAACGTTGTTTCTCACGCACCGACAAAGTTACTTTACACACCGCCACGTTACACTTTACGATTCGGAGTCCTCTAGCGGGAGAGGGTTGCAAATATGTATACACGTAGACTTAAGATGTAGAATGTTAATAACGCTTGTAATATTTAAGAACGTTAAAGTTTTCAGATAAAAAATTAGAAGACACTATTTTTCAGCACGTCCTCATAGTTTAACGTCCTATCAGCAACGAGATCTTTAGATATGAACTTGATCACCACGAGGTCCGCAGCTGATTAATGTTTGCAGAAGAGCTTCTGTGAAGTTTTGAAGGTGGGAGACTAGGTACTAGCAGAATTGAGGTTGTGATGAGAGGTAGTGAGTCGTGCTACGGTAGCTCAAGCGGGACGCCGACACGGTAGCTCAGCGTGTTCGGTCAGAGGGTTAGCTGCCCTCTGTAATAAAAAAAACTGAGTGAATGGATCAACAACGAACTTAAACCGATGTCTTACGACGTCCGCCTCGAGCAGATGCAACGAACAAAATCGAAGAATATGAGATAAAAGAAAAAGCGGTAGAGCACTTGCCCGCCGAAGGCAAAGGTCCCGAGTTCGCGTCTCGCTGCAGAATGAAAATGTCATTCTGAAAATGTTAATGTTTACAAGAATCGCCATCGCTATGTTAAGGTTCAAAATGGTTCAAATGGCTCTGAGCACTATGGGACTTACCAGCTATGGTCATCAGTCCCCGAGAACTTAGAACTACTTAAACCTAACTAACCTAAGGACATCACACAACACCCAGCCATCACGAGGCAGAGAAAATCCCTGACCCCACCGGGAATCAAACCCGGGAACCCGGGCGTGGGAGGCGAGAACGCTACCGCACGACCACGAGATGCGGGCGCTATGTTAAGGTACTGTGGTTTCTTTCAGTTGGCACTGCCAACAGTTTTCGCAACAGTTTCTCTAAGCCTCGTGCCGATATCATGATTTAATAATGATACTCGTTATGTAAGACGATTATCTTCAGATACTCGTTTGTAAGTTGAATTGCTTTTCAACTCGGAGAGCACTTACTTCATTGCGCCTAATTTGTGAGTAGTTTTTTCAACGTAAACGACTTTTTTGTTTAAAGATTTTAGTTGTGGTCCATCACACAGTGTTATTTAGTTCGGAATAAAATTACATTTACTGCCTGTGTTCCTTTAAAATGTGCTACCATTTCGGAGCTTGATCATACTCCTGCGTTGTTTAATCAGGTGGAAAGGCAGGATACGTTCATCGTGAAGGGCACCTTGGTTGACATGCACTGCAGAAGAAACAGTCGCCTATGAGACGATATGCTCCAGCGAGAACAATAACGTCCTCCTTCTGCGGTGCAGGCCAGAAAAACGGAACAATTGACAATTGTCTTTTTTCCAGCATCCCGCTCCGGAGATCCTGGTTAGAATCAGAAGAAATAGCTGAGCCAGTAAACTCGATTTGAGAAGAGAGACTCGGCAACGTATTTTTCTGTTGGCCGTTGCAGTAAAACACTAGTGTGAAAAGAAACATCACAAGTTGGGCAGCTGGGCTGCGGAAAGTTATATTTCTCCGTCAAACAGTGCCTTACAAGTGGAAACGTTTGAACTCCTAGCCAACCATAAAGTAATCTCATTGGAATTATCCCGTAGCTACGGGCCTTTCCCAAGTATATCTCATCTCTTGTGATTCTTGAACAGAGTATTCGCTATGACGAACTGAAATTTATTGCAGAGCTCAATTTCTCCTCTCTCATTCCTTGTCCCAAGCCCATATTCTCCCGTAACCCTTTCTCCTACTCCCTCCCCTACAACCGCGATCCAAACCCCCATGATTATTATATTTTCATCTTCCTTTACGTGCTGAATTACCCGTTCAACATTTTTATATACCTTCTCTATCTCTTCATCCTCTATCTGCGACGTCGGCATGTATACCTGATGTTTTGTTGTCGGTGTCGGTTTCCTGTCGATTGTGATGAAAACAGTCCTATCACTGAACTGTTCCCAGTAACTCACTCTCTACCCTATCTCCCACAACGAATCCTACTCCCGTTATAGAGTTTTCTTTTGCTGTTGATATTACCCTATTCTCATCTGACCAGAAATCCTTGTCTTTTTTCCATCTCACTTCAGTGGCCCTTCTTATATCTAGATGGAGCCACCGAATTTCACTTTTCAGATTTTCAAGGTTCACTGCCACGTTCAAGTTCCACACCCCGATTCGTAGAATGTTATTCCGTCGTTGGTTATGCCATCTTTTTCTCATGGTCACTGCCGGCCGAAGTGGCCGTGCGGTTAAAGGCGCTGCAGTCTGGAACCGCAAGACCGCTACGGTCGCAGGTTCGAATCCTGCCTCGGGCATGGATGTTTGTGATGTCCTTAGGTTAGTTAGGTTTAACTAGTTCTAAGTTCTAGGGGACTAATGACCTCAGCAGTTGAGTCCCATAGTGCTCAGAGCCATTTGAACCATTTTTCAATGTCACTTCTCCCTTGGCAGTCCCCTCCCGGAGATCCAAATATGAATAGTCAGGGATCTTTTGGGAATAGTGAGATCATCATATAGTTTTTCAATTACAGGCCACATGTCCTGTGTGTTCACATTATGTTTCTTTAATGATTTGGTTTCCTTTGTGGCATTGATATGGAGGCCTTCGATACTATTAGTGAGTCGATGCGACTGCCCCTTACGCCTCATGTTTGTCCTATTCTCACGCCACGAGTTTTCCGTCTTGGAAGGAATGACGGGCACGGTGAGAGAGAAGTGCCCCATGAGAATGCACATTGCGAGTAGCCAAGCCATTGTGACAGATATCAGCTGTCGCGTTATTAGCCAGTGTTGACGGTTCAGAGTGTAATGCCGGTGCTAGCTGATATACTTACAATCTGCTGCGACTTCTGTTGGCGCGAGGATAATAGGGGCCATCGTATGTGACTTTTGTTACTGGAGGCTCTGGTTCGATGCGCTTCGTAAAATTATCAGTACAGCTTGTAACCTCCCCACAAAAAATTTTATAAGTATTCTTATTCAAATGCTAATGGACATAGAGCTAAGTGTAACCTCCAAATAAAATAATTTATTGACAATGACAATTAAGTGAGAAATAGCAATCTGACCCCAAATGTAAGCTGCCCACAAAAAAAATGTAAGACAATTCAATGATAATGAAATCTCAGTGACAATGAAAACGCAAATAGACCGAAATGTCGATCTTAGGCCCTGTTCACTAATTAAACTCAAATTCTTACCTCAGTAAAACTGCATCTGCTCTTATTTTTCGCCATAGCTTGGAGGAAATGCATCGCAAATATTCTTTGAATTTAAGTGAAATTTTTCTTTAAGGAAATGCATGGGAAACTTTCTTTCAATTCAAATGATTGTTTTCTTTAAATATTGCTTTGAAAACAAAATTATTATTGGGGCGATTCTTGCACAAATTAATTACAGTTAAGATACATTACATTATCAGATGTGCGCAATGCTGCTTCATTACCTTATTTAAAAATTATAACTCGTCCTGAATCTTGACCAGAGGGCCATGTCGACGCCCGCCGACTCCTCACACACAACTCCGACTGTCTCTCGCGCGCTACTAGCACTGACAGAGTGCTACTAGCAACTACTACTACCGACTGCCTACATGCAACTCTCTGGTCAAAGATTTTATCATGCCTCGCCATCGCTGCTACCGAGTACATACGCGTTTCAAGCTAGCCGGAGACAAAAATGACTCTGAGCACTATGGGACTTAACTTCTTTGGTCATAAGTCCCCTAGAACTTAGAACTACTTAAACCTAACCTAAGGACATCACACACATCCATGCCCGAGGCAGGATTCAAACCTACGACCGCAGCGGTCGCGCGGATCCAGACTGTAGCGCCTAGAACCGCTCGGCCACCCCGGCCGGCTAGCCGGAGACAGTTCCTCCAGTTGCACGAAGGCCCAAGTTCACACCGTCCACGGTATGGCGGGAACTACCCTGCTCCTATCTCTGAACTTTTTTTTCTTTTTTCAAATTCCGGCAGTTACTACGTGGTTTACGTTGATTTTTGTCTGCCGTTGTGGTGGTGAGAAGATCCGTATGCCTCCTTCTAGATTCCATTGCTTACAACTATCAGGCATGACCCAGACTTGATGCCGGCTTGGGTTTTCCCAACCAATTATTTCTGGGTATTTGCTAGAAGACAGTAGTGCTGAACGCAATCCTCAATGGAATTATAATCATGGACTTTTTACATTGCGAGCTCAGTCATTGTCTTCATGACACAATAGAGCCGCGCGGGGTAACCGCGCCGTCTCAGGAGCCTATCCACGGTTCGCGCGCCTCTACCCGTCGGAGGTTCTAGTCCTTCCTTTGGTATGCTTGCGTGTGTTGTCCTTAGTGTAAGTTAGTTTAAGGTAGATTACGTGGTGTGTAAGCATAGGGACAGATGACCTCAGCAGTTTGGTAAATGAAAATGATAATCTTATTTTATTACATTGAGTAATTACTAAATAATTTTTCTCCCTGCTAAAGAATTGGTCAAGTTGCTAAAGAACTCCAAGTTAACGTTGTGTTAAAGTGTTGTCTGTAAGTTGTGTAACTGTCGCTAAATCACAGTTCATACAACAGATTCTATACAACTATTGATTATGATGGAAATAGTTATCTTCAGCAAAATGATCATTAAAACCACCGAATATCAGCCGCGCACAACACTGACGTATGTTACTTGAAACAATATTCTTCGCAACTCGTGTGTAATTAATTTCGGCTCCATACATCAGCTAGAAAAGTTTGTTATAACGATCGTGCTATGAGCACTGTTTTTAAAGAACCAATCTGATTCGAATCATTTTCGTTAAAATGAGTTCTGGACCACCGGTGGACATTTATTTTTACACTTTTGTATTACGTTCGGCATTTATGTCTGCAGAGTTGCGTAATTTGAATTTGCTGCTGAGATAATTGTTAAGATGGCGGCAGACAATTGATAGAGACTTTCTATTGTTAGACCAAATAAGTAAGTATTTGAAATGCTTCTTAAACTCTATAAACTCTACTTTCGTATTGTGCACTATTTAAACTTCATCAAGCAAACATTTGATTTGTTTCCGTGACTGCTACGGTCGCAGGTTCGAATCCTGCCTCGGGCATGGATGTGTGTGATGTCCTTAGGTTAGTTAGGTTTAAGTAGTTCTAAGTTCTAGGGGACTGATTGTGGTGTCACTGCCAGACACCACACTTGCTAGGTGGTAGCTTAAATCGGCCGCGGTCCATTAGTACATGTCGGACCCGCGTGTCGCCACTGTCAGGATCGCAGATCGAGCGCCACCACACGGCAGGTCTCGAGAGACGTACGAGAACTCGCCCCAGTTGTACGGCGACGTTGCTAGCAACTATACGGACGAAGCCATTTCTCTCATTTGCCGAGAGACAGTTAGAATAGCCTTCAGCTAAGTTAATGGCTACGACTTAGCAAGGCGCCATTAGCCTTAAATAGCTTGTATATAAAGAGTCACTTGTATCGCCACAATCTCCAGATGTCTCATCAAGAACGATGTATACAAGGATGTATTAAAAGTTAAGTATATTCCAAAGATACGTATTTTCTTTATCACATTCATTAAGTCTCCTGTTTCAGACCTCACTCCATCCTTCGTGAGTTAGCGCGTGCATCTTGGCCGCCTCTTTCAATTAGTGTGCGTAGTGTTGGCAAGTCTGCCGACACTACACTGATGACCACAGATGTTAAGTCCCATAGTGCTCAGAGCCATTTGAAGCATTTGATTTGTTTCTAAGGAAAACACAGACAAAAACGGATACAAATCGCTATCATCAATGGCTGCGCTCGTTGCAGCGGAAAGAAATAATTAACACAGATAATGTTTACTGAGAGAGGAATTAAAGTTACAAATAATTATTCACTCATATCTATAATAACAATGAACTCTATTCTCAAGTAATAATTAACAAATAATTACAAAATCTTAACAGACCTCAGTTTGATATGCGTCCGCAACCTACAAAAGCCAACCAACAAAAGGTAAAAACAAAGGAAGACAAACGCAGAAAATGAATTTACATTTATCATTGTCTTTGTATGATACACATCGATATGTCCAATCACATCATAAAATATTACATAAATAATTAATATTTATCATCGTTTACACTGTTTTTTCATATGTTGAATAGATAATGTTTATTATTGTTAGAGGCATAATTTCCTCTCGTCGCACTGCAGATAAAATTTATTTATTTATTTATGTCACCACCACCATGACACAATAGAAAGTCTGGCTACAGGCACTTATGATAAAGCACATCGATGTGATTTTTAATACTTAATGTACTCATATCAAACGCGAGAAAGAAAGAAATTTAACTGCTCTCATTAAGAGAGTTACAGTAAACGCGTAAAGAGCATCTGTAATTGAATGAGAACACCAGAGTAGACAAATTAATTAATGACGTTAATGTACTGAAGGGGTACTCAAAAAAAATCGTAGAAAATTTCACCGCCTTCATCCTCTCCTTCGCCCCTTCAGTGTTGCTTCGACGGCTGTCTTGGAAGACCAGGCACCATCCTTATTCATGCGTTCATTGTAATGTTTGATTTCCATCCCCTCGACAGATGTAACATGGATTGACTTTTCTTTCTCGCTTCATAGGAGGATATTATCTTTGTAATCTGTAATCGGAATGACCCTGACCTAGTTGCTAGAATTGTTGCCTGTATGGTCTGTGACGCATCGTCATCATCGTCCTAGAATTTCAGAAAAGCTCCTGTTCCGGTGACAGTCATACATAAAATAGAAGGAGTGTCATTGCAGGGGTCTTTCTTTAAACGTGGAAGATTTCCACATCTGCTACGATAATATTGTATTCTTATTTGTGGTGTTACACTACGATATCAAAAGGAAATAAATGCCTTATTAAAGTTTCTGTGTAATCTGTTAGAAACGATCAGCAGATGCCAAGTGTGTATCTTATGCCGTCACTCATGTTTACATCAACAATCAGCCATCATTAGAAAACGACTGCAAAATTCATAAATATCAAACTAGAATGAAAAGTATCGTGGAGTGTTACAGAAAGACTGACGTATTACAGAAAGGAATCTTTACTCACGATGGAGAGTTTCACACTGCACACAGAACTGTGGATATAGATATGAACTATTGCTATGGTTGAAATCGCTCTAAGCACTATGGGACTTAACATCTGAGGTTCAAAATTGTTCAAATGGCTCTGAGTACTATGGGCCTTAACTTCTGAGGTCATCAGTCCCATAGACTTAGAGCTACTTAAACCTAACTAACCTAAGGACATCACACACATCCATGCCCGAGGTAAGATTCGAACCTGCGACCTTAGCAGTCGCGCGGTTTCGGACTGCAGCGCCTAGAACCGCTCGGCCACCGCGGCCGGCTTATTTCTTTCATTTTATAGACATGATCTCTACGGGACTGATAACTACGAATCAATAGTATCTGCCCTGTAAAACAAATCTTAAAGTTTTCTAAGCAGGTTCTCACGAGATATACTGCATCTTCGAGAATCTTCAATTTAAAGTTTTCGAACATTTCGCTTACACTCTCCCTCCAGTCAAACAAGTATGTGGTCATTCACACGGTCCTTCTTTGCGTACTCCCGAAGTCCTCTATTAATCAAATATGATAAGGGGCAAATATGATACGGGTATAATGTGCACTCCCTAAAAAACGAAGAGAAGCATCCAAAAAACACAGTCGAATGTCAGTGTAGAGTCGTACACGTAAACGATGATTAGAGTTCCTATTCTCTGTGACAGAAAAGCCAGCAGAATGCATTTGTCTTGACAGAACGACCCTTTATTGTATGATTACGCAATTGCAGAACGCTTACAGGAAACAGTTACCTCCATAAAACATCTAAGATGCGTTTGGAACGATTTGAAGTGGAACGGCTACATAAAATTAATCGCGCTTAAGGCAGCTGCCTCACTGACATTAGCTGGAAGAATCCTGAGGGAAAGAAGTCCATCAACGAATAAACCAGCTTACAAAACACTCTTTCGACCAATATTTGATTATTGCCTGTCTGTCTGGTAAGCGAACCATCTAGGGACGATAGAATAAACAGAGGATATTGATGTATTACGTAACTGTGGCTGTAGGGTATATTTTAGTCCTTTATTAAATCAATTTGTTCTTTCGTAAATTCTATGTTTAAAATTATAGAAATAGAATTGTATGATAGAAACGCTAGTAACAGACAACAGCATATATAAAAAACTGATAACTCAAGAATTAGAGGTTCATCTAGCAAGAGCGAAAACGTCACGGAGATGTTCAGTTAACCCCAATGGCAGACGTTACACGTGAGGCGTTCTGCATCACAGAATGGTTGAAGTTCCGAGAGTGTGGGTTCCCGAAATCAAGTAATGCTTCCTTCCACGTATACATCGTGAAAAGACCATCAAGATAACATTAGAGATATTCGAGCCCACACGGAGGCATACGAGAAGTCGTCCTTCTAGTGAACCATTCGCGACTGAAACAGGAAAGTTGGAACGTGACACTGGTACACAAATTACACTCCCCTTTGCCCAGTATGGATGTACTTGTAGAAGCAGACCGTGTTTAGTGTTGTTACCACGTCTAGTTAGAAACCTAAGAGACGTGAAGTGTCAGAGGTTGATTGATCACTGTGAAAAACACGGAGATGCCTTGTACTCGTGTGAGACAGCGTTATCAGCTTCTGACAGAGTTTGGAAGAGGCATCATTATGGGTCTCCATTTGTCTCGTATATCTGTAGGGCTTCGGATATCGCAGTGGGCCGAGGTTGGACTGCATGGGCACGCGAAGGCAGACATACACTTCGTCAAGATTCCGGTCGACCACGTCTTAGCGTCACATTGGTTGATTACCGTATTGTGCACCAAACACATCACAACCACATCTGCGCCTGCCATCCGAGAACGTGTAAAGCACTCACTGCAACACTCTCTCAACCCGCATCATTTATCGCAGACTAACAGGCAGTCGGACTTGACCATCCCATGCATAGGCTACCGTTAAAATCGCAACACACACGGCTGCATTTGGAATGGTGTCGTGACTGGGAAGAATGGGCTGCTAACGAATGGTGTAGCACTGCGGGTCTGCACTAGCACGAATGGCCATCACCGACGACTTTGGCAGCCACCTAGGATGAACTGCATTTCTGCCAAGGTTTTGGACAGACACAGCGGCGTCATTCTTGGTGTCGTGGTGTAGTGAGCCATCAGGTACGACTTCAGGTCATGGCTGGTAGGGATTGAGGGAACTCTGACGGCACAAAGGTACGTCATGGACATTTCGCGTCCTCATATGTTACCTCTCGTACAACAGTATCGTAGTGCCATTTTTCAACCAGACAATGCTCGTCTACACATGGCACGTGTCCCTATGAACTTTCTGCAAGACACTGAGGTACGCTCGCGGTCAGCAAGATCTCTAGATCTGTCCCCGATAGGATATGTGTGGGACGTCCGTTCCACTCCCATTATACGCGATAGCAAGGACCATTTACAACAGATATGGCCAGGTTGCCTCACGTGTAGATGTAACTGCTTAATGGCAACCTTCCAAATGTATCTGTGCATATATCAAGGCCAGAGGGGGTGTAACATCATATAAGTGAGCTCATTCTGCCAAATTCTTTGTATACTTGACTCGAACTTGCAGTCTCTGAAATAACACAACCTACCCTATCAACCTGCGAAATTTCATTTCCTTTCCTCCTTTCCTTCTCTGAGCTCCATTTTCTTAGGCTGTGATTTGAGCAAAATTAAGGTACGTGTCTAAAAATGATTTTATATGTGATGTCTCTTGTAGATAACCTTCAGTACGTGTCCAACAATGATTTTGTAACTGACGTCTCTTGTAGATGACCTTCAATATGGCAGTATTCATCCAATAAATCACAGCCTGTTTTGCTTAACTAATGTAGAGATTAATTTTTACTTTATCTCTCCAAATACCCTCGAAAGTGTTTTTGTGTGGGTTGACTGGCTCTACTATCACTAATTAATTCTAAAAACAAAACAAAAATTGTTTTATACGTAGTGACATTCACGTCAATAATATTACATCTTCTACCAAATAGTTTCATCGAAGCTGTATGCTCAGCGAGGAATATTCCTTCCTTCCTGTCGCCAAATCCCTTCTAATTGTCACCATCGGTTTGTGTCTTCCCTAGTTTCATCATCTTCTTCTGTTTTTCTTTTTTCCATGCTCTCATTTACACCATCTAACCAAGCTTTCTTCGGTCTTCTTCTTCCCGTTATTCCCTGAGGGTAGTACATCATGGTGTTCTTTTGCGATCTGTCATTTCCACTGTACACTGAGGTGACAAAAATCATAGGATAGCCCCTAACATCGCGTCGGACCTCCTCTTGCCCGGTGTAGTTCAGCAACTCGACGTGGCATGGGCTCAACAACTCGTTGGAAGCCCTTGAGAAATTTTGAGTCATGCTGCCTCTAAGGCCATCCACAACTAAAGAAGTGCTGCCGATGCAGGGTTTTGTGAACGAACTGACTTCTCGATTATGTCCCACAAAAGTCCGGTAAGGGGCCAAATTATTCACTCGAATTGCCCGGAATGTTCTTCAAATCCATCGCCAAAAGTTGTGGCAAATTCCATCGCTGTTTGAGAACGTGAATTCAGTGAATGGCTGAAAATGATCTCCAAGTAGCCAAACGTAACGATTTCCAGCCAATGATCTGTCCAGTTGGATCAGAGGACTATTCCACGTAAACACATCCCACAACATTATGAACCATTACCAGCTTGCATAGGGCGTCGTTGAAAACTTGGTTCCATGGCTCCGTAAGATCTGAACCACATTCGAATCCTTCCATCAACTCTTACCAACTGAAATCGGGGCTTATCAGCCCAGGACACGGTTTCCCAGTCTGCGGTCCAATCGATATGTTCGTCACCAGCCCAGGAGAGGCGTTTGCAGGCGATGTCGTGCTGTTAGCAAAAGCACTCTCGTCGGTCGTCTGCTGCCATAGCCCATTAACGCCAAATTTCGCCGCCCTGTCCTGGGGGATACATTCGTCGTACGTCCCATATTCATTTCTGTGGTTATTTCACTCAGTGTTGCCTCTGCTCTCGGTCGTTAAGTGAAGGCCGTCGGCCACACCATTGTCCCTGGTGAGACGTAAAGCCTGAAATTTGCTTTTCTAGACACACTGTTAACACTGTGGGTCTCAGAATATTGAATTCCCTAACGATTTCCGAAATGCCCCATGCGCCTGATTCCTACTATCAATGCGTGTTCAAAGGTTTTATACCTACCGCCATCTGTATATGTGCATGTCACTACCATGACTTATGTCACCTCAGTATGTGTCCATACCAACCGAGCTGCCACCCTGTTCTATTTGTGATGATTTCTTGAGTCTGTGGCATTTGCCCAATCGCTGTTCCCCTCTCGGCCGTCCGCCCCCGGTAGCTGAGTGGTGCCGGCACGGTAGCTCAGCGTGTTCGGTCAGAGAACTGGTTGGCCTCTGTAATAAAAAAAAACTGAGCGAAAGGATCGACAACAAACTTGAAAAAAAAAAAAAAAAAGCCGGCACGGTAACTCAGCGTGTTCGGCCAGAGAACTGGTTGGCCTCTGTAATAAAAAAAACTGAGTGAAAGGATCAACAACGAACTTGAAGAAAAAAAAAAAACCGGCACGGTAGCTCAGCGTGTTCGGCCAGAGAGCTGGTTGGCCTCTGTAATAAAAAACTGAGTGAAAGGATCAACAAACGAACTTTAACGGATGTCATGTGACGTCCGAAACGACCAAACACAACGATCAACAACGAACAAAATGCAAAAAAAAAGAAAAAAAAATGGTCAGCGCGACAGAATGTCAGTCCTAAGGGCCCGGCTTCGATTCCCGGCTGGGTCGGAGATTTTCTCCCCTCAGGGACTCGGTGTTGTGTTGTCCTAATCATCATCATTTCATCCCCATCGACGCGCAAGTCGCAGAAGTGGCGTCAAACCGAAAGACCTGCACCTGGCGAACGGTTTACCCGATGGGAGGCCCTAGTCATACGACTTTTCTTTTTTCTTTTACCTCTCGACCAAATATTCTACCCGCTCTTCTGAGATAATCCAATTCTACAGCTCTCGATTTGTTTTTATTTTTCCCAGTAAATTCCCAGCACCCGCATCGGTAAGCTGTTATTGGCTTTATAATACTTGTATAAAATATCATTTGCAATTAACAGTGGCTTATAAGTCATAGACGTGAACAGTAACGGTCCTATTACACTTTCCTGATGCACATGAGAGATTCCTTCACTGTCACTAGATGACTCCCTGGAGGATATCGAGCTGGTTTCTGCCTCTAAATAAACTTTAGGTGAGATGGAAGCCTGTTAGATGTCGTACAGGAATGCATTTTCCTTAGCGGGTCTAGCTGTGCTACAGATGCAAAAAGCTTTTCGAGAGTGAAAAACTTCGAATCCACGGCGCTGAAGACCGTGAGCCATGCTTCACATGACTGATATCTTAGAAACCGATGCTGATTTCCACAGAGAAGGTTATTTTGTTCCAGGCAGGTTACAGTATTGGAATTCAAAATCAATATTAGTAGTACAGAACAGTAGTTCTGTGGGTAAATTATACTTCTCTTTTTGTAGCTGACTGTGATTCTTGCTCATTTCTAATCACAGCGAAATACCTCTGCTCGAGGGAGTTACAGTAAAGCACTATCGAAAGTAAAGCTTATTTACTCCCAAACACTGTACAGAACTTGATACGAACTTATTCAGGCCCTTATAGGAGTTCCATCAGATGAAGGTGGATTTCAGCAGTACTAGTTCATTTACATCAACATTTACATCTATACTCCTCAAGATACCTTCCAAAGTATTGTAAAGGGTTCTTTGCGTACTACTGTTACTTGTCTCCTTCCTGTTCCAGTCACGAATGGTGCACAGGAAGACTGAGTGTCCGTCAGAATCTGTATGAGCTCGAATCAAAAAAATGGTTCAAATGTCTCTGAGCACTATGGGACTTAACTTCTGAGGTCATCAGTCCCCTAGAACTTAGAACCAGTTAAACCTAACTAACCTAAGGACATCACACACATCCATGCCCGAGGCAGGATTCGAACCTGCGACCGTCGCGGTCGCGCGGTTCCAGATTGTAGCGCCTAGAACCGCTCGGCCACTCCGGCCGGCGGAGCTCGAATCTCTCTGGAACTTTTCGCGAGATGTACTTGGGAGGAAGCAATAAGTTGACTGATTCTCTTAGGAATTAATGTTCTCGGACTTTCAGCTGCAAATTACATTGCGATAAACCATGATGAAAAATGTTCCTTTATTTGAGTACATCTTTCATTTAAGTATATCCTATCAACCAGATCTGGTATATTATCATTTTCATGTCCCATCTTTATCATTCTCTACTCTGACCAATGCTTATGAGAAGTGATCAGTGGGGTAAGTATTTTACTTAATACTGATTTTCTCTCTCTGATCAGTAGCCTCTATTTTATGAACACTTCCTGTCTTGAATGGAATCCATTCTGTTACTTTGGCTGTGGGCTAAGGCGAATTTTCTGCTCTCTCCCAGCTTAAAAATGGAGAGTTGAACAGTTGGAATGCACAGGACAACAGCAGCATGGGTTGAGGGTGGGGGGAAGGAGGTCATCGCTGAACTAAGACAGAGATGGTCGCAGAGGACACCAGATCTCTCTGTCTTACGTATGTCGGCCTGAAACTGCTGGTAGAGGTATGCGACCATTGTTATTAATATCATTTACTAAATTTTAGAAAAGCTGAAAAGTCGCAAACAAACGGGTACTAGCTGTTGTTTGGTGCACTTATTCCAAATGACATGTTTCGGGCTCTGCCCATCATCAGAATACCTGGTGTAAACAATATAACATATAATTAATTAAACCTTTTTTTTAAACACCAAATGTTAACAAGAAAGAGCAAACTGGAACTATGTGTCAGAACCAATACATGCTATTTCATAGCAAAAAATAACTTTGGCTGCTTATTCCTTACTTATACATTCAGGAACCAAAAGGTGTGACATATAATTTTAACTTGGAAAATGGGAATGTTGGCCGTTAGAAGAATTACGAAAAACTGCCACTTCAGTACGGTTGCTAGGTAAACAACGCAGTGCAAAAGGGCATTGCCGCTGTGCAAATGCCGCTATGTTTACTAATAATCAAATCAGTAACCAATAACAACTAAAAGTACATGTCGTGTGCCTCCTCATAGGCATCTCAGTAATACAAAGTACACGAAAGTACACTGCAAAATAGTAGAAAAAATATTTTGTCTTGGAAACACATGACTTTTCGAAGATTTCAAAAGGATTTGTTTAGATTTGCAATTACTCTTCTTAACTGTTCGTCAAACATAAAATGTTAAGACATTTGTCCCATCCGATGGTTTATTATTGGCGATATCCATATGCCAAAATATTTACTGCCTTTTATAAAAGTAAAAAACAAGAACAAAAATATCCGTAGTGTGCCCGCACGTAAAAAGTAGTAAAGGGAAAGGTGGTTGCCTGCCTGCACTTAAGCACAATAAAAGAAGCATTACTGTAGTACATACATTTATTTACCTTAAAAGGATAACGTATCAAAATTACAGAAAAACTGTCTTGATTCACTGATCGGAATAGTACATAGGGAAGGGACTGTACATTCCAACGTTCAAAATTTTTCTTTCTTGCATTAAAAAGATAACATGTCATAATTACAAAAGACTTGTTTTGATTTGACTTTGCACTTCCCAGCTGAACGACAAGCGTAGAAACCGAAGACGTTTTCGCCCTGAACCATTGATGAACCTAATTAAAGGGGGAATCACTAACCACTGCAGGCACAATAAATAGTAAAGGGAGAGGTGGTTGTCTATATACCCAATTTCAGAAGAGCTGTTACGAAAGTTATAGTTTTTACGTGTCTCTCACAACCAGTCGTGAGAGAGACTAAAACCCCATTTCCTACCACTACTGATTTGCTAGTCGATTATCAGTTCGGAGGCACTTGACTGAATGCATGTATTTCCAGTTACTCCAAGATGTCCAGATCATTTCCCTTCCTCTCTGTGTGCAGAATTGTCACGCTACTTTCTAATTCTGCCAGCATATGGCTTTTACCTTTTACATGGAAACCTAATGCGCTACTGTTGCTCGTATACCCATATTCCTTAAACCTCGTTTAGAACTCTCGTCCTGTTTATCCCACGTAAAAACGTTCACATGATCGGAATTTAATTTTACATGCTCCTGTTTTACGGAACTTGTTTTGCTTGCGTTCCGGACCGTGTCTCAACAGGTTCCCCAAATCGTTAACCGTTTGGAATCCTACCAGGACGTTAAAGTTCTTGTACGTTCCATTTTGCCTGCGGCAACCTTAGCAAAAACTTTTCACCTGGCCTCCTAATATTAGCTTCATCGTACTCATTTGAGAGACCGATCTGTTCAACTGTCCCAGTTTCTTTATTTATCAAATCCTTGTACAAATCAAACCTTGCTAATCCGTAGAACGTAATACAAGAAACGACTTTTTTTGGTTTTAAGGGTGGCAAGAATCTATTGGGATCATAAGATCTGATGCTGTTGGTTTCCGCAAAATACATAGTTTGAGCATTGAATTTTACCTGGTTATTTCTGTATCTGAAAAACTAGGGGTCTCGTCCTTAACTTTCTTGTTAACATTTGGTGTTTAAAATGTACATTTAATCATGTCTTATATTGTTTACATCAGGAAATCTGATGATTGGCATAACCCGAAACATGTCATTTGGAGTAATGCACCAAAAAACAATTAGTATCTGTTTGCGACTGCTCAGCTTTTCTGAAATCCAGTCATTTATATCAATAATAATCGTCGCATACCTCTACCGGTAGTTTCAGGGCGACATACGTAAAATAACGACTAACTCGGCAAAACAGTAGGTGAAAAATTGTCATCAGACAAAAAAATCCATTATGTAAAATCAAATGAAAATCGTGCCCAACAATACGTGTTTGAATAGTGAATAGATACCAGTGAATGCAAGAATTAAGTTGCAAAATCGTTCGTGTAGTGCACAAAGTGTAGAAAATAAGGAGTTAAATTTCTGGGTTAGAAGTGAAATTAGGGCAGCCTACAAAGCAAAATATTTGGCCAGCCGCAAAGCAGAAACGTTCCGTCTTCGACTGAGCAGCCATTTTAACGCAATTCTCTTCAAAGAAATTGCTGATCTTGTTCAGTACTACGTAAACTGGGAACTAGATATTATACGACGTAAACAGTGGTATAAGTTCGATCGCTTACCCACAGTAAGTATCTTCAAAGTAGCGGCACCTGGTTTTCAAGCAAGTAAACACAAATTTGCAGATGAGGTGGTCAACTTGACTGACGGAGACTTTTCAGGCGAGAAAATGAACATCTTGAGAGAAGGATCATAGCTTAATCTCCCAACAAACATTGATAGTAGGGTTACGATAAAAGTTATAGCTGAAGTGCAAAAATGGTTCAAATTGGACTCAACTTCTCAGGTCATTAGTCCCCTAGAACTTAGAACTATTAAACCTAACAAACCTAAGGACATCACACACATCAATGCCCGAGGCAGGATTCGAACCTGCAACCGTAGCGGTCTCGCGGTTCCAGACTGCAGCGCCTAGAACCGCACGGCCACTTCGGCCGGCGCTGAAGTGCAGAATGGGTGTGAACAGGCTAAACTCCCGACAGCAGCACAAGCAACCGTTGCAGTTGGAAATGGTGACATAGTTAGGAGAATTAGCTGTAAGAAAGCACACCCAACTAATGTGAAAATGAATGTGAAAACCCTTGATGAAAAATTGCATGACAATAAGATCTTAAGTAGATTTTGAGCTTCCTTGTTAACGTTTGGTGTTTTAAAAATGTATAACTAATTACGTTCAAAAATGGTTCAAATGGCTCTGAGCACTATGGGACTCAACTTCTCAGGTCATTAGTCCCCTAGAACTTAGAACTAGTTAAGCCTAACTAACCTAAGGACATCACACACATCCATGCCCGAGACAGGATTCGAACCTGCGACCGTAGCGGTCGCTCGGTTCCAGACTGTAGCGCCTAGAACGGCACGACCACTCCGGCCGGCCAACTAATTATGTGTTATATTGTTTATACCAGGAAATCTGATGGTGGGCAGAGCACGAAACATGTCGTTTGGAATAAATGCACCAAAATAAAAAACTGGTACCTGTTTCTTTGCGACTACTCAGCTTTTCTAAAATCCAGTCAATTATATATATCTCTCTCTTGGCATACGTGACTTTGAGCACGTAGGTGGAAACGATCTTTCTCTCCGAAGTCGTGGGAGTGTGCTTCCATCGGTTGCTGAATTTTGCAGTGGAAGCTTCGAGATCTTTCGAAGGAGCCTTTCATTTAAAATAGGCGACCGAGGAATCCACAGAAGGGAGCTTTTGAAGCGAGCCGATTCGACCACCATGTTGCGCCAGGAAGCTTAAACTGTGACTGGCCTGAAGGTGCGAAAACAGGTGCGTCCTCTTGCGAGTGTGGAGGAGCGACGCGTTGGAGATGCTGCTGACCGTGAGGACACGTTGTGCAGCTGTACCACCAGACAATGCTGGTGAGACGCAATCCAGCTGCTTGCTTGCGTACTGTTAATTATGTCGCGCTCAGAGCTTATTAGTAGTCACAAGTCTTCGTACCAAAATCTTTCCGAATTGCTGGTCTACGCCACGTGTATTGTAAGCTAAAGTGGTTCCGCCGCACTGTTTCAGGTTTTACAGTGTGTTCTTTCTCTTGTTTCAATGCCTGTAATTAACATCAACTTTCCATTTACTCTTGTCCCGTGCAAATCTGTTGATGAAATTTTAAGATTATCAGCATCACAAATTTCTGCGAATGAGTAACTGTAACTTTCTTCCTTGTTCTTTGCGCTCGACACTGCTTACCTGCTTAAATTAATCATAGTGTGGCCATTACATTTACGGTGTGTAACACCAGCATCAGTGATTCTGATGAAACAATAACAGGGGTTAACAGTTAGACGTATTAACGTCACATTTTTGCCCATTTTTACCAGAAACACAGACAACTAAATGACCAACAGATCACTCCGTACTATAACTATTAAAAAACACAGGCATCATCACAAAACGCCTCTCTTGTAGCGTCTGCCACTAAAGTCGGATGAACATCCCCGTGACACTTTCGTGTTTGTGAAACAAACTCGTAACGAAAAAAGCTGATCTTTGGATCTTCCCTGTTTGCTATGCCCATTCGTAACTAATAACAGTTCCACGCTGAACAGCAGTAAGCCCGCTACGGTCGCAGTTTCGAATCCTGCCTCGGGCATGGATGTGTGTGATGTCCTTAGGTTAGGTAGGTTTAAGTAGTTCTAAGTTCTAGGCGACTGATGACCTCAGAAGTTAAGTCGCATAGTGCTCATAGCCATTTGAACCATGTGAGCCAGCAGTAAGCAAGATTAATTGAAAGGGCGTTTTGTGGCTCATCTCCTCCTTAGGTCGACTACACTTACTGATGATTCGTAAAAAAATCTCAGTCTGGCATCTGCCTTTTTTGTTTTTACCGTTAAGCATGTGTGGTCGTTCCACTTTAAGCCGCTCCATTCTACCAAGTATTTATTGGATGTACCGCTTCCAGTGATGGTTCGGGATTGATGTGATCAAATAATAACGTGTCTCTTCACCTATTTACATAAAATACGTTACATTTATTTATGTTGATGATTAATTCTCAATTCCTGCGCCAAGCGTCGGTCGTTTGCAGGTTTTCCTCAATTTTGCTGCTATTTGCTAGCGTTGCGACTTCTACTTGTACAACATCATCATATGCTAACCACTTCATGGATCTCCTGAGCCCCTTCATTAGATAATTTATGTATATTGAGAACAGTAATGGTCCTTTAGAAGTTATACTGGGACACCGCTGAAAATACTCCTTCTTTAGAACATTTTTCTCCTTTAAGAACAATATTTTGTTCTATTTTGTACGAACACTTGAGTGCAGTCACGAAATTCATCCAATATTCTGTACTCTCCTATTTTGGTCACTAGACGACAGGGCAAAACTGTATTTAACGTGAAACTTCCTGGCAGATTAAAACTGTGTGCCGGACCGAGACTCGAACTCGGGACCTTTGCCTTTCGCGGGCAAGTGCTCTGGTAGAGCCGTGCTTGAGTAGCTCAGTTGGTTTTGGCGAGCTGTCCACACACCACTCCTCACCACAGCAGCGCGATCGTCATGGTATACATTAATCAACCGAAAGACAGTCAATCGCCAACGATTGTACGACATTCGCATGGTGGATTCCCCGCTCTGCCTTAGATTTGGCATGCAAGATACCGACGAACATTCTCTGCAGTGCGGTGAGGCAAAGGATGTTTGGCGGCTGACGCAACGCATCATGGCCCTCCTCCGACACACCGACGAATCAACGATCACGACGGACGCTTTATTTTTCCCTGACCCTGTCTTTTTCCCCTCACAAAAAACATCGGCAATCCGATGGATTGGAGGACACGCATCGCACTACGTGCTCTCGCGGACCTTGATATCGGTCATGGACTATTGGCATTATCTAATTGAACAACACGAAATCATCAGACGCCACTCTAAATATAAAACGCATTTTGCGAACTTTCTAGGCAGCATGTTTCATAACCCCCCGAAGCGGTGGGGAGTCCCAGGTTTACGTTGTTTCGAGGGATAGGATTTACTCCCAGTGAAGTGACGAGGATGTCACTTCGGCCCTATATTTATTTCCCTTCTTTTTTATATATGATTTTTCTTTTGGGACATTACAATTAAATGAATAAATAAAATATTTTTGTTACTATAAAAAAAATACAATATCAATGTTTCCTTCCTGCTGCCTCTCCCTTATCCTGTCAGGAGACGGGGACACCGTGGCCAGGCCTCCAAGTACGACCCCTGCCCACTCTGCCCCCTGACCTAAAAAAAAAAAAAAAAAAAAAAAAAAAAAAAGAAATTGGTAGAGCACTTGCCCGCGAAAGCCAAAGGTCCCGAGTTCGAGACTCCGTCCGGCACACTGTTTTAATCTGCCAGGAAGTTTCATATCAGCGTACACTCCGCTGCAGAGTGATAATCTCATTCTGTATTTAACGTGATGGTAAATTCAAGGAAGACGCCATCAGCATTGGTGCCGGTATCTACTGCCACGAACAAAGTGAGATGGATTTCATGGAATCAGTGTTCATTCCTACAGAGGATACTTTTAGTCTCCAGAAAGATCAAAACACACGATCATGAAACAAAAAATTGAGTACTGTTTCATAATAACTTTCTTCATATTACCGGTATGTAATGAGATACGTATTTTTCTAGAGTTTGGTAGACTACGCATCTGAGCTTGAGCCAGGGTTCTTCTACGTGTTCTCTGCTTGAATCAAACTATTCTGAACATTTACACTTTCTGCTTACATGTTCTAATCATTTGTACTTTGTTGCCTGTTGTTGATAAAATGCATCGTTATCATCAATCCACATTGCTGTAAATCCGTGTCCCCTGACGTCATACAGCGGGTAAAAGTGATCGCTCGGCAAGAGGATGACTCTTCAAATGGTTCAAATGGTTCTGAGCACTATGCGACTTAACTTCTAAGGTCATCAGTAGCCTAGAACGTAGAACTAATTAAACCTACCTAACCTAAGGACATCACACACATCCATGCCCGAGGCAGGATTCGAACCTGCGACCGTAGCGGTCGCCCGGTTCCAGACTGTAGCGCCTAGAACCGCACGGCCACTCCGGCCGGCGATGACTCTTCGTATCGTGGTATTCTCTACTGACACTTTTTATCGTACTGTACTCTGCTCCTATGATCTCGCCGACGCTGCGCTTATGTTATCGCAATTTAGGTGCCCTTCTCTTTAGATGACCTCAGGCCCGCTAACACATTGCTTCTGAAAGACCTGGCGTAATAACAGACGCTCTGGGCAACTCTCTTCCCTTGTTTGCTATAGCGCGGACTGGTTTCTGTGAACTGTCAGTATTATTTGTGTAGCAATTCTAACTGTGGAATCAAGTATATCTGTTACACTGTACCAGGTGTAATAGCACCTGTGTTGCTTATGGCAAACTTACGCTCCAGGGCTTGTTAGCTTGTACTGCTGTCACATGTGCTACTTGCCAAACAGATTTTAGTATCAAGTAAAGAGATATACAGAGAGAACATTAACAAAACCGACTAGCTGCAGGCACGGACTCCTGACTGGAAGTGCTTTGAACATGTGTCCGGAAAAGCACCGTTGCCAGGGTAGATGGCGCTGACGAATGACAGTTCTTCTGACTACGTGCTGTGTCTTCTTTGAGTGTTGCAGGCTCTGTGATTCAAGCAACATACTGTAAGCAGCAGAATGGCCCGGTATTCATGTTGGGAACAAGACGAAATGGTGTTTGTGTACGGCCAGGCAGATGGAAACCGTCGACAGGCAGCACGGCTACACCAAAACAAGTTCCCTCGCAGAGACCAGCTACATCACATAACATTTCAAGCTCTTTTTTGGGCATTTGTGTTTGCATGGGTCCTCTCAGACGAACATGCGGGGAGGCGGATGACTGTGCGTACACCATATTTGGAGGACCGAGTTCTACAGAATACTGAGACGAACTCTGGTAAAAGCTCCAGGCAAGTGGCCCACCAACATGGAGTAAGCCACAGTATGATTATTTGTACCTTGCTTGATAATCTCTACTATCCATATCACCTGCCATCTCACAGGGGCCACTTTGAACATCTGTTGTGACTTGGATGCGATGCAGCTCTGTATTGCGTTCCGGGACGATTACTTGTCGGTGTTACTACGGTCGCAGGTTCGAATCCTGCCTTGGGCATGGATGTGTGATGTCCTTAGGTTAGTTAGGTTTAAGTAGTTCTAAGTTCTAGGGGAATGATGACCTCAGATGTTAAGTCCCATAGTACTAAGAGCCATTTGAACCATTTTTTGAACTTTTCGTTGCACATACACCGTCCATTTCCGGAAAAAATTTCATAGGAACTTTTTTCCTCCATTTCCAGTCAGGAATCCGACCCTGCTGTTTGTCGGTTCTATTCATGTTCACACTGTACAGTAGTTAAACGTTTTTTGTAAACAGTATGATTACTTGGTACCACTTTATCTAATTAAATGGACCACTATTTTTTTAAATAATTACATTTCACTTTATAACTAATACAACCTTGCTTCGAGTCCCGCTAGTCCAGCTAGCGGTTGCTATGCAACATAAACTTTTGGATAACGCAAAATAGTCCGAGATCTTGTCAGTATGTGGGTGTTATTTTGACGAATTGCGCAACGGATTTATCTGACAAGTACCCTTTGGCTGCTGCAAGAAGCAATTTCCACCCCACACTGCTACAGAAGTCAGACAGACGCTCCTAGTTGCTAGTTAGTGTAACAAAAACGTTAAACGAACGGAAAATATTATTTATTGCAAAAATCTGAGAATATCAAGTGAACTTTTATTTATGAACTGATACACAATTTTCCAGGTTCTTTTCGGAATAGGAGGTTACCTCTTATGGATAGGAACTCTGTTAATGAAATTTATATACAAAGTGTGGGAAAGCTCTTTTATCCCTTTTCTTTAAGAATGTTATTTACTCGGCAGAATAGCTGAGAGCCTCGCTACTCAACTTGAATAATTATCCGATTGAATTTTTCTAAGTACAGTCGAGGCTGTCGCATGAGAAATGTAATGGAGTGACGTGAATGAAGTATGTTATTTCTAATGGAGGAAAAATGGGGCTCGCCTACGCTGTAGCGCAAAATACCGTGAGCTGCGACGACTGCTGCCTGCGTCGTTCGCCTCTGAAAAATAACAAAACTATCTCTTTCTATCTGGCTTGACCTTCACCAATCGAACTCTCACTACCCCTTGATGAAGTCAAGGACTCCTATCTGCCCCTAGTCTAACTATTGGTGTGGTACACCGGTCACATAGCCAGTCCATCGCCATGCCACTCAATGTTGACTCGCAGGCGCTAACTAATACTCTGTCTGTGTTCACACCACACATTAAGGGTCGTGGCCGACACAGTAAACAAACGCTTAATCGCGAGCGGCTCAATGTAGAGTATGACTCCGCTTTGCTAGCGACAGAGGTGCTCTCTCAGTGCAGTACTCAGTAGAGACTTTGTTCCTTGCTCTCTGCACGAGCACACTCGCTCCCACTACCTGTTCACACTTCAAGAGTGTCACCAGAACGACACCTCTCCATGCAAAAAGGGTATATCATCCGCTGTTTTTCCCTCGCTCCTCCGGCTCATTGCATCATAAATAGTCCGCCAATCAGCGTTACTCTTACAAACGGGAGAATGGCGCTCCGTTTAAGCCGACCAATCTGGAAATATGTAGCATCTGCGTTAGGCGTTTACTGTTCACCTGTGAGAACTCTGAAACTGCGCACTAAGTCCGTCAAAAAAATGCATATGTTGTGGCTCTCCCAAACAATACAACGGGTTTTGCTTTTAAGGTGAACACACAGGCCATTATCCCATGTCTCCGGCAAAAACTGTTTTGGTCCCTGGGTGGTCGGCCGGCCGGCGCAGCTGCGTGCTAACTCACCCTCCAACGGAGTTTCCAGCGGGCTGGTAGCCTCCACCGAACAAAACCTCCTGTGGCTATCGTGTCTTGAATGTTTATGTACGCCAGCCTCGACTTTTTAATCTCGGTGCACACTTGCGATTTATTTATCAGATTTGCATATCGATTAAATGGAAACCCTATCGAGTTTTGGCTCGAATGAAATGTCTTGATACGCAGAATACGATGGTGAGGTCGGAATATGTAATAAATGAAGGTCAGGAGACTGCCCGGCTTTAGAGTCTTTTCCATTAACACATGATCAAGGTCATGTTAAATTCTTTTCATAGTAGTAACATTATCAGAACTGCTTATGTACTGCTAACTTGTAGTGTTATAAATGAGGTGACAAAAGTCATGGGACAGCGATGTGCAAATATACAGATAGTGGTAGTATCGCATACACAAGTTATAAAAGAGCAGTGCATTGGTGGAGTTGTCATATTTACTCAGGCAATTCATGTACATAATCCGATGTGATTATGGCGTCTAACAGGAACTAACTGACTTTGAACGTGGAATAGCAGTTGGAGATAGACGCATGGGACATTCCATTTTGGAAATGGAGAATAAGGTATTACGAGATCCACAGTGGCAAGAGTGTAGGAAGAATACCAAATTTCAGTCATTACCTCTCACACGAATAACAGCTCGCTTAAAAGCCGAGAGCAGCGTGTATGTGTAGAATTGTTAGTCCTAGCAGACAAGCACCACTGCGTGATATAACCACCTAAATCAGTATGGCACATATGACGAACGTATCCGTTAGGATAGTGCGGCAAAATGTGGCGTTAACTGGTATGGCAGCAGACGACCGACGCGAATGCAGCACGACGTCACCTGAAACTCCTCTCCTGGGCTCGTGATCGCATCGGTTGGATCCCAGACGATAGAAAAACGTTGATCTGGTTAGATGAGTGCCGATTTTCGTTGGGAGGAACTGATGGCTGGGTTAGAGTGTGGCGCAGCCCCACGAAAACGTGGACCAAATGGTTCAAAAATGTTTCAAATGGCTCTGAGCACTATGGGACTTAACATATGAGGTCATCAGTCCCCTAGAACTTAGAACTACTTGAACCTACCTAACCTAAGGACATCACACACATCCATGCCCGAGGCAGGATTCGAACCTGCGACCGTAGCGCCTAGCGCCTAGAACCGCTCGGCCACACAGGCTGGCTATAACCTGGATCCAATTTGTCAATAAGACACTGTGCATCCATGCCCGAGGCAGGATTCGAACCTGCGACCGTAGCGGTCGCGCGGTTCCAGACTGTAGCGCCTAGAACCGCTCGGCCACACAGGCTGGCTATAACCTGGATCCAATTTGTCAATAAGACACTGTGCATCCATGCCCGAGGCAGGATTCGAACCTGCGACCGTAGCGGTCGCGCGGTTCCAGACTGTAGCGCCTAGAACCGCTCGGCCACACAGGCTGGCTATAACCTGGATCCAATTTGTCAATAAGACACTGTGCAAGCTGGTGGTGGCTCCATAATCGTATGGGCGGTATTTACAGGGAATGGACTGGATCATCTGGTATAACTGAGCCAATCATTGACTAGAAATGATTATGTAGTCACTACGATTTATTAAGGCTCCCTGGACATTAGAAACAGGGTGTGTGATCACTATGGACGGTAGTGGTGATCTGCTTCCACGTTGGCCACATGGTTGGTAAGGATTTCTTGTGTTACGCGTCCTAGTCCTAGACCAGAGCGGTTGGCGACTGCTGTATGGTCGTTGGTGCATGTGGACGTGCTTCAGTACATCTACCCAACGTACCCGCACGTGATCGATAGGTTTTAATTGGGGGATTGGGCAGGTCAGTCCATTCACCGAATATCCTCTCGTTCCAAGCGCTCCTCAAGTTGCATAGGTCGCGCATTGTCATCTATAAAAAAGAAGTCAGTGCCAAACGCACCCCTGAAAAGAAGAAACGAATACAATATCAGAATGACGACGTTCTGTGAGTGTACCGTGTTCAGAGATGTGGAAATCAGTACTCCCATGACACATTTGTCTCCCCGCACATTAATACCTCGACTACCGATACGATCAATTCAGACAATGTTCCTGGGTGCATTACGTATTCCCACATCTCGCGGTATAAGGGTAACGCTTTGAAATTGTTGGCTTGGACACTAATACATCGTTTCTGTATTCAACTCAAGAAAGCTAATGTGCATTACATGGAGTCACTACACGAGGAAGCACAACTACATTGGACATTAGGAACTTTTACACATTAATTATGGAAAACACTTACACAGAATAAAGCTTGAAATGATTAATATCTGCTTACTTTAGTATCATTTCCTTCTCTGAATTAAGTATGGTATATATAAAAAACAAGAGGTCCCTGAATCTGTTATAACCTGAATAGTTGCAGCCAGTTAACCTTTAAAAAACATAAAAGCTATTAAAATGATTGCCGCACTTTGTAAGTACTTTTACTGTAATAGGGAATGAAAAGCTGACTCGACAATTAGCATGGGGACCCATGATCTATTTTATCTGTTGAAAAAAGTCAGGCTGAACATTTTTGTCAAGACACAACATGAAAACACTTTTAAGCAAAAACATGAAAATACATACACTATAACAAACCTGTACAGTAGTTAATCATTATCTAGGCCCTTCTGACTTACTGGCCAGTAACTACTCTGAATGATCACTACTTTTGTTACTGGTTACAGATTACAACAACAATGGCTTTTAAATAAAGTAATTAGCTCTTTTCTTTGCATCTACGCTTATGTAAAACTTAAGCTCTTCACTTATGCGAATTTACGTGGAGTTTTCAGGAACGAAACTAACTGGACACGTATGAAATTTACTATTCCAGAAAAGTTAATGATCATTCTTAAAGCAATAAATATTTTTGCAGTTCAATTAAAGAGGATATTCATATGTATTGCATCACTAGGAAGAGGATGTTGTCTAGGTACAATTACGGAAGATTAATGCAAGGTTTCCAACACAAAGTTAAACGAAAAGGTGTTATTCTTTTCAAATAAAGCGAATAATTGGTCCAGCAAGACTGCATGGACTTGAGATGAAGGTGGTGGCTGCGGCAACCTTACGTGGCAACTATAAAGGGGGCAAACGTACTCATGGCTCTCGATATATAAAAGGCTCTAGAAATTGTATTATTGCCACTGGATTTTTGTAATTCAGAGTCAGCTAATAAATACCACGAATAAGTAACCAGTTATCAGCCGCATCCAAGGCACTATTGTTCAATGTATCTGCTTTCCATGCCTCCTTCAGCACGCTCGATGTGAACCGTTTGCAAGCCAACTACAGACACTCTGTGCCAGAAAGGCGTTTTGCGGTTCTGCCGCTAAATCCACCTTCTCTATTCCCGCCATGCGGGTTCCGTAGCGGAGGGACTTCCCTCCAGGTTTCCCTTAATCCCAGACATACTGGTCCTATGCCTGAACTAGTTCTACAGCTGTTACTTTAACATTTCAATACTGTGGCAGAACATTACTTTTGAAATTACATACATACATTAAATACAGTGATATAAATTGACATGAAATATGAACAAAACATTTACATGTAAATTACACCAAAGAACATGGTGACACATATGTCACATTAAGCATAAGCAGACAAAGAGATTACATGACGTATAGTCCAGGAGTGGGCAATGGTTTTGGATAGGAGGCCACTTTATAGAAGCAGAGATTTGATGAGGGTCGCACCTTTTAAAATGATTCCATTCATTAGTTAACTTTGCATTTCTGGAAGGATAAAAATTATATAATAAAAATCAATAAATATAAATTAAATAAAACTGTGGCATTCAATAAAATTTATTAATTTTGCCAGTTTCAGATCATCTGTAGCTGCAAGCACATTTAATTTTAGAATCAGTTCAATGAGAAGAATTTTTAGTGACCTCGTCTTCCAAAAATTTAACTTAAACTGTTCCAGGCACGTTCTGTTTTCCTAACAAAGAGGAATGACAAAAACTGCCTTCACCTGTTGACCCTGCAAATAGACCTAGTTTTGCTTTGAATACTCTTACTTGCTTCCTGCAGTGTCACATTCAGTTCATTCAGTTTCTCAAATACACTCCTGGAAATTGAAATAAGAACACCGTGAATTCATTGTCCCAGGAAGGGGAAACTTTATTGACACATTCCTGGGGTCAGATACATCACATGATCACACTGACAGAACCACAGGCACATAGACACAGGCAACAGAGCATGCACAATGTCAGCACTAGTACAGTGTATATCCACCTTTCGCAGCAATGCAGGCTGCTATTCTCCCATGGAGACGATCGTAGAGATGCTGGATGTAGTCCTGTGGAACGGCTTGCCATGCCATTTCCACCTGGCGCCTCAGTTGGACCAGCGTTCGTGCTGGACGTGCAGACCGCGTGAGACGACGCTTCATCCAGTCCCAAACATGCTCAATGGGGGACAGATCCGGAGATCTTGCTGGCCAGGATAGTTGACTTACACCTTCTGGAGCACGTTGGGTGGCACGGGATACATGCGGACGTGCATTGTCCTGTTGGAACAGCAAGTTCCCTTGCCGGTCTAGGAATGGTAGAACGATGGGTTCGATGACGGTTTGGATGTACCGTGCACTATTCAGTGTCCCCTCGACGATCACCAGTGGTGTACGGCCAGTGTAGGAGATCGCTCCCCACACCATGATGCCGGGTGTTGGCCCTGTGTGCCTCGGTCGTATGCAGTCCTGATTGTGGCGCTCACCTGCACGGCGCCAAACACGCATACGACCATCATTGGCACCAAGGCAGAAGCGACTCTCATCGCTGAAGACGACACGTCTCCATTCGTCCCTCCATTCACGCCTGTCACGACACCACTGGAGGCGGGCTGCACGATGTTGGGGCGTGAGCGGAAGACGGCCTAACGGTGTGCGGGACCGTAGCCCAGCTTCATGGAGACGGTTGCGAATGGTCCTCGCCGATACCCCAGGAGCAACAGTGTCCCTAATTTGCTGGGAAGTGGCGGTGCGGTCCCCTACGGCACTGCGTAGGATCCTACGGTCTTGGCGTGCATCCGTGCGTCGCTGCGGTCCGGTCCCAGGTCGACGGGCACGTGCACCTTCCGCCGACCACTGGCGACAACATCGATGTACTGTGGAGACCTCACGCCCCACGTGTTGAGCAATTCGGCGGTACGTCCACCCGGCCTCCCGCATGCCCACTATACGCCCTCGCTCAAAGTCCGTCAACTGCACATACGGTTCACGTCCACGCTGTCGCGGCATGCTACCAGTGTTAAAGACTGCGATGGAGCTCCGTATGCCACAGCAAACTGGCTGACACTGACGGCGGCGGTGCACAAATGCTGCGCAGCTAGCGCCATTCGACGGCCAACACCGCGGTTCCTGGTGTGTCCGCTGTGCCGTGCGTGTGATCATTGCTTGTACAGCCCTCTCGCAGTGTCCGGAGCAAGTATGGTGGGTCTGACACACCGGTGTCAATGTGTTCTTTTTTCCATTTCCAGGAGTGTATATTAGGGAGAACATCATCTCATATTTCCACTCTTCATATTCTATTCTTGTAACAAAACCATGAGACCTTAAAAACGGATACAGTCTCGGGCTCAGAAGCATTTATTTCGGTGGTAATCGGTTTCGACCAGTTCTTGACCATTCTCAGATCCTCATACCGCGATGGTACGGAGTGGCGGCGTAAGGAGCATTTGTTGTAAGTCCACGAACGTAAACGCTTTAACTTCGTGGGATGTAAATTTTTAAAGTACCTTTTGCCAGACTCTTGTTCTCCACGAGAAACGTTCTAAAAATGCCGAAAACCATGAGATATCTCCCTCCATTTCCAGGTGATTTCATTTTGAAACTCCCAAACTCATTTTAACACTTTGTCGAAGCTCAATCACGTCACACTGTTGTGGTCAATTACGTCTTAATGTCCTGCCTCCATAAGAACAATTTTTTACAATGTATGGTGGAGTGCCCTTACTCTCTCGCATATTACGAGGGTAGTTCAATAAGTAATGCCCCACATGTCTTTTCGAAGTAATTAATATACGAGGGCAGTTCAATAAGTAATGCAACACATTTTTTTTCTGAAACAGGGGTTGTTTTATTCAGCATTGAAATACACCAGGTTATTCCCCAATCTTTTAGCTACACAACACTATTTTTCAACGTAATCTCCATTCAATGCTACGGCCTTACGCCACATTGAAATGAGGGCCTGTATGCCTGCACGGTACCATTCCACTGGTCGATGTCGGAGCCAACGTCGTACTGCATCAATAACTTCATCATCCGCGTAGTGATTCCCACGGATTGCGTCCTTCATTGGGCCAAACATATGGAAATCCGACGGTGCGAGATCGGGGCTGTATGGTGCATGAGGAAGAACAGTCCACTGAAGTTTTGTGAGCTCCTCTCGGGTGCGAAGACTTGTGTGAGGCCTTGCGTTGTCATGAAGAAGGAGAAGTTCGTTCAGATTTTTGTGCCTACGAACACACTGAAGTCGTTTCTTCAATTTCTGAAGAGTAGCACAATACACTTCAGAGTTGATTGTTTGACCATGGGGAAGGACATCGAACAGAATAACCCCTTCAGCGTCCCAGAAGACTGTAACCATGACTTTACCGGCTGAGGGTATGGCTTTAAACTTTTTCTTGGTAGGGGAGTGGGTGTGGCGCCACTCCATTGATTGCCGTTTTGTTTCAGGTTCGAAGTGATGAACCCATGTTTCATCGCCTGTAACAATCTTTGACAAGAAATTGTCACCCTCAGCCACATGACGAGCAAGCAATTCCGCACAGATGGTTCTCCTTTGCTCTTTATGGTGTTCGGTTAGACAACGAGGGACCCAGCGGGAACAAACCTTTGAATATCCCAACTGGTGAACAATTGTGACAGCACTACCAACAGAGATGTCAAGTTGAGCACTGAGTTGTTTGATGGTGATCCGTCGATCATCTCGAACGAGTGTGTTCGCACGCTCCGCCATTGCAGGAGTCACAGCTGTGCACGGCCGGCCCGCACGCGGGAGATCAGACAGTCTCGCTTGACCTTGCGGCGATGATGACACACGCTTTGCCCAGCGACTCACTGTGCTTTTGTTCACTGCCAGATCACCATAGAGATTCTGCAAGCCCCTATGAATATCTGAGATGCCCTGGTTTTCCGCCAAAAGAAACTCGATCACTGCCCGTTGTTTGCAACGCACATCCGTTACAGACGCCATTTTAGCAGCTCCGTACAGCGCTGCCATCTGTCGGAAGTCAATGAAACTATACGAGACGAAGCGGGAATGTTTGAAAATATTCCACAAGAAATTTCCGGTTTTTTCAACCAAAATTGGCCGAGAAAAAAATGTGTTGCATTATTTATTGAACTGCCCTCGTACTTTGACAAACGTCCATGTTGGAGCTTTACATTTGATGTTTCTTCCGTGCGCCGGTGAAATTTGGAACCGTTCTGACAGATGGAAAAGCCGTAGTGCAGCGTCAAAATGGGGTCTACATACGACTCACGTTACAAGCAGCTTGCTGTTATTGACTTTTTGTGTGCAGAAAAAGAAACCGTGGTGAACATACATAAACGTTTTTGTGCAGTGTATGGCGATGCTGCAGTTGATAGGAGTACAAGTGGGCGATGGGTAAGGGAAGTTACAGCCTCAGGAAATGCAGAAACATAGCTCCATGACTAGCCAAGCTCGGGACGTCCTGTCACAGCCACTGCTCCAGACATGCTGAATCATGCGGATGCCATTATTCATGCCGACCAGTTGTCTCTACAGTTGTCACTCAGCATTGGAAGTGCGTCTGTAATGATCGAGACTCTCGGATATACAAAGAGGTGCACAGGAAAAGCGCTTTTACCAGCAGGAATACTTGCTCTTCCACAACGTTGGCGTACGGCCATGGAAAGTGATGGAGACTACGTAGAAAAGTAGGACATGGACAAGACATGTTGACGTGTATTGTCACCAAATCCTCATTCTTAACAATATATACAGGGTTATTACAAATGATTGAAGCGATTTCACAGCTCTACAATAACTTTATTATTTCAGATATTTTCACAATGCTTTGCACACACATACAAAGACTCAAAAAGTTTTTTTAGGCATTCGCAAATGTTCGATATGTGCCCCATTAGTGATTCGGCAGACATCAAGCCGATAATCAAGTTCCTCCCACACTCGGCGCAGCATGTCCCCATCAATGAGATCGAAAGCATCGTTGATGCGAGCTCGCAGTTCTGGCACGTTTCTTGGTAGAGGAGGTTTAAACACTGAATCTTTCACATAACCCCACAGAAAGAAATCGCATGGGGTTAAGTCGGGAGAGCGTGGAGGCCATGACATGAATTGCTGATCATGATCTCCACCACGACCGATCCATCGGTTTTCCAATCTCCTGTTTGAGAAATGCCGAACATCATGATGGAAGTGCGGTGGAGCACCATCCTGTTGAAAGATGAAGTCGGCGCTGTCGGTCTCCAGTTGTGGCATGAGCCAATTTTCCATCGTGTCCAGATACACGTGTCCTGTGACTTTTTTTCGCAGAAGAAAAAGGGGCCGTAAACTTTAAAGCGTGAGATTGTACAAAACACGTTACCTTTTGGTGAATTGAGAATTTGCTGCACGAATGCGTGAGGATTCTCTACCGCCCAGATTCGCACATTGTGTCTGTTCACTTCACCATTAAGAAAAAATGTTGCTTCATCACTGAAAACAAGTTTCGCACTGAACGCATCCTCTTCCATGAGCTGTTGCAACCGCGCCGAAAATTCAAAGCGTTTGACTTTGTCATCGGGTGTCAGGGCTTGTAGCAATTGTAAACGGTAAGGCTTCTGCTTTAGCCTTTTCCGTAAGATTTTCCAAACCGTCGGCTGTGGTACGTTTAGCTCCCTGTTTGCTTTATTCGTCGACTTCCGCGGGCTACGCGTGAAATTTGCCCGCACGCGTTCAACCGTTTCTTCGCTCACTGCAGGCC